>NC_138177.1:164532775-165132775 GCF_964165515.1 Mesoplodon bidens | reverse complement strand
CTACATGAGACGTCATCTTGCCAAAAAAATCAAATCTAAATGTCATCAAACTTCTAGATCTAACTACCAGTTTATAGGAAATATGGGGGATGGAAGAAAAACTTAAATGATAGCACAAAGAAACAATCAGCCAAATACTCCAGAATGTGGGAAATTTCATAGGACAAATGACCTGGTTCCACTGACAAAGAACAAGCAAAAGGGGGGAGGGAGAGAGACCTAACATTAAAGAGAGACTTAAGGGACACATCAGCCACATGCAATGTGTGGACCTGGTTTGGATCCTGATTTGAACAAACCAGTTGTAAAAAAAGGTACTATGAGACAATCAGGGAAGTTTAAACATTGACCAGGTATCTACCTGGTGGTAGTAAGGAATTACTATTGAGATAGGCTGGGACCTGGGACCCTCTATGGGAGTGCCTTCACTTGCACCTGGGCAAATGTCTCCTTGAGCAACAGAAGACAAAGAACCTATAAGTGGCTAAAAATAACTGCAAACATGAGCAGCTGGGACAATTATGAACAATAAGATACAAAAAGGCCACGAACCAACTGCCACTTCTGAGGTGCTGGGAGCAAAAGCAGGGTACTACGCATGATCCCCACACACAGCACCACCAAGGGATGGGCAGACCATCTAAGTCACCCCTCCAGCCGGACCCACTGATCCGCCCCTACCCTCATCCCATTTGAAGAGCCAGTCCTCCTCCTTGGAGTGCAAGGAAGGGCTGTTTCTTGTTTTCCTCCCTCGTGCTGCAGCATGAGCCCCAGTAAAGCCTTGCCTGAATTTCTCATCTGTTCTCTTATGAATTTCTGTTGACTGAAGAGTCCAGGGATCCCAGGTTGGCAACATTATTATTTTTTTAGATCTGCTATGGTATTATCATTGGGTTAGAAAAAGAGAATCCTTATCTTTTAGAGATATATACTAAAGTGTTTATGGGCAAAATGATATGATCTCTGGACTTGACTTTAAAATAATCCATCGGGGTTGGGGTGGGGGTACAGTAGAAGTAAGATTGGCCGTGAGTTCATAACTGCTGTTGCTGAAGGATGGGTACTGGGGGTTCCTTACACTATTCTTTCTACTCTTATTTATGTTTGTCAATTTCCATAATGAAAGAAGAGTTGAAGCCTGTGTCACTTCCTCCCAGAAAGCCCTCTCACTTTCCTCAGTGGGTTAGAGCCCTCCTCTGGGCTTGTCAAGCCACCTAACACACTGAACGGCAGTCCAGTGGCTTACTTCTCCCTCCTGAGGGCAGGGTGGCCTTGGGTCCCCTCTATCTCCATGGAACATGGTTTCCAGCATAAATGAGCAGATGACTCTTAGTCTTGGTTCGTTTGTGGTCAAGCATCTCGATCTCCAACAAGCAGTTATGTTCCTTTGATGGCAAAGCCCTGACATTTTATATGGTATGTTTGTTCTGCTGGGGTGCGGCAACATGAAAGCTTCAAAAGTAGTTATTTGCCTGTCATTGACTGGAGTCGAGTGAGTCTCTTGGAGATTCCAGTTGCAGACTGTACCAACATTCTTTGAGGACCTGGCAGGAGTGGTGCTGCTTCCTACTTGAGAGTCCAAAGTCCTGGCAGGTACAGCTCCTTGGGCAAACCCTGCTCACACCCTGCCGGGCAAAGGAAGAAAAGCCAGAGGAGCCAAATGCCTCCAGTGTCTGGGAGTGAGAGGACAGGAATTCTGCTCTGGTGTGTGGCCACCAACACCTAGCTGGGAAGCCTGTGGCGCGAACACTTACTCCGGGAGAACCCGATGGCTCCCATGAGGCGAGCCCCCAGGATGAGGCTGCCCGAGCTGCTGATTTTCCTGGCCCACTGGGGAGTCACCAGGGCTGGCCAAGGTAGGCACTGAGAAAGCCTGTGATCTCTCTGTTTGGTACTATGAACTCAGGGTCTAGGGCTTCTGGAAACTGCGCACAGAAAGCTGCAAATGCTGATAAAACTAGCAAGGCAGGGAGCTAGGCTGGGGATACTGGGTGAGAGAGTTAGTGGGTGGTGGATGTGCTGTTTGAGCCTGAGATTTTAAGTGGGGTGACAGCTGGCCACAGGAGGGACATTGACATTTTTCAGAGGTGTGGATATGTAAGAGCCAGCCAGCTGGTAGAGGTAGAAGGTGGCAGGAAGATTCAAGAATTCATTCAAAAAATATTGGTTGAGTAGCTCTCAAATCTAGTATTTTATTCAAACTCTGCTGAGGCATTTTACTAACCTCATTCCCTTTTTTAAAAAATTTTATTTATTTATTTATTTATTTATTTATGCTGGGTCTTAGTTGTGGCAGGTGGGCTCCTTAGTTGCAGCTCGCAGGTTTCCTTAGTTGCAGCATGCTGGTTCCTTAGTTGTGGCATGCAAACTCTTAGTTGCAGCATGCATGTGGGATCTAGTTCTCTGACCAGGGGTCGAACCCCAGGCCCCCTGCATTGGGAGTGCACCATCAGGGAAGTCGCCTCATTCCCTTTTTGACCTGTAAAACACTTTAGAATTTCCTAACAGAGTTTACTCTTGTTTAGAAATTTGCAAGGGCTTCTTTTCCGCAAATGGCACCAGCAGATTATAATTTTGGCAACAATGTAGGTCTTAGTACCACCAGACTTTGACCTACATCATTCATGGTATAAGCTTTACCCTTGCAAGATAACTCCTATCTCTCTCTTAGAAAGAAATCAGTTAGCCAGACTTATCAAGAAAAAAAGGGAGTAGACTCAAAGCAATAGAATTAGAAATGAAAAAGGAGAAGTAACAACTGACACTGCAGAAATACAAAGGATCATGAGAGATTACCACAAGAAACTATATGCCAATAAAATGGACAACCTGGAAGAAATGGACAAAGTCTTAGAAAAACACAACCTTCCGAGACTGAACCAGGAAGAAATAGAAAATATAAACAGACCAATCACAAGCACTGAAATTGAAACTGTGATTAAGAATCTTCCAACAAAAAAAGCCCAGGACCAGATGGCTTCACAGGCGAGTTCTATCAAACATTTAGAGAAGCCTATCCTTCTCAAACTCTTCCAAAATATAGCAGAGAGAGGAACACTCCCAAACTCATTCTATGAGGCCACCCTCACCCTGATACCAAAACCAGATAAAGATGCCACACAAAAATGAAAACTACAGGCCAGTATCACTGATGAACATAGATGCAAAAATCCTCAACAAAATACTAGCAAACAGAATCCAATAGCACATTAAAAGGATCATACACCATGATCAAGTGGGATTTATCCCAGGGATGCAAGCATTCTTCAATATACGCAGATCAATCAATGTGATAAACCATATTAACAAACTGAAGGAGAAAAACCATATGATCATCTCAATAGATGCAGAAAAAGCTTTTGACAAAATTCAACACCTATTTATGATAAAAACCCTCCAGAAAGTAGGATAGAGGGAACTTACCTCAACATAATAAAGGCCATATATGACAAACCCACATCCAACATCCTTCTCTTTTTTTTTTTTTTTTGCGGTACGCGGGCCTCTCACTGTTGTGGCTTCTCCCGTTGCGGAGCACAGGCTCCGGACACGCAGGCCCAGCAGCCATGGCTCACGGGCCCAGCCGCTCCATGGCATGTGGGATCCTCCCAGACCGGGGCACGAACCTGCGTCCCCCGCAACATCCTTCTCAATGGTGAAAAACTGAAACCATTTCCTCTAAAATCAGGAACAAGACAAGGTTGCCCACTCTCACCACTATTATTCAACATAGTTTGGAAGTCTTAGCCTCAGCAATCAGAGAAGAAAAAGAAATAAAAGGAATAAAAATCGGAAAAGAAGAAGTAAACTTGTCACTGTTTGCAGATGACATGATACTATACATAGAGAATCCTAAAGATGCTACAAGAAAAACTATTAGAGCTAATCAATGAATTTGGTAAAGTAGCAGGATACAAAATTCATGCACAGAAATCTCTGGCATTCCTATACACGAATGATGAAAAATCTGAAAGAGAAACTAAGGAAACACTCCCATTTGCCATTGCAACAAAAAGAATAAAATACCTAGGAATAAACTTACTCAAGGAGACAAAAGACCTGTATGCAGAAAACTATAAGATACTGATGAAAGAAATTAAAGATGATACAAACAGATGGAGAGATATACCATGCTCTTGGATTGGAAGAATCAACATTGTGAAAATGACTATACTACCCAAAGCAATCTACAGATTCAATGCAATCCCTATCAAACTACCAATGGCATTTTTCACAGAACTAGAACAAAAAAATTCACAATTTGTATGGAAACACAAAAGATCCCAAATAGCCAAAACAATCTTGAGAAAGAAAAACGGAGCTGGAGGAATCAGACTCCCTGACTTTAGACCATACTACAAACCTACAGTGATCAAGACAACATGGTACTGGCATAAAAACAGAAATATAGATCAGTGGAACAGGATAGAAAGCCCAGAGATAAGCCCATACACATATGGTCACCTTATCTTTGACAAAGGAGGCAAGAATATACAATGGAGAAAAGACAGCCTCTTCAATAAGTGGTGCTGGGAAAACTGGACTGCTTCATGTAAAAGTGAAATTAGAACACTCCCTAACACCATACACAAAAATAAACTCAAAATGGATTAAAGACCTAAATGTAGGGCCAGACACTATCAAACTCTTAGAGGAAAACATAGGCAGAATACTCTATGACATAAATCACAGCAAGATCCTTTTTGACCCACCTCCTAGAGAAATGTAAATAAAAACAAAAATAAACAAATGGGACCTAATGAAACTTAAAAGCTTTTGTACAGCAAAGGAAACCATAAACAAGCTGAAAAGACAACCCTCAGAATGGGAGAAAATATTTGCAAACGAAGGAACTGGCTAAGGATTAATCTCCAAAATATACAAGTAGCTCATGCAGCTCAATATTCAAAGAACAAACAACCCAGTCCAAAAATGGGCAGAAGACCTAAATAGATATTTCTCCAAAGAAGATATACCGGTTGCCAACAAACACATGAAAGGATGCTCAACATCACTAATCATTAAAGAAATGCAAGTCAAAACCACAATGACGTATCACCTCACACTGGTCAGAATGGGCATCATCAAAAAATCTACAAACAACAAATGCAGGAGAGGGTGTGGAGAAAAGGGAACCCTCTTGCACTGTTGGTGGTAATGTAAATTGATACAGCCACTATGGAGAACAGTATGGAGGTTCCTTAAAAAACTAAAAATAGAACTACCAAACAACCCAGCAATCCCACTACTGGGCATATACCCTGAGAAAACCATAATTCAAAAAGTCATGTACGGGCTTCCCTGGTGGCGCAGTGGTTGAGAGTCTGCCTGCCGATGCAGGGGACACGGGTTCGTGCCCTGGTCCGGGAAGATCCCACATGCCGCGGAGCGGCTAAGCCCGTGAGCCATGGCCACTGAGCCTGCACGTATGGAGACTGTGCTCCACAGCAGGAGAGGCCGCAACAGTGAGAGGCCTGCGTACTGCAAAAAAAAAAAAAAAAAAAAAAGTCATGTACTACAATGTTCACTGCAGCTCTATTTACAATAGCCAGGACATGGAAGCAACCTAAGTGTCCATCGACAGATGAATGGATAAAGAAGATATGGCACATATATACAATGGAATATTACTCAGCCATAAAAAGAAACAAAATTGAGTTATTTGTGGTGAGGTGGATGGACCTAGAGACTATCATACAGAGTAAACTAAGTCAGAAGGAGAAAAACAAATACCGTATGCTAACACATATATATGGAATCTAAAAAAAAAAATGGTTCTGAAGAACCTAGGGGCAGGACAGGAATAAAGATGCAGATGTAGAGGATGGACTTGTGGACACGGGGAGGGGGAAAGGTAAGCTGGGACAAAGTGACAGAGTGGCGTGGACATATATACACTGCCAAATGTAAAATAGATAGCTAGTGGGAAGCAGCCGCATAGCACAGGGAGATCAGCTCTGTGCTTTGTGACCACCTAGAGGCATGGGATAGGGAGGGTGGGAGGGAGAAGCAAGAGGGAGGGGATATGGGGATATATGTATACACATAGCTGATTCACTTTGTTATACAGCAGCAACTAACACAACATTGTAAAGCAATTATATGCCAATAAAGATGTTAAAAACAAAAAACGAGATCAGGCTAGCAAATGATATAAAAACTTCGTTGTTTGGGACTTCCCTGGTGGTCCAGTGGTAAAGAATCCGCCTTCCAATGCAGGGAATGCAGGTTTGATCTCTGGTCAGGGAACTAAGATCCCACATGCTGCGGGGCAACTAAACCCGCGCGCCACAACTATTGAGCTCCCGCGCCTCAACTACAGAAGCCCACATACCGCAAACTACAGAGCCCATGTGCCCTGGAGCCTGCGTGCCACAACTAGAGAAAGAAAAACCTGCACGCCACAACTAGAGAGAAGCCTGCGCACCACAACTAAACATCCCGCATGCCTCAACTAAGACCTGATGCAGCCAATAAATAAATAAATTAAAAAAAATTTTTTTGTTGCTTTTCAAGACAAAGACAAGCTTTCCTAAGCTTGAATTTATAGTTATTAAAAAAGAAAACAAAATAAACAAGCAAACAAACAACAACAATAAATCAAGACACAAGAAAAAGAATGTCCTGGGCAATAAAAGAATTATTTTAAACAAAAATCATGTCATGCACTATTCTAGGAACTAGGGACGCGACAGAAATAAACAAAAGTCCCAGAGCTGGTGAAGCATTCCTTCACCTCCGGAGAAACCTCTGAAAGACACAGGAACAAAGAAATACATATTCCAGGAAATAACAAGTGTTTTGGAGAATAATAAAGCAGAATAAAGGGGTGGAGAGGATGGCGGGGGGAGATACTTAAGGGATAGCCAGAGAAGAGCTGTCGAATAAAATGACATTTGATCAGAGATTTAAGGCAGCAAGGGAGAGAGCCACGTGGACGTCCAGGAGAAGAACATTCCAGCAGGATAGGACGGAAATTGCACAGGCCCTCAGGGGGGCGCACAGGTAATGTGTGTGAGGAAGAGCCTGAGGCCAGCTGGCTGGAGCAGAGAGGATGGGGAGGGTGTGGGGAGGGATGTCAGGGGTTACAGGGGTGGGGGGTGCTGGTGGCAGCTCATGTATAAACCTGTAGACAATTTTAAGAACTCAGAGTGAAATGGGACATCCTTAGAGGGTCTGGGACAGAGCTGTGGTGTGATCTGACTTGTGTGGGTTTAAAAGGACCCTTGGGCTGTTGTTCGGAGAAGCGCCTGTGATGGGGTAAAGGTGGGGTGAGCAAGTGATCTCAGTTTGCCTGAGACTTTCCTGGTTTTAGCACTTAAATTTGGGCGTCCTTGGCAGTCCCTCAGTCCTGGGCAAACTGGGATGGCTGCTCATCCTGGTAAAGGAGAAGGAGCAAAACCAGTGATGAGGTTACTGCCACCATCCAGGGAGATGGCTGCTGGGAGATGGTCTGACTCAGGACAAGACTTGCTGACAGGACTTCCCTGGTGGCGCAGTGGTTAAGAATCTGCCTGCCAATTCCGGGGACATGGGTTCGAGCCCCGGTCCGGGAAGATCCCACATGCCGCGGAGCAACTAAGTCCGTGAGCCACAACTACTGAGCCTGTGCTCTAGCGCCTGTGAGCCACACCTACTGAGCCCATGTGCCACAACTACTGAAGCCTGCGTGCCTTGAGCCCGTGCTCTGCAACATGAAAAGCCCGCGCACTGCAACAAAGAGTAGCCCCCTCTCGCCACAACTAGAGAAAGCCTGTGTGCAGCAACGAAGAACCAATGCAGCCAAAAATAAATAAAATTAAAAGAAAAAAGACTCGCTGACGGAGGGTGTGAGAGGAGGAGGACTCAGAGGCGACTCCAAGGTTTTTGTATCAGCAGCTGGAAGGACAAGGTCGTCATTTGCTGAGATGTGGGAGGAGGAGAGGGCGGTTTGATTTGGAACATGCCGTGAGAGGATGTGTCATTCCCTGGGAGGGTGACCGCTTGGGAGAAGGTCAAGAGTGGCCGTTCTCCATTTACTTGGACACAGAGATCCTCTTCCCCTCTGGGGGGCTCAGGACCCTGCCAGTTTGACTGGAGACTTAGGAATGATTGAAAGTATCTCCACCCCCTCACTGTTTCACTTTTAAATATGTTTTCTTAGAAATCCAGATGCCAGCAGGCACCCCCTTCCCAAGCCCAGGGTCTTAGTGGTTAAAAAGAATCTCCCCTGCCACCAAAGGCACTAAGATGTTTATTGCAGTGCTGTTTATAATAATGGAAAATGCTAACAGCAATAGAATAGCTGAATAGATTATGGTAAAATATTAAGTAACATTTATTAAGTACTTACTATGTGGCAGGCACTGCTAAAATTTTTACATGATATCCTCACAACAACCTTGTGAAGTAGGGATTGTCAGCAAGGAAACTGAGCCTTAGAGAAGTTAAATAACTCACTCAAGGTCACACATCTAGTTAAGTGTCTGAGTCTGGACATGAACCCCGGCTGTACATCTTCAATCTGTTTATAAAATAATGTTATATAAAAACACACAAAGAGGGACTTCCCTGGTGGCACAGTAGATAAGGCTCCACGCTCCCAATTCAGGGGGCCCAGTTTCGATCCCTGGTCAGGGAACTAGACCCCACATGCCGCAACTAAGGAGCCCACATGCTGCAACTAAGGAGTCAGTGAGCCGCAACTAAGACCCAGTGCAACCAAATAAATAAATAAATAAATATTTAAAAATAAATAAAATTACACAAACAACAGTAAGGAAAATCGCCAAGAAGTGCTAACATTTATTTTCTGAGCACTTATGATACGCCATCCTTGTGCTTGGTGCTTGACATATGCTGTTCTTTTAAAACCTATTTGAAAAATGAAATGAAAAAACCTCCTTTGATTTTTATAGTCCCTGTAAAGTAGGTACTATTACCATTATATCCATTTTGCAGGTGAGGAAAATGAGACTCAGAGGGGACACAACACCCGCCCAAGATCCCACAGCTGGGAAGTGGCAAGACCAAGTCTGGACTCAGCCACTTTATCCATCATGCCCTTTGATGGGTCCTCTTGGGATGGTGGGTTTTATAGGTACTATTTTTTTTCTCTTTTCTCCAAACTTTCGGGAATGTATACATCTATAATCTAAAAATGGAATTAAATTTAAAAAGAATTCCACAGCACCTGTAAGATTTTTCAGAATCCGGGTCTCTTCCTGAAGTGCAGACTTTTGAGACACCAAATCAGATAGCAGTCATCCCTGCTTTGCATAAAACCGTGGGGATTCTATGGGCTCCCCTGGTGGCGCAGTGGTTAAGAATCCACCTGCCAATGCAGGGGACACGGGTTTGAGCCCTGGTCCGGGAAGATCCCACATGCTGTGGAACAACTAAGCCCGTGCACCATAACTAATGAGCCCACATGCCTAGAGCCCATGCTCTACAACAAGAGAAGCCACGACAATGAGAAGCCTGCACACCACAATGAAGAGTAGCCCCTGCTCTCCACAACTGGAGAAAGCCCGCGCACAGCAACGAAGACCCAACGCAGCCAAAAATAAATAAATTTAAAAAAAACCCCAAAGGCGGGGATTCTCTCTCCACCATCCTTAGTCAGGAGCTTGGGTGGGGCATCAGCTTGCTGGTTTTGTCTGCTCCCACACAAGCCCGAGACAACACTGCATTTATCCCTCAGCCTCTAACTGCAGAGAAACCCACAAGTCCTTTCAGTATGGGCCCGCATGATAGGAAAACATTTCCCCCAAGAATGATGAGCCTGCCTCGTGGAGCCGCTGTGAGGAGAGGGCAATCCATGCAGATAACACAAGGGGTCAGGAAATGTTGGTTTTAACAAGTGAACCCTCTGTGTTTTGGAGGGCAGTGGTTTACAGAGGAGGAGTTATAACTGAAGTGTTTGGGGTTATCGCTTAGTGTTAAATACGAAGGACTGATCTGAATCTAAAAACAACAACAACATACAAATGAACTTATTTACAAAGCAAAACAGACTCAGACTTAGAGAACGAACTTGTGGTTACCAGGGGGTAACCAGAGAAGAACCGTGGCGGGGGAGGGATAGATTGGGAGTTTGGGATTGACATGTACACATTGCTGTATTTAACATAGATAACCAACAAGGACCTATTGTAAAAAACAAAACCAAAAACCAAAAATCAAACAAACAGAAAAACCGAAGGACTGAACTGGGGACCAACATCACTTTATGGTGGGTTATACACATAACAGACAAAAGTCATGCTATCACTGGCAGGGCTTTCAGATAACCTTTGTGCAATACTCGAATCTTACACTTGAGGAAACAGAGGCTCCAGAGGAGAAGAAAAACTGAGGCCCAAGGGGCAGAGTATCCCAGGGATTAAGCACTCAGGCTGGCTTGTCCACTCCACAGTCACATGCTCCATTTGAGACTAATCCCTTCATCCGGACATCCACCTCTTTGTTACTAGCATTGTTATCCCCATTTTACAGATGAGGAAACTGAGGCTCAGCTGAGGAAATCTCTTGTTCAAGTTGCCATCACCTGTGGAGGAGCCAGGATTCAAAACAAGATTTCCCTGAGTCCAAATTTCAAGCATGCCGTTTCAAAAACAATCCATTGTCTTAAGCCAGAAAGCCTAGATCCTACCTTTTAATATCTATGTGACCTTGAGCCTCTATTTCACTATCTATAAAATAAGGATAATAGCAGAGGAGAGATTAAATGATAGGTGAGATCATGCACTTACACTGCAACGTGCTGTAAAAGTTTAAGGGATTTTTTTTTTAATATCCAAGGTCACACAGCTAGCTTGCGGCAAAGTACACCGTGATCATTTCTGTTTAGATACAGTATGAAACGTAGGTCTGCCACTAACTAGCTCAGTTTCCCCATCTGTAAAATGGGTATAATAATAGAATGTATTTCTAATTTTGTTGTGAAGCTACATAGGCAGAGGGCTTGGCACAGCATCTGGCATTCAGTAGGTGCTAAATAAATGTCTTCCTTTTCTTGTCTCCAACCATAAGCAAGCTCACCTTTCGGACACTTTAAGACCTTATTAGATTCTAGGGCTTCCCTGGTGGCGCAGTGGTTAAGAATCCACCTGCCAACGCAGGGGACACAGGTTTGAGCCCTGGTCCAGGAAGATCTCACATGCTGCGGAGCAACTGAGCCCGTGTGCCATAACTACCGAGCCTGCACTCTAGAGCCTGCAAGTCACAACTACTGAGCTCGCGAGCCTAGAGCCCATTCTCTGCAACAAGAGAAGCCACTGCAATGAGAAACCTGCGCACCGCAACAAAGAGTAGCCCCCACTCACCACAACTAGAGAAAGCCTGTGTGCAGCAACGAAGACCCAATGCAGTCAAAAATAAATAAATAAAATAAATAAAATAAAATAAAGACCTTATTAGACTTTAGGAATGATTTTTGCAAGTCTCCTCTACCCCATCATGAACCATAGTAAAAGTATCTCACATTATCTATGATTTTATATATATATGTGATTTTTAATGACATTTTAAATATTGCATTTGAAATGGATTGTTGGTTTCGATAGCATAGTTGTTGTTTTTTTTTTCTGAACTTTGGAAGCAATGCACTCTTTTTCAGGTCTCAGACATTTCCATGAGCCTTACAAAAGTATTAGGCCCTGGGCCCTGTATCTGTTGTCCCCAGTGTACAAGGTGGGCCTGATGACCCCTTTGGTGAAGAAGGAGGAGGGCCAGGAGACTTTTGCCTGCCCAGGCACAGGGGGCAGAGCTGAGTTCTCAGAATTAAAACTAGAATTAAAACTAGAGGGTGTGCTGTGCCACCGGTCCTCCGCTCAAGGAGGACCAGTCAGGAGGGGACAGGATCTGTTTTCACATTGTTCTGTTTCAAGTGTCCTGGCCCCAGACCTGCACTTTCCTGCAGAGGACAGCAGCTGAGGGGACGCTGGGGCAGGCAGGGGAAGGACACAGCCACTCGCCTGGTCCCATCTCCCTTCCATGGTGAAAGGGGACTTTCAGGACACCCCAGGGACCAAATTCAAAGTAACTGCTGCTTTGCTTTGCTGAGTGCTTATGCATATTCTCATATTCTCTCATTTTAAACCTCACAATAACCATAAAAGCTGGGGGGCGCTGTTGTCCCCATTTTACAGATGAGGAAACAGGCACAGAGTAAGTTCACCCAGCTAGTGGGCACTGGAGCTGGAATTCCAACCCAGGTCTGTGTCCTCAACTTCTCACTGGATTTGATGCTAAATTTATTCAAAGTCTCAATAATTAATGAATAACAATGACAGCTAAGATTGGTATACCTTTTCTTAAAACTCAAAGATCATATGAATACTTTCTTACTGTAAAATATCCAAGCAGTATGAATATAGAAAGCATCTTAATTTTCATGAGATTCCCCAGGTGAGGCAACTGCGTGGTAATGTGTGAGAATCTCTGGTCCAAAGGATAAAGTGTTAAAGTGCCCAACTCCCCACACACTCCCAGTCTCCCTCCTGGCCCTGGAGGTAATTGCCAGGGACAGTGGTGTGTTGAGAGTCTTCTGGACTAGCTCTTTCTTGTTCACTGTCTTATTTGATGCTCACAACAAGCAGGGCAGACGTCAAACGCCCTCAGGCCAGCTGGCTTGCCCAGAGAGCCTGGATTAAAAACCCAATAACCTGCCTCCCTCTCCAGGAGGTGCCCATCCTCTTCTCCATGACATGATAATTAGAGCTTAATTCCTCACATTCTGTGACCAACTCCATAGAAGCCTGTGGCTCCCATCTTTTATGGGTAACATAGGTGTATTATAAAAGCCTTCTGGGGGCTCTGAGTCTACATTGTGTCTCAGCTTTGCAGTCAGAGAGGTTGGGTTCGAGCCTCAGTTTCCTCATCTGTGAAATAGGCATAAGAATCCCACCTCACAGAATGGTTACAAGGATGAAATGAGATGAGCATGTGAAAGGCACCTGGCTAACATTTTTTGAGTGCTTACCAGTCCAATCATCCTCCCCACAGCCTTGCTCATTCATCAACTATATGGGCATCTTCCACATCCCAGGCACTGTTCTGGGTGCTGAGGACACAGGGATGAACAAGACAGGCTTTATGCCCTCATGGGACTGACACTAAAGAAGGGGAAGATGGCTGACAAGCAAGCCAACAAGATAAGTTCATATGTGAGAGTGCTCTGAAGAAAATAAAACTGGGGGAGTCACATAGCTAGTGACCAGAGGAGTGGGAGGAAGTGGAACTTGAGCAAAGGTAGTCAGGGGAGACTTCTCTGAGGAGGTGACCTTCGAGCTGAGGCCTGAATGAAGAGAAGAAAGCAGCCGTACGATGACCTGGGGAGGACTGGGGAAGGTGGCAGAGGAGCCAGGAAAGAAGCCCTGTGAGGAGAGCGGGTGGGTGGGGTTGGGCAAAGCAGCAGAGGAGGGGTCTGTGATCAGACTCCACAATGAGGACACTGCAACCTGAGGTGGAGCCCCTGCCTGGATCTCTGGCTCTCCCTGCCATTCTTTTTCTTTTTCTTTTTAATTAATTAATTTATTTATTTATGGCTTGTGCGCGGCCTTTCTTTCTGTTTTTTTTTTTGCAGTACGCGGGCCTCTCACTGTTGTGGCCTCTCCCATTGTGGAGCACAGGCTCCGGATGCGCAGGCTCAGCGGCCATGGCTCACGGGCCTAGCCGCTCCGCCGCATGTGGGATCCTCCCGGATCGGGGCACAAACCCATGTCCCCTGCATCGGCAGGCGGACTCTCAACCACTGCGTCACCAGGGAAGCCCCGGCCTTTCTTTTTAATTGCAGCGAGCGGGGGCTACTCTTTGTTGCGGTGCACAGGCCTCTCATTGCGGTGGCTTCTCTTGCTGTGGAGCACGGGCTCCAGGCGCACAGGCATCAGTAGTTGTGGCACTCAGGTTCAGTAGTTGTGGCTCACGGGCTCTAGAGTGCAGGCTCAGTAGTTGTGGCGTGCGGGCTCAGTTGCTCCACGGCATGTGGGATCTTCCCGGACCAGGGCTCATACCCGTGTCCCCTGCACTGGCAGGTGGATTCTTAACCACTGCGCCACCAGGGAAGTCCTAATGAACTTTTGTTGAATGAATGAATCTCTTGACTGCATGGGATTTCACTGATGAGCTTCCACAGTGCTCTTTTACTTGTAATGAGTACTTACCATATTTAATCTTTTGTCATCTTTGTTCAGTTCAATAAATTAAACATTGACTGAGCACCTGCTGCCCACCAGGCACTGTGCAAAGCTGAAGGGGCTTATGGGGGAAAGTGACAGGCAAACAGTGTGATGGCTACTATGAGAGGGAATGGGCCAAATGCTGTGAGAGCCAGGAAGGAAGAACAAGCGGATTCTTAACCACTGCGCCACCAGGGAAGTCCCTCTCTCTGCCATTCTTTCCACTCTCCTGGCCTCTCCTGAAGTCAGGCGTTTGAGGACGTGGGCACGCACCCACGCACCCACGCACATGAATATACATACATACACAAAAAGCACATACACACATACGCACACACATGAACACACACATGCACCTACATGCATGCACGCACATGCACGCACTCAGAGGTCCTAGGAAGTGTGAGGGAGGCTGCAAGGAGTTCCAGTTCTACGCTGTCCGGAGCTTGCAGGAAGAGACAAACCAAGAGCTGATGAGCCTCAGGCAAGGAGTTTCTGAAGTGGAGAAATAACCGTTGAGTACTTTGAGGGCTGATGTCAAAGCAGGCAGAATTGCTCCATGTTTGTGGTTAGTTGAGAAAGAGCTGGCTTGAGGCAGGGGAATGGTCTCTGCATGGTCTGCAGAGAAGGCAAGGGACCTACGTGCCAGAGAAAAGGGCAAAGGGCCTCTCGCTTCCACAGCCAACCTCGCCTGGTCTCAGGCTTAGAAGCAGGTGTGACCCACTCATCGCCTCTGGCAGAGGCTTGGGAAAGTCCACCAACTCTGCCCATTAACTAGTTGAAATGGGAAGGTTATTTTCTTTCCTCTGGCTTAGGATTTTGTCCCTGTAGAAGTAATTTCAAATATATTAGTGATCACAATTTGTGTGAAAAGTTTAAATTCCCGCCGTTATAAACAAAGACTTTCAATTTGGGTAAAAAATTAAAATGTAGGCATAGACTATCTACAAAAAGACATAGTTAAAATAAAAGGCACTGGTTTTACCCCCTTAGCAATCACATCTTCCTGGGAGAGGATAGGGAGCCAGAGGACCCCCACCATTTACCGTGATATCTCAGGCATGTTGACCTCGAACCTTAGTTTCCTTATCTGCAAAATGAGGATAATGATGAATCCCTTCAGGGCTGTGGTGAGGATGACTATATAATGACCATGGGAGGGACCATGATTGGCTTAATCAGTCATTTGCAACTTAGTGTGAACGTTTGTTTCTTGTTTTTTTAAAAAATAAATTTATTTATTTATTTTATTTTGGCTGCGTTGGGTCTTCGTTGCTACACATAGGCTCTCTCTAGTTGTGGCGAGCAGGGGCTGCTCTTTGTTGCAGTGCGTGGGCTTCCCATTGCAGTGGCTTCTCTTGCTGTGGAGCATGGGCTCTAGGCATGTGGGCTTCAGTAGTCGTGGCGCATGGGCTTAGTTGCTCCGAGGCACGTGGGATCTTCCTGGACCAGGGCTCAAACCCGTGTCCCCTGCATTGCCAGGCAGATTCTTAACCACTGTGCCACCAGGGAAGTCCCGTGAACAAGTTTTTGATCCTTTCCTGAGTTGAGGTTTAGATCAGGAGAGGTGGGCAGAAGCTCAGAAGCATCTGGAGGAAAAGTCAAGGAGTGAGATCAGGGTCCAGACTTCACCTTCAGGCCTTAGAGCCCCAGTGAAGGCCCTGTGGTGGGGAGGGGGGAAGGGACGGCTTGAGGGAGCAGGGGACTGACTAATCCAACCCTGAATGCAACAAAAGCGGGACCCCCAGGCCCATTTTCCTGGGATGGGGTGGGTGTTGACTGTTGGCTCTGAGTCTGAGTGACACAGGAAGTGGAGGAGGAAGTGACATTAATGGTGGAGAGTGAGGAAATTCCAGGCCTCACCCCTGCTTTAGCCAGAAACAGGATTCAGGGCAGAGACCAAACCTGTGCAACGCCCTCCCTCAAGAAGTATCATCGAAACCACTTACACCAGGCCTTGTGCTCAGCGCAGATGATAAAGCTACTCCATGTGGCCAGTTTCTTTGGATTCTGTTCTCTGTATTACACCAAGAGATTTTTGGCATTTTACCCCGCAGCCAGAGTCACTAACAAGTGTACCCTCAATAAGAAACTCAACCCAATCTGCAGTTACGTTCCTTATTTTCTGGCCTCGTACTTGTAAACTCCATTTCCACACATATTCCCCAGGTTTTTGCTGGTACTGATCAGCAAGATCTTACAACGCATTTGATGTGTCAGCCTTCTCCCAGGTCAGATTTTTGTATGTATTTCCCTGCTGAAAAGATTTGGCTCTAGTTATGGTCTCAGAGAGGTGAAGCAACTTGCCCACGTTCCCACAGCTAGTGTGTGGCTCCAGAGCCTGGGCGCTTAACCCACCTTTGCTTTAAAACAAGCACTCTGCTTAGAACTCCCAAAGAGTTTTTTTTTTAATATTTATTTATTTATTTTTGGCAGTGTTGGGTCTTCGTTGCTGCGCGCGGGCTTTCTCTACTTGCGGAGAGCGAGGGCTACTCTTCCTTGCGGTGCGCAGGCTTCTCATTTCGGTGGCTTCTCTTGTTGCGGAGCACAGGCTCTAGGTGCGCAGGCTTCAGTAGTTGTGGCGCGTGGGCTTAGTTGCTCTGCGGCATGCGGGATCTTCCTGGGCCAGGGCTTGAACCCGTGTCCCCTGCATTGGCAGGCGGATTCTTAACCGCTGTGCCACCAGGGAAGTCCCCCAAAGAATTCTTGAGGGTCACGCAGTCCATCTCTCATGCTGCTGCTGGGGACACTAAGGTGGGGAGATAGAAAGGACCTTGTCAAAGGTCAGAGGTCAGGGACAGAGCCAAGCCTGTTTCCTGCTCTGCTCAGTGCCTCCCTGGGCAAAACCCGGCTCTGGGTTCGGAGAAAACTTCCTTTTACCTGTGCAAGCTCCCTTCCCCCAGCCCAGGGTTCCCTTGACTCCCTCCACATCCAGGCTCAGGGAGAGACCTGCATTCAGCAGGGTCTCCTTGCCCCTGCAGGGAAGTTCTGGCACGTCTCTGACCTGCACCTTGACCCGGACTACAAGGTGTCTGAAGACCCCCTCCAGGTGTGCCCATCCGCTGGCTCCCACCCGGTGCCCAGTGCAGGCCCCTGGGGCAACTACCTCTGCGATTCTCCCTGGATCCTCATCAACTCCTCTATCTACGCCATGAAGGAGATCGAGCCAGAGCCAGACTTCATCCTCTGGACTGGGTGAGAGCCGTCACCACAGCTACCCTTCCCCGGGCCTCTGCCTGTGCCCCCTGCCTGCCTGGCACCTTCCCCACACCATCTCCCTTAGTCCTCAACAGCCCTGTTGCAGAGAGGATGAACCTGAAGCTCAAAGCTTGTCCAGGGGAGCCTGGGCCTGGCTGATTCCAGGGTCTGTGCCCTTGATCTTGTGTCTTACAGCCTCAGCAGAATGTGGCTCTCACTGAGGCTCGGGACAGGGTCATGGCATGTCTGGGCATGTGGGGAACTCCCGGATTTTAAGTTGGGGGTGGGTGTGGGGGTCGATGAACACTGGTGCCACTCCCACCGGGGTTTGGGGACTGCAAGCCCCAGAGATCCATATACAGGGAGGGGAGAAGGTAGGAGGGCTGAAGGTGAACCAGCATTGGGACCAAGTGTCCTGGTCAGCTGCAGGCCACCCCCGGCTGCCCTGGCCCTGGGGATCCTCACTGGTCAGAGCACTACTCTGTGTGGAGAGAGCTTGAGGGGTGATTTCAGCTCAGCCACAGAGATGCCATTTCTGCTGTTCATCCATGGATGCTGCTGGAAGTCCTCTGACTTCCCTCAGCACTCGAGGTCCGTCCTTCACTCATTCGCTCCTTCCCTCCCTCCCTTGGTAGGTCAGCCTGTCTTGTGCTCACCCCCAGAAGACGGGGGGAACAGAGGTGATAGGGACCTGGACCCTCCTTCAGGGAGCTCATGGTCTCCTGGGCGACACAGACAAGGCCACTGACCATTATATGCCAGTGAGGAGAGAGGGTCACTGGGTGGATGCGGGAGCTTCACAGGGCAGGAAGTGGTGAACCAGGGAGTGGGTGAGGAGGGCTGGCAGGAGCTCGGGCTGCTTGTGCCCTCCTCCAGCCTCTATGGACACTTCTGTAGGGAAGGCGGGATCAAACCCATGTCATCCCCAGCTGTCCCTCAGTGTGACATGGGAGTGATCGGAATGACCCTCAGATGGACTATGTGGTCAGCAGGGGGAGGGGCAAGGCTGGACACTTAGGAAATGTGACAGTGTCTCAGGAGGGGCCTGGGCAGCTCTGGCTTCCCTGGGCTCAGGAATCCATCTAAGGAGAGAGTGAGATTTAGGCCACGACCCTGGCCTCCTGCTCTCTGAGGAGGGGCCCTTGGAGAAATGTGTAACACTCTAAAAGATTTGATCCCTTTGGGAAATTCATGACCCTTTAACAGAAGCATGATTTTTCTGGGAAATCTCTGGGACTTGCAGAGGTGTATGGCATTGGACAAGAGGACCTCTAGGACCCTTCATAATTTTTCAATTTCTAAGAAATTGGACCTCTCCGGGAGAATTGCAGTCCCTTGGGGGATAACCTGTAGAAATTGGATGTGTTTTTGCAATCCCCTGAGGGATAACCTGTAGAAATTGGATGTGTTTTCTATCACACAGAATTAAAGGCTCCAAACTAGAAAAAAAATGGAATTTTGTTCTATCTTCGTATTCCTGGCCTGTCCCCAGGGAGGACAGGGCTAAAAGGCCCCTCTTACTGCCCTAAAGAGGGTATCAGAGTCATAGTAGGATGTAATGGATGTGAGCATAGATTCTGGAGCCAGGCTGACTGGTTCAAACTCTGACTCCAGCACTGTCTAGTTGTATACATTAGGCAGGATCCTTCACCTTTCTGTGCCTCGGTTTCTTTATCTGTCAAATGGGACTAACAATAAACCTATGTTGTAGGGTTATTATGAAGAACAAATTAGTGGATAAGGGTACAATACACAGAAAGCACCCAGCACCAAGTGAGCCAGTGTGGGCTGCCAGTAGCCGTCTCAGGGCGATTCAGCTAATTAACTTCCCTGGGGAGTCTCTGGGCAGCAGCTACCTCGCCCCGTCGGTCCAGCAGAGTCCTCAGGCTTTAGTTGTGAGGGCTCTTAGCATTCCCCAAACCTCCTTGCCCACTTCTTCCCCCACCTTGCTGCACCTTTCTAAGGTGGATCCAGGAATTTAGGTCTGTCAAACGTGGGGGACTAAATGGTCCTGGGGTAGGTCCTCGACCTACCAGAGTAGATCTGAATTCTATATTCTGAAGCCAGCTCCAAACTCCTTAGAACCCTTGGGGAAACTCAGAACTCAGACACGGCTTCTCCATCCCAAGCTCCCCAGGGGCTTGCAGATGAGACTGGAAACCCAGAGCTTCCCTCTCAAGACCATATTAACTGCAACCTAGCAGCTACTACATTTTATATATATACTTTTCCCCCTTTACTGAAGTCTCACAAATACTCTGTGTGTAGCTACCATTATTGTCCCTGTTTTATAGATGAGCTAACAGAAGCTCAGAGAGGTTAAACAGCCAGCCCAGGGACCTACAGCCGGTCAGTGGCAGAGCCTGGGTTTGGACTTTGTCCCACGTGACTCCCAACTCCAGCCTGGTCATTCCCCTTCAGTAGCTGTCTGAGGCCCAGTTCTGCAGTCTCTTTTCTCATGTTAGAGCCATCCCTTCTTTTCCTTGTGCCACTTCCCGAGCTGCCCGGCAGTGTTTTGCAGTGATGACACGCCCCACGTGCCCAACGAGAACCTGGGAGAGGCGGCCGTGCTGCAAATTGTGGAGAACCTGACCGAGCTCATCAGAGAGGCCTTTCCAGGTAAGACTGTGCCCCAGGTCCCCACAGCATTCCCTGATGCCCAGGCGGTGCCTGGCACAGTGGGACGACAACAGCAGCAAGATGCAGAGGAACGACCTTCACCCATGGACAACGATGGCTGCTGGCCAAGTCCTGTGCCAGGCACTTCACAGCGATTGTGTCTTACCTTCCAACAACCCTGTAAGGAACACGAGAGTTTGTCGGCCTGTGGATACACACAGAATCCTGTTAATGGTGTTAAAAAACCAAATTCAACTGAGTAAATCTGAAGGTCTATTTGGCTGTATTCAACAATTCATGAATCAGGCAGCATCCCAACTAGCAAATAGAAAGGAGCTCCAGGAACTTCCCTGGCAGTCCAGTGGTTAAGACTGCACTTCCACTGCATGGGGCACAGGTTCGATCCCTGGTTGGGGAACTAAGATTCCGCATGCTGTGCAGTGCGGCCAAAAAGAAAAGAAAGAAAAAAAAAAAAGAAAGGCACTCCAAGGAGCTGTACGAATGGAAGGTTTTATAAACAGAAGGCGGTGGAAAAAGGAAGATTCTAGCAAAAAGTGGATTGTTTCGGGCAAGGTTACCTTCATTTAGGGGAAGGGGTGGTGTCTATCAGGCAGATTTCCTCACTAGTGCTGACCAGGTAATTCCAGATTGACTGTTTAAAGGTCACATTCTTGGGAGAGGCTGAAACTTCAGTTAGGTTAGGTATTAACTTGGTTAATACCTAACTTGGTTTGCTGACCTGGGGCTTAGCACAAGTAACTCCATTTTGAGCCTGTTGTTTCTTTTTTAATAAAGGAAATGCCTGACATTTCACTGGCTTCTGTCCTGACAGTTTAACACCAGACTGACAGCCCCTTCTCAAGGCATTTACTGTTATATTTAGGCATATTCCCTGGCTAAGTCTCACGTGGGCTCGCACACAGCCCTTGCATCCTGCTGTGGCTCTGGAATTGCCATCTACTGCCTTTAAACCATCCCAGCTGCTGGGACTTTGGGGAGATGCTGATTTCCAGCCAAAGTACTATTTCGTGGTGTAATCCAAGGCCTTTAGAGCCTGGGAGAGCAGGCCAGGACTGTGAGTGATTATGATAGCAGCCCCACGGGACTTGACAGGGATAATGTAGCCTGGGTGCTCTATCTAATGGCCCTTGAAAATGGCTTTAATCAGGCTGTGCCAAACACAAGGTCCTGGGGGCCGAATCAGGCTCTCAGCCCGCCAGCCGGACACCTGTGAAAGCAAACCCCTAGGACCCCCCCATCCCCCAATCTCCTTTGGGTTCCAGCACAGCTGCTTCCTCTAAAGGTCTTGGTCATGGGTCCCCAGGACCCAGATATGAAATAATGATAATAAAAATAAGTAATAGTAGCAGCAAGAACAACTATATGTATCCAGGTATCAAGGGCTAAGTGTCAGGCACTCCTCTAAGAATATTATATGCCTTAGCTCATTCACTGTCAGGAATGAGACTCAGGAGACTCAGAGAGAGTGGAGCTGTCTCACATTTTTTTTTTTAATCTTTTTTTTTTTTTTCCGCGGTACGTGGGCCTCTCACTGTCGCGGCCTCTCCCGTTGCGGAGCACAGGATCCGGACGCGCAGGCTCAGCGGCCATGGCTCATGGGCCCAGCCACTCCGCGGCACGCGGGATCCTCCCGGACCGGGGCACGAACCCATGTCCCCTGCATCAGCAGGCGGACTCGCAACCACTGCACCACCAGGGAAGCCCTGTCTCACATTTTTACTGATGACAAATGTGAGCCTTGGGGTCAAGGAAACAGGCAAGGTTGAGGATGCAGATCCTGGTTTGAGGACATCTCTTACCTATCACTCCTACTGCCACTCCAGGAGGGGCCCCCGAGCTGCTGTTACCATCCCACATCTGTCCCCGAGGCAACCTCATTTCTGACACCTCCTTCCCTCAACGTAAATCAGTTTGTGCAAAGAAGTTGCCTTGATGCTTCTAGTCTGTGTAACTCAACCCAACCCAACCCAACCCAGATATGCTTGGGCTAGTTCATCTTCCAGCAGAAGTCGCTACTAGGTTCAAACCAGGACACTCTCCCCCATGGCAACAATAGGTATTATTATCCCCAGCGTATAGATAAGGAACCTATGGCTCAAAGCTAGTCAGTTCCTAGGGAGGGATTCAAACTCAGATCCAACACTGAGCACTCTTTTCTCTGCTCCACATAGGGCTTCAGGAATAAAAGTGAAATAATGGATAAGAAAATGCTTTATTACTATGACTTAACATACAAGTGTAAATAAGATTTTACAGTTTATAACACGCTTGCACATTTATTTATTTATTTATTTTGCGGTATGCGGGCCTCTCCCTGTTGCAGCCTCTCCCGTTGCAGAGCACAGGCTCCAGACGCGCAGGCCCAGCGGCCATGGCTCACGGGCCCAGCCGCTCCGCGGCATGTGGGATCCTCCCGGACCGGGGCACGAACCCGTGTCCCCTGCATCGGCAGGCGGACTCCCAACCACTGCACCACCAGGGAAGTCCGCTTGCACATTTATTGAATTTCCTAAATCCAAGATACCATTGGCTATAAGATGTTTCATTATTTTATGTATCGTTAAGAAAAAAAATGCTCTCCGGGGAATTCCCTGGTGGTCCAGTGGTTAGGACTCAGCCCTTTCACTGCAGGGGGTGCGGGCTTAATCCCTGGTTGGGGAACTAAGATCCTGTAAGTTGCATGGCGTGGCCAAAAGAAAAAAAAATGCTGTCCATTAAAGTATGACACAGAACTTTCTCATGGCCTCAATGGTAAGGCACATCCCACTTATAGAGATGTTAAAATATGAACACATTGGAAGAGGTGAAATGAGGCATTATCTTATTTGAGAATGGTAGCAACATAGGTCAAGCAGAACACTCCCTATCATAGAGATAAATAAGCTGAAGCAACTTGTTGGAGAAGAGGAAGGGACTGAAATTTGAGATTTTGGTTCCATGTCACGAGTTCTTCCTGCCACGTGCACCTGTGTCCCCCCATCAGAGTCACTGTGAACACTGGTCCCTGTCTTTCCACGGATGGTAAACACAGGTGTGCAAGGCAAACTGATCCAGGTCCCAATTCAGGTTCTGCCATGCTCTAGCTGGGCCATCCTCTGGACACTCAGTGTTCTCCCTGTGCAAAATGAGGAAAATAATGGTACCCACCCAAAGGGTTGTTATGAGGATTAAATAAGGTAATCCATTCATTCATTTAGTCCGTCAACAAATATTTGAGTGTCCTCAACGGGTGAGACAGCACGCTAGGGGTAGGGGATGTGGCCGTGAACAAGATGCCAGGTCATGCCCTCATGGAGCTTAGGTTTGTAAGGATCTTCTAACAGTGCCCGACACATAGAAGTGGCAAAAACCTGTTACCCCAAAACTGGGTTTGCCTCTTGGTGGGTGTCAAGCCAAAAGACACAACCAAGCCAAAGATCAGGAGAAGGAAGGATTTATTACTTGCAACAAGTAAGGAGAAAACCAGGGATCTTTCCAAATCAGTGTGTCCTTGAACAGCAAAATTAGGGAAGCTTTAAGCTAAGGATATATGCATATTCATGAAGGGGCTTGAGCAGGAGAATGCAACTTAGAATTGGGGCAAAGGTTGACAGAGTCCAAGCTTTAGTTGATTGAAGTCACAAGGGTCAGCAAAGGTCAGCATCATCACTCCTTAGGTTCCAGTTGACCTCATGGTTGAGGGGGTTTAAATTCTGCCAAACAGCTCAAGACAGTGCTTCAGGCTAATCTTTACCATTGAAACAGAACTGGGAGTCTTTACAACTGATTTATTATCTTTGCCCTTGTTCCTTCTCTTGCCTGATAACAGTCATTTGTTCTTTTGTTCCCTTAAGATCATTGTTACTGAGATCTGTTCAAGGGCAGGCATTGTAGCCAGGCTTAGATCCCAGAATGGCTTAGGCCAAAAATGGCTTCTCTTATGTCTCTGGGGACCCCCCACCTTATCTGCTTATCAACCGGGAGAGATAACCTCCCTTCTCATCTGCCTTTGGGATGCTAGGGATTTGTGTTTTCTCTTAAATGAATTCTTTTATTTTTTAAAAATAAATATCAGAGCTGTATTTAATTCTGTTGTTTATTTATTTATTTATTTATTTTTGGCTGCACTGGGTCTTCGTTGCTGCGTGCAGGCTTTCTCTAGTTGCAGTGAGGTGGCGGGGAGGCTCGTGGCAGTGCGCAGGCTTCTCATTGTGGTGGCTTCTCTTGTTGCAGAGCACGGGCTCTAGGCGTGCGGGCTTCAGTGGTTGTGGCATGCAGGCTCAGTAGCTGTGGCTTGCGGGCTCTAGAGTGCAGGCTCAGTAGTTGTGGTGCACAGGCTTAGTTGCTCCGCGGCATGTGGGATCTTCCCAGACGAGGGCTCGAACCCATGTGTCCTGCATTGGCAGGCGGATTCTTAACCACTGCGCCACCAGGGAAGTCCTTAAATGAATTCTTATGGCTGCCTGCATCTATGTTAGAGAGGTGAGGTTTTCTTTCAGGCAGTCACAGCCATGACTTCTGGCTTTGTGAATAATTCCTCATGGGAATTCTACGGCCTCCTCCTTTGGCAGAGCTTAGCATTTCCAGATCTTGTAGGCTATACAGAGTTAAGGGTTTGTTAGAATAATTTTTTCAAGTAGGAATTGGAGGCGCCAGGCTTCCTCATTGGTTCAAGTTCACTCCCTGGGGTAAGCCAAGCTCATATAAGGGCAAGGCCCTGCCTGGAACTCAGAAGAGTTTTTGTTTACTATCAAATATTTATTGAGCAACTACTACATGCCAGACACAGATGTAAAATAAAAGCAGGAGTGAGGCTACTCACAAGGAAGAAATGAGTCTGACAGGCTCCCCTCTCCCTCCTGGGTTCATTCACAGGCCACATCCTCAGGGAGGCTCCCCTGACCCCCACTCCCACCCCTGTTATGCACTCCCACAGTAAGTGCCTTTTCCCTTTTTGTGACAGCCATTACTCAATGCCTATCAACCCTATTGCACTGCCAGGCCTCTGGGCCTGGGGGCCCAGGTCTACACGTTTGCACGTACTAGGTGCTCAATAAATATTTGTTGATCCATGAATGAGTGAAACTCCCAAGGTCTTCCAGGGTGCAGCAGACCCCTTCCCTAACAGTAAGATGGATCTGGAATTGACAAGAACAAGGTACACTAAATGACCAAGTGGCTGATCATGGATCTAAAGGTTATTTGGATCTTCTAGCTTTCTCCTCCTCATCTCATGCTTCATTTCTGACCACGGAACTTTCTGCTGGGAATGGAGTTAGAGAACTCACTGCTCTTCCTTCCCAGATCTGAGCCAAGTTCTGCCAGATTCTATTATGTGGTTTTCTGCTTGGCTCTGTATTTTTCCTTATCTGTGCTACAGCTCTTCCCTATTAGCTCTGATAGCCAGTGGCTGAAACTAACTCCGCTAAGCACTTTTGCATATATATTCTTATATTTTTCTTTTTCCTCCCAGATACTAAAGTCTATGCTGCTTTGGGAAATCACGACTTTCACCCCAAAAACCAGTTCCCGGTCGGAAGCAACAATATCTACAATCGGGTAGCAGAGCTGTGGAGACCCTGGCTCAGTTACGAATCCATCGCTCTCTTCAAAGAAGGTACTAACACCATTTGCTACTGTAAGGAGCACTTTATGCCAAGGTCTGATCTAATTTCATCTTCACAACAGCCCCATGAAATAGGGACTGATTTTATCCCCATTTGACAGATAAGGAGACTGAGGCTTGAACATACCAAGTCACTTGGCCCAGGTCACCCAGCTTGGAGGAGGCAGACTTGGGAGTAGGATCCAGGGCTGATTCCAATGCCCATGTTCTTAACTCCACAGCACTAATGAGGATCATAAGAGAATATTCACTGAGCATTTCCTGTGTGCCCGGAACTGCCCTCAGCACACTGCTAGACTCCTTACAACAATCCTAGGTAGGGGCAGTGACCTTCAGTTCAGGCCAGATTTCTCAACCTTGCCATTGTTGACATTTGGGGTTGGATAATTCTTTGTTGGGGGGCTGTCCTGTACGTTGTAGGGTGCTTAGCAGCATCCCTGGCCTCTATCCACTAGTTGCTAGTAACACCTCCAGGTGTGAAAACCAAAAATGTCTCTGGACGTTGCCAAGTGTTCCCTTGGGGACAAAATCACCAGGTTGAGAATCACTGATTTGGAGACACAGTATCCCAAAGTGACCTGACCTCCTCTCCTTCCTTTCCTCAGTCCCTTGCTGTTGGGGCTCCCCATTGGTCAAACCCAACCAGAAGCTCACAGCACAGAAGTCCATGGATTTAACCCACAGGTCCTGGGGCAGAGAGCTGAGCGGAGAAGGGTTGACAGTGGATCTGGAGGGACAAACACACCTCCATGTTATTCCCATTATACGGAGGAGGAAACTGAGGCATAGAGAGGTTAAGGAACTTTCCCAAGTTGCACAGCTAGGAAGTGATAGAGCCAGGACTTGAACCCAGGCAGCCTGGCTCCAGAGCCTTTGGTCTTACCCACGATGCCACTCCTATGGGAAAGATGGGAAGGGAGGACGCAAGGGAAGGAGAAGGTGGGGGAGTGAAGTGGAGGGGGACAGAGGTGTGTCTGTTCGGAGGCTGGAGACCCCTTCAGATTCCCCCTGGCTGTGATGTCCTAGGTGCCTTCTATTCTGAGAAACTGCCGGGGCCAAGCGCGGCTGGGCGAATCGTGGTCCTCAACACCAATCTGTACTACAGCAACAACGAGCAGACGGCCGGCATGGCCGACCCTGGCCAGCAGTTCCAGTGGCTGGACGATGTGCTGACCAATGCGTCCCGAGCTGGGGAAATGGTAAGGGCTCCCCACTCCTCCTCTTCCCTCCCTGGGGTCTCTTCCCGTACAAGTCCCCCACTTTGGCACAGACTCACCCACTCACTTGAGATGCCCACATCACAGAGGGTCCTTCATCAGCTCGGCACCTGAGGAGGCTGCTTCCATCCTCACAACAGCCTGTGAGGCTGGGACCCTGGAGTCCATTGCAGATGTGAGGCTCCTGATGGGCAGTGACAGTCTCAAGTCACACAATAAGTGGTGGGGCTTAGATTAGAACCCCAGTCTCCAGAATCCAAGGCCAGCACAGCTGCAGCCACACTGTGGGCTAGACCTCAAGGGGATGCCCTGCCCTTGAGGTGTGTCCATCTAGGCTGCTGGGCTAGCAGGCCCCCGATGACTGACCCTGTGTCTCATTTGCCTGAGTCCCTGGTCTGACCAGCGCAGCCCAGCAGGATCTCATGGCCAGTGCTTTCGCCCTCACTATGCACAGATATGTTGCTAAGTGCTTTATATGGATGATCTCATTTAACTCTCATATCTCCACCAGTTAGGTGTCCTTCCCGATGAGAAAACTGAAGCTCAGAGAGGTGACACACAGCTGGTGTCCAGCTGCAGTTTGGCTCCAAAGCTCATGCTCTTAACTGTCCTTCCTACCACTGCCCCCGCCCCCCATTCTACCTCTTGCAACGGGGAACCAAGGGCCCAGGCATTGTTAGCTGAGAGACTCGAGGAATGTAAGACGTGAACACACATTACCACACAGCATATGCTACACAACCATGCAAGGAAGATTTGGTTACAGTGCCTGAGCTCTCCAAGAAGAGAAGACTTGTCCCTGAAGGATCAGAAAAGTCTCAGGAGGACGTATCCTTTGAGCTGGGTTTTGAAGCATGAGTAGCATTTACAGAAGTGAAAATGAGAAGGGCGCTCCAGGTGGCAGGCATAGCATGGGTAAAGGCACAGCGGGAGGGAAGCATGTGGCACATTCATTTCTGGATACAGGGAGATGCCGGATCACCTGGGAGAGGGATGGGGGAGGAGGTACCTTTGAGCCCATCTGCTTGCCTCTGGGGAGACGGGCAGGTTGTGAGAGGTAGAGACGAAGAGTTGTGGAAGGGGTCTCTGAGCCCCTGCTGGGCACCCCTTCCTCGTAGGTGTACATTATTGGCCATGTGCCCCCGGGGTTCTTTGAGAAGACGCGGAACAAAGCGTGGTTCCGGGAGGGCCCCAACCAGGAGTACCTTAAGGTGGTCCGGAAGCATCATCGAGTCATTGCAGGGCAGTTCTTCGGGCACCACCACACCGACAGCTTTCGGATGTTCTATGATGATGCAGGTACCCAACCTGGAGGGCAACGGCCAGACCAACTCCCTCTTTCCCTCGCCAGCCTCTCAGCTCCACTCTCTCCTGAAAGGTGCCCCCATCAGTGTCATGTTCCTTACACCTGGGGTCACCCCATGGAAAACCACGCTACCTGGAGTGGTCAACGGAGCCAACAATCCAGGCATCCGGGTGTTTGAATACGACCGAGCCACACTGAGCCTGCAGGTCAGGAGCCTTGGGTCTGCTGGGGCCAGAGGAGGAGGGAGGAGGGACCTGATAACACCACTGGCTTCCCTAGCTAATCCACCCTCTACTGACCACTGAGACTCAGGAAGGTCAAGTTACTTCCACCCTTTTAGAGCTCAGGATCAGAAGAACCCTGGCTCTACCTCCAAGTCCTGCCACCAAGTCAGGTCAATTCTTCTCCAAATTGCCCTTTGCCCTGGATCATTGTCAAGGCCTCCTACTTGTTTTCCCCGCCTCCAGCACTGCCCTGCTGTAGCTCATCTGGTACAGCTAAGGAGGGGATTAATCTTTCTAAAGCACTTCTTGTCTCTTTCCTGCTCAAAAACCTTCAGTGGCTCCCCAGTGCTCCCAAGATAAGTTGGATCTCTTTGGCCTGGTATTCAAGGTCTCTCACAGTGTGACCTCAGGCCCACTGCCAGGTCTTCTCTACACTGACTACGCTGCAGCCAAGCAGGCCCCTAACTCAATGAGCAATCCCACACCTCCTGGGATGTGCTTGTGATTACTGAAATGACAAACAAATATTATTCCTTAATGTATTCAACAAAACGTGTTAAGCCTCTGCCGTGTGCCAGGCCCCGTGCTAAGCTCAGGAGATACATAAGCGAACAAAAGTCACTGCTCTCCTGGAGCTGACAGACAATAAACAAACACATAAAGTTAAGTGTGGCACGAAATAAGTGCTAAGGAGAAAAGAAAGCAGGGTGAGGAGGCAGGTGGTGACACTTACGGGGTATGTGTATATGTGTGTGGTGTTAATGGGGCAGGGAAGTGTCACTGATACGGTGACATTTGAATTCTGAGTAACTTCAGGGAGTGAGCCGTGGGAGTGTCTGCGGAAGGGGCAGGAAGAGCATGCCAGGGGCCCAGGGTGGGAATGTGCTTGGTGTGTTAGGGGTGGAGCAGGGAGGCCCGTGAGGCCACGGCCGAGGTCATGAGCGGATGGGGGGAGGGGGTGTCAGCTAATGTAGGTCACGAGGACGACTCTGGAATTTTAGAAAACCATCATTCTGCTGGGTGGAGAACAGGCTGTAGGGGGTAAGGGCAGACACAGGGGGATCAGTTAGGAGGTGACCACAGCCACTGAGAGGTGATGGTGGTGTGGGCCAGGGTGGCACCCGTGGGTGGTGAGGAGAGCCAGATCCTGGATGTATCTTGAAGGCAGAGCAGACAGGATTTGCTGGTGGATTGGATGAGGGGGTGGAAGAGAACGCGAGGAGGCAACGAGGGCTCCAAGGCTTTGGCCAGAGCACCTGGAAGGATGAGGTTGCCATTTACCAAAACGGGCTCACTGCAGGAGGAGCAGATTTTGGAGGAAAACCAGACGCCTGGCTTTCTTGTTAACTTTGGGATGTCTAAGTGGCATCCAGGTGAAAATGCTGAGGGAAGAGGCAGCTGGATATTCAAGTTGGAGTTCCAGAAGAGGTGGGTACAGAGATTTAATCTGAGTGTTGAGAAAGGACATTTAAAACCAGGGACTGCATTAGTTAACCTGGGTCCTCGACTCTAGAGTGAATGTATATGCAGAAGAGGTCTGAGGATTTTTAAGAGTGTGGTCCATTGTCCACACGGGCGCTCAGACCACAGGGTTCGGGGAAGACTAAATAAATAATGTAAGGTGCCTAGCAAGAAATTGCCATCCACCATGGCAGCTCCTCTTACCCCACCTCTCCTGACCTAAAGCAGCTCTGCAAATTTAGGTGGAAAGTGTTGCACAGATAAACCCTTCCAGATTCTAGTCCTGAAAATGCACCTGAGTACTCAGGGTCTTGGGTGTAGCCCAAGCCCCCTTCAAAGCACAATTCTATAAGCTCTCTCAGCCAGGCACTCCATCCCACTGCTTTTACATTGCGTTTTATCCAGTCTTTCTGCAAATATTTACTGACAATCTTCTGGGTACCCGGGAGCTTGCTGGAACAGAAAATGCACAGGCTATGGGGTAAACAAGCTGGGTTCCAATCCTGCCTCAGCCACCTGTGGGACCCTGGCCAAGTGAATTAACCTCTTTAGGACTCAGTTTCCTCATCTGCGAAATGGGGACAATAAGCGCAGTTACCTCATCAGATTCAATCAGAGGATGTCTGCCAAGCATACCCGGCAACTAGTAAATGCCCAATAACTAAGAGCGGTCAGGATTACAGCTATTAGAATCTGGGGGCAAATGCAAGGTGGAGGATTGGGGGCGGAAGCGGACAGCAGCTGCTCACAGCCGGCCCGCCTCGCGCCCCGTCTGCAGGACATGGTGACCTACTTCTTGAACCTGAGCCAGGCGAACGCGCAGGGAGCGCCGCGCTGGGAGCTCGAGTACCGGGTGACCAAGGCCTACGGCGTGCCCGACGCAGGCGCCCGCTCTATGCACGCGGCGCTGGGCCGCATCGCCAGCGACCAGGGTGCGCTGCAGCGCTACTACGTCTACAACTCGGTCAGTTACGATACGCGGGCCTGCGACGAGGCCTGCCAAGCCGAGCACGTGTGCGCGCTGCGCGAAGTGGCCTTCGACGGGTATGCCGCCTGCCTGCCCGCCCCCGGCGTCGCGCCCACGCCCCGCCTCGCGCTCCTGTTGGTGGCGCTGCTGGGCCTGCGCACGCTGCTTGTGCCGTGACCTTGGGCACCGCCCGCTGATTGGCTTGGCTCGCCTTCCTTCTGGTAAAATGGGGGAGAGCATCACCCCCGAGAGCTGGACTTTCCACCCTTTGCCCGGCGTCCGCAGAATGAAGTGGGACGGGACAGCCAATCAGGAAATGAAGCCCCAAGGGCACCACCAGAAGCACATTTCTTTCAAGTTTCATGTTTTATCCCAAACACAATGCTCGTCGTGCATGTTATTCTGTTATTAATTTGTAGATCATGTTTAAAGTAACTCCCTTGCCCAGTTATTGAATGTTGCCCCCTCCTCCTATTCGGATAATCCGAGTAAAATGAGCTGCCAGGAAGATGCGCCTGGCTGATCCAGTGCCCTCTGTCTCCCCTGGCACACGGCCCGGACTCGGAGGCAAACTTAGCGAAGTCCCTCAATCAGGGTTCGGAACAGGCCTTGGCGTTCTGTTGTTTTGTTTTGCAACAATGCAGACGTGAGACATCGCAGTTCTAGCCCGGGCGCTAATCTCCGGGCCATATTCGCCGTTTTGGGTCTCCAGGAGCCTCAAATGTAAAACAAGGCGATTAGAAGCCTCCTAAGCCAAGGGCATTGCGCCTCGGACGGTCCGTCTTCGGGCCTAGCGGTCCTCGGGGCCCTCAGGGCTCAGCGGGGCTGGGGTGAGAGTGGGGGGATCCCTAGACAGGCGGCAGGGCCAGGGATCTGTGGGACCGCTGATACCCCAACCGCGGGGTCTACGGACCTCGCTCCTCCCCGGACAGGGCGGGACGGGGAAGTCCCGCCCCCCAGCCCGAGCCCTGGGCGGCCCCGAGGGCTGAGTCCGCCTCCTTCCTGCCACCGCTACCCTGGGCAGGGAGGGGGACCCTGGGCCGGGAGGGCGGGTCCGAGCCCAGAAGAGAAAGAGGGGCAGAGGCTGGCGGGTCATGCCCTGGTCGCCACGCGCCGCTCTCTTCTGGGACCTGGTCCTGAGCGTATTGGGCACCCTCGCCTTCCTGATCGACCTGGGCGCCGACCTGTGGGCCGCGAGCCAGTATGTGCTCAGCGGTCGCTACCTGTGGGCCGCGCTAGTGCTGGCGCTGTTGGGCCTCGCCTCAGTCGCGCTGCAGCTCTTCAGCTGGGTCTGGCTGCGCGCCGACCTCTCCAGCCCGCACGCGCCGAAGCCCCCAGGCCACTGCCTGGCGCTGTTGCATGTCCTGCAGCTGGGCTACCTATACAGGTGAGAGCCCTGCCCTCCGGGAGAGGGAGGGGGAACGTAAGTCAACGTCACCTCCTGCAGCTGGGCTGGTAGCACAGGTGAGAGCCCTGACCCCGCGACGGGGGCGGAGAGGAGAGGGCTGAGACCCTGGAGAGGAAACTAAGCCCCTTGCAGTTTAGCGGGCGCCTCTCCCTACAGGTGAGCTCCTGATCCCTGATGAGGGAGAAATCCGGCTGGCAGCCCTCAGAGCTCATGAACGGTACCCTTCCTGGCACAGCTGAAGAAACTGAGGCCCAGAGAGGGAAGGGAGGCACATGACTTGGAGTCGGACCCTTTGGGATCCAATCCGGCTTTACCACCTGTGTGGCTTTATTCCTGCCTTCCTCTGAGCCTCAGTTTCCTCCTCTGTTAAAGGAGGTAGTGACCTAGAGATAGGTGTGGCTGGCAGGCCTGTGGTGAAGGGCAGAGGGGGAAGTGCCCCGCACAGTGCCTGGTGGCAACAGACCTCCCATTGCTTTTAGCTGTGGGTGGAGCCTTGGGCAAGTCACTTGACCCCTCTGGGTCTCAGTTTACTCGTTGTTCCAGAGGCTCACAGTGTAAGGATTAAATGGAATGAGACCTGTAAATTGCCCTGGTGCAGAGTAAGCAGGCAGCAAGTGTCAGCTAGCTTCATGATCAGCTGGGTCACCCTGGAGTTTCAGCAGCCCTGACCCCCAGAGCAGCGCTTCTTCCCTCATGGCCAGTGCCTCCCACCCTGTCTTTCCCAGTTGTATTCTCCCTGAACCCCAGTTGTATTCTCCCCACCCCACCCCTTCACTCCCAGACCAAGCAAGAGGGCAGAAATGGGGTCTGACTCATCCATGTCCCTGGAGCCATGTAGGGCTGGGCTCAGGCGGGGGCCCTCTAGAGATAGGGAAACTGAAACGAAGGGGTCAGAGTCATGTGATGAAGTCAGGACATGATGTGGTCTGGGTTGGGATGGGATGGACGGAGCCAGGATCTGCTCTTGAATCCATGTTTACAGATTCTCCCCAGATCTTGCCTTGAGTCTCCAGGAGTGGGTGAGAGGAGCTTTGAATGTCACAATTTTGCCTGAGGGACTGTCCAGGCATCAATAACACCTTGGGTGAACACGAAGGGGCACAGTTATTACAGTCCTGGCAGCCCGCAATGAACCCTGAATCTATAATTACATCATGTATCTTCTGTTTCTGCTGAGCATGAGTCAGACAGACTGTACTGAGCTTTGGTTGAGAAAGCGGGGTCTCTGTTGCTGCCCGTGACTAGGCTGAGGCCTCTGCCAGGGCACTGGGGGACCCCCCACCTCCGAACTTGGGCCTGCTCCCTGAGTGTGTTGTCAAGTTCATCCAGTTCATCCAAGTTTACTGGAAGTGACAGTAACCGTCTGATGAATGAATTTGCAATGAGTGAATGGCCTCACCTCCCAGTAGCCAACTGAGATCAGTTCTGGGTGGGGGGAGATCTTGGTGCATCCTCCACTCCCCCCTCATGCCAGTGGATCACTCAGGCCTGTCTGTCCAACCTCTGGACTCTCTTAACTCTGCCCCGTCTGTTCTCATCACTCTGGGCAGGCCTCTTAAATGGATCCCTGGGTGCTCTTTCTGTAGCACAGTAGGACCTGTCTTGCCTGTGCTCAGAAGCTCTCAATGGCTCCCTTCCCCACAGGATCCTAAGAAATTCTTACACTTGCTAAAATCTGAGAATGATCACTTTAGGCAATTGCCCAGTACACCTTTCAAATTCAAACAGCTTTGGGTCCAAATCCTGTTTCCACTGCTCATTTGCTCTTTGGTCCTGTTTCCCCATCTGTAAAATGGGGATATCGTAAAGGAGTAAATGGGACAAGGTTTGTGATGAGCTTGGTATGGTGGCTACCGCAGAAGTAATAGCTGTTGTACTTATCCCCACTTCACAGATGAAGAAACAAGTTCAGTGAGGTAAGTCACTTGCTCAAGGCCTTATAGCATGTATGTGACGAGCTACGATTTGAGCCTGTCTGCATCCACTCGACGGGTAGGGAAGGAGGAATGCCACAGGACGCTAACTGGGCCCCTTGGGGCATCGTGTGTACTGCCTAGGTGCGTGCAGGGGCTGCGGCAGGGGCTGCTGGTGTGGCGGCAGGACGTGCCCTCCCAGTTCGACTTGGCCTATGCTGACTTCCTCTCCCTGGACATCAGCATGCTGCGGCTCTTTGAGACCTTCCTGGAGATGACACCGCAGCTCACACTGGTGCTGGCCATCATGCTGCAGAGCGGCAGCGCCGAGTACTACCAGTGTGAGTGTCAGGCCCTCGGCCAGCCCCCCTTTTACACCTTGGGAAAGTTGCCCACAGATGTCAGAAAGGTTTTCACTCTTTTATAAAGGCTGCTTAGAAAATAGGAGAATGTCTTTTAGTCGGGCAGGTCTGTGTTCAAATCCAAAGTTATGCTCTAGGCTTGAGTTTGGACAAAGGACTCCACCTCTCTGAGCTCTCAGTTTGTTCTCATCTGGACAAATAAATGGATGTAATAAATGGTCCTACCTCATAAGGTTAATGAAAGGTTTAAGTGAAGTGATGCCTATAAAGCCTCGTGCCTAGTGCATAATAAGTCTTAAGTGTAATTTTTACTATTTTGAAGATAACAGATGAAGTGTGTAGGGTGCCTGATGCCTAATAAGCAATTTGTTGATCAATAGATAAATTATTGAGCGCCTTTGTACATGCAGAGCGCCTTTGTTTTGATCGAGCACCTTTGTGCCTGTCCCTGTGTTAGGAACACCACAGTGAATAAGGAGATGGACACAGCCCCTGGCCTGCCAGGACCATAGACTGTAAAGCAGGTAGTTACAGTAAAGCATGTGGAGTGATCTGAAAAGGAAGAGGCAGGTGGCCTCATAAAACACAGGAGAGGTTTGTGCAAAGAGAAGCTTTGGGAGGGCTTTTAGGGGAGTTGCCCAAGGTCACAGGCCGGCTGGCAGCCAAGTTAGGACTCCAGCTCACATCTGATTCAGGGTCTAGGCTTCCCCTTCTCCTTCTCAGCCCTTGCACACCTGCTGCTGTACAAGGCACAGCCTCCCGAGGAGCCAGTCCCAGCTCTGCCTCCACTCTCTGCGGGCCTTGGAGATCCCCTCTCTGGCCTCAGTTTCCACAGCTGTACAAGCTGGGGAGTTGGACTCAATCTCCAAGGGCCCTTTCAGTTTGCTAATCTGAGTCTGCAGTATTAATTGAAAACAAAACAAAAAACAGTAATAGCAGCCGTCACGATTGAGTGCCTGCTATTAGCCAGCACTGAGGAAAGTGCTTTATTGTCATTATTGCTCACATTCATAGCACCTCTAGTTTGGTGCTGTATTTATCTCCATTTTACACCAGAGGAAAGAGATGCCGAAAGGTGAAGTGATTTGCCCTGGGACACACAGCACTCATTGTGCACCTACCATCGGGCCTCTGTCTGTGAGTCCTGCATCCACAGATTCAGAGGGCTGACTCTATTATGCCATTTTATATTAGGGAATTGAGCATCCGCGGATTTTGGGAACCAATTCCCTGTGGTTACTGAGGGATGACTGTGTTTTTTGTTTGTCTCTTTGAAGGCAGTGGGTGTCTAGGACCAGGGCTAAATGGGGACAGTCTACACTGTGTGTATGGAGTGGGGATGGGAGATTGAGGGAAGAGACAGGTTTTCCCAACTTTTGTTTAGCAAACATGTATTCAGCTGCTGTTATATGCCAGCTTCTGGGGGATCCCTGGGGACAGTATCTGTTTCCTACCCTGAAGGAGCTCAGAGATAAGGAAATCATTACTGTCTGATAAGATTCCAGACAGGAGTGGGGTGCTGTAGGAACTGCACAGCGGAGTGGGCTGGGGTGGGGTCCGGATGGGTGACTATAGGGGATAATGAGGCCAGAACTTACAGGGTAAGGAGGAGTAGGCCAGGGGAACCAGGGTGTGGGTCTACCTAATACCAAGGGCACCGCTTGTCAGGTCAGAGAATGCAGCATGCTGGCAAACTGGAGGAACATCAGCCCTGCCGAGACCCTGAGTGTGGGGTAGTTAGAAAGGCCACAGATCTGATTCCAGGCTGGGAGTGGGTTCCTGACCCATAGCAGGTTCCCAGCGAACATCTGTTGACTGAATGCAATAGGGAGGGGGTGGGGAGGAAGCAGTCTAGAGATGCTTCCAGCCCTCGTTTGAGGGCCTGGTGCTTCTAGTCCAGGATGGGCAACTAGGAGGTGGGATAGGATCCCCACTGTACACGTCGAGTCTTGGAAAATCAAAACCAGGGCCCAGTCTGAGGGTGGAGGGGAGTAGCGGCTGTTCCATCCATATAACAGGGACATCCCTTTTGGTCCCGGAAGGCAGCTTCAGCTAGAGGCCTGTAGTCACCCCATGGGATTTCCTGCTTCCCTTTCTGAGACTAAGAAAGGGGAACTGGACTGCTGATTTTCAGATCCAAGAAAGGAGTGGGCTCTTCCGGGAAGGGAAGGGTAACAGGGCCCTAGAAGATGCTCAGGGTGTGGCCAAGGCCCAGGGGTGCCAGATGCTGGGTGACAGGGGTGCCGATGAGAGTGTATAAGTCACACACCTTCTCATCTGTGAAAAATATAACCGTGGTAGCACCTGAAAAGGAAAGGTTTGTGGTGAAAGGCAGACTCCATATGGATCCTAGCTCTGTTTGGGGTTGTGTGAACTTACTGTTCTCCAGCTGTAGTTTTCCCTTCAACAAATTGGGGGCCGTACTACCCACTTCAGCGTGGCTACGAGGCCTCCGCAGTACCCGTGGCCTCTGGGGCGTGCCTGCAGGCTGCCTGCAGGGCTCACCTGTCTCCTCTTCCTCTTCGTAGGGGTCAGCATCTGCACGTCCTTTGTGGGTATCTCGTGGGCACTGCTTGACTACCACCGGGCCCTGCGCACCTGCCTCCCCTCCAAGCCCCTCCTGGGGCTGGGTGCCTCCGTGATCTACTTCCTGTGGAACCTGCTGCTGCTGTGGCCCCGAGTCCTGGTCGTGGCCCTGTTCTCAGCCCTCTTCCCCCGCTATGTGGCCCTGCACTTCTTGGGCCTGTGGCTGGTGCTGCTGTTCTGGGTCTGGCTTCAGGGCACGGACTTTATGCCAGATCCCTGCTCCGAGTGGCTGTACCGGGCGATGGTGGCCACCATCCTTTATTTCTCCTGGTTCAACGTGGCTGAGGGCCGAACCCGAGGCCGTGCTACCATCCACCTGGCGTTCCTCCTGAATGATAGCCTTCTGCTGGTGGTCGCCTGGGTGACTCAGAGCACCTGGCTGCCCGGTGGGCGCCTGCTGCAGAGGCTGCTGCCTGCGGCCGGCGCCTGCTTCCTCCTGGGGCTGGCTCTGCGGCTGGTCTACTACCGCTGGCTACACCCCAGCTGCCGCTGGGAGCCTGACCAGGTGGACGGGACCTGGGGTCTGCGCTCCCTCGAGGGGCGTCAGCTGCCTCAGAACAGGCGCATGGCCCATTTGGCTAAGAACTTTTTCCCCAAAGGTAGGGATGAGACTGCTTTGCCATGGAAGGGAGAGGTGAATGGTGTCCTTTGAGGCAGGGTCACACCCAGCCAGGGGACTGAATGGAATCAGTTGGTAGAATGTAGAAGATAAGCTGCTTATGCTGCTATGGGCCTTGATTCACTCAACGAGCCCTTGATGCCTGATCTGTGCCAGGCGCTGGAGACCAGAGGTGAGTAAGACAGAGGCCTGCCCTCAAGGATGAGAACAAGATGAGAAGGGCTGGGCCCTGGAGGGTCAAGGGCCCCAATTATGTATGAAACACTTTGGGAGGAAAGAAGAGACCCCCCCTCTTCCCTTACCCCCAAACAAGTATAACCCCAAAGCATCCCAGTGTTGGTATTTTTACCTCCCTGGCTACCTCTAAAATAATTGGTGGAGCTGCTGTCCCACCACTGGTTCCCCTATCCTGGGCTGGAAGGCCCCAGGACCTCCAGGATGTGTTCTGGAATTCTTCCTCCCCTGCCCCACCCCAGTCATTCCATTCATTCAGCAAATGTTTACCGAGGGCCTTTTATGTGCCAGAAGCATCATTCTAGCCTTGGCAGATCAGCTGCCACTCCAGCTTCACCTCTTACCCTCTCCAGCTGCTCCAGGACAGGCTCTCAGGCTGGAAGCCAGGGATGCCTGACTGCCTGGCAGCCCTGGCAGCCCCTCCAAGGCCTTAGTGCAGCTGGCCTGGCCTCTGCCCCTGCTCTCAAGGGGTGACCTTTCAACCAAGTGCCTTGTGAACCTGTGGTCTGGGCCATGGCTCAGCCCGCTGAGTATGTTTTTGTGCTTCAGGCAGTGTACTTTCTACCTCAGTCTGTGTGGGTGGAAGAGGTGTGTGTATCTGCGTCTCTGTAAGCGAGAGACACGTGTGTTGTCTTTGTTGAACAGTATTATTAGATTATTATTAAAACCTCATGAAATCCCCTAGCCTAGTTGTGTCATTAAATCCACCGCCAAGTTCAAAGCCGCCTGGAAAAAAGGGGTCAGGGATGCAAAGTCCTCTCAAAGTCGGTAAAGGCCCTGGGACCAGAGAAGAGGGCTGGCTTAGGCAAGACTTCTTAACCTTGTTTTCTAAGCGTCAGGAGCTGGTGAGCCAGTGTGGTGTTGACCACTCAGGTGGGCATCAGAACCCAGATCTGGGCTGACTCTAGTGTGTGCTCTTAGCCGGCTCTGCTGCTGGGCCTGGCGGGAGTAGGTTCACCTTTGGTATCAGGAAGTGAATACGCGAGCGCAGGTGAAGCAAGGTCTTTTTGCTGGGAGGTCACTGGGAGCGATGCAGTGATGACAGGGGATGTGGATGTGGGCAGTGGTGTTGGGGAGGTCTGTGGTTTGGAGAAACAAGGAGCAGGGAAAGGGCACTGGAGACAGAAGGAAAGGTTTATCACCACTGGGAGGGGATCCAGGAGAGTCTGTTATTCATTCATTCATCTAGTGGAGACACAGTAAACAGAATAAGTGAAAGAATGTATCAGATAGTGTTAAGTGCTAAAAGAAAAATAAGGTAGGGAGAGTGCCTGTGTGTCGTAGGTGGGAGTTACAATTTTATATAGAATGGCCGGGAAGGCCTCCCTGAGAAACTGATATACGCCCTAAAGGAGGTGAGGATGACAGCCACGCAGATGTGCTTTATTCCAGACACCAAGTCAGCAGTGACTGGATGAAGGAGGGCTTGTAGCAGTTACACTGGCCTGGAGCCAAGGCTGACACAGAGATGAAGGTTGGGAGCAGGGAGGAACTCTGGGAAGATGACGCTGGTGCTTTTTACATACACAGAATGGTAGAGGTAGAAAGGATCTCCAGGATCACTTAGTCCAATGATTTTCAGACTTTTGAATTTCATGAACCAGTATAATGGCCAACATGGTTGCCAAGTTAATTTTAATGAAAAAGGGCAGTAAAAACTACCACCATCTATTATCTTGTCTTATGAAAGGACATATAACCTCAGAAAAAGGATCATTTTTTAAATTGACTATAAACACACATTTGCACACACACAAAAGTGAAATCATTATTTTTCCCAACTCATAGGGAATATCAAGGGTTGAGACCTCAGAGAGCAGGCTTGGCCTTTATAAATCCCTGGGCTTAGTGTCCAACCTAGCCTCAAACATAGCTTCTAAGGGGTTCACGAAAACAAATACTTGCTCTCAACTCTACTTCAATTAAAACAAAACAAAACTTACTACATTTACTTTTCTCTACTTCTTCCTGTCGTATGTGGAGAAGACTAGGCTCTGGGGAGATGCCATACATGCCCAAACAGATGATGCAGGGTAGTGTCTTAGGCTATTTCCCCTGAGAAAATCCAAAAAGATGTTTAATTTTTTGGCTAAGTTCTCATCTGTATTCTCTAGATGAAATTGTCAAATGAGGGTAACAGGTATGTAATTTAAAAAGCTGTGGAATTTAGTGGTCGTTTCATTTGTAAATAAAGTTCACGGAATCAAGAATTTAAAAAAGAGGACAGTGATGTTACTTGTAATTAGAAATTTCCTTTTAAGATTTCCATTGTTTTTTTTTTTATGTCAAGAAACTTGTTTTTGAAGAATAAAAAAGCTCTTGATTTGCTCATTTTAACGTGCCACTGGAAAGGTTCTTGAGAAACGTGCAGATATACCTATTGGAGGGGGAGATGGAGGTGTTTACTCTTTGGGCTTAAAAACTAATAACACTCTGATACCTGTACTTCTGACCGATTAACAAGTTTGCTTCAACTATATTGTGGCTCAAAATGTGCATCTTCTGATGAAAAGATTTAATGCCTCAGAATACAAGGCAGCCCCCTCTTTTCTGGGGGGGATTAATTTGGGGAAAAATACATCTTATAGTCTGACATGTATGGTACTTGGAAGCTAGAACCCAATTCTAATCTCCATTGGAATAAAAGGCAAAAGGATGCCTGACTGTTTTCCAGACCAATGAACAGTCAGACTCAAATCTAAAGAAATGAAAAGAGAAAAAGTAGTTGATGTAACATGAAAACAAGCCAAATCAAACATTTGGATATCTATTTGTCAGTTTTATTGCTTTTGCATTTTAAGCTCAGCACAGCAAGGTATTGATTTTTTTTAATAATTAAATTTCAGCACATTTGACAGCAAATGAAATCTCTTGGCATTCCAGTCCTAAACTTTGAAAAGTGATGTATTTTAGAAACAATTAAGAAATAAACTTTCCCTTGCAAATTATTTTAAAATATCTAGTTTATTTTCTCATTTATTTATACCAAATGGTTAGTTTTGTTTGTTTGTTTCTTTTGGTGAAATTAATGACTTAGTTACTGAAAGGGTGCCATCTTTCTAATGAGCTCTTCTGATTTTTTATGAAGCCCTACTTAGAAGCCTACTCAGCTGGGCAACTGGGCTGAACCTACTCAGAAAAGACACAGGAGCAAACCGTATAGAAAATAAAAACTTTATTTTTTCAAGTTTATAAGATAGTTCCCATTACATATAACATTATGGTCAAGGACTCTACAGCCACAAATGCCCGCAGTCACATAAATATATCTAATCAGTGCCTTTTCCTGCTAAATGAGGCATCTGAAGTCCAGAGGGTCATGTTTTGAGTAGAAGTCGTCCTTAATGGGATGGCTCCCATCAGTGCATTAGGAACTAGCCAAGTAACCTTGCTTGCTAGAGCTGTCTGACTCAGAGGAGAGGAAGGGACAGGGCCTGCTGATCAGAGGTGGCACAGATCTGATTTTCTCTCGTGGTTTAAGATATTTCAAAATCTCAGAATTCAGATTTGGCCTCTACAGGGTATTTGGGGAATTCCAACTTTTGGATGAAAAAGGAAGCCAATTTAGTGGTAAGAAACAGAAGCCTGCTTAAGAGGGGTCCTAACTGCCCCCTTCCTGCAGGAGCGAGAGGAAGGCCCCAAGCCCACCAGCCCTTGGCTTAGACCATCGCTCTCCCAGGAAGAGGGAGAGCGTGGCTCCGCCCCTCGACTCCTCTCCCCCATGGTTCAGTGGCACTGACACCCATTCAAGGTAGTGAACATCTAGAAGCTCCATATACTGCAGCTGGAGTTTGCCAATCAGATTCTGCTTGGAGCTTTAACGCGAACAAGTTTGTGTAAGCTGCGAACAAGCTGTGGCACAAGTCTCCTGGGACACTAGCTTTGCTCCCCCAACTTGCAGAAGACAGGAATACCCCAAACCAAATAAAAGCCCAAGTAGGCATCTAAATCTGGAGCAGGCATCCACTCTCCTGGACACCACCAGCTGCCCCAGGGGCACCGGACAGGGTGATGCTAAGGCACAGTCAGTTTTACATTCGAAAGTAAAGCCACCTCTCAAACCCAGGACACAGCTGACAACTCAGTTCCCTACTAGAGACGGCCTAGCTCTCACCACGAAATGTGCAGACCCATCTTACAGAACCCACGGTGCCCAGATGGGAAAAGGACTCATCATGTGCCTTATTCCATGGGGACTCTTTCTAGTAAAGAGGCCTTCCCCCTTGACGAAAGGACCCACAGTATCCTTTCGACCTCAGCCTCCAAGAACTCGTGGTGCTGCCTACTTATTTTCCTCTCCAGACCTCTGTGCTGGGGAAGAGGAAAACACAGGCTCCAAGAAGATCACTGGGTTCCCTGAACAATTCATTTTGGCAAAGAGGAGCCAGGAAGCTCCATTTTCTGTCTACCCTCTAAACAACCAGAAAAGAGCAAAGGCGGCACTGCTCAGAGAGCTTCCTCACCTCTCTTAGCCAATTTCAAGTTCCTTTTGCAAAGACCTAAGCCGTGCAGTCAGAGGAGGAGGGAAAAGGCCACCGAAAAAGGAGTCCAAGTCATATTCTAGGAATAAAGAGCTTCTCCCAGCGGGCAGGGAGAGGGAAGTGTGTGTGCGTGGACCTGTGTGCACGACGTGGGTACCACTCTGCAGCCTGAAGCACAGCACCAACAGGGTGGCCTACGTCCAGGGCAAGAAACCAACAGCTCTACTGCCAGTACGGGGAGGACTAGGGGCCTGAAAGTACAGACCCACCCTAGAGCATTCTAAGATAAATTACCAAGCAAGGCAGAGCAGCATCTGGGCAACTATGCTGAACTCAGACCAAGAAGGTCCACCTCAGACTTTGTATTTCCCGTCCAAAGAGGCAGCTAAGTAATGAGCATTGACTTGAGCTCCTCTCCAAAAACATCTTCTCTAGAACTGAGTCATGAAGCACTTTCTCAATCAGTTCTGAGGGAATGTGTGATCACCCTTTCTCTGGGTGATCTGGCTTTGGAAGGAATCTGACCCCTTTGTGCTGCAACATCTCTGAAAATGGATATGCAGAATCTCTGAGTACAAGCATTTATAGCTGGGGTTGGTCAAGGATGCCTCCTACTAAGGACCCAGACTACACCTCTCTGAGGTGCTTATAAAATCACCTCTCTCTGTGCAACCTGGAAAGAGGCTGAACTTCCTGAGCTCTACGGAAGTTTATTCTGCCTGAGCAGATGCCCAGGCCAGTCTTGGAGGGATGGGGCATCCACAAACACAGCTGGACTGAAGGCTGAGACCAGTGCCTGGGCACCCACCGATCCTCCCAGAAGTCAGGTTGAGAGATGTTCCTGCACTGGGCCCAAGATTGAGTTTTCAGGCATGGAGTAGGGGGTCTACAACCTCATTTAAATCAGGAAAGTGTTTCTGGCCTTCTGGTTTCCCACTTTAGAAGGGGATTTGAGAAGCGGGAAGGGTATTCCGTGGGAAAACTGGGTTGTGATCATGGCAATCTGTTCTTCAGTTTCAGGCTGTGATCTGGGTAAATATATGTCCAGAACACCTTTCAACAGGGCTTAAAGGAGTCAAAGAAAGTCACATCCCTTCGTAGTTTTGGCCAAAATGTGATTATGAACCTTTTCTCAGACTTGATTTGACTACTTGGGTCCAAAGCCTGGGGACTGGCCAGAGCTGCATGGGGGTGGACATGAGGTACAGAGGGCAGGAAAGGGCCAAGAGCCCAGCACTGATGACTAAGAAGGGCGAGGGCACTGTAGAGGTGAGCATGTGTTGGGGAAGGGTGCTTCTCTGCAGGAGGAAAAGGTGGAATCTTCTTGTTTCAAGAGCCAAAGAAGTGGAAATTCCTAAGAAGTCTTAGTTCTTCTCTCCAGTTTGGAGGTAAGCCCCTTGGGACATACCCTTTGACTAAGAGTCAAGCTGAAGGCTTACAATTTACTGTCTAAGAGAAGGAGTTTCTAGGGTTGTGCCATTTGGTGAAAGGGGACTAAGGCTTCTAGGATGGGAAACAGCAAAGTCTACAGTGAATCAGGGTCCATGCCCCACAGTTCAGCCAGCCAGGAGACGGAGGAGCCGGAAGGAAGCCGCCCAAGAGAGCAGAGCGCTGGGCAGCGGAGGAGGTGCTACCGTCACAGAGAGGTATCTCAGATATTTCAGTTACGAGTTTCCAAGGAAACTGTACACACCCCTTTCTTGCTAGAAAGAGCGGGGGGGGGGGGGGTTGGGGAACCTGCTTCAGACACCAGACCCTTACCTATAAAAATAACATATACATTCACTGGGAATATGTTCTACAGCTAAGGAGATTACAAAGACTGCAAGAGATGTTATTATAAAAGTCTGCTGCGTTTATCCTATCACCACAAGTTAATGGTAGTTCTCAATCTGGTCACGGACGCAGAGTGCAACTCTGCCCCAAGAATTTCCTTTTCTTTTTCTTCATTTATTTTGACACAAAATAAAACAAAACAAAACCCAGAAGAATTAAAAGCACTGTAGCTGCGATGAGTCTATTGTTCTCTCAATCCAACTGTCTTCCGCTCCTATGCAAGGATGAACACGGGGCTGCAGCTCACTCTTAGCAAAAATAAGCTTCATCTCTTGCAGCTGTTGGTTTTGATTGTGTTCTCGCCAGCATTCCATGGAGAAAGAGTTCCCAGTTGGTTCCGGTCTCTAGCTCCTTTCAGGAGCGAAAAGGAGCTCGTGGGGAAGGCTCTTCATTCCAGTTCTTAAAGAAAATCAAGCTCCAAAGCCTGGTGGAGGGACACCAGGTCTCCGTGGTTTGTGATCCTCCAGAAGGGCATGTTGTGCTGGAAGGGGGAGGAGGGAGGGGCACTGGTTAACCCAACTTCTTTTGGGAGCTTATATTTACCCACACCCCTTCCTCCACAGACCTCTCCCCAAAGTACTTGGTAACCCTCCTTACTCCTGCCCACCTCATAAGACTGTCATACAGATCAAGTCAGTCATGTGTATAGGGACATATGTATACTACAAGATACTTACAGATGTGAGAGATTTTTATTAGGTTTCAGTGGTAACTCTGTGCTTTTATGAGACAGACTTGTTCTAGGTACTATGCACGATCCTCAGGATCAAATAAAATGACCCATGTAAGAAATCAGTATTAACATAGTATTACATTTTCTTATGGATGGTCTATTTTCTATAAGGTTCAGAGCTGCAAAGCCCAAATCCTGTCCATGACCAAGATGAAGAACACAGAGGTCTAGAAAATAATAATCCCACTATATTATGTGATCAGAGTTATGTCCAGAATACTGTGTGCCATTCTGGAAGCCATATTTTAAAGAAGGGCTTTGAAAAACATGAGTGTTGGAAACCATGTTGTATAAAGCTGATGGAAATTAGCTTTACTAACCATTTTGTTCAGACTGGTTGCAAGTTACCTGGAATACTGAAAGTCCTAGAACACAGTTCTTTTGGCATGTAGCTCAGTGCTTTTTCAAGCCTGCTGCTCACACATAATATTTAAAAGGCCTTGAATATACTGAAGAGGAAGCAGACTTGTTATGTTGTGCTCAGAAGTGCCAGATTAGGACCAGGATACAAAACAGAAATTTTAGTTCAATGGAAGGAGGAACATCCTAAGAGCCTGGATGACCCCACAGTGGAACAGGATACCTGGGAAGCAGCCTCCTCACCCTTAGGTATATTTAAGCACGGACTAGAAAGTCTTCTGTCACAGAGGGTGCAGAAAAGATCCCTCAGAGGGAGGAGACTGAGATCTAAGCCATTTTCCAATGGGTGTACTCTGTGGCAGATGACTAGAAGCATCAGCTTAGAGACACAAAGTCTGATAATGACTTGAGTTGTTCTTCTATCTCCCCCACTCCCTTCTTCTTCAGACCAAGAAGCACTGATGTCTACATCCACTAGTGTCTTCCCCAGAGGGCAACAAGCACTTTAGAATTAAAGCTGGAAAGCCTGGAAAAGTCTGAATGATTGGCCTTTAGTAGTGAAGTCTCACGCTCTTGAGAAAGCATTGACCTCTAAGACGAAGATGGAAGATGGGGCCCACATCAGGTTTAATGATGGGTGTCCTTGCAGCAGGGCTCAAAGATTTTAAGATTTTAGAGTGGCACGGAGGAGAGAGAAGGGGAGGATCTAACAACTTACAGGGAAAACTCTGCATGGGGAGACCCTCTTTCTTTTTTTTTTTTTTAAAGAAAAATGGGAGAGGAATAGGAGGAAGGGAAGACACTGTAAATGCACAACAGATTACTACGATTTCTGAGTTTTACCATTTTTCTAATTGCTCACTGCATTCCCATATAGACTATTTATTTTGCCATGGTTACTTACCTGTTTGGCTGCGATTTCTTCATCTCGTCCATCTCCAATCACTACGTATGTGACTTTCTTTCCAAACCTTGACACAATTCTCTCGAAGCAGCTCTCCTTACCTGATGAGAAAAAGATATTTCCTATTAGGACATTCCTCCCTTTCTTTTTTTCGATACCAAAGATAAGGACTGCTGCTAGGTTCACCTGCCTGTGCTCAGACAGAATCAGGGCAGCCCACGTGGTTTGCTTGGTGGGGAGCAGGGGTGGCAGCTAGAGATCCAACAGGCCCTCTGCCCAAAGAATGTGAAATTGTGCCACTCACACAACAGACTTTCTAGGCACTGTGCTCTCTAGGTTCTTATTTTAACTTTCACACTGAGGGTGAAGTACCTAAGATCTTAGTGTGGGATGTTTCTATAAACACCGTATGAGAGCTGTGCACACTCCCTCCCTCTTCCACAGCTCCTGTACTTTACAGCATACAAAGCAGTTTCAAAGTGTTCGTTCACTTAATTCTCAAAATAATCCGGTGAGATGGGTCCCATCCCCTATTCTGATAGATGGAAATGGACCCAAAGGATTAGTGACTTGCCCCAGATCACAAACAAGCTAGTAGCTAGACTCTGAGCCCCTGACTCCAGAGTCTAGGCTCTGGTCATTGTGCCTGACAAAAGGACGATTTTTGAGGGGAAACCATTAGTGTAAGAAAAAGAAGTGGAAGTCCCTGATTTCCGGTTAGTAATTAGGAAAAAACAGCCATTTCCTTCCAACTCTACATTTCCCAGAAACAGTCCTAGTCCTGGGCCTTATGTCTTTCAGGAGGGGAGGAGTCTCAGAGTACCAATGAATATGGCAGCAATATTTGTCACATTTGGAACTTCCTATTATATTGTGTAACTGCAACTGAGATCCTGTATCAGTGACATTAACCTCGGGAAGTGGGTGATTTAAATCCACTGCAGACAGCTCTTAGAAACATGGCGATGTATCAAAATTCAAATCCTACCTGGAACCAACACCTAAACATGCACACATAAAACTGCTGTGGCAGACACTGTACTTGCGTAAGTAAATAAGAAGAAAATTATTTCTCTTGCTCTTCCTTCACCATCTCTTATGCTTTATTAAAACTGCTTCTGCCACCTTCTTCAGTTAAGCAAGGCGCTAACTCTGCTTCCTTTTTATATCCTGCTCCATTAACTTTCTCATCCTATCTTCTTGCCAGATTCAGTAACTTAGCACCAGTGTTCCTGTGTGAATAAGAAAAAGGCGCCTCTTCCTCAAGGCACTTGAATGCCATCTGCTGGAAAACTGTTGTAATAAATATGCAAATATAGAAATACACAAATCTAAGATGACTACATCGTATCTGACAAGAATCTTTACACCCATACTCAGAAGTCCTGATTGGTACATCTAAGCAACTGCAAGTCTATGACATGCCTAGCCCAGGTGGCACCTCAAACAAACCTGGACCAGACACTAGTCCACTTGGGGCTTCAGTCTCCCACTCATATTACAAGGCTTGGCTTAGGTGCACTTAGGTCCCTTTCAGTGCTACCATTTTATAATAGCATTGTCACACCTTATGTTCATATCAAGCATTCAATCCACGTTTGCTAAGTAAATACATTTTAATTTCACAAATGATTAAGGGGATGGCTCTACTCTATGCCTTGAGCCCCAATTTAAACATTAAATAATTCAACTAATAATGAGTTCTTATTAAGTGTTAAAGAGTTATTTGTCTAATTCCATTCCAACCATTAGGTCTTTACCTAAGCCAACCTCTGCTAGACCTACAGTCTAATTTATGATTTATAGAAAAAACTTTTAAGTCGGTAGGATTTTAGAAATTTCCCCTAAGACCCAACAAAGGGAATGTCTCTTATTTAGAAGACAGGGACATAGAGATGTTTTCATTGTCCTGGCCTGCAATGATCAAGGAAGAAATACAATTAGGAATGTTTCCTCTAAAAGGATTAAGAGTGAGTTATTAACAGCTCAGGGTAAAGAAGTAGCCATATGAAAAAATAATTCCAATACAGTTGGTAAATACACTGCTTCCATTTTGTACTTTCAAAACAATCCTAGAGATGAGCTTTCCTGTTCAGGAGGATAAAACCAATGACTAGTCAGCTTACGTCAAGCGATAGAAGCTGTAACTGCAAGACCAACCAAGCCTTTGGAGAAGATTAGGTTCTTGGGTTTCCTCTATCAGAAAGACTTCTGGGCTTCCCTGGTGGCGCAGTGGTTAAGAATACGCCTGCCAATGCAGGGGACATGGGTTTGAGCCCTGGACCGGGAAGATCCCACATGCCGCAGAGCAACTAAGCCCGTGAGCCACAACTACTGAGCCCATGAGCTACAACTACTGAAGCCCGTGCGCCTAGAGCCCATGCTCCCCAACAAAGAGTAGCCCTCACTCGCTGCAACTAGAGAAAACCTGCACGCAGCAACGAAGACCCAATGCAGCCAAAAATAATTAATTAATTAATTAATTTAAGAAAAGACTTCTGACATTTTCAGAAATGATTTTGAGAATTCTCTTTAATGTCACAGAGTGTCCATTAAGAGAAATGTAATTCTGAAACCATTTCAGAGGAACCGAACAAACATTTCCTCTCCCTGCTCTCATCTCATAGTTCTGTAAAGGAAAGCCTCAAGCCTCTCACTGTGGTTACCATGGCGCCAGGTACCACTGTAGCTCTGCTAATTAGCTCTGGACGAAATGAGAAGATCACCAAATAAGCACACTTACTGTCAGAAGGAATAAAGTCATGTCCATTAGTTTGATGAGCCTCTGAGTGCCAGGATGCGGTATCAAGAACCACAGAAATCTACCTTTCAGGTGTGGGAAGGTTAGCGAGTGCTCTGACTTCTTACAAAATGCATAGTAAAGCAGGGGCAGCAGTAGCAAAATCTGAAGGGGGGTTACAGATGTATCTCCCCCATCAAAGCCCTTGTAATGAAATAATTCAACCATACAAAAGAGAACAATGAAAAATAAATGCCTATATAGCGACCACCAACCCAGCTTTATCAAATCTTAGCATTTTAGAGTTGCTTTAGATAAAAAAATATAAAAATGAGATCGTACAGATTTATTTGAAGTTTTCTATTTACCCCTACTTGATGACATTCTTCCTCCTCTTTTCTCTCCCTGAGTGTGTATCCATAAACAATGTATGGCTATTATTGTGAACATTTTTTACCTTTATATAAATTATATACTGTACATACTATTTGTAATGTGTTTTTTGTGTTCAGCATTGTTTTTAATACTAATCCTTAGGGGTATATGTAGTTTTAGTTCATTCACCTTTTTTTTTAAAATTAATTTATTTATTTTTAGCTGCATTGGGTCTTCGTTGCTGCGCACGGGCTTTCTCTAGTTGCGGTGAGCAGGGGCTACTCTTCGGTGCGGTGCGTAGGCTTCTCACTGCAGTGGCTTCTCTTGTTGTGGAGCGTGGGCTCTAGATGCGCGGGCTTCAGTAGTTGTGGTGCACGGGCTTAGCTGCTCCGCGGCATGTGGGATTTTCCCAGACCAGGGCTCGATCCCGTGTCCCCTGCGTTGGCAGGCGGATTCTTAACCACTGCACCACCAGGGAAGCCCCAGTTCATTCACTTTAGCTGCTATACAGTATTCCATTGTTTGACTATTCTACTTTCTGTTCATAGACAGGTTCATGTGCTGTTTCTAATTATTTTCTACTATGAACAAGGCTGCATCAAAAAAAAATCCTTGCACATATCTCCTTGTGCAAATGAGAAAAAACTCAAGGGAAGGAGTTGGCATATTTCAAGCTTTGCAGGTCATATGATCTCTGTTGCAATTATTCAACTCTGCTACTGTAGTGTGAAAGCAGCTATGGAAATGATTAGACATGGCTCTGTTTCAATAAAACTTTCCAAAAACAGGCAGTGGGCAGAATTTGGTACGTGGGTTACAGTCTGAGACCCCTGCTCTCAAGTATAAATATCTAAAAGTAGAATTCCTTGGTCATAGGGTTATGCACATCTCAAACTTTACTAAACATTGACCAACTGTTTTCCAAAAAGTTATATCCATTTTCAATCCCACTAGCAGAGTAAGTTCTCATTTCCTTGACAAAGTTTGGCACTGTCAGACTTAAATTTTTGTCAATCTAACAGACGAGAAAGGCATCATGTTTTAATTTGCATTTTTTTTTTTTTTGCTGTACGTGGGCCTCTCACTGTTGTGGCCTCTCCCGCTGCGGAGCACAGGCTCCAGACGCGCAGGCCCAGCGGCCATGGCTCACGGGCCCAGCCGCTCCGCAGCACGTGGGATCCTCCCGGACGGGGGCACGAACCCGTGTCCCCTGCATCGGCAGGCGGACTCTCAACCACTGCGCCACCAGGGAAGCCCTAATTTGCATTTCTTTCATTTGCAGATCCTTAGTTGGTGAGGTTAAAAAACTTTTCATATATGTTTACAAACAATTTGGGTTACCTTTTCTGCAAATTGGCTGCTCCAAGGTTTTTGCCTACTTTTTAAAATTATGTTGTCTGTTGCTTATTGATCTGCAGGAGCTCTTTATAGATTCTGTATACTAATCAACAAGTAAATGTATTGCAAGTATCTTCTCCCAGTCTGTGATTTGTCTTGTCACTTTATGTCATCTTTCACTGTATATAAAATTAAAAGCTTCACACAATCAAAATGATCGTTTTTTTTTTTTAAGTACTATTTTTGGGGTCTCTTAAATGAGATCCCTCCCTACCTTAAGGTCATACAGATACTCTTCTATTTTCTCTTCTAAAAATTAACGTTTTGCTTTTCATAGTAAAATTTTTATCCACCTGGAATTTATTTTTGCAAATAGCATAAAGAAGGAGTACAGAATCTGCTTTTTCCGCCCCCGTACGGATAACCCAATTATCCGAGCACCACTGACTGCAGGTAAGTTCCATGAGGACAGAGGATTTTGTCACTGCTATATTCTGAGTGCCTTGGCAATGCCTGACATTTTTTAATCTAGTAGATAACTACAACTTATCTTCAAATGAGGACTGTCTCCTTGGCTGCAATAGGGAAGTAGGAACTGTAGGCACAGACTCAAGGGTCTGGAGGGGTAAGGAGATAGCTGTCATAGCCCTCTTTCCCCGGACCATGTACAGCACATAAGATTAGAGTGACACATTCTGCTGCCTTCTCAGCCGAACAAGTTGGTTTTATATAAATCTGGTGCCAATTCATTAATCAATTCAGCAAATATTTATCGAGTACTTACTATTTCATGTACTGAGAACTGAATACGTTTTTAGGGGATAAAAAATATCTTCACATACACCGTCTCATTTGATTTTCAAAACCTCTCTGGTAGTTTTTCATCTTATATGAGAAAACTGAGGCTCAGGAGATACAGTAATTTCCCTAAAAGCTAATAAGTGGGGGAGTTAGGACTCTATCCTAGTCCTTAGTTTTTTTTGTTTTTCCTTTTCAAAAAAGTATGGTAAAAAAACACATAACATAAAATTTACCATCCTAACCATTTAAAAATATATATTTCAAAAGTATTAAGTATACTCACACTGTTGTGCAATAATTCTCCATAACTTTTCATCTTACAAAACTGAAATTCTATACCCATTAAGCAACAACTCCCTATTTCCCCTCTCCCCAAGCTCCTATTAACTACCATTCTATTTTCTGTTACTATGAATCTGACTACTCTAGGTACCTTACACATGAGTGGAAACATACAGCATTTGTCTTTCTGCGATTGGCTTACTTCACTTAGCATAATGTCTTCAAGGTTCATACATGTAGTAAGCATATGACAGGATTTCCTTCCTTTTTAAGGTTGACTAATATCCCACTGTATGTATATACCACATTTTGTTTATCTATTCATTCGATGGACAGTTGGGGTTGCTTCCACCTCTTGGCTACTATGAATAATGCTGCTATGAACATAGGTGTGCAAATATTTCTTTGATATCTGCTTTGGATTCTTTTGGATATATACCCTGCAGTGGGATTGCTGGATCATGTGATAGTTCTATTTTTAATTTTTGAGGAACCGCCATATCGTTTTCCACAGCAGCTGCACCATTTTACAATCCCACCAGAAGTGCACAAGGGTTCCAAATTCTCCACATCCTTGCCAACACTTGTTTTTTTTGGGTTTTTTTTTTTTATTGCAGCTATCCTAATGAGTGTGAGGGATTTAACCATTTTAAAGTATATATCTTAGTCCTTGATTTTTAATCTAGTGCTTTTTTGATTATACTACATTACAGTGCACTCTCTGTGAAAGAGGAATTTGAAATGAGGCATAGTGGATTTCTAAACTAGATATTATGTTCTTTCAAATATTATAAAAGAAAAGAGCATGATAAATTTTAAGTCTGACAGACCTGGATTCGAATCCTGTTTATGTAACTTACTAGCTGTGAAGTCTTGAGCAAACTACATAACTGATAAGCCTGAACTGCCCTATCAGTAATGTCAGGAGAAGAATGCTGTGAGGATTATAGATATATGTATATATAAAGTGTCTAACTGAGGAACTGGTAAATAATAAGCATATCCTAAGTAGCAAGTATTATTGTAAGGCTAGTGACAAGAAACAGAATTGAACCCATACCAATTTTGGTAGCACTGTAGATGTTTTCAATAGGAAATATTTCTCCTAGCCCATATAGGAGAACCTTGGCCAGAGCTGGAACCAGTTGGGTTGTAGTGATCAGAACATTCACACAATTCTTTCTGGAAGGGAGAAAGAGGGAAAAGAAAAGAAAAAGGTGAAATCAAACCAACCTGCGAACAAGAATTCAAATGGATCTTCTCTGTAGGACCTGCTTGTGAAAAATTAATCTCAAAGTGCCCGGCATGGTATCTGTTCAGTGCCAATGTTCACTTTTTGCTCTAATTATCTCAGGTTTATTTATTTTCCCAATTAAAGGACAGAGATTTTTGTGGTGGACACAGAGCAGCAACTTGATTCTTGCCTCACTTCCTTCTGACCATTCTAGCTCACTGCATTGTTAGCAAACCCCACCAACCCACAGCACTGATACCACACTCCAGAAAACACAATGAGGCTTTCAGTTACAACAGTGCCATTTCATCTGAATGAGATATGACTGAAGTCCTCTCTGCTCATCACACAATGGCAACAGAAATTTCAGAATACATATTATTTTCACAAATCCTTTACCTTCACAGATATCCACCCCTTGGTGTCAGTTTTACTGTTTAGTAGGCTGTGAATCGGAATTCTTGCTTTGAGGGAGGGACGAATAAGGGTATGTATTTATTTCCCATTCTAAGCTTCAAGCTCAAATCTCCTTAATCTGCTTAATGTACCCTTTTTCTTTTCTGTTTTCAAGTTATTTATTTTTGGCTGCGTTGGGTCTTCATTGCCATGCGCGGGCTTTCTCTAGTTGCAGTGAGCGGGGGTTATTCTTGTGTGCGCGGGCTTCTCATCGTGGTGGCTTCTCTTGTTGCGGAGCACAGGCTTCAGTAGTTGTGGCTCGCGGGCTCCAGAGCGCAGGCTCAGTAGTTGTGGCGCAAGGGCTTGGTTGCTCCGCGGCATGTGGGATCTTCCCAGACCAGGGTTGGAACCCATGTCCCCCGCATTGGCAGGCGGATTCTTAACCACTGCACCGCCAGGGAAGTCCCTGTACTCTTTTTCTTTTGAATCCCGCCTTCCTGAGTAGGTTTTGCTACATTTCTCTGGCGCTTCCTACACTTAGGATATTTGTGATATAGCTCCTACATGTATTCTTTGATGTCACCAGGCCCACCCACGTTCTGGGCTGGAGATTCTGGGTTACTGAGTATAATTTAGTGAGCAAAAAGTAAGAGAAAGGAAAAAAGCTTTCAAAGCTCTTCGGTGTGCTTTTAGAGTAAAATGACCTTGCCTCCCACCTAACCAAATACTTCCCTGCGTCATTTGAACTCTTCTCACCCCTGTCCCACAGTCTGTTTCAGGGAATGGCCTATCCTGGACTAGGGTGGAAGAAAGCGTCTCTCTGAGAGGATGAAAACTAAAAGAGTTATTTCCATACCTGGACTGGATGAGAAGTAAGGACTTCAATGCAGTTCCTAACCAGGAATCTGTTAAAACTTCAATTTCTGCTCTTAGCCTCTGCAGTGCTTCCTTTCTCTGGGGACTGAGGAGCCCTTTGGGAATAAAAGTAGACACATTCATCATTTGACAACATCCTTGCTGGCATAGAGAAAGCGACTTCTAAATTCAATTTGGAAATAGTGTGAGTTACTGAAATATTCTACTGAGCTAACACATCTCTCTCCTTGATAAAACCCTAGCCTACTCCAAATGCCTTTTTTACTTTCTTCACCAGAATATTTTGCTGGGGGAGGGGGGAGGTGCATAATCACAACAACAAAATCAGCTCATAGAAACACTGTGATTAGGTTCTGGCAGAGGCTCTTTCTTTCATCACCAACCGGTAACGTAATTTGCAGACCAGTGGACCATACTTTGAGTAGCACTGCTTTAGAAGTGACATCAAGAACCAAAGGGGGAAAAATTACAGATGGCGAGTCCACAGCATTTCCAGTCTCTTTCTAAAGAAACCGAGGCCCACGGAGGAAAGGGGGCTGCCTGAGAATACACAGCAAGTTAGTGGCTTTTGGTCTCGGAAATCTTCCCACTATCACACACTGCTCCCACAGTGACTGCTCTCACCCCCTTCAGAACCCATCAACCTGAGATCCCAGGCTGAATCACCAGCTTTCTGAATGTCATTTATTTGTACTGTACTTCTGAAACAACTCCGGCTGTTAAGAGACTAAAACACTTCTTTAAGATCAGATGATTAAGCACAAAACAAAAAACAATTCATCTGATGGGAGCACGTTACCTGACGCTTGAGCTACAATATTCAAATAATAAACCTGGCTCTGAATTTTCCATAGTGAAGGTAAAAAGAGAAATTCTGCATTCTATTACCAACACTCCATAAAAACAGAAGTCATTTCTATGAGTAGAACTGTGTATAATTTGTTTTCAGTCTGATGGTTTTTCACAATGCAAGCCTAGAACTAGATGACTCTCAAAATTTCTGATAAAACAAAACAAAAACCAAACAAGTATCTATACGTCATGTATGACATATACATAAGCACGCATATGTCATATATTTAACTAATATCATGTGGCACTTTTTAAAATTCATATTTTACAAAATACAGGTGGATATTACTTTTACTATGTTCCCCAGGGTGGGCTCAGGGGATTCTCACAGAGGGTTATGTGTCACTTTCTTCAGGAAACCACATCCAGACACTCACTGGGCAGAGAAAGGACCAGAGACTTAGGTTGTATATGAAAACGAACAAAAGAAAGGCTAATGTCTGTGAGAGAGAAAGAGCAAAAAGACTTGGTTACCAAAATAAAAAGTACTGGCTCTGAATCATGAAGAAAAAAAAAAGAAAAGTAAAGAAAGGAACCTGAAAAAAGTAAATAAATTAGATTCCCAAAAGCCCAGATGCCTATGATTTTTTTTTCTGGTATTGGAGCACTATAACACGAATGCACCAAACTGACCTTTGAAGCCCTATTTTTACTTTCTGCCCCACACTGTAGTAGTGGTATGGTAGGTAGGAGGGCTCTCTTGACCTGATGTAATATACTTCTAGGCAGTCTATGGAATCCCTGAAACTTCACGCAACATTTTGTGCAGATGGAGGTGTTTGAGGGTGATGGTTCACAGTTTTCAATATTTTCTCACAAGGGTGTATCACTAAAAAAGGAATTGCATGAATGTAAAGTGCAGTGGACCAAGAGTTCGGGATTCCAGTTGTGGTATGGTGACTAATTTGCTATGTGACCCCATCTTGTTACCCTCATGATGGACCATCAATTTTCTCAAGTGCAAAATGAAGGATTTAGATTAGCTCCCTAATGTCTCTTCTCATTTGAACAATCTATGGCTAATTAATTAATTCCAAATAATAGAATTTTAGGCATAATGGCACCTGACATTTGAGATGTATCTGGGCAGAAAGAATTTCCAAGGTCCTTCAAATCACAATGCACGGATACTGCCAACCTATCATCCTGGACCTAGTTTTCCATCCACTATAAACCTCGTTGCTAGTTCTACCTGACTTGTCCCGATGGCTATGTAAATCTGTTCAAAAATATGGCAACCTATTAAATATTACTGACAGTAGTTATGACCCCAGAAAAAAACACATGCCAGCAAACATAATCTATGGAACATATTTCCTTTAAAAAAGGCATCTACCTAAAAAGAACAAGAGAATTTTGCGAAGTTATATCAAGCGAAGTCCATGAGAAATGCAGAGCTTCCTCCCCAGAGGGTTTCAATCAAACCTGTTTTTTAAATACAGAGTTAAAATGTTACTGTGGCACAAATTGATAAGTCAGGGAGCCCTAAGGAAACCCTGGAAAAGAAAACAGAAAATCAGAACAAAACAGAAAATTAGCTGGTTGTATGCCACACTTACCAGCCACATTGCTTTTATGCTTATCATAGATTTCTCTCACTTTTCGGTAACGGAAAGCCAGTTTCCTCATCCAGTCCACACCTCCCTGGACGCCCACAGAGGAACCATGGCTGCCACTACCTCCTGAGCCACTGAAACCATCTGTTGAGAAACTGTAGTTGCTGTAGAGAGAGAGGATGATGAAAATTAAAATCTATACTGCATGGAGTTTTTGGTTGAATGCCACCTGGGATTGATTCTCTGTCCTATTCCTGGCATCTGACAGCAAGGCTTTGAGAATCTTCTTTCTTAATCTCTGTATGTCAGAGTCTATCTTTTCATCAGTCCTCCATCTCACCCCTATTACTTCTATCAAAGAAAGGATGGAAAGGGAGAGAGCAAGCGAGGCAAGACTAATTCAAGCACCAGCACCCCCTAGAGGTTGGCTTCAGACAGACCATCTTTCCATTAATGACAGAAAATACCTTACAGTGAAAAAAACCCAGAATACAAAACTTTTGTGTACACACACACACACACACACACACACACAGACGATTGCAACTATGTAAAAAGGAGAAACGTGAAAAAATAATGGAAGGAGCTAACCCCAAATTCTAATAATAGTTAGAAAATGGGAATGTTTTCCTTCAGTGATCTGTTGGCTGGTTTAATAAGTTCATGGGTCACTGCAGTGGCTATAAAATATGTCCACAAATTCTTTGATACTCTTCTAACTTTGCTCCCTGTAGGTATGGACTGTATTTGAACGTAAACAGAATGTGGTGGAAGTGATGGTGTTGGACTTTAGAGACCAGGCTTCTCTTACAGCACCTGCTCTAAAAGAAGTCAGCTGTCACAGGAGAACACTCAAGCTGCCCCATGAAGAGGCACATAGTGAGGACTGAGGCCTCCTCCTATGAGCCACACATGGAAGCAGGTCCTCCAGCTCCAACCAAGCCTTCAGATGATTTTAGCTTCAGCTATCTTGACTTCAATCTCAGAGACTCTGATTCAGAACTACCCAGCTAAGTCACTTTCAAGTTCCTGACCTACAGAAACTATGAGATGATAAATGGTAGCTGTTTTAAGCTGCTAAATTTGGGGGTAATTTGTTACACAGCAATAGACAACTATTATAGTTAAACAGGTTGGGAGGGATTAATACTTCCTAAGTCAAGATTTCCAAATGACTGACAGAATTAGAGACAACTTGGTTCAATCAGAAGTCAAAATAGAGTTCAGCGTGACATTCTATATTTAAGAAAATAAAGCTGCCAAGACATAAGACAGGTAAATTACTAGTTAGCCATATGCATAAGAGAAAAAAAAAATACTAGGGTTCAGAGTGGATTGTAAACTGCTTCAGACCAGGCTTTTTCCTAAGGTGAGTAAAATCTCTTAAGACTGGTGCCCTCCAAGGCTGTGGAAGACAAAGCGTACACGACTGAATCTGCCCCAGAAGTGAAACCTTTCTATCCTTCTCGGCACCAAAGGGTTACGTCCTTACTAAGTGATATGTCCAGTTCTGCTCTAGATTTGAGAATTCACAGAGGAAACAATTTTAGGGTAGACACATGGAAAAACTTTTTGCCTATGAAAAGGGATAAACATTAAAACAAATTAACATGAAAAGATGTGACAACTTTTTTTCTAAAGGTCCTTAAATGTAAGGTGGATAGGTTTTTGGATTATCCTTAGCTAAGACTACTGAGCTAGAAGACAGTAGCCAGGAGAGGAAGGAGGTGACCGAGCAAGCATTTTGCCACTGAGACCTCCTTCGTTTAGCGTTCACTGTGATATTAATGTTTAAGATTGTCTTCCATAGGGTCACTCCTGACACCATCAGACCCCCCACAATTAACTTCCTTGGTGAGATCCCTGATGCTTATTTGTATCTAAAACCAATCAATCTGGAAGCACACTTTTCCCGACTGAAAATCTGGCCAAAGAGAAACTAGTATATCCTTTACTTTGGAATGCTTTTTTCTCATTCCATCATGCTGCCCATTCATCAAGGTCATACTTAAATTCTACTGTGCTGAGAAGGCCATTCCAATGTTGGCACCACCTGCTCCCCACACCCATCAGAATTCCTTTCTATTCTGTGTTCCGTCACATTTTCTATTGTCACCTTCTCACAGTACATGCCATCATTAACTATGTTTGTTTCTATCTCCTCTAATAGATTGTGAGCTCTTTTAGGGATGTGTCTTATTCATCTTTGTTTTCCTCTGAACCTAGACAGTGTCTTGTGCCTAACGGGTGTACTGATGTTTAAGACATCACTGTTTTTATCACCTCAAGTCTTGGCCATTGTCATCAGAAGCCACATCTTCCACGTGCACCTGGTCACACTCCTGTTAAAAGACAAAACCACACATTATTTCAGTCCAGGGAGTAGAAGTGCTATTACCACCACAATATATTGTAAAAATACCACAAACAATGGTGAGGTGATGGAATACCTTATGGTCTCTTATGTGTGGAGGATTACTCTCACCCGCCTTGCTGTTCAACTTCTTTTAAGGCCTAATTTACATTCCTCAGTCTTCATGAAATCTTCCTTAACCATCCCAACCCTCAGTTATGCTCTTATCGCAATAGTTCATTTTTCCAACAGTCCATGGGTATAAACACAAGCTCCCTTACTCTGTCAGGTGTGCCTATGTCCTACACTACACTGTAAGTCCTATTACATTGTAGGCCTCTTATGGCACGACCATGCCTTACATCTCCTTTGTACCCCTCTAGTCTAGTTCAGTGCCCTTATATAGCATGTACTCAATACATTTTTGCAGATGAAACAGATGCTGGTAGAGTGCGTGTGGTATCAAAACTGAGAATGACTGAAACAGAAATTTGTAAATTCAAATTTAGGAATTAGAAGAGGTCATCTAAGTCAATCTCCTCATATTCTAAAAGTGAGGTAAAACGATTTGCCCAAGGTCATAAAACTAGTGAGTGGTAGAAAGAAACTAGAAGGAGCCTGGGTCTTCTAATCTGAATCCAAGGTTCTTTCCTCTAAGCCCACACTACTACTGACATAAAACACCACCCACTGCCTAACTGACAGATTCATTCCTCTGACACCACCTAGGGTGGTGCCGTGATGTCCACCTGCATCAGAATCCTCTGGGGAAGATTTTTAAAAATGCATATTTTTGAACAGAATTTCTGTGAGTGAAGTCCTAGAATCTTCATTTTTAACAAGCTCCCCAGGTGATTCTTATGCCCCCTAAAGTTGAGAACCACTGACCTGGGGGGCAGGAACACATTCAGGTCAAATTCTTCACAGAACTTTCAGTCCTGAGTGAGGACTATGTCTAGAAAATCATTACAAATACAATTTGGCAACAATTACTGGCACATAGTAGGTTTTCAATAAATGTTTGCTGAATAAAACTATAATGTCCCAACTTATCAACATGTGAAGTTGAGGGAAGATTAAAGCACTGTGGAGCTTACCCAAAAGTGTTGGGAGTTTAGAGCCCTATTAAATTTAATTTGTTGGAGAATTGTCTGTTGAGTAGAACTAGACTGTATTTTAAAAGAAAGAGGATTACTTCATGTTCATTTTACTTTAAAATTTTATTTACTTTAAAACTTTCACTATTTAAAAAACTAGGTAATATATGTAGTACACAGTTCAAAATTCAAAAGGACATTAAATGACAAGTCTGCTCCTTCCCACCTCTGTGTTCCAGCAACACATTCCCATCCTGAGATAGAACAACTGTTACTAGTTTGTTGTGTATGGTAACAGCTTAACGGAGGCCCAGAATGGGGAGATAACTTTCCTAACTTGGTACTTGCAGTCTGGTCTCCTGATTCCCAGTCCTGTGCTGTTTCCACTACACGATGTTCACCTCAAAGATGAACTCAAATGTCAAAACCAAAAAAATTAACCAAGAAGCTCTCAGTGTTTTCTGGTTTCCCTCCACCTAACTATAAAATGATCTGACATCAAGGCTAACCTATTCATGGACAATAAGCACGTATAAAATACAATGAGTTACAGTAGCCATCTACAGATCTGACAAATCAAGAGGCTATCTTTTAAGAAGGTAAAACTGAAAAACATTCAAGAGTACAAATAATCAAAGCCACCTTCTATATGTTATTTAATATAGCTGAATAAATTGGAATGTTGGTTTATATATCAGTGTTTTGCCTGATGGGGTGGCACTGCCCCTAGAGCTAGATCACTTCCAAATAGGCTAACAAAAATCAAGTTTTTGAGCCAATAAAACTGAAGCCCAGAACTAAGACTGTGGTGACCTAACCAAGGCACTATTTCTTCAAGACTATGTACACCCAAGTGCTGAGCTGGCCTCTCCATACCTACCCTGTCTAACCACATTTCCTCTAAATACAAAAAGCACAGGCTCAATAAATAGTTATTGAACAAAGTGTTTCACTGAAGTGCAGAAACAATTTAAAATGCTTACCTCTAAGTCATTGAAAAATAGATGCGTGTCAGCCACTTCAAAAATCATTTCTTCCATTGTTAAACCTGAGCCAATCACTACTGTTGGGTCCTGAAAGACAATAAGAGAATAATTTGCTTGACTTGGCCCTCACAGCATTGGTTCTTATCTTTAAATGTTTCAAAATAGTTTGGGTCAAGGCAAAAACAACACTGGCTCACAACAGTGCTTCTCACTACTACTGACGCAATTTCATTCACAGTTATAGAATCTGGGATTGTGCAAAGTTAAACATTTCAGGACTTTAGGACTTTAGTTTCTAGAAAACAACCCACTTAAAAAAAAACACTTATTTTTTGGAGAAATTCCGTTTCAGGAGAAATTCTATCACTGAAATATTGCTCTTATAACACCCATTATCGTCCCCCGCCACCTCACAGTACAACACCAGAAGTCAGTAATCTGACAATCTCAACAACCAGGAAATCAGTAAAGAAATATTTGCAGGAAAACCAATGCACATAGCTTTAAAATGAACTATCAGACCTTCCCTTAGAGGCAGTATGCTCTTATTTTATATATTCTCATTACCAGACTTGTTATATAGTATATGAGCTTATGTCAGCTTGCCAGTCTAGATACTAAAAGCCTATGGGAAAGTACTTCTAACAGAAACACTGGTGACAATAAGAAATAATTAGGAGCAGTAAAAGTAGGAAAGCAAAGGAGGCTGATATTTCTATAAAATTTATTCATAGAAACTAAAAAATAGGAGCCTGGAGGTAATTTAGTACAGAAATATACAGCCACTACCTCAAAAACAGCTCATCCCTCTATCAAAACTGATGTTAATACTGATGACTAAACTTAAATTCTGCTTGGTGTATTTCATTTAAGAAGGTATATAATCTATCTTATTTTATTTTAAGGTTTTTAAAAAAGGTTAATTAATTAATTTAGACTGTGCCGGCTCTTAGTTGCGGCATGCAGACTCTTCAGTTGCGGCAGGCGTGCAAGATCTAGTTCCCCAACCAGGGATTGAACCCGGGCCCCCTGCATTGGGAGCGTGGAGTCTTACCCACTGGACCACCAGGGAAGTTCCTAAGAGGGTATATAATCTATTTTAGAAAGATATTTTATATTTTAAATGTACAGATCTGGTATATTCTCAGCTAAATGGAATGCTCAGTTTGGGCTGTTATATGTGACATAGGGATAACAGACTAGTCTTTGGAGTAGATAATCCTGAGACTCCACTCTGTTTTGAGCCTCAGTCCCATACTTAGTCTTTGCAAAATACTGCTCTCCAACAACTTCAGCTTTCAGTACTGGTCCCAGGTCTAGTCTCTACCTTTATCATCAGCTCTGCCTGACCATGTAGTCTGCCTGGTATAAGCCATCGGGTGAAGTTTTATGTGAAAGGTGAAAGGTCAACAGGGTAAGATGGAGATAACAGAGACAGTGATTTTGGTTACCTGCACACATAGTCAGGAGAGGGACAGTTACAACAAAGGAAGAAAGACTCAAATTACCTTTCCATACTTCTGGGCATAGGATCCAGTAAGAAGGGAGTGGAAGATGATGATGGTTTCATCTAAGTCCCACAGAAATACCCGCTGAGTGAGGAAAATATTTTAAAAAATGAGTGAGCATCTTTTTTAATCATAATGGAATGAGACAAGAAATCAATAACAGAAGGAAAACTGGAAAATTCACACATCTGTGAAAATTAAACAATAATCTTAAGCAACCAATGGATAAAAAAGAAATAAGTGAAATTAGAAAATACCTTGAGATGAATGAAAACCAAAAACAACATACTGAAATTTATGGGATGCTGTGAAAACAATGCTAAGAAGGGAATTTACAGCTCCAAATGTGTACCTTAAAAAAGAAGATCTCAATCAAAAACCAAACTGCACAATTTAAGTTGCCAGAAAAAGCCAGTAGAAGGAAGGAAATAATAAAGGTTAGAAGAGACAGATAAAGCAGAGGGTAGGAAAAAAATAGAGAAAATCAACAAAACCAGAAGTCGGTTCTTTGAAGAGATCTACAAAATTGACAACTTTTAGCTAGACTGGCTAAGAAAAAAGAGAGAAGACATAAATTACTAAAATCATAAATAAAAGAGGGACATTATTACCAATTTTACAGAAATAAAAAGGATTTTAAGAAAACACTATGAAGAGTTATACACCAACAAATAATCTAGATGGAATGAACAAATTCCTAGAAATTCACAATGTGCCAAAACTGACTCAAAAAGAAACAGAAAATCTGAACAGATCTTTAACTGGAGAAGGTTGAATCAATAATAAAAAACATCCCAAGAAAGAAAAGCCCAGGACCAGATGGCTTCACTGCTGAATTCTACCAAACACTTAAAGAATTAACACCAATCATTAAGATCTTCCAAAAAAATTGAAGAGGAGGGAACACTTCCTAACTCACTCTATGAAGCCAGCATTACCCTGATACTGAAAACAAAGACACTGCCAGAAAACTGCAGACCAATTCTCCTATGAACAGTGATGCAAAAACCTCAACAAAATAGTGGCAAACAATATTCAGCAGCATATTTAAAGAATTATAAATCATGACCAAGTGGGATTTGTTCCCAGAATGCAAGAATGGTTCAACATAGAAAAATCAATGTAATACACTGCATTAACAGAATAGAGGAAAAAACCCACATGGTCATCTCAATTGATGCAGAAAAAGCACTTGACAAAATTCAACACACTTTCATGATAAAAACACTCAATAAACTAACAACTTCCTCACTATGATAAAGGATGTATATGAAAAACCTACAGCTAATATCATACTCAATGGTGGGAAATTGAAAGCGTTACCCCTGAGATTAGGAATAAGAGAAGTATGCCTGTTTTCACCACTTCTATTCAAATGGTACTGGAAATTCTAGCCAGAATAAACTGGCAAGGAAAGGGGAAAAAAAGTACCCAAACTGGAAAGGAAGAAGTAAAATTACCTCTGTTCACAGATGACACGATCTTATACATAGAAAACCCTGAAGAATCCACAAAAAATTGTTGAGAGCTAATAAATGAATTCAGAAATCAGCTGTATTTCTATAAGCTTGCAATGAATAATTCTAAGAGGAATTTAAAACACAACAGCATCAAAAATAATAAAATATTTAGGAATGAATTTAACAGTTCGGACTTGTACACTGAAAACTATAAAACATCACTGAAGGAAATCAAAGAGGACACACCTAAATAAATGTAAAGACATTCCATGTTCATGAATATAAAACTTAATATTGTTAAGATGACAATACTACCCAATGTGATCTACAAATACAATACAATCCCTATCAAAATCCCAACAGTGTTTTTTAAAGAAACAGAAAAACTCATCCTAAAATTTGTATGAAATCTCAAGGGACCCCGAAGAGCCAAAATAATCTTGAAAAAGAACAAAGTTGGAAGACTCACACTTCCTGATTTCAAAACTTACTACAAAGCCACAGTAATCAAGACAGTGTGGTACTAGCATAAGGATAGATATACAGACCAATGGAATAGATGAAAGAGCCCAGAAATAAATGCTTATATATATATATATATATATATATATATATGCTCAATTGATTTTTTTTTTTTTTTTTTTTTTTTTTTTTTGCCAAGGATACCAAGACCATTCAATGGGGAAAGGAAACTGTTTTCAAAACAAGGTCCTGGGAAAACTGAATATCCATGTGCAAAAGAATGAAATTAGATCCCTACTTCACACTATGTACAAAAATTAACTCAATATGGATCAAAGACCTAAATTTAAGAGCCGAAACAATAAAATGCTTAGAAGAAAACACAGGTGAATATCTTCATAATCTTGTTTCCTTAAATATAACACCAAAAGCACAAGCAATAAAAGAAAAGTAGAACTTTATCAAAATTTAAAACTTTTAAGCATCAAAGGATACTATCAAGAGTGAAAACACAATCCATAGAAAATATCTGCATGTCATATATCTGATAGGGGATTAATATCTAGAATATATAAAGAATTCCTAACATTCAACAACAAAAAAACAAACAACCCAATTTAAAAATGGGCAAAGGATTTGGACATTACTTCAAATAAAACAGACAAATGGCCAATACACACATGAAAAGATATTCAACATTATTAATCATTAAGGAAATGCAAATCAAAACCACAATGAGACACCACTTCACACCCATTAGGATGGATTATGCAAAAAATGGGAAATAACTGGGACCCTGGTACATTGCTGGTAGGAATGTAAAATGGTGTAGTCATTTGGAAAACATTTTGGTGGCTCCTCAAAAGCCGAACATAGAACTACCATATGATCCCGCAATTCTACTCCTAGGTTTATACTTTTTCAAATAATTGAAAAGAGGGACTCAAAGAGATACCTGTACAGCAGTGTTATAGCAGCATTATTCACAATAGCTCAAAGGTGAAAAAACCCCAAGTGTTCATCACAGATGAAAATGGATAAACAAAATGTGATATATATACACAACGGAATTATTCAGCCATAAAAAGGAATGAAGTTCTGATATATGCTACAGCATGGATGAACCCTGAAAACGTTATGCTAAGTGAAGTAAGCCTGACACAAAAGGATAGATTTTATATGATTCCACTTATATGAACTATCTAGAATAGGCAAATTTATAGTGACAGAAAGTAGAACAGAGGTTACCAGGGACTAATAGGAGGGGAGAATAGGGAATTATTGCTTAATGGGTGCAGAGTTTTTGTTTGCGATCATGAAAAACTTCTGGAAACAGATAGCAGTAACAAACAACACTGTGAATGTACTTAAAATTGCACACTTAAAAAATGGTAAATTTTATATTATATATACCTTACCACAATTTAAAAAATGAGTGAGTTCTCCGTTTTTTCCAAGAAATATATCAGGTCTTTAGATTTTCTTTCTTTCTCCTCCTGCCCTCCCCGCCGCCCCCAGTAACAAAAGGGAAGAGAGGTTTCAAACATAGCCTCAATTTACCTATGTCTTCTGAACACCTGTCAATGGACTCATTTTTAAATATGGCTTTTCCCTCTTATTAAATGATCACATTATAGAAAAATTGAAGAAAGAAAACAAAAGGATTAATATCAAAACTCCATTATTAGAATTTTGTATGACTTTCTAGTCTTTTAATAATGAAGCCAAATGTATGCCCATAATAAATTCCTATAGTGTTTAAACTACAGAATAAGTGAGAGCCAATCTCATTAATAAGTTACCAGATCTGGTTGCATGTTTCACAGAAACTTGGCCTAAAGCACTTTAGTTCTCTCATTTTACTTGGAGGTTTTTAAATGGAGAACAGTATATTACTTGTGACACCCTTTGCTTTCTGAATATGATGCATTATTCTTTCTGTTCTCCTCTGGAATACAGAAAACAGTTTGTTCTTTCCCTTAAAAAGTGACCTGGCTACCTAAATTCAAAAAAGCTTTTTCAATGCTCTTGGTGAAAAGGATCTGAAAGTGATATGGTAAGATATGGGCATAGAGTAATGTGTTTTTACATTTCTCTTTTCACTTGGCCAATTCATTTTCTCTTGCTCAGGAATTATAGGTTATACAATATAGAACCACATAATCTCATGAGTTTCAGATATATATTTGATAAATTTAAGAAATGAGAAAAAAAAAAGGTTGCAACTCAAATGAGTTTCTTCCCATACTTCTAATTCACTGTCCTGGGAAGAGCTGGCATCAGCTTTCCTCTTGCCCCGGTTCTTGCCAGTCATGTTTTTCCTGGACTGGTCATCAGCCTCTTTACTTGGTGTAGTCTGGGTCAAAGGTGGGCTTGTAGAAGGGTCTCCTGGAAAGGAAAAGTGAGACACCGGTATTGCCAGTGTAGTCACAGGCTATAAGAACCAGAGCAGAATGGTCAGCAGGTTCTCTGCCCTTAAGAATCATGTTGCAGGGATAAAGGCTGGAAAACCAAACTTTACTTAAGCAATTTGGAAATGCAGACCAAACATCATGAAGAGAGTTATAACTAGAATTTATATGCCTGCCTCCCAATGGAAGAACACATCTATAAAGTCATTTTGCCAAAAAAAAAAATTAAACCTGAACCTGATCAAGCTTCTAGATCAGGGTTTCTCAACTTGGCACAATTGACCTTTTTGGACCAGATAATTTTTGTTGTGAAGGAACGTCCTGTGCATTGTAGGATGTTTGGTTAAGCAGCATTCTTGGCCTCTACCCACTAGATGCCAGCAGCACCCCCTTCCCAGTGTGACAACCAAAAATGTGTCCATACATTGCCAAATATCCCTGGATGTGGGGGCCTGGGGGTGGAGGCAGGGGGCACAGAACCACCTCTAGCTGAAAAACCACTGCTCTAGATCCATTTATCACTTTAAATAAAATACAGAAGGCAGTGGGCTGTGGTAAACTACCCTCTAAGGTTATAATTGGTGAAATTTAGACTGAGAAATGGTATGGGACAAACAATCTATTGATTGTTTCTTCAACAAATAAATTACAGTCAGAAATAAAAAGAGACAGGGGAATTTATAGGTTAAAACAAAATATCCACCAGTCACAATGTATGGACCTTACTTGGATCTTATTTTAAACAAACTGTAAAAAGAAAAACAAAACTCCTAACATTTATGAGAAAACTAGAAATATGGATACGCTTTGGTATTTTATGTTATTAAGGAATTATTGTTGAATATTTTAGATGGGATAATGGCATTGTGGTTATGTTATCAAGCATTATAAATAAATAGGATACCTGGAATTTGAGGAGGGAATTGGATGAAGTATAGTTGAAACAAGATTGCCTATGAGTTGTTAATTGCTGAAGTTGGATGACAGATATATAAGGGTTCATTATACCATTCTGACAACTTCTGCCACTGTTTGAAACTCTCCATTATTAAAAAGTTTAAATTGTTATGAAGAACAAAGATATTTAGAGAAATGAATTCAAAACTAAGGCATCAACACATGTAATGATTTCAAAGTTATGTAGGTTCGAAGCAGCAACCATTTGTCCATTTATCTAGAAGACCAGTAGAGGCAAGACGCACAGAAAACTGCATTAGTTGATGTAGACCACTGTTTTTTTGTTTTTTTTTGCGGTACGCGGGCCTTTCACTGTTGTGGCCTCTCCCGTTGCGGAGCACAGGCTCCGGACGCGCAGGCTCCGCGGCCATGGCTCACGGGCCTAGCCGCTCCGCGGCATGTGGGATCTTCCCGGACCGGGGCATGAACCCATGTCCCCTGCATCGGCAGGCGGACTCCCAACCACCGCGCCACCAGGGAAGCCCAGACCACTGTTTTTAAAAATGCACCAGTGTTAACGATAAACAGTCCTTCCCCAAGTTGCATGATGTGACAGCGAACCACCAAATGTTCATGACAAATAGGGATAAGAAGTATGTGCATGTGTTTACTGAATGTGTGCATAAAGTCTTTATGTCAGGATTTTTTTTTTTTTAAGACTAGTCCTTTGGGTTTTTTAATTAATTTATTTATTTATTTTTGCTGTGTTGGGTCTTCGTTTCTGTGCGAGGGCTTTCTTTAGTTGTGGCAAGCGGGGGCCACTCTTCATCGCGGTGCGCGGGCCTCTCACTATCGCGGCCTCTCTTGTTGTGGAGCACAGGCTCCAGACGCGCAGGCTCAGTAGTTGTGGCTCATGGGCCTAGTTGCTCCGCGGCATATGGAATCCTCCCAGACCAGGGCTCAAACCCGTGTCCCCTGCATTAGCAGGCAGATTCTCAACCACTGCACCACCAGGGAAGCCCTATGTCAGGATTTTTTAATCTGGACATCATAATTCATCGATCCATTTCAAAGCTAGAGGTTTATATTTGTAGGTTAAATTTTATGTATTTCTTTGGGGAAAAAGAACCATACCTTTCTTCAGAATCTTAAAGGGATCCATGACACAGAAAAAGTTAAGAACTACTGTTCTGAGGCCTAACCAGAAGTCAGTTATGCACAGACTGAAACTGGAGTCCTCCAGCTTTTATAAAATGTGCTAAGATTCTGAAGTTCTCTATGACAAGCATATTATAGCTACAGGGAGGGTGGAGTGGGAGTCATAAATAAAGTCTTTTCATTCTTGGTACTTTTCTGTTCACAGCATCAGGTATTATATTCAGTCTGCCAACGACTCATCGTTGTCTGGTTACAGTGTTTAAATACTCCTCACCTGAGAAGGAAGGCTAATAGCATGGTAACAGTGACTTAGACCAGAACAAAATAATCTTCACCATCACCTGTTGGATGAAATGCCCTTAAGCCAAATGTAGAGCTTACCAGAGGAAAGTCTCTGTGCTGCAGGAGCAGGTACCATGACACTAGGCTTCTCCGTCTGGTATGTGGCTGCTGCTAAGGTGGTACTCTCAGCATCACTGTTAGTCTGGCCTGTGACTCCAAAGCTGGAGCTGGGGTAGCAAGCCTGGTACTGACTTTGACCAAGGATAGTATAGGTGGGATAGTCCTGTAGGTCAAAGGGAATAAGGGAGGAAAATAAGCCACTTAGCCAGAGCATAACATTAATTTCAACACAAGAGACTTTCATGTCCCTCTTTTTCATAATTATTTCCCTAAAACATTAACCTGACTTCTTACTTACCTAACCTATATAGTCTTCCACCTAAACCAATGATTTTCAAAATGCATTCTGTGGAAACCTAAGAGTCAAGAGGACACGCCTCAGGGACTGTCTTTGGAATGAGGTTAAGGTTGAGAGCAAAGTGTCCCATGCACTGTACACACGATGTCCCTTTTCTACTATACCAGCCTTTTTTTTTTCTACTTTATGTACAGAATTTCTGCATAGAATTTTTGAAGGAAAGAGTCTACTCTTTAAGAAGTTTATAAAACACTGCACTACATGATAGTGCTTTTAAGGACAGATGAGCTTAAACAAAAAAGCGAATATCCTACATTAAAGTTTCCCAGTTTAAAAACTGAGTATCTCTCTCTCTCTTTAAAAATATTTATTTATTTGGCTGTGCAGGGTCTTAGTTGTGGCATGCTGGATCTTTAGTTGCAGCATGCGGGATCTAGTTCCCTGACCAGGAATCGAACCTGGGCTCCATGCATTGGGAGCATGGAGTCTTAACCACTGATCACCAGGGCAGTCCCCTCTCTTTTTTTTAAATAATCAAGTTTTCTTTAAAAATAAAGTTTCTTTAAAATATTTGAAGGGAACTTTTGGTAGTTTCACGGGCACATACATAACAAAACTTATCAAATCATACAATTTAAATCTGTGCAATTTACTGTATGTCAATTACACCTTTAAAAAGCTGTAAAAAATGGGTATGATGCACAGCTCAAATACACACCTTAAAAAAATTCCACTGATACCTGATATTGGTGACAAGTAGGAAGAAGCTAACTGATCAGACCAATTATTTATAAAGAACACTGAGCATCTACCATAAGCAAAATATAATTCACAGTGTGAGTGTGTGTGTGTATGTGTTGGTACATGGGAGTTAAAAATCTAGCAGGATAGAAGACCAAAAACCATTTCCAACAAATTAGCAATAAACTGTATGTCAAATGAGTAAAATACAGAGGAAGACAACTATCACTGCAGACTGTGACAGAGAGCTTTCTGAGACAAAGAAGCACAGGGGATAGGAAAATGAACAGGCCCTGGAAAGGTTTTATTAAGGGGCCAGAGATGTTGAGTCTGGATGGAACAAAGAATCTCTGTAGGCCTGAATGACTGGTTAAGGATTGGATTGGATTCTTTAGGCAGTGGTGTATAGTTTGTGTGGGAGCAGGAAATGGGGATCATCAAATTCAAATAAACAAAAATATGAAAAGATTCTGAGCAAGTGAGTGACAGGATAAAATGTGGCACTTAAAGAAAATTAATCAGATAGTGTTTTAGAAAATGTACAGGCACGGTGAAAAATTAAAGATGAGATGAATAGTTAACTCACGATTAAAGAGGAAAAAGCTAAACCATGGGAAATGACAGCAAAAATGAAAAAGCAGGGACTTCCCTGGCAGTCCAGTGGTTAAGACTCCACGCTTCCACTGTAGGGGGCACAGGTTAGATCCCTGGTCAGGGAACTAAGATTCTGTATGCCATGTGACACAGCCAAAAAATAAAAAAGAAAAAGAAAAAGCAGGAAAGAATTCCAGAAATGGCTGGATTAGGGCTGGGTAAGGAAAAAAAAAAATTGATGATGACTGGTCTGGTTTTAGGCCTAGGTATATTAAAAAATAGTATAACTGACAAGAATTCAGAAGCCATAGGAAAAAGTGGTATTACTTTTGGAGGACAGGGAAACGGAAGAAAGGGTGGAATGAAAGGCTGGTTTTAGATATGGTCAACTTAGGATATTAAAAAAAAAAAAGCCCATCAATCAGCAGGAAGCCTGTAGATATCATGAGGTCAGGACTAGAATCTTCATTTTGGAAGAAGTAAATGGACATTGTGAATGTGGTTAAACATTCCTGGGGATGAAATAATAAACATGTGGAAAACTAAATAGAGACTGTCCATGACAGAAGACAGGATATGCAAAGGGAGAGAGATGTTACCCTGAAGAATTCCAGGTACACAGCAGGAACTCGATAAATACTTGTGGACTAAAAGAATGAACAAATGCAAAAGCAGTCAAAACATAAAAACTGAACCAGAATAGCCATGTTAACTGCAGCCACAAAAAAAGATCCATGGAGGCAGTGGTTGATAATACTAATTGCTGCAGAGAAAACAGAAAACAAAAACATAACAACAAAACCAAAAAAACCCTAAAACACTGAAGATGTTACCAGTGATCTAAACATACAGAGTTAGTAGAATAGTGATCAAGACCAAACCAATTCACAAAGAAATGAGTGGCTAAGTAAAAAAAAGTCAAAGTAATATTTCCACAAACATTTATTATGTGCCTTCAATGTGAGTACTAGGCATTTTTCTGAACTCTCAGAACAAATAACTGAACAAAATAGAAAAATAAATCCCTACCCTCACGGAGCTTACATTCTTGTAGCAGCAGGGTAAGAGACAGACACACACACAGTAGATAAAGGAGCAGATATAATATCATTCATAGTCTTAGCAATGGAATGAGAGAAACTGGGTAGTAGCCTGAGAAACCATCCAAGGTCTCAGTCCTGAGGGCATCCAGAAAAAGGGCTCTCCACAGTCCATATTGGTTGTTTCTTAGATTGGCAAACTGATAATGGAAAGAAGAGAGGAAGAGCTAGCTAGATGAACCATATCAACAGGAGGAACAAAAGCAGCACCGTACCTGGTTTGAGATGCTGGAAACTGCTGCTGCCGGAATATTGGCAATAGTAGATGAAGTGGATATCAGGCTGGCATTTGTGCTTGAAGCTATAAGATTGAAAGTGTTAAAAGATATTATGAAAACGCCTAAATGAAACTGAAAATATATTCTGTCCTAAGTAAACAGATCTATAAGGAGATAAAGAACATTGGCAAAGGAAATAAATACTATATACTGGTTTTGCTCTTTTGCATGCCATACCTTAATTTAGACTTGATTAGAAATAAAACAGTTCACACATTTTTGTTTCAACTTGAGTCTTCACCTATTCCTACTGAAGTCCTAGAAGGATACAACACAATGCACTGGTTCATACTAATGATACCAGTGAAATCAGAACCTAAACCAAATCACTCCAGTCCATCTTCTCTGGCAGCTGAAAAATAACTCACCTGCAGTGTGACCTATTGACACCAGTAGAAACAACAAGAACTCTGGTAAATCCACGTGTTAAGTCCTACACTGTGATATTTACTGTCACTTGCCCCAAATTATGCCTTTCCTGGCGCAACACAATTACTCTGAGAAACTGATGTAGTTCTCCAAATTCTAAAGTGCTTGGAGTTGCTTCAACAAACACCATGTTCTGGCATTTAATGATTTCACCCATGAGCCTGGAAAAATTTGGAAAATATTCAATATTATTCTGGACAGGGAAAAATTTACTTCATAAGCTACTTAGGCTGCCTGTCTCAGGACAAGAAATTTGGGTTTTTTTCACACCCTTCTATCACAGATTCCACCAGGGTTTTAATAAAATCCTCAGTGACTAGTATTTGTCACAGTGACATTTTTCAGGTTGACAATGTAGGTGAAATTGTGAGGTACTGCTCTTGAACTCCTCTCTTTTGCTCACCATAAGCATACTTATACATGGTTTCTACTGCAGTCACACACACCATAAAGGCTCACCATCAGGTAGACCACACTATCTGACTACCTATCCCATTGGCGACAAAGTCCTCTAGAGGGAAAGTTATTAGGAAAACCTCCATTAAGAATAGTGCAGGTGGGACTTCCCTGGTGGCGCAGTGGTTAAGGAATCCACCTGCCAATGCGGGGGACACGGGTTCGAGCCCTGGTCCGGGAAGATCCCACGTGCCACAGAGCACCTAAGCCCATGTGCTACAACTACTGAGCATGTGCTCTAGAGCCTGTGAGCCACAACTACTGAAGCCCGTGCACCTAGAGCCCATGCTCTGCAACAAGAGAAGCCACCGCAATGACAAGCCCGCACACTGCAATGAAGAGTAGCCCCCGCTCACAACTAGAGAAAAGCCCGCGCACGGCAACGAAGACCCAACACAGCCAAAAATAAATAAATAAATAAATAAATAAATATTTAAAAAAAAGAAAAGAAAAAGAATAGTGCAGGTGAACAAATGCAGCAGAAACTTGAGAGGACTGGTCAAAATCATAGGGAATTTTTATCCCTTTCCCCAAGGGTACTCTGCTTAGAAGAAAGTCTAGAAGAGACTGAGGTAAATTAGATATAAGGATCAGCTACTGCTAGCTTTCAGAAGAACTTGGGACAAAGAAGAGTTAGAGTAATTTGTCCACAGTCATGGTGTTAAAGGTAGATAGTCAAAATGACAACTGTGACCTCCCAATTCTTCATCCAGTGCCCTTTCTTTCCTCAGAGTCAGTGGCTGAGCTAGGGATCAGATTTCATCACTATCCAGGGAGATTTTCTTTTCTACAGTACTCCTCCCCCCAGGTAAACTAAAGGATTCTTGTTTACTTTCTTAAACCCAACACCTAAATGAAACAGATTTTATAATTTATAGATGATATTTTCTTCCCATCAATATTTTTTCCCCTAAGGGGGAAGTCCTAAGAAATCATTCTATGTAAGCTAAATGACTCTACAAGTAGTTTTTAATTATTCTTGTGGGAAAGGAATTTTGAGTACATTCCAGATTCTATTACCAGTACATTATGCTAGGCAGGCCTGCTGGCTAAACACAGGTGATTTAATGTGGGAAAGAAAATGAAGTATTTAATCTCTTAAGTTTATCTCTCCCAGAAAACTCCATTTCTAGATCAATTTTTCTTTAGCCCTAATCCTAGCGTATACTCCTCTTTTCCTCCCATTTACCTTTAATTCTGTTCTACCTTCTTAATGATTTATAAACGGTTAGAGGTACAACTCATTCACATCTGATATCTGCACACATGGGGAAAAAGGTGCTCTGACTGACAAGGTAGTTTTAGAAATTTAACGATTTTCAGATCACTTACAGAATTGGGCTGGAGGTAAAAAGGTAGACCCTACAAACAACTGGCCACATACTCTTAATTATCCCTGACAGGAAGTTTAATGACTTGATTAGCTAGTTGTTGATACCAAGTTTTTAACAAGTACAGTACTAAAAATCACAAATTCCTCTCGGCAATAGTGGCTTCTATTACAGGAAATGTTGGTCTGCTAACCTAGAAAAGTTTATAGGGCTCAATAACAGTTCTTTCTCCAACTCAATCAAATCATTTCTAACATGTTATTCATTCATTCATTTGTTCATCAAACCAGGGTCTACTATGTGCCCAGAAACGGTTCCAGCCACTGACGAGTAGAGTAGTGAACAAGACAAAGTCCCTGCCCTCATGGCGTTTAAATTCTAGTGATGAAAGTTAGATGATAATTACATAAACAGTATTTATTTAGGCTCTTGTAACCAGCAGTGAACCCAAGCTAAACTCACTTTAAAATATACACAATCACTACATGCTGTACCCCCTGAACAACTATGACTAAAAAGCCAGGCACCTCAAAAAAAAAAGCAATGATCATCCTACATAAATATACATCTAGGTCTCAAAAACAACAACTTCAACTGCAGATTTAAAAAACAAAAGCAGCAGCAATAAAATATGCAACAAAAATAAATTTAGAAGATAAAATAAAACTCAAGGGGTAACTCCTATTGATACATATATTTAAAGACTATTAGCTCTCCAAATGCCAATGGCATGGCCAATTGTTTTCCGATAGTTCCCACTCCTGTTTTGCAACAGAGCTGTGAAATCATAGACAAAGCTTCGGAGAACCATGCCCCACTAGAGATCCACCTGAAACAGTCAGGATACAGAGATAACTTTAATCAGAAGACTGTGGTTATAGAACTGTGAGAGGCACAGTTGAATTAAGTGACATTGCCCCAAAGCTGGAGGGTAAACCCAAGGGTTAATGGCACACAGAAGTTGGTGCCAGATTTAGTTTCTACCCACCTCTCTAATTTTATGAATGTTTCTCTACCACCCATGCTCACCCAGCTTTCGAGTTACTCAAAACAAGAGAGACTCTTTCTCACTCAAGGACCTTTGCAATGTTGCTCTCCCTGCCTGAATTGTTGCTCTCCCTGGTCTGTCCCTCTTGCCCTCCAGCATGATCATTCCTTCTCAGCATGTCTACTCCCAGAGAGACTCTCTCTGGACTCCTCTATTAGAACTAATTCCTTTCTTGTTTTCCCAGTCACAACAACCAATTCTTTTTTCCTCTCAGAGCACTTTTCAAAACCTATTTCTTTATTTGCTTGTTTGTTTTCTGCCTCCCCTCCTAGTCTGTAAGCTCCATGAAGGCAGAATCTTACTACCTTATTCATCACCTCCAACGTCTAGCAAGGCACCCGGCCTACAATAGGTAAAGCTCAATAAATACTCGTGGGATTCATGAATAGCATGTCAAGGTTATCAAAAACAAGCAAAGTGTGAAAAACTGCAGTCAAGAGAATCCTAAGGAGCCATGACAATCAAATGAAATGTGGTGTCCTGGATGGGATCCTGGAACAGAAAAACGACATCAGGTAAAAACTAAGGAAATCTAAATAAACCTAGGATTTAATTAATAATAATGTACTAATATTGGTTCACTAATCATAACAAATGTTCCATTCTAATGCGAGATGTTAATAATAGGGGAAACTGTGTGCAGGGTAGGGGGATATATAACTCTCTGTATCATCTGCTCAATTTTTCTACAAATCTAAAACTATAATAAAAAATAAAGTCTATTAAAATACAAAACAAATCTCCTGGTCAATGAAAGACTCTTGAGCCTAAAGACATTCACTGAAATTCAAGTTTGGGTTAAAATTAATTCTGAAATTTCTGAAATTAATTTTGCTACTTGAATTTTAATTATTTAAATCATCTCAATTGAAGAAAATAACCAGAGATTGGGCCACACAGTCAGACACTCTAGAAAAAGGTTGATATAAAGAAGCCAGATCTATCTAATCAAAGGGTTTTCATGAGCATTAAAGTATAAACTAAAGAAAAGGTTTTGCTCAGAGCTGATCAAGTCAGAAGTGGAATTTTCTGTAATTTCCCTAACTTCCCCCGGGAAGATGGGCTATTGTCAATTGTTGAAAGCTTCTGGAGGGGATGAGAGGACATTGCTGTTTTGACCACTTTAAAAAAAAAATCAGTACAATGCTCCTTGTTTGTTTTTTTTTGCGGTACGCGTGCCTCTCACTGCTGTGGTCTCTCCCATTGCGGAGCACAGGCTCCAGACGCGCAGGCTCAGCGGCCATGGCTCACGGGCCCAGCCATTCCGCGGCATGTGGGATCTTCCCGGACGGGGGCATGAACCCGTGTCCCCTGCATCCGCAGGCGGACTCGCAACCAGTGTGCCACCAGGGAAGCCCAATGCTCCTTGTTTTTATTCCGTGGAATGACTGGGTATTTAGACGGGGGGAAGATGAAGCCCTGGAGAGCTGACATTAATTATCTGTGCTAAAGGAAATGAAAAGTGGGGGTGAGGAGAGTAATACTGATACAGGAGAATCCAGGTGATTCAAATGTGCCAGTAATACCCATATTTCCTTTTAGCCAATTGTTACCACTTGCTTTCTACCAACTTTTTCTCAGAATAAATGGCAAAAATTGATAACTTGATGGTTAATTTCTGCCTTAATTTCTACCCTTTGCCAAAGTTCTAATGGCAATATAATGGGCCAATAGGTTAACCTATTGGGTAGGGAAGGGAAATGAATTTAAATACTTGCAAGTATAGGTTCTCAATTATGGGAGTTGATATTGATACCATGACTTCTACATTGAAAATCATAAACATTACACCCTTGGGCTGGGGTCAGGCTGCCCAGCTTACATCCTTGGCTTATTTACTGTGTGTCTTATGTGCCAAATCTGTAAAATGAGATTAATGACAGTACTTCCCTCATAGGTGTGTTGTGATTACATGAGTAACACCTATCTCTGCTAAAATAATGCTAAGCACATAATATGCACTTAACAAATACCAACAGTGATCATTATTAGCACAATGGAGGAAATTGGGTTAATTGACCTAAAGGGAAAAAATGTACTAAAAGGTAAGAAATTAGGATAGTGGCAAATGAGGTTGAAAGCACAGCTTCATGACTTTTTTAAAGCAATGGATCTTAAAAGACCCCCAAAAGGTGGTTCCTCTTGTTTTATAAAGAGGGAGAAGTAAGCACAGCTATCAGGTTCCTCAAATTCAAGGTACAGGTACAGACGAGCGGTGGTTCAACACCTTGGGAGAGGACTATTAATATAAAGGAAGAGAACTAATTGCTTTTCTTTCATGACCTAGGTGTAGTCATCAGAGATATATCAGTTTAGGAGGGACTTGGCTACTAGATTTGCCTGTAGTTGGACCCCAAAGCCTACCAAAGTAGAGGAACACTTTATAAAAATGAAAGGGGGTAGAGGAGAAGACAAAGTCATGCTCTTGAGTTTTTTCCTCCTGTTTGTTCCCATTTTAGAAAGAAAGAAGGGGGAGGGGACAAACATAAAAAGAAGGGAAAATAATTAAGAGGAGACTTCGTAAACAATAAGAGATAAAGGTAGCTCAGAGCAAGGTCTTAGGAATGTAGTAACCAGTTGTTCCCAAGAGACTAAGAAAAAGTAGTCCTCAATCATTTTATTGAAAACAGTTAATACTAAAAATCAAAATATTTCGTTTAATATAATCTACATCAGAACAGTTTTTCATCATCAAAGTTTATATTTTAAGACTACCTAGGACTGGTTTCATAAGGAATAATATTTAAAAGCTGGGAGAAATCAGGAGAAAGGAGGCAGATGAGAAGTCAAGTAGATGAACATTAATTCCCAATTTGGAGCAATGATAAATTCCTTGCATTGGACTTGGAAGGGAATTAACTCCACAGTGCCTTTTGAGTTTCTTTGTCTTCATTCCAAATAGTCCTGTCATAATTCTAACCTTTTAGAGGAAGAACTCAGGAAGGCAGAGGTGTTTAAGAGTCCAAGCTTTAATGCTATGCTTTCCATCACAAAATAGAAACAACACTGAATTTTTTGAACAAGAGAAAAGCTCACCAAGAAGTAGTAAATGGGGGTGGAGGTATAACAAAACCACAGCAGAAAAGCAGCACACATCTCACAAAGCAGCACTCAATCTCACTTTCCATTCTATTTGGACTTCACATAAAAGAAGTCAGCAAAGCTCTAACCCATGGAGTCTTCTGCTCATTTACAGGACAAAAGGCCACTGAGAACAGACTAGAACAAAATTAGACAGGTTTTCTGGACACCAACGTGCAAAAGAGGAGTCTTCAATTCTATTAAGCAGTTCACAGTCAAAGGCTTAAACTACTTATGAACCACACTCCTAGGTTCTAGTTTGTCTAACACAAAAAGCATGCACAAATGCAAATATCCTATATTACCCAGTATGTTTGGAGATACAGGTAGATTAAAAACAAAAAACAATTAAAAAAAAACAAAAAAACAAAACACACACAACCATGCCTGTTTACCTTGAATGGGATAAGAATAATGTGCTGGGCTTGGCTGGCTTGTGGTTAACCCTGTAGTGCAGGTAAGAACACTGTGTTGACTTGGAGATGGAGTCTGAGTTAAACCACTTTCAGGTTTCATACCTGGCCACAATGCACCTGAATCAGATAAATTGGACCAATTACAAACAAAACACTGGAACTGAGGAGCATGGTTATGCTTTCAAATATCAGCCAGTAGGTTTAAAATCAAAATCTTAAAACAAAAATAAATTTGCTTGTAAGAGAAAATTATTGAATCTCCCACTCGTAATATACCACAAGCAAATACAATTTCAAAGAATTGGGGAATGGGGCCATAGAAACAAAAATCTTGTCAAAAACCCAATAGTGATATGTATGTATGTAAGTTCACTTCAATGGTTGGGGAAAATTGATCAGCATTCAGAAAAAGGGCTACTGACACCCTAGCATTGTTGTAGAGTGCCTGACATTCCTGTAGAGTGATAAATCATTTATCTGCATTGTCTAGGTAGGAGACATTCCACATATGTTTAAAATTCACTTACCCATTAAACAAGCACCAGATTTTTCTAAAATGTATGTATACTTCTCTGCCTTCTTAAGCTGGTTATTTTGTTACCTTTATTTCTTCTGATTAGGAAAGACATACCTGCTTACTTTTATAAATTAAAAAACATTAACAGAAAGGTAATTTCTAATTTTTAGAAGTAATAAAGTCATACATAATCCCACCATCCAGACTTAACCGCTATTCACAGTTTGCATAAGAGTCACTCAGATTTCTTCTGTTTACTAATCTTTTTTTTCTTCTTTTTAATAAAAATGGGATGTTACATGCTGTTCACAATTTGCTTTTCCACATACCTGAGACATATCTTTCCCTGTTAGAACATATAATAAGACATCATACCTACTCACTTTTATTTTTATCACAATGCTCCTAAGTGACAATCTTTCTAAAAAATATTTATATCCTTTCCTGCCTTCTTAGCAGGGAGGAAATAGTGACCATACCTTTTCTCAGATCTATACTGTACTGTGCTATGTACATTACAGAAACATCCTCAGAGGCTACCGCAATATGTGAAGACATTTGCTTAGTACTAAGGAGAATTCAATTATAGTTCTATAATTTGAAGGCTCTTGTATCACTTTGTCTTTTCTCTGTGATCTGTCACTTCTTGACAATCTCCTGTTTATGGCTGTATCTCCTTTTTCATTTGCAGTAAACTAGGAAACCATTAAAAAAGCTTGCCTCTACACGACAGCCTAAGAATATCCTTTATGAGTGAAGAGTTTTTATCATAAAATTTTTTTTTTGGCCACGCTGTGCAGCATGCGGGATCTTGGTTCCCCAACTGGGGATCGAACCCATGCCCCCTGCATTGGGAGCATGGAGTCTTAACCACTGGACTGCCAGGGAAGACCCCAAGTTTTTGTCGTAATTTTGGCTATGCAAAAGTCTATTAAAAACCTCACTGTAGGGAGGAGATATGGGGATATATGTATAGGTATAGCTGATTCACTTTGTTATAAAGCAGAAACTAACACACCATTGTAAAGCAATTATACTCCAATAAAGATGTTAAAAAACAAAACAAACAAAAAAAAAACCTCACTGTGCTCTGAATAGTTATAGCTCCTGGATCAATATAGTTGAAGCTGATAATTAGGCCCAAGAAGATTCATCAAACACATTCCAGGTAAGAAATCAATACCAAGGTCAGCCACAGATTCAAATTCAACATTACCTCACTTCATATACTCTTAATCTGATAAGAAATTTATAAATATATAATGCTTTGAGAATAAGGACCTCTGCTTCACCAGGGCACTCAGATATCTTAGTGTAACTCAGATCTGTAAAATTGGTTGATAAGTAAATGTAAGAATAGTAAAAGGAGGTGTTAAAATCTTAAAAGGTTCACAGTGGAACATGGTAATTGCCTTCTCTCAAACTTTTTTTTTCATTGAAGTATAGTTAATTTACAATGTTGTGTTAGTTTCTGCTGTAGAGCAAAGTGATTTAGCTACACACACACACACACACACACACACATTTTCAGATTCTTTTCCATTATAGATTATTACAAGATATTTAGTATAGTTTCCTGTGCTATACAGTAGGTCCTTGTTATTTACCTATTTAATATACAGTAGTGTGTATGTGTTAATCCCAAACTCCTAATTTATCAAACTAAAGCATTAAAAAGCAAGACATATTCTTTTCTCACCTACTAACCACATGAAATAACATATTTGAGGAGATTAAGGAATGCCAACATCTCTAGCACAAATTAGGAGGGTTGCCCTCCACCCCCTTCCACCCCTTGGTTCATGATGATTTTCAGTCTTGCCCAGGTAAGCCACAGCTTAACTCCTTGTTATGGCTGACATTTAACAATAAAAAATATTTGAGAATGTAGTTTTTTTGAACATTTATGATGTGAAATTTGAATATTAGTGCTAAGATTCTTGGTGGTTGACTATCACACTTTTTAGAAACATAGAAACAACTTGCCTTTTCAATGTCACAATAACTTTCAGATTTATTGTAATCAATGTGGTTTGTTTTCTAAATAGGTTCTGAACCTGAGGTGTTGGGTTTGTAAACATGTTTATTATTACACTGTCCTAAAATACTATCTTACTAATAAGAATAGTATTAATTGAGAGAGTTTTGCTAGTCTCATCATTCAGTATGGATTTTTAAAGTTTCAAAATGTAAAATTTCTATAAACTGGTCCATCTTATAAGGTCAGAAATTAGTGCAAAATGTCCAAGACAAGTAGAGAAAATAATAGATAGTTTTGAATGTTTTTGGGCAGAAACATAAAGTAGCTATTGAATATTATTTTATGAAGAATAGAGGAATAAAAGACAATATGGACACTGCCTCCAGTATCACTGTAGCCCTGCTCTTTAAGTGTGTGTGTATCTATCTGTCTATCTTCCTTTGAAAGCACTCTTTCCAGAATTCCAAGTAACAAGTAGCATGACCAAATGGTGTGACCGTAGAGCACTAATGCCAGCAGCAAAGAAGAAATGAAATCCTGGCTTCCTGACTCCTGGTTCACTGTTCTTTGCCTACAAGTAGACTTTCTCAAGTCATTTTAAGCACCAAGAGCCTGATGCAGAGAAGCAGCTGATCTAAAAATGGCAAAGGAAGTCTGCCTCTGAGTGCTGTTCTCCTGCTGCCCCACAGTGGGGTCTTATCACAAACTCTACCCAAGTTTCTCAGCACAAATACTTCCCACCTATTAGTCACTAACCAAACTAATCTGAGCAGTTCACTTTGCAGTCATATATATCAGAGTAGTGGAAATTTAGAGAAGATTAGTTTGGTTAAGAATCGAAGTACATATAAATGCTAAAAAAAACCACAGGAAAGAATATCTTGTTGATTTAATACCTCTCTGGGATGAGCTCTTATAAATACTAAGTAATTTAATCTGAGTACTTTTGTTAACTATAAGTAGATGTATATTATAGAAAATTGGGAAAATATAGAAAGTGAAAAGAAAAAAATTGCATAGTCTCATCACACACCCAAAAAATACAAACAATTCTCACTTTTGCACGGGACTGTGTTAACTGAAACCTGTACACATTGGAACTGTGTCCTCACTTTGCATGGATCCTTGGTAATTGAGATCAAATCTGTACTGCCTGTACTGTTAACATTCAGTTTTTCTTCCAAATTATTCTTTATGTACATATTTTTAAAAACTACTAACTTGGTATATTATATTGTATTTTCAGTTTTATATACTGCTTTTTTCAATTAATAATAAACTTTTTTCAAGACACTATATATTCTTTAAGAATATGATTTATAATGGCTACACAGTTTTCCATTCTATGGATACACTGCAATTTAACATATACCTTTCAATTCAATATGTCTGTTGTTTCCAGTCTTTTGCTATTATAAATAATGCTGTGATGAATATCTTGGTAGTAAATTTTTATGGTTATCTCTAATTAATTCCCTAGGATAAATCCCTAAAAGTAAAATTACTGAGGGGTATGGCATGAACATCCTTAAGACTCTTAATACATACTGTCAAATCTCCACCTCATATTAAAGTTCTTTTAAAAGAAGGTAGAACAATGGTAGTTAAGCCAATCTTTTATGAGCCCCTAAAAACGAATGAGTCCCCTTTCTCTCACACGTACTCATGCAGATCACTGGAAGTTAAACCTCAAATCCTCATTCTACCATCTCACCAGATTTCTATATAGCTCTGAAAAGATACGACCACCATTCCTTTACTTTTAAAGATGAGTCATAATATGGGCGTCCTAGATTTCCTCTAGTCTTTTCTCACTTCTTTAAAAGGAGGAAACTTTTAAATTTCAAAGTCAACTCTGAGATTAACTTTTTCATACAGGCCTAAATTTATGAGCACTTTTGGAATTAAACAGACCGGGGTGCACGTCTAATCCTAGGCATTTACTGACTGTATGACCTGAGGTTAGTCACTTAATCCTGCTAAGCCTGTTTCCTCATCTATAAAAAGGGATAATGCTGCCACTTACTTTTTAGGGTGGTCCTGAGGATTACATAAGAAAGTAATGTAAAGTGTGAAGCACTCATTCTCAGCATACTGCTTGCGTAGTAAGCACTCAATATTATTACAATGTATTATTATTACTGTATAAATATATAACATACAATCGTATTACAGTAAGATTTTCTAAAGCTCTGTTTACATCTGAAATAAAATAACAGACCAGCTAATCTAGTTTTAGTGCTAACAGGCAACACTAAGATAATAAAATTACCAAAATCTTCACAAGAAAAAAAGAAATGGGGCCTTTTTTTAACTGAAGTGTAGTTGATTTACAATACTGTGTTAATTTCAGGTGTACAGTATAGTGATACAGTTTTTTTGTTTTTTGCAAATTATATTCCATTATAGGTTATTACAAGATATTGGGTATAGTTCCCTGTGCTATACAGGAAGAAATGGAGTGTTTTACATCTGAATGATATAAAAGAAAAGAAGCCATGTGTTAAAACATAAGAAAATGTCTTTCAAAAATACAGTCACTTTAAAAAGCATTATACACACACACACACACACACAAAGTATTATAAACATTTCCTTAAAATTTCCTTTATAATATTTGAGAATATGCTATACCTATCATTCAAAGGCAAATTAAGCTAATGAACAGTTCTCTCTGAATTACTGATACGAAAAACTTATTAAACAAGTTTCCCTCACCCCCAATTATTAAACAGAAATAGATTAATAAAAGAGCCTGCTATAACCAATATTTCTTTATAAAATAAACACGGTTTCCTTCAAGTTTTTAACAGGGATCTACCTATTTTACAGATTTTTCTTTCTTTCTTTAAAATGAGGGAAATGCTGTGATTATAAAAGATACCATAATATCTAGGACCTATATGCACATGGCATTGTGCTAGGTATTCCAAAATCTGAGTTCAGAGATATAATAGGAGTTTTATTTAACACTGAACAGCAGGGATAATCAACTGTTCAACAATGTCATAAAGGGCTTTTGGCTTTCTAATAAAGAATTTAAATCAAAACAGAGAGTAAAAAAAAAATGTGAAATACTTTATACTTGCTAGCCTATTGTTAGCCAGCTGTTGATAAATTAGCTTTAATATATGCAAAAAGAAATAAACACAAACATATTCACAGAGTCCTGCTTCCAAAAGGACTGCTCAGTCTTGTCTGGTTAAATATATCAGAAACATAAAATTTTAGTATATACCGACAGGCACTGAGGCAGGGGTGTACAAACAGGAAAACAAGAGCATTTCTGTTTCTCTTCTCTCATGAAGTTATCAACTACCACTATCATTAAACATAACTCCCAATTTTTGTTTCTGGTAGTTATCAGGAGCTAAGGAATGCTAACAAGCCTCAAGATAAGAAAGCTGTCAGTATCATAAAAGAGTAGCCAGACAGGCCAGGAAAAGTAGGAATCTCAAAACCAAAAGCAAGCAACACCCAGAATCTGTGGCAATCTGTTTGAAAGATTTTTCTAATTCTTAGCTAGTTTCAATAAAGGCTACACAGTTATAATTTTATTAACATATTGAATATTTTTTTTAAAATACAGTATTCTTTTAATTTTCTGGCACCAGTTCTAGGAAAGCAGGGAAGGGGCAACAAAGCACACTGACAATATCTATCAATTAACACACACACAGAAAAAGCACAGACATTAAGTGCCCAAAGAACCTCAAACTGACTTCTAGTAAATCATTCTAATTTATAGTTCATGTACAAGATACCTAAAACCAAAGAACAAAACTCTCTATGCACATGATAAGGTTGTACAAAATTGGGGATTTCCCCCTCTAAGATGACTTTCTGGTTCAGCAGAGCAACAACTGATCAGCTTGGGGCAGCAGGGAAGGAGAGGGAGAAATTGACAAAACAGAGCGGGGTTGGTGGGGGCAGAAAACTATAAGGTATATTCCATCTGGAATATGTAGATTACTTGGTTTTAGCAAGAAATTAGCCACCTCAAAATATATTTGTCATGGTATCATGTTTTGTATGAAGTAAGTCAAATCAACTGTAATTCCTCAAAGAGTTTCCAAACACTTGAAGATTCCAAGCTTTACAGTCAACTTAGTATCCTGGAAATAGCTACATTATGGCAGATAAACAACTGAGTATTGAGAAGTTATGATTTTATATGACATGCATCAAATATACTGCTGGAAAGTTGCATACCCAACTTCTATCACACCTGTACCTGAGCAGGTGCTCTGCCGAGAACAACGTGGCATCCCTCAGCTTCCTGATCAGCTGTGCTCGCTTTTGGGGGAAACACGGAAATTTCTGGGGGATAAAATCAACATTCTCAGCAACTGCTCACAATAGAATGCCTTACCGAAAGGAGGTAGTCCATATGTTTGGGTTGCCTGAGGGTAGACAGCATAGGGTTGAGACTGCTGCAGTGGCTGATACTGAGTCTGCCCAGGGTAAGCAGTTTCCGAAACAGGAACTGAGAGGATATGTGCATAAGGTCTAGAAAAGTTCAAGAAAACAAAAACTTTCATGTGAGAAAAGTAGAGGAAATAGCTAATACCACTAACAGCAAAGAATCAGCAATGAGGAGACGAACCTGCCACATAAAATGTCTCTTACTATGGTCAGAAAGTAGAATTATTTTTTCCTTTCCAGGTTCTACTGTCACCTACCTAACAATTTTACAGAAAATTTAATAGTTTCAAATATCTTCCTCCCAAGGTCCAGTTACTATGCCTCAAACATTTGTGGTGTGCCACACGCAAGGCCCTATGTGAGATAAAAGTATGGACTAAACTCGTTTATGCCCTTATGTCTAAATATAGAATAAAACCCTAAAATGACATAAAACTGGACAGAACAGGATTGGCAATTGGCTCCATTCTCCACCTAGCCCTCTGGGCCAAACTAAAGTTCTGAGAGGGAAAGTGGGACTTAGAGAAGAGGGTGAGGCTGGCAGAGGAAAGGCAAGCAACCATATTAGAAAACAGGGAGTACAGGTGTGGCCCAATATCCCCAGATCGAGCCTATAAAATAGAAGTCACATAACTAATAAAAACTAGGAAGTTCTAGACAGGACACAGAATTGCCCCACTGATATTTAAGCCAGAGTACACTGCCACTAGTTGGTGCCAACCACATCAGGTTTAGCTAGAGATTTGAACTTAACAGTGAAACTTCTGGGATTTTAAACTAGCTAGATGACCTGGTCATTTTATCCATGGAATAAGATGGTGCCACATTTTATGCACTGAGTTTTTAGATACCAGTTATTTTATTTGATAAGTTATGCTGTACTTATAAGCAAGAAAGTGTCATATGTACCATACAGATCATCGTAACAATAAAATAATGAGGGAAAGGGGTGTTTCAGAAAGGAAAAGATTTTTTTCCCCCCAGTTTTGGGGAAGAAGAAAATGAAGGAAGCCTATAAAGAAATGGTCTGTGAGCTGAGCAGATAGCATGTGTAGAAATGGGAGAGAAAGGGTGTTTTAGGAAAAGAGAAAAACTCTGGCAAAGGTACAGAGGAAGGGCTTCAGCCTGCAAGGAGCACATATTATATTAAGGCAAAGTATAAGAAGACAGACAGCAAAGACCTTGAATATGAGGCTAAAAGTGTTCAACTGGGAGTCACTGAAATTGATGAGCAAAGAATGACAAGATCAGAGCTGTCCTTTAATAAAGATTAGTTTGACATTTCTTTGTAAAATGGATTGCGGAGGGTGGTTGAAATAGAGGCAGTTAAAAAATGCAATGGTTTTAGCTAAGTGGTAAGGAGGTCTGCATTAAGATAGAAGGCATAGGGACTCCCCCGGTGGTGCAGTGGTTAAGAGTCCACCTGCCAATGCAGGGGACACGGGTTTGAGCCCTGGTCTGGGAGGATCCCATGTGCGGCGGAGCGGCTGGGCCCCTGCGCCATAACTGCTGAGCCTGCGCTCTGGAGCCTGAGAGCCACAACTGCTGAGGCCCACCCACCTAGAGCCCGTGCTCTGCAATGGGAGAGGCCGCCAAAGTGAGAAGCCCGCGCACCACGGCGAGGGGTGGCCCCCACTCACAGCAACGAAGACCCAACACAGCCAAAAATAAATAAATAATTTTTTAAAAAAAATTAAAAAGGGAAAAGATAGCGGGCATAGCTAATAAGGTGTCCTGAGTACAGCAGATATACAAATATTTTTTGAACGAACGAATGAATTTGGAATATGCAATATTCACATCTCGGTAGACCCTAAAAGACTGAATTTGAAAATTTCTATTCTTCTTAGCCAGATCTGAGACCAGGAAATAGCTCAGGTTGTAGCTGTTAATCAAATCACGTGGGAATGATTTAAAATCTTAGTGACTTCAAATGGATTAACCTCCAGATATGATAAAGATCATAATATCATTTTTTATATAGTGTCTTTATAGCTCAAATTATTTTCTTATCTTCTTCATAATGATCTCAGAGAATAGGTTCAGTCATTTCACAGAAGAAGAAAACCACATGAAAATGACTGGCCCAAGAATGCTATTAGTGTTAACACCAGGTTAGAATTTGGAGAACTCATTGAGTTGACTTTTCAATTAGCTCATTTTTTTAACTGACGCAAAATTCAAAAGGAAAAAGTTTTCTTTTTATAACATACCCATACATATCACTCACCTCTGTTACCAAAGGTGAGTGTTCTTTATGTACCCTGCCTATGTAAGCACACCAGAATTTATCCCAGTTTAATAAAGCACACTTGTATGTATCTATGTATGTAGGCTCACTCTATCAATGCACAACTGCTGGCTCGATATACACACTGTTCTGCACCTACTCATCTTGGAGATGATTAACTTCGTGGACCTTAAATGCTGATCTTACCCCGTGAGGCCCAAAATATTGCCTCTTAATGACTTCAACCCACTAAACCTGTTTAATCTCAAGCCTAGTTCTACTCTTGAGGACACTCCTAAAACAATAAACTGAACATAGATTAGGCTGAGAAGTCCCAGTCTGAGGCTGGCTTTAGCTTTTTAAGTTGATCTCTTTATTAACGTAGAGCAAAGACAGAATGATCAGAGGTCAATCAGTAATATGTTTACATCATTAATGGTATTTTGCATTTTTCAGTGCCTATTCATTTTGAGCAAGCTCCTGGGTAACAGTGATCTATTCCAGACAATCATCATTAAAAGGATGCTATATAGACTATATTTAGAGGGAATGAAAAAACTGGAGTAGGGAAGAACAAGAAAGGTGAAAATAAGTTAAATGTCAACTTAATAACTTAAATATCAAGTTAAAATTTGCAATGAATCTAGAGAAAAAGCATACAGATTTTTGAAATAATTATTCAACTTACTTTGCAGAATACATTTGTGAGGTATAATCATTGGATGAGCGAGGGATGTAATCGGTGCATGTCATAACTGAAAGAAAGATATCACCAGGAAAAAGTTAGAACATTTCAAAAATGAAATGGGGAAATTTCATGTCTCACTGTATAGTCTTTCAAACTAAATAACAGAATACAACTTGGGCATCAGAAATTTAGAAAGACTATGCAGTAGGAAATACCTCACTCTTCTAATAATGGGTTTAAAGACTTTTAGAGACAGTAAAAGAAGCTAGAATGCAAAGGGTATGGTAAAGTGCTCAAAAGTCAGTACCAACTGAACTCTACCTTCACCCATCACTGATCTACAACCATGGATGAAGCAACTTCCTAAGCTCTCAGCTGTGCTCATAGGCAAACTTAAAATGCAAGATCTATGTCTAGGAAACCACATTATACTTCTTCAGCTTACTCATTCTCTGGGTGCTTACCCTATTCTGAATAAAAGGTCATAAGAATGACTTGCAGGAAGACAGATTTGGAGCAAGAACCCAATTTTATTAGAAAACTGTAGCTACTGCTGTATATAATCAACAGCAGAAAGACGTAAGTATGCGTCTGTATTACTATTTTTTCAGCTTTGTAGTAAAGGCTTTACGTTTGGCAAAGCAGAGACACACTTGAGGAACTGATGTAATACTCTGATATATCAAACCATCAAGTAAAGAGACTTCCACAGCTAGTGTCCTCTTCACCTCCATGACTTCATCCAGAATAGATACCGTCATGAGGCTTGACCCTAATGATTTCATCTGGGATAAATACTGTAAATATTCAACTCAAGTTTGACAGATAGCAGAATCCTATTCATTAGCACTATCTCAGTCCATATTGTAGACAGAGTAACATCACACAGAGCCTGTACCAGACTCCTCAACTGTTCAAGAACTTCCTCCAACAACTATAGAGGTTGCTCTACTGTGATCAGGGACTAAGGGTGAACCAACTAACTTTATGTCTAGCTGGGTTCCCTGAGTGTCTGATCCAAAAAGGGAACCCTGATCAAGATCAGATGCAGGGCCAATTCATGTCCAATAGTACGATAAATCATCATCTGAGAGTTTATCATGAATCTTGTCCACTGCCGTTGTTCAAAGTCTTTGAAAATACTTAATGGCAATTTGCAGATTATGTTAATCCATAATCACTTTGACAAAAATGAAGGGGATCTCAATTAGATCTAAAGTTCTTAGCATTCATCCCATAGAATGGAAGTTCATTTGAAATTCTACATAATGGTTCCTTCTCTGCTGACAAGTACATTCAAAAACCCAAATCCTTCTCCTCCTCTGATTTAAGTTAATTCTAGAAGAGGTCCACAAAACGTCCTGGGAGATCTAGGCCAATTTTTACTTCTCTAGAGAATGAATGAGCCTTGATCTTTGCAGTACTTGGGAACTATGAAAGGCTTATAAAGAGTCAGGGCAAGGGACTTCCCTGGTGGTCCAGTGGTGAAGAATCCGCCTTCCAATGCAGGGGACAAGGGTTCGATCCCTAGTTGGGGGACTAAGATCCCACATGCCACGGGCAACTAAGTCCGCGCGCCACAACGACTGAGCTTGCGCGCCTCAACAAGAGAGTCCGCGTGCCACAAACTACAGAGCCCACGTGCCATGAGAAAGAAAAGTTCGCATGCCACAACTAGAGAGAAGCCCGTGCACCGCAATGAAGAGCCCAGGTGCCGCAATGAAAGATCCTGCGTGCCTCAAGGAAGATCCCGTGTACCGTAACTAAGACCCACTGCAGCCAAAATAAAGAAAGAAAATAAATAATTTAAAAAAAAGAGTCAAGGTATAATCTGCTTAAAATCTGTAACTTCTCTGTCCCCTTGCTAAGCTGTGGGACGGCTGCCTTCCTACTAAATTGTAAAAGTATTAAGATCATTATTGTATGTGCGCTAAATACCCAAGTTTTCTGTTCCCTTGTGACAAAAATTGCACTGTGAGGTGGGATAATCAAGTTTCAATGACCTATGTCAGCTACACAACAAAGCCAGACCCCGGAATAAAATTACACAAAATGGAAATAGAACCCAAATTTCTTTAGCTTTGTGTAAATAAATCTGGATGTGTTTAACTTTGTACTGGTTAAAAGAAAAAGCGTGGAGATGAAGCAAAACCTTGAAATATATCCTGAAGGTAAAACTAACACGACATCCTGATGAATCTGTATGTAAGGAATGAGGAAAACGGGAATACAGGATAATTTCTAGGTTTTCAGCTTGAGTAATTAGAGGGACAGTGAAACCACTTCCAAAGATGGGGAAGTTCGGGAAAAGAACAGATTTGGGGAGGGCTAAGGGAATAAAAAGCTTTCACACATTTTAAGTATGACTTTCCTTTTAAATATCTAAGTGAAGATGTCAAGTAGGCAGCTGGATTCACAAATGAAATTAGGGGAGAAGTCAGACTAGAAATACAAATTTGGAATTCGTTAACAATGTATAAAACATTTAAAGTAATGTAGTAATGGATCAGAGGATGCAGAAAGAGCAAAGATGGTAGACTAGAACCAAACCCTGAGGCCCACCAACATTCAGAGTTCAGATAGTAGAAGAAAGCCCAGCAAAGGAGAAAGGTGGGAGAAAAAATAGTGGGAGGCAGGATACAAGGAGAGAAATGTCCACAAGAACTAGCACTTTCAGTTACTGAAAGTAACTAATGACCTTGACAAAAGCAATTTCATTGGAAGAGTGGTGACAGAAGCTAAATTTGAGAGGGTTGAAGGGCGAATGGGAGGTGAGAAAGCGAGTGAGGGCAACTCTTTCCAGAGGTTCCAATGGGTCATGGAACAAAGAGAAGGTCTATATCTAGTGGGGGATGTGGACCCAAAGGACGGTTTTGTGTTTTAAGATGGTAGATACTGAATCATGTCCCTTTACTGACAGGATGGATTAAGAAGAGAAGAACATGACGATGCAGGAATGGTATTAGGATAACCAAAGTACCAAAGTCCTTGGGGGAGGTGAGAACAGATAGGGTATGAAGCACAAATAAAAGGTTTTACCTTTGACAGGAGCAAGAATACTATTCCAATTCTGACAAGAATGAAGAGAGATAATATGGGTACAAACACAAGTAGCTTTGAAGATCTGGTGGTGGTAGGATAATAAGGGAGCTTCCTGTCACAGAGAGCTTCTGTTTGAGAAGGAGTCATCAGGTAAGCATGAAGAAAGGTGAATGAGTATGGGTGCTTCGAGAGGAAAGAAGTGGTGTGAAATATTAAAAGGTAAAACTCATGAGTAAAATGTAGTAGGGTGCCCACTTGAGGCCCTGTGAGTAAATAGTCAGCTAGGTGTATAAATCATCCAATAATGTTCAGCTATTTGAATGCACTTATAGAGAAGGTAGAGAGTTGGATTAAATTATGACTGGGGTTTAGCAAGAAGAGTACAAGAGGCCAAATTATTGAAGATATTTGTAAGGGAGTAATTATAATAAAGAACCATAGAATCTATGCTGAGTAAAAAGGGACAGGAAAACAAGAAGGACACTATGGGTATTGGATAGGTCATCTATATGGATGTTGAAATTACCAAGAATAATAAGAGTCTGGATGGAGAAGAAAAAGAAGATCTAGTCTTTAAAGAGCAAAATGACTAGGAGTTCAGTCTGAGGTAAAAAGAAATGTGGGGAAGAGGCACAAATATAGACTTCAAAGGAACCAGAGTTTTTGAGAAAAAAAGAGAAATGGTTTTCAAGAAGCAAGAAGACAACTTACCTCTGGGCCCTGAAGTATATAAGGAACAGGCCTTTTTCTTGGGGATGAGTGAGATATTAAAAAAATTAGAGTAGATACTTTTCATTGATTAGAGCTGTTTCCCATAGGTATCAGAATTAGCTATCTTCTTGAAAATGCAGATTCCCATCCACATCAGGTCTACTGAATGATAATCACTGAAGATGAAGCTAGAATTCTACATTACAAACAAGCACTCCAGATGACTCTTAGGTATGCTGAAAGTTTGAGAACCACTGGAACAGCATCTTTGAGGAAATAATATATACAACTCAAGACATACCATTTTTTAAAAAAATAGGCACACCATTTTTTAACACATGGGAATTATACAAGGTTAAGCATAATCATCTTAAGATATATCCCCCAAATAAATGTCTTTTCAAAAGTGTCTTACACAAATTTATCCTTTTAAAGTGTGTGGGAAAATAGGGAAGGGCACAGCTATTGGGTTGGCCAAAAAGTTCATTAGGGTTTTTTCTGTAAGATCTTATTTAATTTAATTTCAAGGAGGACTATTTGCCCTATGGAGCATACCACCATGATATGCCAGAGAAAGCTCATGTCTCCACAGGAAAAAAAAAGGACATTCTACAAATTTTTGTCTAACGTATGAATATAACTGTTCTACAGGAGAATAAGGGTTGGTAAGTGGATCCCTGAGATGGATCTCCCTCAGGGCCCAGTATCAATCTTGGGCTCTCGGGGGATTACTTTTCTTTTTTTGGCCTAGATGGATAGGTAGAATTATTTGGTTTTTAGGAAGGTAGAAAAATATCAAGCCCTCTGGAGGAACAGTCAGAGGTTGGCCCACAAACTTTTCTGATTTTGAGTAAGGCACTATTTATTACCTTTAGAACATCCAACCTTGAAACAAAAACACAATCACCAGGGCTTCCCTGGTGGCGCAGTGGTTGGGAGTCCGCCTGCCGATGCAGGGGACACGGGTTCGTGCCCCAGTCCGGGATCCCGCGTGCTGCGGAGCGGCTGGGCCCGTGGGCCATGGCCGCTAGGCCTGCGCGTCCGGAGCCTGTGCTCCGCAGCGGGAGAGGCCACAACAGTGAGAGGCCCGCGTACAGCAAAAAACAAAAACAAAAACAAAAAAACCCCACAATCACCAATCCCTGGGGAGTGAATTCCATGTGATTTTGTTCCTTAGCTGGTATGTCAATAAGGCTTATAGCAGAGCACAGGGATGAACACACAAACAAGGCAATGAAAGGATTCTGGATATTCTGAGACAAACAAGGCAATCAGTGAAGACCAATTATAAAAGAATAGCATCACCTGGTCACAGGAACACCTCTTCCATGGTGCACAGAATATGGTACTTACTTTCCTCCGACATGGTAAGGTTTGAAGCAAGGCTTGAAGCTTCAGGTTTCTGATCACTGACTTCGGAGTTGCTTACTTGACTGGGAAAACCAAAATGAATACATTAGCCCCTGACTGATCTGCTGCATTGCTAAAAGTGATTAAATCAAACCCTTTCTTCGTAGGTAAGTAAGAGGCAAGGTAAGTCTACTTTATGAAATACTTATTCTTGGTTTTTAGCGGCTACCTAAAGAGCTGGGGCCAGGGCTAGTACCTTCAGCATTCTACTGTTCTTCGTCATCACTTCAATCTTTGTATCGCTCAGAAATTCCACCTAAGCCACAGGCAGGTCGGATTTTCTCTGAAGACCACATGGTGGTAAAAGACAAATTCCACAACACCAAAACCTGCTGTCACTTTATTTCCAAAGTACCAAAGGGAAGTAGGAAGATGCTTGACTTCAGACAATGGTCCTCATAATCATTTGACAAGCTTTTTCAAATCATACACGTTTGTTTCCAAGAAGGGGTTCTGAACCTTAAAATGGTGCATTCTGCTGTATTTCCTTTCTCCCAATTAAAAATAAACAAATTTTTATTTGTTATCATTTCCAAAACTTAGCAACATCTTTTTAAAAAAACTTATAAGACAAATTAAGAGAAACTGTAAAAGATAAGTCATGTAAACTGGGAGGACAAGTCATTATGTTAGACACTTTAATGTTGGGAAGATCCTCACTGAAATTCTGAATTGGAGATTATACTTTCATCCCTCACCGTGTCCTCCCTCTTCCTTCTACCTTACTTTCCACTCTCCACATATTCCCTCAACTACCAGTATAGCACAGTGCTTAAGAGTGTGGATTCTAGAACCAGATTGCTTGAGTTCATATTCCACTTTGCCAAAACTAGCTTTATGACTTCAAGCAAGTCACTGAACTTGTCTGTGCTCCAGTTTTTCAACTGTCAAGGAGGGATAATTTATAGAAGCTACCTTTTAGGGTTGTAATAGAAATTAATGAGTTAATATATGAAAAGTACTTAGAACAGAGACTAGAACAGAGTAAGTGCAATATAACTGTAGCTAGTATTATTACAATACAAATTCTCCCCAGCCCAGGTATTCTTCCCACATTCATGTTCCCTATCAAGAAATCTGCTTTGCTGTTCTACACTCTAGGGAGATGTGGAGGACACTGTCCCAGACACTACACATATCTGGAAAGAGTAGTTTTAAAAAGAAAAAAATTTTAAAAAGAAATGTTATTCATAAAAGAAAATACACAGGACCAAAATTCTTAAAGCTCTCATTATCTTTTCTGAATGGACCTCTAATATTCAAGCATAATAAAGTTTTTTTTTTCCGGGTATATTCTCAATGTTCAAACAATTTTCCCTAAGATGTAATTAATTTTTAAAGGTAAATCCCCAGATGAAGTTTATTTTAATCTATTTACTCAACTGTCTGTATTTCTGGAATAGCACTTAATATACCAACCAAGATATTACTATGGGAATTGAGGGTAAGGGTAAGAAATCATACTGAATAGTTACATCATTGTTTCCCAAAATGGCTTATTTCTTATAATTACCTGAATACAGACTTCTGAGCCCCATCTTATGCCTAATTAAATAGGATTCCAAGGAGAAAGGTATAAACCCAGACAAGAACTTCACATTTCTGACTACAATGACTGGTCTTCTATGTGTACCTGAATAAGTCTGAGGTTCACTGTTATACCCACTGTTGAAAGACTATTTCTAGATCCTGTATCTTAGAAGGTATATTTGTATGGTCTGGCATACAATGGACCAGTTCCTAAAAAAGACTATTTCTAGATCCTGTATCTTAGAAGGTATATTTGTATGGTCTGGCATACAATGGACCAGTTCCTAAAATCCTATGGTCCTGTAATCTTATAGCAAAATCCCCTACCTATTCAACTCAGTATCTAGAGATTAAATAGAAACAACAGCACCAAGACAGTGAATTAACTCCAGCACTGTTAAATATTTAAAGTTATTGTATCTAGAAAAATTATTACTGTCTCAAAATATAATTATTTTCAGTTATATAAACATAAATTTTACTTAACAATGTGTGTATATTAAAAAAATGCTCAAAAATAAAATTTCCCTTCTCCAAAAAAGAGCAAAAACACCCAAACTCCAAAAGTAAGCACCACAAATATTTCATTCTCATTCAGTAGAACTCCTGTCAATAATTAACACAACCAACTAAAGAATGGATAAACAAAGTGTGGAATAGACATACAGTGAAGTATTATTCAGCCTTAAAAAGGAAGGAAATTCTCACACATGCTACAACATGGATAAACCATGAAGACATTATGCTAAATGAAATAAGCAAGTCAAAGAAAGACAAATAACTTATGATTGCACTAATAAGAGGTACTTAGAGTACTCAAAATCACAGAGACAAAAAGCATAATGATGGTTGCCAGGAGCTGGGAAAAGGGGAAAATGGAGAGTTATTGAAGTCTTTTTCTGGGGAAGGGTCAATGCTTGATAGTGAAAATATGACAGATTATTTAATTGGAAGTGTATAAGACACAGGGCTAGTGTGACAATAAAATAAATAAGCTGGAATGATAGTGTGTGTGGTGGTATAAGAGTAGGATTCTTAAAATTAAGATGTTAGAGGTGATGCAGTTACCGGCTCATATGGTTGGTAGACAAACAACAGAAGGTAAGAACTGTGGACAACTGAAAATCATGGTGTTGTGGAAGCGAGAACATGACATGCAAAGAAGCTGCCTCTTTTCTACAAGGGGAGCCTAGCTAATGACTAAGGTGTCCCATATCCATTTGGTAATTAATGATTAACCCCTTGGGTTTTCCTTATTTCTGTCTTCCCTACTATGTATACTGTACATCTGACTGAAGAATATTCACCATTGTGTCTCTTCCACATATCACAGGATCTGAGAGATACCATGAGATTGGTATATATTGTTGAATAAATAATGAATAAATGAAAAAAATCAGCACCTATGTGTTTCAAGGACAAACTTTTAGAGGAAAATTTTCACCTTAAACCAAATAATTTCAAAACGTAAAGATTGATGCTAAAAATCAAAAAGAGGGTAGTCAACACAAATCATGCCCATATACTAATCAGTATGTAAAAACAATTATAAGTAGGTCATTAAAAAGAAATTCAACTCTGTATACCTTAAAGTTTGCTCTCCTGATTCCTGCATCTTGGCTTTTTTCACCTGTAAAAAAATTATACAAAAGCATCAATGTCTTGATCTGTTTTTAAAATCATCTAGCTACTCAAGTGGCAGCCTAATATTAACTAATAAATTACAGGGTAACTGTTTCCTTTTGTTTCCCTTAGATTTATTTTATTAATCCCTATTATATTTTAGAGTTAGAGATGTACTTGTTTTTCACATGAGGTTCTCTCTTTTTTTAAATGAAAAAAGTGTTTTTCACATTCAAGGTAAAATAAAAGGTTTACCAGGATTTTTACTCAACACAGAATGTTTACCAGGATAAGGTATCCAAACTTGGATACAAACTGGTTAGTTTAAAATTTTACCAGACACACAGTTTTATTCTCAAACAGTAAGTATGGCAATCTCACTATCATCTAATCATTTATTTAACAGAAATATCTTTATATTCAAATTACTTACATGCCAAAAATAAAAATAAATTCTAATCAGGTTACCAGTAATCTAAAAAATATACTTCACACTATTCTGTTTTTTCCCCATATTTTCACCTTCTCTAATTCCTTCTAAGGTAAAAGCATTTTCATTGAAACAGTTTAAGAATCCATAAATGAAAGATCAATGGTTAATACTACTAAGTTTTCCCTGTTTTTTTATATGACAAAGAATCTGATTTTAGAGTTTTCTGATTAGAATTACTAGTTATAGTAGAAGTATGCTTAGTGTGCTTAGCCATACAAATTATTAATACTTAAAGTATTTCAAGCTGACAAAGAGTACTGCCAACCACTACAAAGAGTAAGAACTCACAGAGGCAGAAACTTTGCTAAACAATTTTAAATAAACATATCCAGTGGGAATATAGCTATTTAATATGATTAAATTTAACAGTTCAGACAAGGTAAATAATAAATACAAGTTAAATACAAGGCCCATACAACTTCTCATGGACAGCCACTCCTCATGAGAAAACATGACAAAATAAATAAAACCAAATACTCTTGGTTATTTGCTTATGGCATATCAACTCATTATATAATGCTGCCTAAATTTTCATAGGTACCAATAAAGATAAAGAAAAAAGGGGCATTAAAAAAGAACCCTCTAAGGACTTCCCTAGTGGTGCAGCGGTTAAGAGTCCACCTGCCAGGACTTCCCTGGTGGCACAGTGGTTAAGAATCCGCCTGCCAATGCAGGGGACATGGGTTCGAGCTCTGGTTCAGGAAGATCCCACATGCTGCAGAGCAACTAAGCCTGCGAGCCACAACTACTGAGCCCGCGAGCCACAACGACTGAGGTCTGTGCGCCACAACTACTGAAGCCCATGTGCCTAGAGCCCGTGCTCCACAAGAGAAGCCACCGCAACAAGAAGCCTGCGCGCCACAACGAAGAGTAGCCCCTGCTCCCTGCAACTAGAGAAAGCCTGAGCACACCAGTGAAGACCCAACACAGCTAAAAATAAATAAATAAGTTTTTTAAAAACCCTCTAAATTTAGAAACAAAATTATAGAAGCATATGAAGAAAAAAGAAAAAAACAAAAAACAAAGAACTTTGAGGTAGATAAACCCTTACTAAGCCATAAAGGAGAAAATAGACTGATTTTACAAAAACTCAAAACTTCTGTATGATAAAAGATACCAAAACCAACCAAGAGGTCAAGGAATTCCAGGATGGTATACATACTGTGACAAGAGAATTTAATTGTATTACAAATGTATGACATAACCTCACTGAAAGGCATAGGAGAAAAATGCGCTGATGGAATAACGCTGGAAAACACGTTTTGACTGGAAACTGAAAGGCTAAAGATAAGAAAAATTCAACTTTCTAGTTTATCTACTTAGACTTTCTAGTTTATCTATTTATGTCATTTCACAAATGACAAAATACAGGCTCTTGCTATAATATAAATGTGCTGTCCCTCCCACCTGAAGATGACAGTATTTACATAAGGTCGGATAATAATGTAATTTTCCAACAGTGGTGATGAATCTATGCTTAGCTCACCCAAAGACCCTCTTTGTGATCAAAGAAATGAATTTAAAACAGTCTATGGTCTCCTAACAGTAATCCATATAAAGAAAACTAGAGCACTGAGGAATCTAATTTATCAGTCTTCATTTTATTAGTGCCACAGAATAACAAATTTAGCTAGAGAACTAAAAAAAAGAAAAAGCCCTGGAGCAAAATTTAAAAATATACCATAATGGCCTTTCAAGTAAGAACTACGCTTTTTCACTTTCTATTTACTACAATGCCAACTCGGTACAAAGAGTATGTACTCATAAATAGAAATGGAGAAAATGTACTTAAAGACATATCTACTAAACAAAAACGTCTGGGGGAGGAAAATGTGTTATCAGCTAATTTTGTACCTTTCACAGCTCATTGTTAGCCTTGATTTGGGCAATTATGTCCTCCTGTAAGTCAGAGATAGGAAACCTTGGCACTAGAGGCAGGTAAACTAAAAGGATACAGACAGATTTCACTGGATTACAAAAGGATGGGTTCAAACAATACAATCCAGAAACTGACAGAATGTAAAATAGGGCAGCTAGTTTGGAAAACAGTCTAGCAGTTCCTCAAAAGGTTAAACATAGAAGTACTATTATATATAATCCAGAAATTCCACTCCTGACTATATAACCAAGAGAAATGAAAACTTATGTCCACACAAAAACTTGGACATGAATGTTCCTAACAGCATTATTCAAAATAGCCAAAAAGTGGAAACAACCCCAGTGTCCATGAACAGATGAACGGATAAATACAATGATAAATAAAATGATGAATGATAAAATAAATCCATACAATGAAACATTCAGCAAGGGAATGAAGTACTTATACATGCTAACACAGATGAATCTTGAAAAGACTATGCTAAGTGAAAGAAGCCAGTCACAAAGGATCACATATTGTATGAATCCATTTATATGCAATATCCACAAATAGGTCAATAGGAAAGTAGATTAGTAGTTGCCTAGGACTGCGGGAGGGAGGGAATTGAGGGTGACTGCTAATGGGTACAGAATCTCTTTTTGGAGTGATGAAAATGTTCTAAAATTGACTCTGGTGATAGTTGCAAAACTCTGTGAATATACTAAAAAACATCAAATTGTATACTTTAAAATGGATGTGAATTGTATCTCAATAAAGTTGTCATTTAAAAAAATGACAATCTTACAGGCATGTTATGACTAAAGGTTACACAAAAAGGAAGAACCACTGGCAAATTCATGAATCAGAGTTCTACTTGTGCCTCTGCTATAAAAAAAAAAATCATGCTTTAAATATAACAGAGCAAAGGAATACATATAACCCAATACACAAATTCAGAATATCCAGGTTCAAGGCTCAGTTCTGAGAGTTAATTCACTGTATGTCTACTTCTCTGCATCTGTTTTCTCAACTGTAAAAGAAAACTATGACTATTCCACAGGCCTGCTGTGAAGATGAAATTGGTGGTGGTAGTGGGGCGGGTGGTAAGGGAGAGAATGAATGAGAGAGAGGTGTTTATGAAAGACAAAGACATTGTTAAATTTTAATGTTACCACCAAAAGCAGCAAAAACAAAGCTGAATTTCCAAAATTTCAAAGACAAGATTAAGAAATACCACTTTCTAGATAAGAAAATTATATTATGCATCTCAAATGTCATTCCAGAACTATTCTGATATGATTTACAAGTGTACAACTATAGTGCCCCCTAAGTTTTAACAAGAGGCTAAATCATACTAGGGCTTGGTAAACTATACTCTTGGTAATAATAAATCCAACAGAAGTCTTCATGAAGCCTATAAAAAGGAAGATGTTTTTGTCAGAATTTATCCACCACTGCCAAACAAAGCATATCATTCTCTTTACTAGAAAGTCATACTCTATATTCTAGAAGGGGAAAGGGCTTGATCATAACCTGGATGAAATTATACACACAAAAACATTTAATGCTATTTTCTTTGATTGTGCTTACCAACAGTCATCTAATTATTAATTTTACTTCCAGAACTTGACATAAGGAAATGAGTATGTAGAGAGTGAGAGTAAGCATTCCAAATTACTAGAAACTGAAAGGTAAATACCCGTGGCAGAGACAACTGCCTGCTCCACCAGTGCATGTGGGGTGTGACTTGCGATGGGAGGCAAAAAACATGTCTTTTAAGTTCACAGGTACCTGTCCAAAAGAAGTCACATCTGGACCTAGTAGAAACTAGTGGGCATCAGATCCTGGATTTGATCTGGATGCAGCAACTGATGGAAGCTGGGGCTGTTTCTCTTAAGAGGACTGTGTGGGGAAACGAGTTACATATTGTTCTTTAGATGTGAAAAATGAAACAGGTGAACCAAAGAGAAGATTATTGTAGATTCACTTATAAATATTCAGTGGTCTTTTTCCTGTTCCTGGGCACACAGGATGCTATAGACTGAATGTCTGTGTCTTCCCCCAAAATTCATATTTTGAAATTTGATCCCCAATATGATGAAAATTGGAGGTGGGGCTTTTAGGGTGATTAGGTCATGAGGGTGGAGCCCTCATGAATGGGATTAGAGGCCTCCTGGGAATTCCCTGGCAGTCCAGTGGTTAGGAGGTTCACTGCCGGGGGCCCAGGTTCAATCCCTTGTCAGGGGAACTAAGATCCCGCAAGCCGTGCAGCAAAAATATAAAAAAATAAATTAAAAAAAAAAAGAGACCTCCTTTTCCCTTTCCACCATGTGAGGTCACAGCAAAAAGATGGCAGTCTATGAACCAGGTAGCAGGCCCTTACCATATACCAAATCTGCTGGCGCCTTGATTTTGGACTTCCCAGCCCCCAGAACTGTGAGAAATCAATTTCTATTGTTTATGAACCACCAATTCTATAGCATTTTGTTACAGTAGCCAGGATAGACTAAGACACAGATTGATGGCATTTTCCAGACCCCCTTGCTGTCAGGTTGGAGCCATCCACGTAAGCCACTTCTACAACTACCCCTTAAAAACATCTCATGTGATTCTTCAATCCTCTCTTCCGTTTCTTTGGCAACCATGGAGGCCACAGTTGAAGATAATAGCATCACAAGATGAAAGAAGCCTTCATGGAAGACTGGCCCAGGAAAGCTGTCAATCCATATGAGACTAATGTGAGAGAAAAATACACTGCAGATTCATTCTCCAATGTTAAATGCCTATAGTGAGAATTCTAGTTCATATTCACGCTATCATTCATTCAACTGACTGTTCTCTACCAAGCCCTCCTGAAAGGGAATATAATGATAAACAAAATACAGTCCTTGACCTCAAGGAAGTTACAGTCTGGTTGAAAAGAAATAGATAATTTCTAAAACAGTGAAACAGGGACTTCCCTGGTGGCACAGGGGTTAAGAATCCGCCTACCAATGCAGGGGACAGGGGTTCGAGCCCTGGTCCAGGAAGATCCCACATGCCGTGGAGCAACTAAGCCCGTGAGCCACAACTACTGAGCCCACGTGCCACAACTACTGAAGCCCGTGCGCCTAGAGCCCATGCTCCACAACAAGAGCAGCCACCGCACACAAGGAAGAGTAGCCCCTGCTCGCCACAACTAGAGAAAACCCACACACAGCAACGAGACCCAACGCAGCCGAAAATAAATAAAATTTTAAAAAAGTAATAAATAAAACAGTGAAATAATGATTCTGACAGAAGTTCAAGGTTCTATGGAACACAAAGAAGGAGCACCAAACCCAGTCTTTTTATTGGCGGGGGGTCTAGAGAATTAGAACTCATTTGAAATAACTTAGGTACCTGCTTATAAATGTGGAAATACAATATTTTTAATTGATATGGTATCCTTTATAGTTTGAAGATTACTCTTTTTTTTTAATTTTTTTTTTTGGCGGTATGCAAGCCTCTCACTGTTGTGGCCTCTCTCGCTGCAGAGCACGGGCTCTAGACGCACAGGCTCAGCATCCATGGCTCACGGGCCTAGCCGCTCTGCGGCATGTGGGATCCTCCCAGACCGGGGCACAAACCTGCGTCCCCCACATCGGCAGGCAGACTCTCAACCACTGCGCCACCAGGGAAGCCCAAGATTACTCCCCTTTATCGATAAGACAAAAAGACATTAGGGGTTGAGTATAGTCGTTCTCTCTTTGCCACTTATTCCATCCTTTTATTCTCCAAGCCAAAACCACAAATTTTAGGGTCCTTTTCATTGCTCTCAATCAAGAATATTTCCCAAGCTTCACTCCTTTTCCATGTTTTAGCCTAGAGTACACTGTGGTTGTAATCATGTACCACCTCTTTTGTCTACAGTATTACTAATTTTTTTAATATTTAAATATAAAAGGCACATATGCTCATATTTTTAGAAACCCAAACCATACAGATATGTATAAAATAAAATATAAAAGACCTTATTCTGCCCCCAAACCTCCATGATTTCAGTATTAAGTTTTGTATATATTCTTCTAAAAATTTTTCCTATGTATATATGTCCTTTTAAAACTTGAGCTCAAAGGGCACCCTGATAGCTATAAAGGAGTTTTTTAAGTGCTTCCAGTTTGCCAGGAACAGTGTTAATTTATACCTCCTATCCTAAAACTGAGTTTGGTTAGTGCCTCCTTTTACTCTACAAAAGAGTTCTAGTTTGGACAATAATATGAGCTGCTTCAGAGTAGCTGAGAAAGATGAAGACTAGGGTAAAAAGATGGAGTGATTTCAAGGTAAGTGATGACCATAGAGAGAACCATTTCTGACTGCAGAGGACTGAGGACTGACTGGCAATAGGGGAAAGTGAAAGAGAACCTGAGGCTAGGATTTATGTTGTATTGTGAACAATGAGTGGAACAATCTTGAGATAGAGCTAGCAAGTAGTACAGAAACGGATAACTCAATAAGGAAGAGACAATGTGATTAAAATAACTCCAATAATGAGTAATGCTCATCAGCAACATCTCTCTTTATACACAAGTAAACAGCAGGGTTAAAAATCTTGGCTTTATTCAAGATATGGAAACAACCTAAATGTCCATCGACAGATAAACGGATAAAGAAGGTATGAGGGGTGTGTGTGTGTGTGTTTGTGTGTGTGTATATAATGGAATACTACTCAGCCATAAAAAAAGAATGAAATAATGCCATTTGCAGCAACATGGATGGACCTAGAGATACCAGTTGGAAAAGACAAATGCCATATGATATCACTTATATGTGGAATCTAAAACATGATGCAACTGAACTTATCTATGAAACAGAAACAGACTCAGACATAGAGAACAGACTTGTGGCTGCCAAGGGGGAGGGGAGTTGGGGAGGGATGGATTGGGAGTCTGGGATCAGAAGATGCAAATTATTATATATACGTATAACTGAATCACTTTGCTGTATACCAGAAACGAACATAACGTTGTATATACCTCATAAACTATAACTCAATAAAATAATTTTTTTTAAATCATGGCTTTATCATCATCAACTTGGGACAGGACCATTCTTTCCACTCAAGTTTTAGATTTCTACTACAGCCTGTGAAAATTAGCTTTACTCCTCAACATCTGACATTTACTCTTCTTATTCTAATTATTTTTAACAGTTAATAAATGCTCTATATTTTCTTAGATTCTATATTTGTCTGTTCAGCACCCACTAATCACAGGGCCGAACTAAGAGCCAAAGTTGCTTACATCCCCCCTGCAATCTAGAGCCTATATTCTGAACCATACTCTGAACTATATTCCCCTGCTGTAAAATCAACCCAGTGCCAGATACCTAGTGATAGCTTCTATACCCCAAAACCCTCTGGAATTATTCAAACTAGCTAATCCTAAATAAACAATTACCCTACGTTACGTTGCTTCACCTTGCCTGTGGAAACCTCAATTAAGGCTGTAGCCTATGCATTCTCTTAGAATTCCCCTATGCATCTCTGCCTCCTGAATGACACTGGTGCTTACCCCCGTGACCCTGTGTGGTCTGCTACGTCTCTCATCTCTAAGAGAACTGTAACATGAAACTTAAAAAAAAAATAAATTTATTTATTTATTTGGCTGCGTTGCATCTTCGTTGTTGCGCAAGGGCTTTCTCTAGTTGCGGCGAGCAGGGGCTACTCTTCATTGTGGTGCACGGGCTTCTCATTGTGGTGGCTTCTCTTGTAGCAGAGCACAGGCTCTAGGCTCCCAGGCTTCAGGAGTTGTAGCACACAGACTCAGTAGTTGTGGCACACGGGCTTAGTTGCTCCACAGCACGTGGGAGCTTCTCGGGCCAGGGCTCAAACCCGTGTCCCCTGCATTGGCAGGTGGATTCTTAACCAGTGTGCCACCAGGGAAGTCCAAACTTTTTTTTTTTCTTCTTTTTTTTCAATGGCACTGACCTCTTCATGTAGTCACTCAATCACCTTTATAAATTAAGACCCAGGTACAAATCAATTAAAAAAAAAAAGATGCCCCATGAGAACCACCATTTATAGTCAGCAGAAAATTTGTGGGTTTAAAAAAAAATTTTTTTTTAGTATTTAAAAAAAAAATTTTTTTTAATTTTTTGGCCACATCACGTGGCTTGTGGGATCTCAGTTCCCAACCAGGGACTGAACCCAGGCCCCTGGCAGTGGAAGCACAGAGTCCTAATCACTGGACTACCAGGGAATTCCCAGAAAATTTGGTTTTAAAGCACTTTAATTTCTTACCTCTCTCTGAAGTAACAATCAGATTTTGCACATCATATTATAGATACTGAACAGAAGAGCAAGCAAATGAAGCAGAGAGGAAAAAATGACTCACCAGCAGGTCAGCTTCACAATTCTCATTACCTTAAATAGGTAAGGAGTGACTAACAACAATACTCATTTCAACAGTATGTCAACACTTACATAAATCTTTTGAAACTATGACCAAGCCTTTGTCTTACTATATTAAAAACTCAATGACAGAATCTTCTTTGGTACATTTAGTGTCTCTAATTCAGCTATTATAAGGTATATCTTAGATACACCGCTGAGGATGATTTTTAACCCTATCATTTCCCTGATTATTAATGTTCCACCAGGCATATAGGATGACATTTTAAATGTTTCAAAAGGTCCTTTTACCAACTGCTTATGTCTTCCTAGTTTTATACTTAAGTGAGGGGCTAAAAGACTAATAGCAAAAGAATTACCAGTATGCACCAGTATGTCTCAACATAAAGTAAAATATTAAAAATATATCACTGATGTAAAGAATACATCTAGAACATGAAAAACATACGCTATTATCTGCTTTCAAAATTCAAAGTTTTTCAGGTTGGATTTTCATAGGGAGGTAAACATGTACCACTCTATATTCTCTCTTAATATAAAATGCAAGAGGCTGATTCAGGAGAGCAAATTGAATCAGTATTTATCTAATTTCAGAAAAAGAAGGTCAAGCCAAAAGGAAAAGATTCTTTAACACAAAAGTATCTTAATAGAATGATTACTATTATCTTCCTTTTTTAAATGCTAAGGGTCAAAAAACACTTAGGAAAAAACAAAAACAAAAAAGCCATGGCAAGGCAATAAATCTGTATCACTTGGGGACATTTAAAATGATTTTATTTATTTATGTTAAATATTTAAAAGAAATTAAGAATTCAACCTATTCTCAAGGGTCTTATCTATTTTTAAGAATTAGCTAGTGGTCAAATTATACTTTCTTCAACTACTACTACTACTTTAAAAAAAATTTAGTCAGGGAAATTTAGGTAATGATAAAACTAGATTTTCTGGCAGAAATGGTATACACTGTTTGGTAAATAGATGTCCTATTTTCTAAAAACTGTAAGAGTAGCCATTGCTTTTTTTAAATGACATTTCTAAAGACAATATTTATTTTGTAATGCTGAATTTTCTAAGCAAGTCCTTGGCATTAAGTTAGCAAAATATGAATTTAGGAACACAGAACATTGTTTTCTTAGAAGAAAAGTATTAAGGAGTCCTTTCCTTAATTTTATTTCTGATTTAGAATCTGTAGTACAACTGAATAATATTTAAAATCTCTTAAGATTAGCTTTTCTACAATCAACTTTAAATTGTTAAAGGAAATACTCACTGGTTGCTCTGGTAAATCTTGCTCTTCTTCCATGAGGACCAATATTTCTTTATTACACTTATGCGACTGGACTGCAAGTGTCTCTCAGCAGTCTTCACAGTCTGTTTAAAAAAGAGGGGGGATTCAAAGCTTTATGTACTCTTAAAGCATTATCATTGAGGCCATCAGAGAATAATTTTTAAAATATTTTGCTACCTCAATCTTTCTACGTGAGCTCCAATCTCAAAATCTCAAATCTGCACGTGGCTTTTCAAAATGGACATGCTGCATCAAGTCAGGATAGGTTTACACAATACCTTTTATAATTCCTTGCAAAAGCCAACATGTGGAGCCACTTCTGCTGTACTTAAAACATGGTTACTATAGTGCCCAATGCATTTAACACTTTATAACAAGCCATGTGCAATTAACTAAAACACAACTTTTTTTAGAATTAGGGTTACATTAAAAAATGATAAAAACTAGCTTAGCCAGTCAAGAAGTTATGATAACATCTAACCTGCTTTAATGGGGAACATTTACATAACTGTTAACACACACAATCACTTTAAATAGGGCAAACTGGAATATCAAATAAATACTTTTGCAACCAACTATATATGTAATCAGCTTAAAGGAAAACTCAATTCTTCTGGATCTATTTTAATAATGCAAATAAGTAAGTAAAGTGAAACACTGAATTTTAGAATTAAGGAAAATAATCATGTAGAGCTAGGACCCAATTTATCCTGAAATAACGAGCTCCACTACATGTATTGCCTAGTCAATTATTTAAGCAAAATCTTTACCTTCTCAGACTCTGCTCTTCCTGTCCTGGTTTTCAAACTAAAAAAGAGAAATAGGACTCTAAGCCCCACATTTACTGGTAAGAACACCTTATTGTGCCCTGCTGCCGAGTGAGACAGAAAGATGTTAGAAAACTAAATAATTATAAAAACTATAAACTCCATTTCTATTTAACAAAAATGAAAGTAGCACTTCTCCAAAACAGATGTGATTGTTTATGCCTTTAATTAAGGTCACACCTGTTTTCACTTATTTTTACCAACCACTGTAACCAACTTAACAGACAAAGCTTAAGCAAGTATAGAATCGTATTGCAGAAGTAATGAATTAAAAGGGAAATGAAAAACTTCACTTATACCAATTTACCACCACTCCACTAATACTGCTCTATTCTGGTGTAATACAACACACTTTAGAGTCACACTCTAAAATGGGATAAGGAGAGAAAACACGTATAAGGGACACAATCAGACGCAAAACTGTCCAACTCTGACACAGCTTTCCTCCCTGCCCTGATCTAGAATGTCAAAAGAAAAAAAAATTTAAAGGTCAGAAGAACTTCATGCTCAATGCACTCACGTGTAACTGATACACAGAGCCTCAAAAGCTAAGTTTTCATACTACATGACGTAGATAACTAGTACTGCAGAATTACAGCGGGCAATAACTAAAGCTCACAGGAGCTATCTTCCCCCCATTTGTTTTGCTCTACTCACAAGAGCACAACCAATGTGACGTGAAACTGATTCACAATTGTGAAAGATGAACTGTTTTTTTTGTTTTACCAGCTTATATCTGTTTTAGTTTTAAAATGAAATGTCTTATCTTTATGGGATTTTAACAGTGTCAATGTACATCATGTATTTAATACATATATGATTTCATCCCAAAAGAAAGAGCAAACTAGGGTCATATCATGAGAAATGTAATGCCTTTAATACCTCATTTGTTAAATTTCTGTGCGACCAGATCTCATCTAAACAAAAAGTGATAATATCCCATGTTTTACTCAGTTGAAAGCCGTAATTGTAATGACTGCAATCTCTAATTAGTAGATTCTCAGCAAAGGAGAAGGAAGGGATATTCTTTCTCATGGCGGAAGGGTTATAAATCTACGCCTAAACAAGAGGAAGGTAAGAAAAAATGTGTTAAAAAAAAAGAAAAAAAAGGTACTAATAACATGTCCTTTAATTTAATTTTTGTTTTAAACACAGAAATGAATTTATTTTAAAAATATGAACAATGTTAAAGGAGAACACAGATTTTTTTATAGATCAAAAGGGGTCATGGGTTTTAAAAGGTAAGAAATACTACTCTTAATAGTGGGGAAATAAATTCTCAAGCCATAAAAAACAGAATGTTAAAATCTTGAATTTTGTTTCTTAGGAATATGGTAATATTACAGTGATTTTATAACAAAGGGAACAGCTTCCTATTTTTCTTCAGATAAGTTCTATAAGTTGAAAGAAAACCTTCTTTAAGGGAAAAGATTGGAAGACATTCTTTTCTACCTCTATTTCTTCTTCTTTGAAAATAAGCACCTTCTGTTGTTTCCATCTTAAAAATCATCTTTATCTTCTTCATTTTTTAATATAGGGAAGGAAAAGGGTCACAGATAATTTCTACATTTGGGGAAAAAACCTTAAAAAAATCAAGTAATTAATCAATGACCACCAATAATTTTGATAATTTTAAAACACAAAAAGCAACCTACAAAGGATGCATATGATTTATTACAGAATTTCTGGGACTCTACTGGCAACATGTGATATATGTGAAGTTTGTAAGCATACATTCTGGTACACTTGTATATAAAATATATTAATAATGACTATAAATTATGTAATTCCATTACAACATGCATCTAAGATACTACTTTCCATCAATATAGGATTCTTCCTTCCTTCCAGTATTTTGTAATGTCAAACACCTGAAATACACTAGATAAAAGAACGTAAGTATTTATCATGCTTCTAGCATTTATCAATGTGATAATAAAACTTTTAATATTAAGATCTTACACCATTTTCTACAAGTGGCACATGCTTACAATCGAAAGTCACATTTACTAACCACCAGATGAAAGTGTTATATAACACAGACAAGGTGCTCCAGTACTGGATAATAAAAAAAGGTACAGAAATACCATACAAACCTTAGTTTTCTCACTTCCGTGTACTAGTTCTAGAGTTTAATTGTGTATTTTGGTATTTTCTTACCATTAATATAACCTGACATTGAGAATGGCTCAAGATGGTGGAATAGAAAGACATGCGCATACACCCTCTTGCGAGAGCACCACAATCACAACTAACTGCTCAACAATCATCAACAGCAAGACACTGGAACTCACCAAAAAAGGTATCCACATCCAAAAAGATAAAGGAGAAGCCATAATGAGACGTTAGGAGGGGCACAATCACAATAAAATCAAATCCCATAACTACTGGGTGGGTAACTCACAGACTGGAGAACACTTATACCACAGAAGTCCACCAACTGGAGTGAAGGTTCTGAGCCCCACGTCAGGCTTCCCAACCTGGGGGTCCGGCACCAGGAGGAGGAATTCCCACAAAATCAGACGTTGAAGGCTAGCGGGATTTGACTGCAGAATTTCGACAGGACTGGGAGAAACAGAGACTGCACTCTTGGAGGGCACACACAAAGTAGTGTGTGCATCAGGACCCAGGGGAAGGAGCAGTGACCCCATAGGAGGCTGAACCAGACCTACCTGCTACTGTTGGAGGGTCTCCTACAGAGGTGGGGGGTGGCTGTGGCTCACCTCAGGGACAAGGACACTGGCAGCAGAAGATCTGGGAAGTACTCCTTGGTGTGAGTGCTCCCGGAGTCCAACATTAGCCCCACCAAAGGGCCTATAGGCTCCAGTGCTGGGTCGGCTCAGGCCAAACAACCAACAGGGAGGGAACTCAGCCCAACCCATCAGCAAACAAGCAGATTAAAGTTTTACTGAGCTCTGCCCACCAGAGCAACACCCAGCTCTACCCATCACCCGTCTCTCGCATCAGGAAGCTTGCAAAGCCTTGTAGATAGCCTCATCCACCAGAGAGCAGACAGCAGCAGCAGAACTACAATCCTGCCGCCTGTGGAATGAAAACTGCACTCACAGAAAGACAGACAAAGTGAAAAGGCAGAGGACCATGTACCAAATGAATGAACAAGATAAAACCCCAGAAAAACAACTAAATGAAGTGGAGATAGGCAACCTTCCAGAATAAGAATTCAGAATAATGACAGTGAAGATGATCCAGGACCTCAGAAAAAGAATGGAGGCAAAGATCGAGAAGATGCAAGAAATGTTTAACAAAGACCAAGAACAATTAAAGAACAAATACCTAGAAGAATTAAAAAACAAACAAACAGAGATGAACAATACAACAACTGAAATGAAAAATACACTAGAAGGAATCAATAGTAGAATAACTGAGGCAGAAGAACAGATAAGTGACCAGGAAGACAGAATGGTGGAATTCACTGCAGCAGAACAGAATAAAGACAAAAGAATGAAAAGAAATGAAGACAGCCTACGAGACCTCTGGGACAACATTAAGCACAACAACATTCGCATTATAGGGGTCCCAGAAGGAGAAGAGAGGGAGAAAGGACCTGAGAAAATATCTGAAGAGATTACAGTCAAAAATTTCCCTAACATGGGAAAGGAAATGGCCACCCAAGTGCAGGAAGTGCAGAGAGTCCCAGGAAGGGTAAACCCAAGGAGAAACACACTGAAGCACATAGTTATCAAACTGACAAAAATTAAAGACAAGGAAAAATTATTGAAAGCAGCAAGGGAAAAATGACAAATAACATACAAGGGAACTCTCATAAGGTTAACAGCTGATTTCTCAGCAGAAACTCTACAAGCCAAAAGGGAGTGGCAGGATATATTTAAAGTGATGAAAGGGAGGAACCTACAACCAAGATTACTCTACCCAGCAAGGATCTCATTCAGATTCGACAGAGAAGTCAAAAGCTTTACAGACAAGCAAAAGCTAAGAAGATTCAGCACCACCAAAACAGCTCTACAACAAAAGCTAAAGGAACTTCTCTAAGTGGGAAACACAAAACAAAACAAAAACAAACCCAAAATAATTAAGAAAACGGTACTAGGAACATACATATCGATAATTACTTTAAAAGTGAATGGATTAAATGCTCAAACCAAAAGACACAGGCTTGCTGAATGGATACAAAAACAAGGCCCATATATATGCTGTCTACAAGAGACCCACTTCAGACCTAGGAACAGATACAGACTGAAAGTGAGGGGATGGAAAAAGATATTCCATACAAATGGAAATCAAAAGAAGGCTGGAGTAGCAATACTCGTATCAGATAGAATAGACTTTAAAATAAAGAATGTTACAGGAGACAAGGAAGGACACTATGTAATGATCAATGGATCAACCCAAGAAGAAGATATAACAATTACAAATATATATGCACCCAACACAGGAGCACCTCAATACATAAGGCAACTGCTAACAGCTATAAAAGAGGAAATCGACAGTAACACAATAATAATGGGGGACGTTAACACCTCACTTACACCAATGGACAGATCATCCAGACAGAAAATTAATAAGGAAACACAAGCTTTAAATGACACAATAGACCAGATAGATTTAATTGATATTTATAGGACATTCCATCCAAAAACAGCAGATTACTCTTTCTTCTCAAGTGCGTACAGAACACTCTCCAGGATAGATCACATCTTGGGTCACAAATCAAGCCTAGGTAAATTTAAGAAAAAGGAAATCATATCAAGCATCTCTTCCGACCACAACGCTATGAGATTAGAAATCAATCACAGGAAAAAAACGTAAAAAACACAAACACATGGAGGCTAAACAATAAGTGACTAAAACCAAGAGATCACTGAAGAAATCAAAGAGGAAACCCAAAAGATACCTAGAGACAAATGACAATGAAAACATGATGATCCAAAACCTATGGGATGCAGCAAAAGCAGTTCTAAGAGGGAAGTTTACAGCAATACAAGCCTACTACAAGAAAGAAGGAAAATCTCAAACAATCTAACTTTACACCTAAAGGAACTAGAGAAAGAAGAAGAAACAAAACCCAAAGTTAGCAGAAGGAAAGAAATCATACAGATCAGAGCAGAAATAAATGAAATAGAAACAAAGAAAACAATTGCAAAGATCAATAAAACTAAAAGCTGGTTGTTTGAGAAGAAACACAAAATTGATAAACCATTAGTCAGACTCATCAAGAAAATGAGGGAGAGGACTCAAATCAATAAAATTAGAAATGAAAAAGGAGAAGCTACAACAAACACCGCAGAATACAAAGCATCCTAGGAGGCTACTACAAGCAGCTCTATGCCAATAAAATGGACAACTTGGAAGAAATGCACAAATTCTTAGAAAGGTATAACCTTCCAAGACTGAACCAGGAAGAAACAGAAAATATGAACAGACCAATCACAAGTAATGAAATTGGAACTGTGATTAAAAATCTTCCAATAGGGCTTCCCTGGTGGCGCAGTGGTTGAGAGTCTGCCTGCCGATGCAGGGGACACGGGTTCGTGCCCCGGTCCAGGAAGATCCCACATGCTGTGGAGCGGCTAAGCCCGTGAGCCATGGCCGCTGAGCCTGCACGTCCAGAGCCTGTGCTCCGCAACGGGAGAGGCCACAACAGTGAGAGGCCTGCGTACCGCAAAAAATAAATAAATAAAATAAAAAATCTTCCAACAAACAAATGTTTGTTGGAAGACCAGAAGGCTTCCCAGGTGAATACTATCGAACATTTAGAGATGAGCTAGCACCACACCTTCTCAAATTCTTCCAAAAAAGTGCAGAGGAAGGAACACTCCCAAACTCATTCTATGAGGCCAACATCATCCTGATACCAAAACCAGACAAAGATACTACAAAAAAAGAAAATTACAGACCGATATCACTCATCAATATAGATGCAAAAATCCTCAACAAAATAGTAGCAAACAGTCCAAGAGCACAGTAAGAGGATCATACACCATGATCAAGTGGGATTTATCCCAGGGATGCAAGGATCCTTCAATATACGCAAATCAATGTGATACACTATATTAACAAATTAAGAAATAAAATCCATATGATCATCTGAACAGATGCTGAAAAAGCTTTCGACAAAATTCAACACCCATTTATGATAAAAACTCTCCAGAAAGTGGGCATAGAGGGAACCTACCTCAACATAATAAAGGTCATATACGACAAACCCACAGCAAACATCATTCTCAATTGTGAAAAACTGAAACCATTTCCTCTAAGATCAGGAACAACACAAGGATGTCCACCCTCACCACTATTATTCAACATAGTTTTGGAAGTCCTAGCCATGGCTATCAGAGAAAAAAAAGAAATAAAAGGAATACAAATTGGAAAAGAAGAAGTAAAACTGTCACTGTTTGCAGATGACATGATACTATACATAGAGACTCCTAAAGATGCCACCAGAAAACTACTAGAGCTCATCAATGAATTTGGTAAAGTAGCAGGACACAAAACTAATGCACAGAAATCTCTTGCATTCCTATACACTAACAATGAAAGATCAGAAAGAGAAATCAAGGTAACAATCCCATTCACCACTGCAACAAAAAGAATAAAATACCTAGGAATAAACCTACCTAAGGAGGTAAAAGACCTGTACTCAGAAAACTATAAGAGACTGATGAAAGAAATCAAGGATGACAGAAACAAGATGGAGAGATATACCATGTTCTTGGATTGGAAGAATCAATATTGTGAAAATGACTGTATTACCCAAAGCAATCTACAGATTCAATGCAATCCCTATCAAATTACCAATGGCATTTTTTACAGAACTAGAACAAAGAAATCTTAAAATTTGTATGGAGACACAAAAGACCCCAAATAGCCAAAGCAATCTACAGGGAAAAAAATGGAGCTGGAGGAATCAGACTCCCTGAATTCAGACTACACTACAAAGCTATAGTAATCAAGACAATATGGTACTAGCACAAAAACAGAAATATAGACCAATGGAACAGGATAGAAAGCCCAGAGATAAACCCACGCACCTACGGTCAACTAATCTATGACAAAGGAGCCAAGGATATACAATGGCGAAAAGACAGTCTCTTCAATAAGTGGTGCTGGGAAAACCACTGGGACAGCTACATGTAAAAGAATGAAATTAGAACACTCCCTAACACCATACACAAAAATAAACTCAAAATGGATTACAGACCTAAATGCAAGACCGGACACTACAAAACTCTTAGAGGAAAACATAGGAAGAACACTCTTTGACATAAATCACAGCAAGATCTTTTTTGATCCACCTCCTAGAGTAACGGAAATAAAAACAAAAATAAACAAATGGGACCTAATGAAATTTAAAAGCTTTTGCACAGCAACAGAAACTATAAACAGGATGAAAAGACAACCCTCAGAATGGGAGAAAATATTTGCAAATGAATCAACGGACAAAGGATTAATCTCCAAAATATATAAACAGCTCCTGCAGCTCAATATTAAAAAAAACAACCCAATCCAAAAATGGGCAGAAGACCTAAATAGACATTTCTCCAAAGAAGACATACAGATGGCCAAGAGGCACATGAAAAGCTGCTCAACGTCACTAATCATTAGAGAAATGCAAATCAAAACTACAATGAGGTATATCACCTCACACCGGTCAGAATGGCCATCATCAAAAAATCTACAAACAATAAATGCTGGAGAGGCTGTGGAGAAAAGGGAACCCTCTTGCACTGTTGGTGGGAATGTAAATTGATACAGCCACTATGGAGAACAGTATGGAGGTTTCTTAAAAAATTAAAAATAGGGTTACCATATGACTCAGCAATCCCACTACTGGGCATACACCCAGAGAAAACCATAATTCAAAAAGAGTTATGCACCACAATGTTCACTGCAGCACTATTTACAATTGCCAGGACATGGAAGCAACCTAAATGCCCAATGACAGATAAACAGATTAAGAAGATGTGGTACATATATACAATGGAACATTACTCAGACATAAAAAAGAACGAAATTGGGTCATTTGTAAAGACGTGGATGGATCTAGAGACTGTCATACAGAGTGAAGTAAGTCAGTAAGAGAAAAACAAATATCATATCTTAACGCATATATGTAGAATCTAGAAAAATGGTACAGATGAACTGGTTTGCAAGGCAGAAATAGACACACAGATGTAGAGAACAAATGTATGGACACCAAGGGGGAAAGCGGGGTGGGGTGAGGGGGGCAGTGGTGGTGGGATGAATTAGGAGATTGGGATTGACATATATACACTAATATGTATCAAATAGATAACTAATAAGAACCTGCTGTATAAAAAATTAAAATAAAATAAAATTCAAAAAAAATATATATATATATAACCTGACATTATTCTACATTCAATGAGATTCATCTTTTGAAATATCCAATAATATAATGGCTTGACATAGAAGTGGAAAGTGGATACTTAATGTAGTGTAAATGAATATAATTTTTTTTTCTTTTTTTTTTTTGCAGTATGCGGGCCTCTCACCGTTGTGGCCTCTCCCGTTGTGGAGCACAGACTCCGGACGCACAGGCTCAGCGGCCATGGCTCATGGGCCCAGCCACTCAGCGGCATGCGGGATCCTCCCGGACCGGGGCACGAACCCATGTCCCCTGCATCGGCAGGTGGACTCTCAACCACTGCGCCACCAGGGAAGCCCGTAAATGAATATAATTTTAACTTAGTCAAACAGCCAATGAAATAACATAACATACTCTGAGTTAACTTTTTTGTTTTAAGTACCTTCAAGGTATTTGGATAGTAACGTCTTTTCATAATTTTCTAGTTTCAATTCTTACTGTTGGCTTCTAAATACAGCGGGTTTTACCACCTTTTTTGGAGAGAATTTATCAGTATCCACATGCCTTCACGGGCAGAAATCTGGGAAAACCTGTACCTGAGAACAGAAATAGTATTTCCTAAAACTGCACATTTCCCTACCTGCAAACACTAACAACGAAAAAATAGGAATTCTGGTTTGTTTGAAAAGATCACATAATTTTAAACATTGTGATTACACATGCTCATAAAGCAGGATTCTTTTGTAATATGACAGTCATAATTTTTTTTTTTTTATTTTTATTTTTTTTGCGGTACGCAGGCCTCTCACTGTTGTGGCCTCTCCCATTGCGGAGCACAGGCTCCAAATGTGCAGGCTCAGCAGCCATGGCTCACGGGCCTGGCCACTCCACGGCATGTGGGATCTTCCCGGACCAGGGCACGAACCCGTGTCCCCTGCATTGGCAGGCAGACTCTCAACCACTGCGCCACCAGGGAAGCCCCATAATTTTTATTTTTAATACTTAAAAATTAGAAGGGAAATAACTAGTAACAAATATTTTATTTCAAAATTCTCATTAGATTCCTACCTCAAAATTTCTGTTTTGTACCAACTTCAACATACTATTTACCCTGTAATTATAAATGGCCACAAGCAAGAACTTAGATTACTTCAATATGTTATTATAGCTCTTAAGTACAGGAAGGAGAAATATATATATATATACTGTGTATATACATATTTATATTTTAAAACACAGAATAAAGGTCAAATTGTTTTCAATGAAAACAAAGTATACATCACTCTTAATTACAACATCACGAGAAGTGTCAAAATAGAGCAGAACAGTCTCATTATAGGTCCTAGAAGGGGAATTTGCATATGGCAAGGTGTGTACAGAGATATTCAGGGGTTAACTGAATATCTTTTATACAGCTGTAAGTAGAAAACAGGTAGCTCATAAATTTGACCACTGACTACACTGTATTTTAGAAGTCTATTTACTACCCCTTCCAAAGCCTTATATGTATTTTTAGAGCACACCACAGAAAAGGCTACAGAAGTTTCCCTGGGGAAAATGAATAGCATGTTTCCCAAAATTAAATATATCTCAACAATAATTATAAACAACAGTAGCCTGAAGAAGTGCTACATCAAAAAAGTGGTATATCATCACTTATGATTTTTATTAATACGTGGATTACTTTAGGATATAAAAGAAGTAGGTAATTAGCAAATGTTGACCATGGTGTCCTCAAATATAATTATATGTATGCCTTGAAGAATAAAAATAAAGAGCAAAATACCCTCTTCTAGGTGGCTTGAAGAAAACTACTTCAAGTATTATTATTCAACAATGACTGATCTTTTCTAAAGAGAATCTATTGGGCTTCCCTGATGGCGCAGTGGTTGAGAGTCTGCCTGGCGAAGCAGGGGACACGGGTTCATGCCCCAGTCTGGGAAGATCCCACATGCCGCGGAGCGGCTGGGCCCGTGAGCCATGGCCGCTGAGCCTGAGCGTCCGGACCCTGTGCTCCGCAACGGGAGAGGCCACAACAGTGAGAGGCCCGCGTACCACACACACAAAAAAAAGTCAGAAATACCGAATATCAATGTGGAGAAAAACATATCCACACCATACACTATGAGTAATTCTAAATATATGAAAAAACAATAAGCTTTCAAATAATTTTGGAGAAAACAGAAGAGCATATTTGTTGTATCTGTGGGAAAGAGATAAAATTTGGGGCAATGAAGGAAAGCAGAAGCAACAAATTGACAGATCTGGTTATGTTAAACATACTTTCATGCAGTGAAAAAATAACAAATCTAAGATTAAAAGGATATGACAAATGGAAGCAATGCCTGCAATAATTATGACAGATAAAGCGTAATGTCTACAATGTAAACCCAACCAGGGCTTCCTTGGTGGCGCAGTGGTTAAGAATCCGTCTGCCGGACTTCCCTGGTGGCACAGTGGTTAAGAATCTGCCTGCCGACTTCCGGGTAAGATGGCGGAAGAGTAAGACGCGGAGATCACCTTCCTCCCCACGGATACACCAGAAATACGTCTACACGTGGAACAACTCCTACAGAACACCTACTGAACGCTGGCAGAAGACCCCAGACCTCCCAAAAGGCAAGAAACTCCCCACATACCTGGGTAGGGCAAAGCGGAGAGATTCCCGCACAGAGGAGCGGTGCCGAGTGGCACTCACCAGCCCGAGAGGCTTGTCTGCTCGCCCGCTGGGGCGGGCGGCGCTGGAAGCTGAGGCTCGGGCTTCAGTCAGAGCGCAGGGAGAGGACTGGGGCTGGCGGCGAGAACTCAGCCTGAAGGGGGCTAATGTGCCACAGCTAGCCGGGAGGGAGTCCAGGAAAACTCTGGAGCTGCCAAAGAGGCAAGAGACTTTTTCTTCCCTCTTGGTTTCCTGGTGCGTGAGGAGAGGGGATTAAGAGCACTGCTTAAAAGGGCTCCACAGATGGGCGCGAGTCGCGGCTGAAAGCGCGGAGCCCAGAGATGGGCGTGGGACGCTGGGGCTGCTGCTGCCGCCGCCAAGAAGCCTGTGTGCGAGCGCAGGTCACTGTCCACACCGCCCTTCCGGGAGCCTGTGCAGCCCGCCACTGCCGGGGTCCCGGGATCCAGGGGCGGCTTCCCTGGGAGAACGCACGGCGCGCCTCGGGCTGGTGCAACGTCACGCCGACCTCTGCCGCTGCAGGCTCGCCCCGCACTCCGTGCCCCTCCCTCCTGCCCGGCCTGAGTGAGCCAGAGTCCCCGAAGAGGCTGCTCCTTTAACCCTGTCCTGTCTAAGCGAAGAACAGACGCCCTCCGGCGACCTACACGCAGAGGCGGGGCCAAATCCAAAGCTGAGACCCAGGAGCTGTGAGAACAAAGAAGAGAAAGGGAAACCTCTCCCAGCAGCCTCAGAAGCAGCCGATTAAAGCTCCACAATCAACTTGATGTACCCTGCATCTGTGGAATACATGAATAGACAACAAATCATCCCAAATTGAGGAGCCAGGAGTCAGTGCTGTGCCTCTGAGATGGGAGAGCCAACTTCAGGACACTGGTCCACAAGAGACCTCCCAGCTCCACATAATATCAAACGGCGAAAATCTTCCAGAGATCTCCATCTCAACACCAGCACCCAGCTTCACTCAACGACCAGCAAGCTACAGTGCTGGACACCCTATGCCAAACAACTAGCAAGACAGGAACACAACGCCACCCATTACCAGAGAGGTGGCCTAAAATCATAAAAAGTCCGCAGACACCCCAAAACACACCACCAGACGTGGACCTGCCCACCAGAAAGACAAGATCCAGCCTCATCCACCAGAACACAGGCACTAGTCCCCTCCACCAGGAAGCCTACACAACCCACTAAACCAACCTTAGCCACTGGGGACAGACACCAAAAACAATGGGAACTATGAACCTGCAGCCTGCAAAAAGGAGACCCCAAACACAGTAACATAAGCAAAATGAGAAGACAGAAAAACACACAGCAGGAGAAGGAGCAAGATAAAAACCCACCAGACCTAACAAATGAAGAGGTAATAGGCAGTCTACCTGAAAAAGAATTCAGAATAATGATGGTAAAGATGATCCAAGTTTCTATTTCCAAGATCCAAAATCTTGGAAATAGAATAGACAAAATGCAAGAAACAGTTAACAAGGACCTAGAAGAACTAAAGATGAATCAAGCATCGATTAAAAACACAATAAATGAAATAAAAAATACTCTAGATGGGATCAATAGCAGAATAACTGAGGCAGAAGAACGGATAAGTGAGGTGGAAGATAAAATAGTGGAAATAACTGCTGCAGAGCAAAATAAAGAAAAAAGAATGAAAAGAACAGAGGACAGTCTCAGAGACCTCTGGGACAACATTAAACGCACCAACATTCGAATTATAGGAGTTCCAGAAGAAGAAGAGAAAAAGAAAGGGACTGAGAAAATATTTGAAGAGATTATAGTTGAAAACTTCCCTAATATGGGAAAGGAAATAGTTAATCAAGTCCAGGAGGCACAGAGTCCCATACAGAATAAATCCAAGGAGAAATATGCCAAGACACATATTAATCAAACTGTCAAAAATTAAACACAAAGAAATCATATTAAAAGCAGCAAGGCAAAAACAACAAATAACACACAAGGGAATCCCCATCAGGATAACAGCTGATCTCTCAGCAGAAACTCTACAAGCCAGAAGGGAGTGGCAGGACATAATTAAAGTGATGAAGGAGAAAAACCTGCCACCAAGATTACTCTACCCAGCAAGGATCTCATTCAGATTTGATGGAGAAATTAAAACCTTTACAGACAAGCAAAAGCTGAGAGAGTTCAGCACCACCAAACCAGCTTTACAACAAATGCTAAAGGAACTTCTCTAGGCAAGAAACACAACAGAAGGAAAAGACCTACAATAACGAACCCAAAACAATTAAGAAAATGGGAACAGGAACATACATATCGATAATTACCTTAAATGTAGATGGACTAAATGCTCCCACCAAAAGACACAGATTGGCTGAATGGATACAAAAACAAGACCCATATATATGCTGTCTACAAGAGACCCACGTCAGACCTAGAGACACATACAGACTAAAAGTAAGGGGATGGAAAAAGATATTCCATGCAAATGGAAACCAAAAGAAAGCTGGAGTAGCAATTCTCATATCAGACAAAATAGACTTTAAAATAAAGACTACTAGAAGAGACAAAGAAGGACACTACATAATGATCAAGGGATCGATCCAAGAAGATATAACAATTGTAAATATTTATGCACCCAACATAGGAGCACCTCAATACATAAGGCAAATACTAACAGCCATAAAAGGAGAAATCGACAGTAACACAATCATAGTAGGGGACTTTAACACCCCACTTTCACCAATGGACAGATCATCCAAAATGAAAATAAATAAGGAAACACAAGCTTTAAATGATACATTAAACAAGATGGACTTAATTGATATTTATAGGACATTCCATCCAAAAACAACAGAATACACATTTTTCTCAAGTGCTCATGGAACATTCTCCAGGATAGATCATATCTTGGGTCACAAATCAAGCCTTGGTAAATTTAAGAAAATTGAAATTGTATCAAGTATCTTTTCCGACCACAATGCTATGAGACTAGATATCAATTACAGGAAAAGAGCTGTAAAAAATACAAAGACTTGGAGGCTAAACAATACACTACTTAATAACGAAGTGATCACTGAAGAAATCAAAGAGGAAATTAAAAAATACCTAGAAACAAATGACAATGGAGACACGACGACCCAAAACCTATGGGATGCAGCAAAAGCAGTTCTAAGAGGAAAGTTTATAGCAATACAATCCCACCTTAAGAAACAGGAAACATCTCGAATAAACAACCTAACCTTGCACCTAAAGCAATTTTAGAGAAAGAAGAACAAAAACATCCCAAAGTTAGCAGAAGGAAAGAAATCATAAAAATCAGATCAGAAATAAATGAAAAAGAAATGAAGGAAATGATAGCAAAGATCAATAAAACTAAAAGCTGGTTCTTTGAGAAGATAAACAAAATTGATAAACCATTAGCCAGACTCATCAAGAAAAAAAGGGAGAAGACTCAAGTCAATAGAATTAGAAATGAAAAAGGAGAAGTAACAACTGACACTGCAGAAATACAAAAGATCATAAGAGATTACTATAAGCAACTCTATGCCAATAAAATGGACAACCTGGAAGAAATGGACAAATTCTTAGAAATGCACAACCTGCCAAGACTGAATCAGGAAGAAATAGAAAATATGAACAGACCAATCACAAGCACTGAAATTGAAACTGTGATTAAAAATCGTCCCAACAAACAAAAGCCCAGGACCAGATGGCTTCACAGGCGAATTCTATCAAGCATTTAGAGAAGAGCTAACACCTATCCTTCTCAAACTCTTCCAAAATATAGCAGAGGGAGGAACACTCCCAAACTCATTCTACGAGGCCACCATCACCTTGATACCAAAACCAGACAAGGATGTCACAAAGAAAGAAAACTACAGGCCAATATCACTGATGAACATAGATGCAAAAATCCTCAACAAAATACTACCAAACAGAATCCAACAGCACATTAAAAGGATCATACACCATGATCAAGTGGGGTTTATTCCAGGAATGCAAGGATTCTTCAATATACGCAAATCAATCAACGTGATACACCATATTAACAAATTGAAGGAGAAAAACCATATGATCATCTCAATAGATGCAGAGAAAGCTTTCGACAAAATTCAACACCCATTTATGATAAAAACCCTGCAGAAAGTAGGCATAGAGGGAACTTTCCTCAACATAATAAAGGCCATATATGACAAACCCACAGCCAGCATCGTCCTCAATGGTGAAAAACTGAAACCATTTCCACTAAGATCAGGAACAAGACAAGGTTGCCCACTCTCACCACTCTTATTCAACATAGTTTTGGAAGTTTTAGCCACAGCAATCAGAGAAGAAAAGGAAATAAAAGGAATCCAAATCGGAAAAGAAGAAGTAAAGCTGTCACTGTTTGCAGATGACATGATACTATACATAGAGAATCCTGAAGATGCTACCAGAAAACTACTAGAGCTAATCAATGAATTTGGTAAAGTTGCAGGATACAAAATTAATGCACAGAAATCTCTGGCATTCCTATATACTAATGATGAAAAATCTGAAAGTGAAATCAAGGAAACACTCCCATTTACCATTGCAACAAAAAGAATAAAATATCTAGGAATAAACCTACCTAAGGAGACAAAAGACCTGTATGCAGAAAATTATAAGACACTGATGAAAGAAATTAAAGATGATACAAACAGATGGAGAGATGTACCATGTTCTTGGATTGGAAGAATCAACATTGTGAAAATGACTCTACTACCCAAAGCAGTCTACAGATTCAATGCAATCCCTATCAAACTACCACTGGCATTTTTCACAGAACTAGAACAAAAAATTTCACAATTTGTATGGAAACACAAAAGACCCCGAATAGCCAAAGCAATCTTGAGAACGAAAAAGGGAGCTGGAGGAATCAGGCTCCCTGACTTCAGACTATACTACAAAGCTACAGTAATCAAGACAGTATGGTACTGGCACAAAAACAGAAAGATAGATCAATGGAACAGGATAGAAAGCCCAGAGATAAACCCACGGACATATGGTCACCTTATCTTTGATAAAGGAGGCAGGAATGTACAGTGGAGAAAGGACAGTCTCTTCAATAAGTGGTGCTGGGAAAACTGGACAGGGACATGTAAAAGTATGAGATTAGATCACTCCCTAACACCATACACAAAAATAAGCTCAAAATGGATTAAAGACCTAAATGTAAGGCCAGACATTATCAAAGTCTTAGAGGAAAACATAGGCAGAACACTCTATGACATAAATCACAGCAAGATCCTTTTTGACCCACCTCCTAGAGAAATGGAAATAAAGACAAAAATAAACACATGGGACCTAATGAAACTTAAAAGCTTTTGCACAGCAAAGGAAACCATAAACAAGACCAAAGGACAACCCTCAGAATGGGAGAAAATATTTGCAAATGAAGCAACTGACAAAGGATTAATCTCCAAAATTTATAAGCAGCTCATGCAGCTCAATAGCAAAACAAACAACCCAATCCAAAAATGGGCAGAAGACTTAAATAGGCATTTCTCCAAAGAAGATATACAGACTGCCAACAAACACACGAAAGAATGCTCAACATCATTAATCATTAGAGAAATGCAAATCAAAACTACAATGAGATACCATCTCACACCAGTCAGAATGGCCATCATCAAAAAATCTAGAAACAATAAATGCTGGAGAGGGTGTGGAAAAAAGGGAACACTCTTGCACTGCTGGTGGGAATGTGAATCGGTACAGCCACTATGGAGAACGGTATGGAGGTTCCTTAAAAAACTACAAATAGAACTACCATATGACCCACTACTGGGCATAAACCCTGAGAAAACCATAATTCAAAAAGAGACATGTACCAAAATGTTCACAGCAGCCCTATTTACAATAGCCCGGAGATGGAACCAACCTAAGTGTCCATCATCGGATGAATGGGTAAAGAAGATGTGGCACATATATACAATGGAATATTACTCAGCCATAAAAAGAAATGAAATTGAGCTATTTGTAATGAGGTGGATGGACCTAGAGTCTGTCATACAGAGTGAAGTAAGTCAGAAAGAGAAAGACAAATACTGTATGCTGACACATATATGTAATTTAAGAAAAAAAAATGTCATGAAGAACATAGGGGTAAGACAGGAATAAAGACACAGACGTACTAGAGAATGGACTTGAGGATATGGGGAGGGGGAAGGGTAAGCTGTGACAAAGTGAAAGAGCGGCATGGACATATATACACTACCAAACGTAAGGTAGATAGCTAGTGGGAAGCAGCCGCATAGCACAGGGAGATCAGCTCGGTGCTTTGTGACTGCCTGGAGGGGTGGGATAGGGAGGGTGGGAGGGAGATGCAAAAGGGAGAGGATATGGGAACATATGTATATGTATAACTGATTAAATGTGTTATAAAGCAAAAAATAAATAAATAAATAAATTACAAGTTCAAAAAAAAAAATAAAGACTGAGTGCAATCACCAAAAAAAAAAAAAGAATCTGCCTGCCAATGCAGGGGACACGGATTCGAGCCCTGCTCCGGGAAGATCCCACAAGCCATGGAGCAACTAATCCCATGTGCCACAACTATGGAGCCTGCGCTCTAGAGCCCACAAACCACAACTACTGAAGCCTGTGTGCCCAGAGCCTATCCTCCGCAACAAGAGAAGCCACTTCAATGAGAAGCCCACACACCGCAACAAAGAGTAGCCCCCACTTGCTGCAACTAGAGAAAGCCCACACACGGCAACGAAGACCCAACGTGGCTGAAAATAAAAATTAATTAATTAAAAAAAAAAACAAAGAATCTGTCTGCCAATGCAGGGGACACAGGTTCGAGCCCTGGTCCAGGAAGATCCCACATGCCACGGAGCAACTAAGCCCATGAGCCACAACTACTGAGCCCGTGTGCTGCAACTACCGAAGCCCATGAGCCTAGAGCCCGTGCTCCGCAACAAGAGAAGCCACTGCAATGAAAAAGCCCACACACCACAACGAAGAGTAGCCCCCGCTCACCGTAACTAGAGAAAACCTGCGTGCAACAACAAAGACCCAACACAGCCAAAAGTAAATAAATAAAATAAACATAAATTTTAAAAATAAAAAATAAAATAAACCCAACCAGTTCAACATTTACTGCTCATCTGTTATGTGGGAAATGATGACTAACATACACATCCATGAAAGGATACAGTTTAAGTAACAACCAAGATCAAATCAGCACTTTGGAAAAAAGATTCTCACTACTAACTGAATAAATTTTAATATTTTAAAGATATCACTTCACACTTATTAAATTACCAAAAATAAATCTAAACAATAAAACCTAAAGTTATGTGGGCCATAAGAAGAAAATAAATATTCAGGCACTGCTGTAAAATTGTATGTATATTCAGACTGTTCTCTGGTTAGAGTATAAAAGAGGTCATAAAATTGCCCATGGCCTGAATAATTTTTCTTGGATTTTCCCCCCAAAATTAAATAGAGGAGTAAAAAGCTAACTCTAGGGCTTCCCTGGTGGCGCAGTGGTTGAGAGTCCGCCTGCCGATGCAGGGGACACGGGTTCGTGCCCCGGTCTGGGAAGATCCCACATGCCGCGGAGCGGCTGGGCCCATGAGCCATGGCCGCTGAGCCTGTGCGTCCGGAGCCTGTGCTCCGCAAGGGGAGAGGCCACAACAGTGAGAGGCCCACGTAACAAAAAAAATAAATAAATAAATAAATAAATAAAAAGCTAACTCTATTTTAAAAATTGAGTAAGTTTCTTGTTCACAGAAATGAAAAATTAGAAACAACCAACATGTGAATGATTTATCTAAGCTGTAATTCTATATTCTATATTAAATGAAACTGCAACCTATTTCAACACAAGCTCATTTAAAAGAGGAAAAAAGAGTAAGATTTTACATTAATTACAGCATAATAATAATACCTTAAATAGTTTAATAAAAATCAAAAGCAGGGCTTCCCTATTGGTGCAGCGGTTAAGAATCCACCTGCCAATGCAGGGGACACGGTTTCGAGCCCTGGTCCAGGAAGATCCCACATACCGCAGAGCAGCTAGGCTCGTGTGCTATAACTACTGATCCTGAGCTGTAGAGCCCACAAGCCACAACTACTGAACCAACGTGCCACAACTACTGAAGCCCGCATGCCTAGAGCCCGTGCTCCACAACAAGAGAAGCCACCACAATAAGAAGCCCACACACCACAACAGAGTAGGCCCCACTTGCCACAACTAGAGAAAGCCCGCGCGCAGCAACGAAGACCCAACGCAGCCAAAAATATAGATAGACAGATAGATAGATAGATAGATAGATAGATAGATAGATAGATAGATAGATAGATAGAATTGAGCACACGACCCTCCCTTTTAAAATTACATTCCTAATATTAACTTAAGCTATTTATCCCTTTTCTTTCATTAAATCTCAAACTATTCTGTTACATTAGTTTGACCTCACGGTCATACTCTTAAAAGTTTTTAAATGTTTTAAATTTATAAACTCAAAACTTCTTTTTCACTACTGTTAACTGGTACTTTAAGGACTGTCTAAAAATCCTAAAAAGATTCTTTTTTTAAGCTACTTTTTAATTTCTTGTACAATCTAGCAAAAATAACAATTTGATTTCTCTTTATAGCCATAAGTCTTTAATTTACAAGACACAAACTTTGATCTATTGTTAATGAAACAGGTAATTTTAATTATATGGGATATAAAAATAAATTATTTTACCATTTCTAGTCAGAGATGAGTATCATGGTTTTGGAAAAACAAAATATCTCCTAACCTACCAAAACCTCAAAGTTATTAGTGAGAGTTCCCTGCTTCATTATTAATTAATAATTAAGAATTCTTCAAAACTACTTCTCTGACCCCTACTGTGTTCTGTAAATCTGGCAGTTAACAATTCTGTCAAAACTACTAATTTTCCTTTGGTCCTAAGATTCCTGTGGAATCTTGATCCTAAATTCCACAATGGCAGAGACCGCCTTCTTTTTAGTATCTGAGCGCACATAGCAGGCAATCAATAAATATTTGTTCAACCAAGTACAATTTCTAGGCTCTTGATTCCTCTAAATATCTACTTAAAACCAGTTCATTAAGAACCTTCAATATATTTAGAGGCACAAAAAATTCAAATCTTCACTCTTCTCATTTCTCACCAGGAATGCCTAAGTCTTTAATTCTTTACAAGGTTTTATTAACTGATTTGAAGAACATGATTTTGAAGTCTGTGTTAAGTGAAAAGTTCCCTTCAAATAAAAGGACTGATATGCTTTAAATCAAATCTTAGTATCACATACATAACAGGGGATCACAACACATGCACTACTTACTTAGAGGTGAGGAGTTAGGAGACCTTAAGTTTCTGTCCCTTAATAGGCTGAGAAAGGAAGGAGGGAAGGAAGGAAGGAAAAGAGGGAGGGAGGGAGTGAAGGAGGGAGGGTGGGGAGAGAGAGAGATCAAGTATGAAATCACCTTCCCCAGACACAAATTTACACAGCTATCATGAAACATTTCTGGCCAAAGATGGGTCCACTTCCTAATCCCCAGAACCCATAAATGTTACCTTATTTGGAATAAAGAGTCTTTGCAGATGTATTTAAGGATTCTGAGATGAGGAGATTATCCCAGATTATCTGGGTAGGCCATAAGTGCCATCTTAAGAGAAAGGCAGAGAGAAATTTAACATCCACACACATACACTGAGGAGAAGGCGATATAAATATGGAGGCAGAGACTGGAGTGATATGGCCAAAGAATGCCAGCAGTCACTAGAAGCTGGAATAGGCAAGAAACGGATTCTACCCCTAGAGCCTATGGAGGGAGTGCAACCCTGCCAACACCATGATTTTAGACCTCTGGCCTCCAGAACTGTGAGAGGATAAATTTCTGTTGTTTTAAGCCTCCAAATTTGTGGCAATTTATTATGGCACCCACAGGAAACTAATACTATTTGTAAAGAAGTTTATTTTGTTTTTCATTCATTTTTGCTATTACCTCTCAGCTTGGGTTTCTTGGCCATTTGGCCACTGAATGAAACACATAAGCTGAAAACAAAGGTAGGAAATGAAGAAAAGTATGTAAATAAGACAACAGAACATGATTATACATACAGTTGCAAAAATGCTTCCAAACATTAAGAAGAATAAAAAGCTTTCCAAATAATTGGACAGTTTGCCTAACAGAAATGTCATACTACAAAATTAGCATTTTCCTGCTTTCACTCTGGGTCAAATCCTAAATTTATAGTTGAAGAAATTTCCAGGTAACATAGTAAAACTGGTGGTCCCAGGTGTTTCATAGATCTTGAGATGCCTTAGTGATTCATCTAATGCTTTGAGAACAAACAAGTATTAGTATCTGTAAGATAGCATTTAAAATCAGCATACAACCACTGTACTGGACTATTTGATGTGTTCTGCTTGGGGCAAAGAAAATACTGCTAGAGCTAAACCTGAAAGATATACAAGTCCTCCTTTCCAGTTGGTCTTGAATAACTTTCTTAGGCACACTATGCCTCAAGATTGAAGCTCATATTTTTCTATTTTGATTGACTGAAGTTCCTATTTTGTATTTCTTTCATGAAGTCATTTCATGATATCTATAGAGTAGTATGCTTCCTCATAAAAGCATTTACTAAACATTTAACTTAAAATTTTGTAACACTGTGCTAAGCACTGTATTAAGAACATTAATAAACAGATTATAGAATGATACTGGATAATCAGAAATTTTTGTCATTAGAAAAACAGGACTTTTCTAACTAAGCAAATACCTCTTTTTGGAAGGGGCATATACTTCTTTCTTTGGAGCTTCCTTTTTTGTTTTTCTTGAATAGAGCCCTAGATTTCTTTCTCAACATAAAATATTCATAGAATATCTGAAACCAGAAGAAAAACACTAAAATAAGATAGAGGGTAGACTATGTCAGGTGTTTTAAGACATATTCTGAAATAAATCATAATTAGTGTGTTTTGGCTGCTTTCAAAAATTTATGTCAGTGTTGAAAATGCCATTTAACTAAACACTAAAATGTATATATCAGACAGAGTAAAAATATAAAGGCTTCATTAATTTAACCAATAAAAGCTGTTAATGCTAACTTTAAGCAACAAAGTAAACAAGAAGAGTAAATTTTAGGAACTTACTCTTTTTCTTGATAAAGACTCTTAATTGAAACAATTTTCCCAGAGGCTATTATTTTCTGGTTGGTCTAAAATGAAGGGATCAAATCTACAGAGGCCAGCAATCTCAAACTCTGGAATCTCCTCTGAATGCAACTCAAAAAGGACTATACACAAATTAAACTTAGTCACTAAAAGAAAAGTATACGCTTTCCAAACAAACTTCAGGGTAATGTTATCAAAGTTTTTTTTAAAAATGATATTTTAATTTAAATTGCATTAAACACATAAATTAATTTAGGGGGAAATGATGAGTTGACAATATGTGTTCTCCTATCTAATAACACAATATGTATTTCCAGTTACTTAATCTTTTTTTTTAAATGTCTCTTAGCAGATCCTCTACGTTTATGTTGGCATTTTATCTTTTCGTTTGTTATATTTTTCATTTCTAAAGAAATTATTTTTTATATATAGGATAGTTGTTGATATTGGTACATTAATTTTGTAAACTCCCACGTTACCAAAGTCTCTTATTGTTTCTAACAATGAGAATAGTAAGATGGTTGATCCTTGAGTTTCACGTATATATTTTCCCCAGCTGCATAAAAATAGCTCCTCTTTACCCAATATTAACTTCTTTATTTCTTCTTCTTACCTAATGATATTGGCTTACACCTCCACTATAATATTAAGTTACAGTGCTAATTGTTGGGCATCCTTTTCTTGTTCCTCACAATAATAAAAATACATCTAGCATACCACTACTAAGCATGACATTGGTCAAGTGCTTTTTTGGCATCCAAAAAAATGACCATCTGGTTTTTCTCTCGACTATTAATATAGCATATTACTAGATTTCCTAATATTGAACCACCTATGCATTTGGTTCAGAGATGAAACTCTGGCATTGTAGAATATTATTTTAATGTACTGTTGAATCTGTTTTCTAGTACTGAATTTACGATGTTCAATAACTGCCTCTAATTGTTTTAAATGAACACCCTGAGAGGGGAAAGGCTATTTGTACAGGGTGAGCTCCAGTCAGGTCAAATATAGTCTTGAGAATGAGGTCTTCCAAGGAACCTCCAGACAGGTCAAATAATGACAATTTTCTGGGAACAGGGCTGTGAAGGAGCTCCAATCTTGTTCTGCCCCTTCCGGTGGCTTCCAGGTTGCTAGTTTTCACCATGACTGGGGGCTGCTGGTTTCCAAAGGCTACTATGGAGCTGGAGAGAGGAGAATGGGAACAATGCAAGCTAAAATGCCATACAAAGTTCACTGTTTTTGCTGAGATTCAGCCATTTTTCTTGAATAAATGTTCAGATTGCTGCAAGCCTGTAGTTAATTTTCAGAGTCCTGAAAGAGTTGATTCTGACTATTTTTGCCAGTATTCTCACTGCTTTTATAAAGGAGAATTTTCAGAGGTTCTTACTCTGCTATTATTGTTGACATCCTTTGCATTTCAATTCAGCTCAATCTTTATACTTATTAATTTGCTATTCATACTTTCTGATTCTTAAAATTTCAATATTTACATTTCCTTTTTCATTTCCTATGAAATTACTAATGATGCTTATCTTTAAAATCTCCTTCAGTTTATACTATTCACTATTTTCTTTAGTGTTGGAAGCATTTCGTACCTCTCTTGCATAGAATTAATTCTTCTTAAATGGCTGATAAATCTAGGTTAGTAGTTCATATCTGTAGTCAGGAATTTCTTTTTTAAAATAAATTTATTTATTTCTTTTTGGCTGCGTTGGTTCTTCATTGCTGCATGCAGGCTCTCTCTAGTGGCGGTGAGTGGGGGCTACTCTTCGTTGCAGTGTGCAGGGTTCTCATTGCGGTGGCTTCTCTTGTTGCAGAGCATGGGCTCAAGGCGTGCAGCCTTCAGTAGCTGTGGTACGTGGGCTTCAGTAGTTGTGGCTCACGGGCTCTAGAGCGCAGGCTCAGTAGTTGTGGTGGACAGGCTTAGTTGCTCTACGGCATCTGGGATCTTCCTGGACCAGGGCTTGAACCCATGTTCCCTGCATTGGCAAGCAGATTCTTAACCACTGCGCCACCAGGGAAGCCCCAGGAATTTCAACTAAACAGTGTATCCTCAGAGTGGGTGAGAATCTTTGTTTGTATATTATTATATGCAGGTTCTAGTTATATATATCCACTTCTAATAACTATGGAAGAGGGGTGAAATATGCAGTTGGGCAGTGTCTGCAGGTCACCTGCTTTCTGGATATAAATTCCTTCCTCTTCTGAACATAACATAAATTACCAGGGATATCTCTAGTCTCCCATGCCAGGACTCTAACTTTAGAGAGTAGCTATCATAGCTTTATCTGGGGGAGAAACACTTCGTTAGTTAGTTAGCTACTCACTTTGCTTTTTGCTTCCGCTGCTTTTGGGTGGAAGTCTATAGTTGCTTCAGGCTGTGCTTGCTTCTTTCTCTAATCTCCAAATACATTCATTCACTTACAGAATATTTATTGAGTGTCTACTACGTGCCAGGCACTAGTTTAGATACTGGGAATTCAGTGATGAACACAAAGTTCCCAGCTTCAAGGAACTTATATTCCAAAAGGAAGATAAACAAATACATAAGGTAATACAATTTAACAAAGTAATAATACTTTTCTTTTTAGATCTTTTTTCTTGATGTGGACCACTTTTAAAGTCTTTTATTGAGTTTGTTGCAATACTGTTTCTGTTTTATGTTTTGGTTTTTTGGCTGCAAGGCACATGGGATCTTAACTCCCTGACCAGGGACCGAACCTACACCCCCTGAATTGGAAGGCGAAGTCTTAACCACTGAACCACCAGGGAAGTCCCCAAAGTAATAATACTTTGGAAAATAAAACAAAGGAAGGACTCCCTCCCATGAGGAAGCTTGCACAACACTCTCAGATAGCCTCATCCACAAGAGGGCAGAGAGGAGGAGCAAGAACTACAATTCTGCAGCCTGTGGAAGGAAAACCACATTCGCAGAAAGACAGACAAAATGAAAAGGCAGAGGACCATGTACCAGACGAAGGAACAAGATAAAACCTCAAAAAAACAACTAAATAAAGTGGAGATAGGCAACCTTCCAGAATAAGAATTCAGAATAATGACATTCAAGATGATCCAGGACACCTCGGAAAAAGAATGGAGGCCAAGATCGAGAAGATGCAAGAAACATTTAACAAAGACCTAGAAGAATTAAAGAACAAACACCGGGAAGAATTAAAGAACAAACAGAGATGAACAATACAATAACTGGAATGAAAAATACACTAGAAGGAATCAATAGCAGAATAACTGAGGCAGAAGAACGGATAAGTGACCTGGAAGACAGAATGGTGGAATTCACTGCAGCAGAATAGAATAAAGACAAAAGAATGAAAAGAAATGAAGACAGCCTAAGAGACCTCTGGCACAACATTAAACGCAACAACATTCGCACTATAGGGGTCCCAGAAGGAGGAGAGAAAAGACCCAAGAAAATATTTGAAGACATTACATTCAAAAAACTTCCCTAACATGGGAAAGGAAATAGCCACCCAAGTCCAGGAAGCACAGAGAGTCCCAGGCAGGATAAATCCAAGGAGAAACACGCCGATGCACACAGTAATCAAATTGACAAAAATTAAAGACAAAAAAAATTATTGAAAGCAGCAAGGGAAAAATGACAAATAACATACAAGGGAACTCCCATAAGGTTAACAGCTGATTTCTCAGCAGAAATTCTACAAGCCAAAAGGGAGTGGCAGGATATATTTAAAGTGATGAAAGGAAGGAACCTACAACCAAGATTACTCTACCCGGCAAGGATCTCATTCAGATTCAACAGAGAAATCAAAAGCTTTACAGACAAGCAAAAGCTAAGAAAATTCAGCATCACCAAACCAGCTCTACAACAAATGCTAAAGGAACTTCTCTAAGTGGGAAACACAAGAGAAGAAAAGGACCTACAAAAACAAACCCAAAACAATTAAGAAAATGGAACTAGGAACATACACATCGATAATTACCTTAAAAGTGAATGGATTAAATGCTCCAACCAAAAGACACAGGCTTGCTGAATGGATACAAAAACAAGGCCCATATATATGCTGTCTATAAGAGACCCACTTCAGACCTAGGGACACATACAGACTGAAAGTGAGGGGATGGAAAAAGACACTCCGTACAAATGGAAATCAAAAGAAAGCTGGAGTAGCAATACTCATATCAGATAAAATAGACTTTAAAATAAAGAATGTTACAAGAGACAAGGAAGGACACTACATAATGATCAAGGGATCAATCCAAGAATAAGATACAACAATTATAAATATATATGCACCCAACACAGGAGCACCTCAATTCATAAGGCAACTGCTAACAGCTATAAAAGAGGAAATCGACAGTAACACAATAATAATGGGGGACTTTAACACCTCACTTACACCAATGGACAGATTATCCAGACAGAAAATAAATAAGGAAACAGGAGCGTTAAATGACACAATAGACCAGGCAGATTTAATTGATATTTATAGGACATTCCATCCAAAAACAGCAGATTACACTTTCTTCTCAAGTGCGCACGGAACATTCTCCAGGATAGATCACATCTTGCATCACAAATCAAGCCTCGGTAAATTTAACAAAATTGAAATCATATCAAGCATCTTTTCTGACGACAACGCTATGAGATTAGAAATCAATTATAGCAAAAAAAAAAAAAACGTAAAAAACATAAACACATGGAGGCTAAACCATACGTTATTAAATAACCAAGAGATCACGGAAGAAATCAAAGAGGAAATCAAAAAATACCTAGGGACAAATTACAATGAAAATACAACAATCCATAACCTATGGGATGCAGCAAAAGCAGTTCAAAGGGGGGAAGTTTATAGCAATAGAAGCCTACCTCAAGAAACAAGAAAAATCTCAAATAAACAATCTAACTTTACACCTAAAGGAACTAGAGAAAGAAGAACAAACAAAACCCAAAGTTAGTAGAAGGAAAGAAATCAAAAAGGTCAGAGCAGAAATAAATGAAATAGAAACAAAGAAAACAATAGCAAAGATCAATAAAACTAAAAGCTGGGTTTTAGAGAAGATAAACAAAACTGATAAACCTTTTGCGAGACTCATCAAGAAAAAGAGGGAGAGGACTCAAATCAATAAAATTAGAAATGAAAAAGGAGAAGTTATAATGGACACCACAGAAATACAAAGCATCATAAGAGACTACTACAAGCAACTCCGTGCCAATAAAATGGACAACCTGGAAGAAATGCACAAGTTCTTAGAAAGGTATAACCTCGCAAGACTGAACCAGGAAGAATCAGAAAATGTGATCAGACCAATCACAAGTAATCAAATTGAAACTGTGATTTAAAATTTTCCAACAAACAAAAGTCCAGGACCAGATGCCTTCACAGGTGAATTCTATCGAACATTTAGAGAAGACCTAACACCCATCCTTCTCAAACTCTTCCAAAAAATTGCAGAGGAAGGAACACTCCCAAACTCATTCTATGAGGCCACCATCACCCTGATACCAAAACCAGACAAAGATACTACAAAAAAAGAAAATTACAGACCAATATCACTTATGAATATAGATGCAAAAATCCGCAACAACATACTAGCAGAGTCCAACAACACATTAAAAGGATCATACACCGTGATCAAGTGGGATTTATCCCAGGGACGCAAGCATTCTTCAATATACGCGAATTAATCAATGTGATACACCACATTAACAAATTGAAGAACAAAAACCATATGATCATCTCAACAGATGCAGGAAAAGCTTTTGACAAAATTCAACACCCATTTATGATAAAAACTCTCCAGAAAGTGGGCCTAGAGGGGAACTACCTCAACATAATAAAGGCTATATACAACAAACACAGCACACAACATTCTCAATGGTGCAACACTGAAAGTATTTCCTCTAAGATCAGGAACAAGACAAGGACATCCACTCTCACCACTATTATTCAACATAGTTTCAGAAGTCCTAGCCATGGCAATCAGAGAAAAAGAAATAAAAGGAATACAAATTGGAAAAGAAGAAGTAAACTTGTCACTGTTTGCAGATGACATGATACTGTACATAGAGAATCCTAAAGATGCCACCAGAAAACTACTAGAGCTTATCAATGAATTTGTAAAGTTGCAGGATACAAAATTAATGCACAGAAATCTCTTGCATTCCTATACACTAATGATGAAAAATCTGAAAGAGAAATTAAGGGAACACTCCCATTTACCACTGCAGCCAAAAGAATAAAATACCTAAGAATAAACCTACCTAGGGAGACAAAAGACCTATATGCAGAAAACTACAAGACACTGATGAAAGAAATTAAAGATGATACACACAGATGGAGAAGTATACCATGTTCTTGGATTGGAAGAATCAATATTGTGAAAATGACTATACTACCCAAAGCAATCTACAGATTCAATGCAATCCCTATCAAATTACCAATGGCATTTTTTACAGAACTAGAACAAAAAATCTTAAAATTTGTATGGAGACACAAAAGACCCCAAACAGCCAAAGCAGTCTTGAGTGAAAAAAAAACAGAGCTGGAGGAATCAGACTCCCTGACTTCAGACTATACTACAAAGCTACAGTAATCAAGACAATGTGGTACTGGCACAAAAACAGAAATACAGATAAATGGAACAGGATAGATAGTCTAGAGATAAACCCACGCACCTATGGTCAACTAATCTATGACAAAGGAGGCAAAGATATACAATGGAGAAAAGACAGTCTGTTCAATAAGTGGTGCTGGGAAAACTGGACAGCTACATGTAAAAGAATGAAATTAGAACACTCCCTAACACCATACACAAAAATAAACTCAAAATGGATTAAAGACCTAAATGTAAGGCCAGACACTATAAAACTCTTAGAGGAAAACATAGGCAGAACACTCTATGACATAAATCACAGGAAGATCCTTTTTGACCCACCTCCTAGAGAAATGGAAATAAAAGCAAAAATAAACAAATGGGACCTAATGAAACTTAAAAGCTTTTGCACAGCAAAGGAAAACATAAACAAGATGAAAAGACAACTCTCAGAATGGCAGAAAATATTTGCAAATTAAGCAAGTGACAAAAGTTTAATCTCCAAAATTTACAAGCAGCTCATGCAGCTCAGTATCAAAAAAAAAAAAAAAAAAAAAACTCCACCCAATCCAAAAATGGGCAGGCGACCTAAAGAGACATTTCTCCAAAGAAGACATACAGATGGGCCATAAGCACATGAAAAGCTGCTCAACTTCACTAATCATTAGAGAAATGCAAATCAAAACTACAATGAGGGGCTTCCCTGGTGGCGCAGTGGTTGAGAGTCCACCTGCTGATGCAGGGGACATGGGTTCATGCCCCAGTCCGGGAAGATCCCACATGCCGCAGAGCGGCTGGGCCCATGAGCCATGGCCACTGAGCCTGTGCGTCCGGAGCCTGTACTCCGCAAGGGGAGAGGCCACAACAGTGAGAGGCCCGCGTACCACAAAAAAAAAAAAAAAAACTACAATGAGGTATCACCTCACACCAGTTAAAATGGGCAAATCTACAAACAATAAATGCTGGAGAGGGTGTGGAGAAAAGGGAACCCTCTTGCACTGTTGGTGGGAATGTAAATTGATACAGCCACTATGGAGAACAGTATGGAGTTTCCTTAAAAAACTAAAAATAGAATTACCATAGGACCCAGCAATCCTACTAGTGGGCATATACCCAGAGAAAACCATAATTCAAAAAGACACATGCACCCCAATGTTCACTGCAGCACTATTTACAATAGCTAGGTCATGGAAGCAACCTAAATGCCCATCAACAGACGAATGGATAAAGAAGATGTGGTACATATATACAATGGAATATTATTCAACCATAAAAAGGAATGAAATTCGGTCATTTGTAGAGACATGGATGGATCTACAGACTGTCATACAGAGTCAAGTAAGTCAGAAAGAAAAAACAAATATCGTATATTAATGCATATACGTGGAACCTAGAAAAATGGTACAGATGAACCACTTTGCAGGGCAGAAATAGAGACACAGATGTAGAGAATAAACATATGGACCGCAACGGGGGAAAGTGGTGGTGTGGTGGTGGCGGGATGAATTGGGAGATTGGGATCGACAAATATACACTAATATGTATAAAATAGATAGCTAATAAGAATCTGCTGTATAAAAAAATAAATAAAATAAAATTCAAAAAAACAAATAAAATAAAATTGGTTGTGGTGATGGTTTCACAACTCTGTGAATGTAGTCAAAACCAATGAATTATATACTTTAAATAGGTAAATTGTATGGTATGTGAATTATATCTCAATAAAGCTGTTACCAAAAATACAATAAATAAATAAAACAAAGGAAGGAGTAGAGCAAGACTACAAGGGAGCTGTGTCAGATTTGGTGATCATTTCTCTGAGGTGGTAACAACATTTCAGCAAAGATGTGAAAAATCAAAAGTAGAAAACTAAAAGATGTAAAAGAGGGCCTTCAGAAGGAAACAAGTGTAAAGAAACTAAAAGGAAAACATCCTGATATGTTTGAGAAATAGCAAAAAGGCTGATGTTATTAAGTGAATACGCGGTAGGAAATGAGTCCTGAGAAGCAGACAAGGGCCAGGTCACACACAGCCTTGTAACACATGATAAGCAGTTTGGGGAGGTAATGGGTGCTTCAAGCAAGATAATGACATGATTTGATTTATATATACTAAATGCCACAGGGAGAAGAGACTATAACGAAAGCCCCCTCCAGGCAGATTGTTCCATATGTTTGGAAAGCATTTCTCTGGGCTTTATCCAGGGGACAAACACCAGAAGCTCAAAATAGAGCAAGGGCCGGGAAACTGATGAATACTCCAGGCACTCCTTCATTCTTCATATTCATTTACTTGGAGTCTGGTATATTTCTGAAACTTCTACATATACTTTCCAATGTGATTTCTTCTCCTAGTTTCTCTATCAATCCAATCTCACTGTTTCCTATCTTTCAGAAATTCACTGAAGTCTATCAGCTGATGGCAATCTTTCTCAAGTACTACCTTTAAAAAAACTTACCTAACTTATCTACTAACACATTCACTCAGAGTCCTCTGTACTCAAGAGTCCTGCTAAGTAGACACAAATATCCAGCAGACCTGCACGCAACTGACCTCCTTTAAGGCTCCCCTTAAAGTAACCCTAAGAGAGCCTTTTAGCTCTCACAATTCACGCATCAGCACAAATCACATTTCTGTGGCCCAAAAAAACTGCAAACAACCACACCTTCTCTGCTGGACTTCCTGTGGACAGACAAAAGCCATCACCATGTTGGTTAACTCCCTCCATAAATAAACAGCCCGGCCAACTGACTGTGGTAAAGTTGGTGAATTCTTCTGGCTACTTTATTTGGGAGACATGACTAACACATCATGGTACTGTCAGCTGTAGGAATATTTATAGCAACTTTACACTAAACAGAATACTATCAGAACTTACTGAGAAAGAATATATATATATATTTTTTTTTTTGCGGTACGCGGGCCTCTCACTGTTGTGGCCTCTCCTGTTGCGGAGCACAGGCTCCGGACACGCAGGCCCAGCAGCCATGGCCCACAGGCCCAGCCGCTCCGCGGCATGTGGGATCTTCCCGGACCGGGGCACAAACCCGTGTCGTCTGCATCGGCAGGCAGACTCTCAACCACTGCGCCACCAGGGAAGCCCGAGAAAGAATATTTTTAAAAATACATTTAGGCTATACCAAATTCTTAACAGGAAAAAATATTTTATCAGGAATAGATTCTCCGAAAAGAACTGTTTTTACAATTTCTAACCTTATTTCTTGGAAAATCATCCTTTGAAGTTGTCTGTAAAATTATCCTTAATAAAAATTAACACAGGGCTTCCCTGGTGGCGCAGTGGTTAAGAATCTGCGTGCCAATGCAGGGGACACGGGTTCAAGCCCTGGTCCGGGAAGATCCCACATGCCGTGGAGCAACTAAGCCTGTGTGCCACAACCACTGAGCCTGCACTCTAGAGTCCGCAAGCCACAACTACTGAGACCATGTGCCACAACTACTGAAGCCCACATGCCTAGAGCCCATGCTCCGCAACAAGAGAAGCCACCGCAATGAGAAGCCCGCGCGCCGCAACAAAGAGTAGCCCCCGCTCGCTGCAAATAGAGAAAGCCCACGCACAGCAACGAAGACCCAACGCAGCCAAAAATAAATAATAAAATAAATTTAAAAAAAAACTTTTCCCCACAAGCTTCCAATAAAATTGGGAGATAGCGTTCCACAGGAAAAATTCCAAAACCACAGTATAAAGTATTGAGAAGGAACGAGTTCATCTGAATTAGAGTGTCATAATGACCTTAATAATAATCCAACAGTTCTACTACATTCCTTCCAACCCTCTTTGGACCTCTCTTCAGTTTTTAGTAACGTGTCAGTCACAAAGCATAAGAGTTTCTTTAATGCATGGAGATCCAGACTCCATAGAACTCTCAGCCTCCAAAACTTTATCTCCACCCTCCTTTAATCTAAAGTTAACATTTCTAAGAGAATCACATTTTTTCTATAGGTGCTGTGGCCTGACACATGGTATACTCCAACATGAATGTTCTATAAATGTGTCTATGCTACCCATTTTCTAAAGTCAAAATTCTATATAGCATTCTATATATCCTTCCATCACATGTATCTATCAATCCACTCTCCAGTATTTGAACAAAACTTACTACACGCTATATTAACAGAAGTGAGTCTTTTGAAATGCATGTCTTTAGCTCTCAGAACTAAAAAATCTAGGTACAGATCTTTTATTAATATTTTACTTCGAATTTATTTATTCCTTCAAAAATCCATCAGCCAAAACACCATCACACATAATTTCAGGGCTGTCATTCAGTACACAGAGTAAAGAACAGTGAAGTAAGTTTTAACACTTGCTATTTTACCCTTTTCAACATAATTCATCTCTGTTAGAGGCAGGCTTGGCAAGCTTGAAGCATGAACTCTGGAGTCTGACTCTTAGGTTCAAATCCCAGTTCTGGCACTGATGAGTGGTGTGGGAGCTTAGACAAGTTATTTAACTTTTCTGAGCCTCATTTACTTCATCTGTAAAATGGGAAAAATAATAATTAGTGTTTTTCTCATAAACTTGTCATAGGTTTAAATGAGTTAATATCTATAAAGCTCTTAGAATAGTGTCTGGCACATAGTTACGATGATATAACTGTTAAAGAAAAATAAAAGAAAGAAATATCTTAGACATAAGCTAAACAGACTCAGGACAGAAATGTGGTCTTCAGTGAAAGTCAATTCATTAGTTCCTCTTAGTTTTTCAAAGGGCAAAATATTGAAATTATTAAAGGTAAGGTCCAGGGACTTCCTTGGAGGTCCAGTGGTTAAGACTTCACCTTCCAATGCAGGGGGTGCAGGTTCAATCCCTGGTGGGGGAGCTAAGATCCCATATGCCTTGTGGCCGAAGGCCAAAAAACCAAAACAGATGCAATACTGTAACAAATTCAGTAAAGACTTTTAAAATGATCCACATCAAAAAAAAAATCTTAAAAACAAAACAAAACAAAACCCAACAACAGCAACAAAAAAGGTAAGGTCCAAATAACAAGAGATTGCTGTGAGAGATTAAACAAGTTGGGCCTATAGCTGATACTCTTTGTCCCTGGCTTTGATTCCAACACTCTGCACAAGAACTTCCTTCCAAGTCCTCAAGGAAAGCTGTTTTCAAGCTCCTGGGCAATAAAACATTGAATATCAATCACGTCCTGTTACTTAGCAAATATGAACTCATCATGGTCACAAATACTTTCAGGAGATCCAACTGTGAGTTGTGAGTTACTAATAACTAAGATTTATGTAATGTTGTTTATGGGTCAGGCACTGTTCTAAGTACTTTACATATATTAACTCTTTTAATCCTCTCAATAAGTCTGTAAGATATGTACTATTTACTATTATCACCATTTTACAGATGAGAAAACTGAAGCATAGAGAGTAACTCAACCAAGGTCATATACCTAATAACTCACCAACCTGGAATTCAAGCCCAGGCAGCCTAGCTTCAAAGCCTGAGGTTTTAAAACATAGCTTCGTGCCTCAGTACAGAACATCACAGACAGGACTAATGATTTTTAAAAGCTGACCAAGTTAAAAATATATGCTGGGACTTCCCTGGTGGCACAGTAGTTAAGAATCCTCCTGCCAATGCAGGGGACACCGGTTTGATCCCTGGTCTGGGAAGATCCCACATGCTGCGGACCAACTAAGCCTGTGCGCCACAACTACTGAGCCTGTGCTCTAGAGCCTGCGAGCCACAACTACTGAGCCTGCGTGCCTAGAGCCCGTGCTCCGCAACAAGAGAAGCCACCGCAATGAGAAGCCCGTGCACCGCAACGAAGAGTAGCCCCAGCTCACCGCAACTAGAGAAAGCCTGTGCACAGCAACGAAGACCTAATGCAGCCAAAAATAATTAATTTATTTATTTAAAAAAATGTATGCTATGTCATGCTACAGTCACCAATAGCCAGAACTCACAAGCCAGGTAATGAGAAGATACTAAGAAAGCCAGTTTTCTTCTTTATTCATTCTTCTCCAAGGCCTCCCAAATAAATATGAGTTAATACAAGAGAAATGCTTTAAATAGTGCCTGGCACATAGTAAGTGCTCATTACGTGTTAAGAGGAGGTAGTGGTAAAAACAGTAGTGTATGCCTGCTGACCCTGCCTCACTCTAATAGCTGTGATATGCTAGGAACTGCTGATATCTCTACCATCTTTCCCCCTTTATGATTAGAGGAAATGAATCAGGATAATAAATAAATACGGTCCACTGTAACAAATCCTAATGACTCTTCAATTGTGTTATTTTGACCTGACTATATACACACTCCTTGGCTCTCTTTTCTTGGTTTACAAAGACTGGAATGGGGCCAGAAAAAAGCAGAATAAAGCAGCTTAGTAACCTTTTGATTAGTTGCCAAGAGCAGAAGCAAGGTTTGTAAAAGGAACTTAATCAAACTAAACTTTGACTGTCAGATGGAAACCAGAAAAGGATTCTAATGATAAAAGCTCTACACATGACCAAGCGTTGTCAACCTCATGATTCTGTATCACTGCAGTTTTTTAAATGATGTGCCTAGACACAGAGTAAAGGACAGAGGTGACAGTAACAATAATTGGGGCAACAGGGTCTCCCTCTCTCAACTGTTCTGCACTATTATTTAGGTTAAAAGATTAAGAAAATCAAGATATATTTCAGTGAAAAAAAACCTAACAAACCCAAACATCTCCAATTCCCAAAAAACAATATTGGAACAAATCTAGCAGCCACTAGAATTTTTCAAACTGCAGGTTCAACACATTACTGGGTTATCATATCCATTTAGTGGATACCAACAGTTTGTTTTGAATGAAATGTAACTAAACAAAATAAATAGAAAATATTACAATGCATCACCAATAGTAAAAATAAATATTGTTTCATGAAATGTCTGTTTCAATTTTAAATATTAATATGTACATATGTGTATAAGTACTGGATGACAATGAAAAATGCATCTTATAGTGGGTTGTGATCAAAAAACTTTGAATGCCATTTTGCCCAAAGATTTTAAGAAACTGACCAGGGACTTCCCTGGTGGTCCAGTGGTTAAGACTCCGTGCTCCCAATGCATGGGGGCCGGGTTTGACCCCTGGTCAGGGAGCTAGATTCCGCATGCCACAACTAAAGATCTCGCACACTGCAACTAAGACCCCGTGCAGCCAAGATAAATGTTTTTAAAAAATTAAAAATTAAAAAACTGACCAGTCAAAAAGGAGGGAAATATCCACTTCAAGCTACATGTGAAAGAACACTCAAAGTTTTAGTGGTTCTCTAAATTACAGTTTTTTAAAGGCAAGCCTCTGAAAATGAACAAAAAAGGAAAAAGGAACCATCTGGGCAAGAATCAATAGTTTACCATAGTTATTCCAAATAAGCACCAATTTCATCGAATGAGACGTACCAACACTAAATAAATATTACTAACAGGAGATAAACAGAAATGAGATAAAGCAAAGATTTTCAGTTCATCTAGCTATTAAATACCACACCAACATGACAGATGGTGCATAAGCAAAAGCTCTAGTACTCACTCTCAAGAACACTTATTTTTTAATGTTATCTAATCACTGCTTCCTAACCTATAGCAAAGTTAAGAACTGATGAAAAGGAAAAACAGATTTGAAAAACTCAGTGAAGTAATAACACACTGATTACTAGGGTATGTTTTCTAATAAGATATGTATGTACTCTTTTGTATCCTAAAATGTTCTCTAAATTCTGAAATATTTCAAGAAAAAATCATACACATGCATTTTGGATTATGCTGTCAGTAAAGAGAGTGAGATTATCATATTAATATAATCAATCTAGTAGGAAAAAATTAACATCGTTGTGCTAAATTAAAATGCCCTCTTATTTTGAAAAAAGGAGGAACAACAGGTGAATCTGACCTAAATCTTTTTCAACTACTACGGAAACTAAAGAATAAGTTCAATTCCACCTAAGAGCTAATCATTCTAATTTATTCCCATAGTAACAGTGCTGATAGCAACAAACTACCAATTTTCCTAAATTCAGTAATTGCTACATCATTAAATTTCAGGTGAAAGGAAACTACTGAAATTTTAGAAAATAAACTGATTATCAAACCCACATATAAAAGAGAGTTGCTTTTGAAACAAAAATCAAATGTTTAAATCAAAGTAAAGCACATTCTAAATACCAGTAAGTAAATCATCATAGCAAAGCTTACACTTTTCAGCTCAATAACAATACTTTTCTGACAGAGGAAAAAAAAAAATCAAGACAAAAGCTACTATTAAAAATCAGTGCACTTAATTAACATGTCTGAATTAATAAAGGGGGTTTAATAGTATATAAGAATGAAAATAAGTAGTATCCCTAACCAAGTGTCACTTCTGACCAGAAACAACAGTTGTTTTTTTGTTAACCAGATTCCATGATTCTCAATTGTATTCAAAAATACTCAGAACACGTAAGTCCCAGGCTCTTCCATTAAGCTGCGCTCAACTGATATAAAATCATCTCCTTCCCTTAGAGATGCAACAAAATTTTTAAATCTGGAAATAATAAAGTACAAAAAAGTAACAGTAATATGATTAACAATATTCTAAATGATTATTTGCATTTTTATTTAAAAAGGAATTGTTTTATGAAAGTACACCTCCTCTTTTCTAAAGTAAAAATAAAAAGACTAATTTAAATGTATTACTCTAAACATGGTAGTCCTAAAGAAATGGATGCACTTAATTTTGTACAAATTTCCAAATCTCAAAATGAGACTAGAGGTAAGTCAGAAATTTCAGCTTTAGTCTTCTGTTTTATATTTCAAAGTTGTTAAATTCATATTGGGGACAGTAAGATTTCAGAGTTCAAGACTATTACATAAATTTATTTAATATTCGGCAAATCAGAGAAAGGGAAAAAATTAATGTCAAGGGGTAAACATTTTAGTAACATAGAATGCATTTTATTAAATAAACTGCCTTTTCTCCAAATAACTCAAAAGTAATTAACTTCCATATGATAATTTTTTTAAGAGGGAAGGATATGGATATTACTTGCTTTCTTAATATGTGGTTTTTGCCATCTAAGAAACCTAGGTAGTAAAGGGTTTGCAATTTGCCTTAAGCCAGCATTTATAAAAGGACCAGGTAAAACCCCTCTCTAACGTTCCCAACCAAATGCAGTATTCTTCTGTGTTTCAGAGAAATGGGATTCTTTAACTGTTTTAACCTATGAAGGAAGAAATCATTAAACTAGTAGAACTTTGTACAAAAAGGTCATGAACTCTGGAGCTAGAAAAACTAAGTTCAAATCCACCTCTCCTGCCAACTAGCTGTGTTACTTTGGGCAAATTGTGTAACTTCTGTGCCTTGGTTTTCTCATTTGTAAATGGAGATAAATATAGTACTTAATTCATAGTGTTGTAAGGATTAAAGCGTTAATACTATATGTAAGCCACTTGGTAATTCCTGGCACAGAGTAAGTGCTACAAAAAATGTGCTTTTTTAAAAAAATTACTGCTTTACCACTACAGATTTTTACAGTTCAGTTGTGAAAAAGTTTCCCAAATGAAAATTATTTAATTGTATGTATAAAGACATGACTTTATTTATATTAATTAAGCTGTGATACAGATTAATGCAAGAACCTTAAACTCAAATAATGAAATCACTGAGTGTTTTGAAAATAGAAAATCATAAAATCTAGTTAAAAAAATCATATGCCGTTGTACTGATAAGAATTGACACCTTCTTAGGATTAAAGCTTATTTTCATTCTAATATGTTAAGTCTTTTTTTTTCCCTACACCCTGGTGATGCAGGTTATGTTTACTCTTATAGTTTAATTCAGATATATCCAAATAAAGTCAAATCCAGAATCTAAGTGTAAATGCCAGCCTTGTATAATGTCATCTAGTTCATATGAACTGTCTATATATGTAATATAACTGTACATAGTAGGTATCCATAAAAAATTTGCTGAAAGGAATGTATTACAAAGATTATTACTATTTCCTAACTACTATAAAACTATTTGTTTTTATTCCCTAGGAAATAAAAACAAATCTAACTAGTACAAATATTAACCAAGCTAATAAGTTAAAGTGCATCCAACACAATCTGTAGCAAGATCTTTAAGATATTAAACACTGACAGCCTTGGGCTAATCTGTTAATTAACTTACAATAAGTCAGCACTATCCACAGTTCCTCTTCTGGTTTAAAATACTACTACATATTTAAAAGGGGAAAATAGCAAAGATAAATTTTATGAAGCCCATATTTCAAATATCCTTTTAAATATACTATAAATAATAGAGAAAATACCCTAATTATTTCTACATTTAATAATTAGATACCCTAGGACTTAGGTTAATGGAATCAAATAAAAATATCAAGATGACCATGTCACTGCTGTTTGCTGTGTTCTCTGCCAATAAAACATATCAATAAGGCAGTTTTTGCTTAAGCCATATATTCTGTACAAGAACATGCACCTGTATTTTGAAGTTAATCTGCAGATAGAAAGTCCACATATTTTCCACTTTACTATAAATATTACAATTCGGCCCCTTGGTATAAACCAATTAAATGAATGTATTGGAGACGCAAGAGGGAAGGGATATGGGAACAGATGTATATGTATAACTGATTCAGTTTGTTATAAAGCAGAAACTAATACACCATTGTGAAGCAATTATACTCCAATAAAGTTGTAAAAAAAAAATGAATGTGTTGGAAAAAATAAAAACTATTCTTAATATCCTTAAATACATTTGGAACTATTTCTATGTTGAACTATATTCTATGTTGAACAATTCTGAACTATTCTTCCTCCATTTAAATCACAAAGAAGTTAAAATATCCTGCTATTATATGCAGAACACAAAAATCTTTTAGACAACTACCAAAAAAGAAGTTCTATGAGCCTTTTGTCTGTAAACAAAACAAAAAGAAAGAAGTCATGGAGTGGCTTAGGCAGATCACAGAAACCATCATACCGCAAGGTACAAATGACCAGGACACTGTAAAAATTTAAAATTTTTAAAACTGCATTTTCCTTAAAACATATCCTAGGGTTCAAGGATAAAAATTAAAATATGTAAAACAAAGTACAGTAGCAAGTAAAATGACAAAATATAACAATCAAAAATAATCAAACAAAAAAACCCTGCAGGCATAAAACTAATATGCATAAATGTATTTTAAATTGAGCCATCAGGGTTACAAACTAAGACTCTGCCAAACTAAAGCAGAAATTTTTTATAGAAAACCGACAGTCATTCCACTCCTGAGCTTTAAAAACAAATACACTATGTTGTCTCTAGTGATATTTTTTCCTTTGGCAGCTAAGCAAGAGGTGTAGGCTTTTCAGTAATTAGAAAGTCCATCACTGTTCTGTACAAACAATAGGACCATGAATACAACTGTTCCAATGAGACCACAGGATGTTCCGTTTCACGTAAGAGCTTTTATGCAGAATTTGTATCATAATAGGCCAAAGAGATTTTAGAAGAAAAGAGAGAGAGAAAGAGACTCTCTAAGACTTTTCAACTTCTACTTCTGTACAACACAGTTTCTTTCTGGAGTCCCTCTTTGAAGGCAAAATGACTTCGGCCTTGAATTTTAAATTCTGCATCATAGATTTCTTAACCTAAAATGTTTATTCCTATGACATAAATTTTTTGAAATGAACCACTAAATACAATATTGTGCTCTCCAGCCTACAGCTTTGAAAGAACTAAAACCCATTTCTCTAAACACATGAATAGGACTTACGACAATGACAAATTGGGGAAAACACCACCAATTTAAACCGTGATTTCTGTATTTTATAAAACAAAGGGATAAGTTTGAACTGTAATGGTTCCCTCCAGCTGTGAACTATAGAAATCAATCTAGATTTAAACAGACATGCTGAAGAAGTAAAAAGTTCAGAAATGAAAAAGGTTGAAAGAGGGCCTTGCAGCAATCCAAATATGGGTATGTATGTACAAAAAAAAAAGGGTCCACCAGCCTGGAGGTAAGAAAACATAGAGTGTCAGCCCATATTCATTGGGGTTAGTTTTAAAGATTGGAAAATGATGAGGCCAGGATGAACAGAAGCTAGAGTTTCCAATGTAGGTGCTGGGGAGGAAGTACTAGAGTAAGGAGCTTTCAAAAGGGCTTCCCTCAGCAGTGAAATAAGTCCTGAAAGCCAACCAGAAGGGTCCTTCTCTGTGGCTTCTAGGACTAATACGGCCAAGCTCCAAAGTCCTTTGCTAAAAACAGCTGAAGGGATCAGCCCAATTTTGGAATACGCCAAGGTCTATGCTATGCTTGCATATGTATATGTCTCATATAATGAGGGAGACTTTTCTATCACTTATTAGTCAAAAGAAAAGCATATGCTAAAAGCTGTATTTATTCTGTTCACTGAAGTACTAAATTTTAGAGCACACTTTACATGAGAACAGAAACTGATCACACAAAAACATTTGTAATCAAATGCTAGACATACACCATAAATATTGGAAAGACAAAAATAAAAATTATCCAACTCTGTGTCTCAAAATATACCTCAGATAACAAATTTTGGAAAACAGGACACTAACCGTTATTAAAACTAATCCCTTCATTTTAGAGATGACTAAAAGCCTACAGAGACATTTAAGAAATTTACGAGAAACTGAAGTCTCAAAATGAGAAAAAGATGGTTTTAAGACGGTGAAAACAGTAAAGAAAAAAAGAGTCAGAAGAATATGCTAAGTAATAAAGTAATGTGATGTCTGGTCTATGAAGAAACAAGAAGAAAAACAGAAAACTTGTCAATACAGTAACAATGAAGAAACAATGTATAAGAAGCAAAGATACACATGCACACTGAGTTCAACTAAAGAAAATGTACTTCGAAATTACTATAATGAACTATTTAGCAGAAATTTTTTCAGTAACAGTACACTAAAATTTTTGGCAATAAGCTTAAAAATCTGGGGCTAATAATCTCCCAAGAAACTCTGTCCTCCATCATAGCAGCTGTCCTATAAGTAAAGCCCGTGCAGAAAACAGAGCTGATCATCCCAGAACATCCGCATTTTTGCCTCAGCTGTGCATATCCATTCTCATGGTATAGAGAACAAGAAAATGACGTCCTCATGACCTGTCGATTAACAAGATGACTCAAGCCCAATCTACCAGCAATTCCGAGTGCCTGCCACCTGTTAGCCTGCTCTAGCGAAAGCCCCCAAAACTGTGCTCCAGCGAAGAACTGGGAACGACTTTCTTGTTCCCTGATCATGGAAACTACCAGAGTTCAGTCTAACCCAGCGCCTTAAGGAAAACTTCCCCCAGGCCGGGTAAATCTGCCCAGATCCGGGATTGGGCAAAGGGCTCCTTTAGCGAAGAAAAGGAGAGAGAACCCTAGGCGAAGCACAAATGTCACCTACTCGTCCCGGGAGGGGTAGGGGTCAAGGATGAAGAAAGTTGGAGAACCAGGACCTAGGACCCCAGAGAGAGACAGGCTCAGTTTCGCAGTGGAGCAGGGTGAGCACAACGAGGAGGTGGGCCGCCCTGCTGGGTGAAAAAACAGCAAGATCCCAGGATCAACGGTCGGGGAAGAGAGGTGCTAAAGTTAGAGTAGGGGAAAAACCGAGGGGCAGTGGCTTAGGGAAGCGCTGAGGCGAAAAGGCAAGAAACCAGGGCTTTTAAAAGGCGGATGAGGCGGAGGAAAAATAGCAAGGCGAGAGGTGAGCGGCGACAAAACAGGCTCAGCTGAGGGGAAAGAGGCGAGGCCGGCGTGGGGGGGAAGGAATGAAATGAGCTCAGGAAGCATTGCAGGGACAAGGGACAGGCAAAGAGAACCCCCACCCACAGGGGCCGGGACACAACTCTTGACCCGTCCCTCTACAGGCTGTATTCGACCGGCCGCACTCAGACCCTGTCGGCAGCGGAGACTCACCCAAAGGCTGCAGAGGCCCCACAGCAGGACATGGGGACCGGTCCAAACACACAGGAGAACCAAGCGGCTGCAGGAAACGGCAGCGTTAGTGTGACCCGGATGCGCATCCCTAGAAACCGGAAGTTGGCGGCCAGGGTCATCACACAATCCACACCTCGTTCCAACAGAAGCCTTTGGGCGCATGTGTCAGGCCTCACGGGGAGGGGCGGGGAAGCGCCTAGACCCCGCCCACTCGGCCGTCCCGGGAGCCCCGCCCCTGGTTACGGCCCTCCCGGCCTCTCGGTGGTGCTTGGGGTGGGCAGGTTGGTTCATACGGCTCCTGGTTACCACTGGGGCCCAAGCAGCCCCGGTTAAAAAAAAAAAATACTCAGCACTCATGTTTCAAGAAGGTGTTTCAAGTTGCGTGTAATTCCTTTCTCTCTAAAGCGAAAGTGAAATGTTGGACGTATTTGGTAGATTTAGAAAAACTGTGGGAGGAAGAATCGCTAGGAAATTCTGGAAGGCACTTGGAGGGGAGGCTAGCCCAAGGTCATGGTTTTATTCCGGTATTAGTTTATTCCTAATATTGTATTGAGCTACCAGTTAACTTCTATTTCGTGCACAATATTTTATGTAATAATTTAATCAGAAACAAGGTTTTTAAATGCTTCGTTAACGTTAAATTACCCCAGTATGGAAAAGGAGCAGGGTTGAATTAAGGTTTTGTGGGGGCCTGAAGTTTATTCAATTCGGGGGCTCTCTTTAAGGAAACCCACAATTACAAATACAATATTAGGTCTAAAAATGAATCTTTAGTGTTACCAAAGAAATCACAAATCACAAGTTTTTAAAATTTCATAAATAACACAAAATCCAGAAAAAGTAAACACTATTAGTTGATACACCTCTAAAGTACGTTTTTTTCCTACATTTTTTGGCTGTATCTTCTTTGATCACCTTTTCCTATGACAATTTACCAAGCAATATCATTTACCGAGATCCTTGACTCCTGTCTCTGACACCATACATCTAAATCATCTGCAAATTCTGCAGGATCTACCTTTAAAATCTGTCCCGATTACGACTATTTACTGCCTCTGTTGGTATAAGCCACAGTTAATGTGTGGCCGTTTGCTGTTTTTTTGTGTTTTTTTTTTTTTGCAGTACGCGGCCTCTCACTGTTGTGGCCTCTCCCGTTGCGGAGCACAGGCTCCGGACGCGCAGGCTCAGCGGCCATGGCTCACAGGCCCAGCCGCTCCACGGCACGTGGGATCTTCCCGGGCCGGGGCACGAACCCGTGTCCCCTGAATCGGCAGGCGGACTCTCAACCACTGCGCCACCAGGGAAGCCCCGTTTGCTGTTTTTATACACTTGCCCTTCCAGGGTCTATTAACACAGCAGCAGTGGGCTCCTGTTAAAACCTTAATCAGATCAGGTCCCTCCTCCAGTGGATTCCTATTTCAAAGTGAAAACCAGAATCCTGCATAAGCCTAGAGGACCCTCAAGACTTGGCAGTACAAATAACCTCATCTCCTACTCTTTCCATTATCCCTCTTTTCAAGGCACATTGGCCTCTTTGCTATTCTTCTAACCTGCACATAGACTCAGGGTATTTGTGCTTGCTGATCCCTCTGCCCAGAATGTTCTTCCTCCAGATAACTGCATCTTTCACCCTATCACTTCCTTTACATCTTGGTTCAAAAGTCACCCTCTCAATGAGAACTTTCCTAACACTATATTTAAAATTAAAGTATTACCCACAAAAATAAACTCAAAATGGATTAAAGACCTAAATGTAAGGCCAGACACTATAAAACTCTTAGAGGAAATCATAGGCAGAACACTCTATGACATAAATCACAGCAAGATCCTTTTTGACCCACCTTCTAGAGAAATGGAAATAAAAACAAAAATAAACAAATGGGACCTAATGAAACTTAAAAGCCTTTGCACAGCAAAGGAAACCACAAACAAGATGAAAAGACAGCCCTCAGAATAGGAGAAAATATTTGCACATGAAGCAACTGACAAAGGATTAACCTCCAAAATTTACAAGCAGCTCAGGCAGCTCAATATCAAAAAAACAAACAACCCAATCCAAAAGTGGGCAGAAAACCTAAATAGGCATTTCTCCAAAGAAGATATACAGATTTCCAACAAACACATGAAAGGATGCTCAACATCACTGATCATTAGAGAAATGCAAATCAAAACTACAATGAGGTATCACCTCACACCGGTCAGAATGGCCATCATCAAAAAATCTAGAAACAACAAATGCTGGAGAGGGTGTGGAGAAAAGGGAACCCTCTTGAACTGTTGGTGGGAATGTAAATTGATACAGCCACTATGGAGAACAGTATGGAGGTTCCTTAAAAAACTAAAAATAGAACTACCATATGACCCAGCAATCCCACTACTGGACATATACCCTGAGAAAACCATAATTCAAAAAGAGTCATGCACCACAATGTTCACTGCAGCACTATTTCCAATAGCCAGGACATGGAAGCAACCTAAGTGTCCATCAACAGAAGAATAGATAAAGAAGATGTGGCACATATATACAATGGAATATTACTCAGCCATAAAAAGAAACAAAATTGAGTTATTTGTAGTGAGGTGGATGGACCTAGAGTCTGTCCTACAGAGTGAAGTAAGTCAGAAAGAGAAAAACAAATACCGTATGCTAACACATATATATGGAATCTTAAAAAAAAAAAGTGGTTCTGAAGAACCTAGGGGCAGGACAGGAATAAAGATGCAGACGTAGAGAATGGACTTGAGGACACAGGGAGGGGGAAGCGTAAGCTGGGATGAAGTGAGAGAATGGCATGGACATATATACACTACCAAATATAAAATAGATAGCTAGTGGGAAGCAGCCGCATAGCACAGGGAGATCAGCTCAGTGCTTTGTGACCACCTGGAAGGGTGGGATAGGGAGGGTGGGAGGGAGACGCAAGAGGGAGGAGATATGGGGACGTATGTATATGTATAACTGATTCACTTTGTTATACAGCAGAAACTAACACACCATTGTAAAGCAATTATACTCCAATAAAGATGTTTAAAAAAAATTAAAGTATTACCATCCTCCCTGCACTTCCTAGCCCAGTTCCCTCACTTAATTTTTTTATAATAACATTTTTCCCGTCCAACAATTTGCTAGTGAATTTGGTTTAACATCTCGCCCCCACCCCCATCGCCCTCCCTTTCCTCCCCCCACCAGAATGTGAGCTCCATGAGGGCACGCATGTTTGTCTGTTTTGTTCACAGATGTATTTCAGTACCAGAACAGAACCTTGCACTTGGAGGGCACCCAATAAATGTTTGTTGACTAAAAGGATCAATTGCTCATTTACTTTGCTTCTGCTCATCCAAAACCATGCAAGCTGAGCCACCAACTCCACCAGGGGGAGTACATGAGTAACCAATGTGATATCCCCAGAAAAGTTTTTCCTAAAGCATATACATACACATAATTCTAAAACACACCTACAAGAAAGCACACAAATACCTCCCCAGAGCAAAGAATGCTGGCCCTACTATCAATAAAAACCCTCCAATGTCTTCACAGTCCCTTAAGAATAAAACCCAAGCTCTTTACTATGGTCTACAGGACCCTTCTTGGCCTGCCCTTCCTAACTCTCTGATGTCATTTCCAGCCTCCCTTATCCTCACGTACAGCCATCCTGTTCTTCTTTGTGCTTCTTGTACAAACCAAGCTTTCTTGCCTCAGGGTCTAAGCAAATACCCTTTCTGCTCTCTTGAACACTCTTCTCCAAACCTTCCAATGAATTATTCCTTCTGCTACTTTCAGTTCTGAAGGCTTCACACAGGCCCCCCATGACCCCCATCTCCCGTCTAAAGTAGCTCTTCCATCCCTTTCTCATACCTTATCTTTTCTCCATGGTCCCTATCACTATCTGAAATTACCTTGTTTATTTATCGTCTGTCACTAGAAAGTAAGCTCCATGGGGGTCTATATCTCTCTTGTTCACTGCTGAATTCTCAGCACTAGAAGAATGACTGGCACATAGTAGGTGTTCAATAAACAAAACAAGTAATTACTAATATTTACTGAAGCTTTACTCTGTGTTACTTACCATACACAGTAAATATATAAATGCTCATATTTCTCTTTTAATCCTCCCAACATTCTTGGGAAGTATTATGATTATCTCCATTTTAGAGATGAGGAAACGGAGTCAGGGATAAGTTAAGCAACTTGCTCAAGGCCACACAACTGGCAAGAAGCAAACCCATGACTTGAATCCAGGTCTGCAAGACTACAGAGCCCATGATTCCTCTCAAACTACAGGAAGAGCAAGTATGGATTAATTTATTTACTAGTTTCTTTTCTCTGACTTCGGACAATTGTGCTTGCTGTCATGGTCAGCAAGAGTGGAAATGTTTGTTGGGTTTTTTTTCCTGCCCTATGCACTACTCCTGGGGACAGATATCAAGAAATATGCTAGGGACTTACCTGGTGGTGCAGTGGTTAAGGATCCACCTGCCAATGCAGGGGACACGGGTTTGAGCCCTGGTCCGGGAACATCCCACGGAGCAACTAAGCCCATGCACCACAACTACTGAGCCTGCACTCTAGAGCCAGTGTGACACAACTACTGAGCCCGTATGCCACAGCTACTGAAGCCCGCGCGCCTAGATCCCATGCTCTGCGACAAGAGAAGCCACCACAATGAGAAGCCCGTGCACTGCAATGAAGAGTAGCCACCGCTCACCACAACTAGAGAAAGCCCGCGCCCAGCGACGAAGACCCAAGGCAGACAAAAAATAAATAAATTTATTTATTTTTTTAAAAAAAGAAATATGCTAAAAATATGGTTTTGCTCAAGCCGAATTATAACTACTTAGATATTTGCTATATTATTTCTGTAGATTTGAAATATATCATTCAACTTTTAACACAAAAGAAAGGCTATTCAACTAGTCCAAAAGTATTATGGTCATGTCTTTCTAAACAAAAGCCAAAATGTAAATCAAAACACAAGCCTAATTACACTAAAGCTATCTAAAAATAAGTTCTCTAAATTGTATATTTCCATTAAAAACACATAATGAATCAGTGTTTTGTAATAGCTATTAACTTAAACCCTCCTGATTGATCTGAGAGGCTAATGGTCTAGCTTTTGTTTCTGTTGACTTCTCTATGGTACTTAAGGCAATATCTTATTATGTACATGGTAGTTGAGCCTCTAAAAGCAATCAATAGTTGATGGGATTGTAAAATGGTGCAACTGCTATGGAAAACAGTATGGCAGTTCCTCAAAAAATTCAAAATCAAACTACCATATGACCAACAATCCCACTTCTGAATATATAGCCAAAAGGATTGAAAGCACAGTCTCAAAATGATATTTGCACACCCATGTTTATAGCAGCACTATTCATGATAGCCAAAAGGTAGAAGCAACCCAAATATCCATTGACAGATAAATGGATAAATAAAATAAGGTATATGCTTTTTTTTTTTTTTTTTTTTTTTTTTTTTGCGGTATGTGGGCCTCTCACTGCTGTGGCCTCTCCCGCCACGGAGCACAGGCTCCGGACGCGCAGGCCCAGCGGCCATTGCTCACAGGCCCAGCCGCTCCGCAGCATGTGGTATCCCCCTGGACCGGGGCACGAACCCGTGTCCCCTGCATCGGCAGGCGGACTCCCAACCACTGCGCCACCAGGGAAGCCCCATACTTTATTTTTTTAATATACTTTAGAATACAATGCAGCCTTAAAAACGAAGGAAATACTGTCACAAGATACAATATGGATGAACCTTGAGACCATTATGCTAAGTAAAATAAGCTAGTAACAAAAGAACAAATACTGTATGATTCTACTTATCTGAGGTCTTTAAAGTAGTAATTCATATATATATATATATATATATATATATATATATATATATATATATATATATATATATATATACACACACACACACACACACACCAGTGGCTGGGGAATTCCCTGGTGGTCCAATGGGTAAGACTCCAGGCTCCCAATGCAGTGGGGCCAGGTTCAATCGCTAGTTGGGGAAATAGATCCTGCACGCATGCTGGAACTAAAGAGTCCGCATGCTGCACCTAAGACCCAGTGCAGCCAAAATAAATAAATAAATAAATAAAAATAAACATTAAAAAAAAATAAATATACCAGGGGCTGGAGGGAGAGAACAAAGGGGAATTGTGTAATAGGTAGAGAGTTTCAATTCTGTAAGATAAATAGACTTAGGAGAACTGTTTCACAAAAATGTCAATATACTTAACACTACTGTTAAGTGTACACTGAACTGTACACTTAAAAATGGTAAAGGTGGTAAATTTTATGATATGTTTTTACCACAATAATTACTTAGCTTTTAAAAAGAAATCTATAGCAATCTAGTCATTGATATAATAAAGATGTGGGTCACTTTATGCCTACTCGGCCCTGCATGGACATTATCATAGTTTTTTTCACAGTTTTGTCGAAATTTACACCAGTAAGAAGGCTTTGGAGTGGAATAAATTCACATTTTCAAGATGTGCAGTAACCATTGCTGTCTTTTTTTCTTTTTTGAATTTCCTTTTATTTATTTTTTTATACAGCAGGTTCTTATTAGTCATCCATTTTATACATATCAGTGTATACATGTCAATCCCAATCTCCCAATTCATCACACCACCACCTCCCCCACCGCCACTTTTTCCCCTTGGTGTCCATATGTTTGTTCTCTACATCTGTGTCTCAATTTCTGCCCTGCAAACTGGTTCATCTGTACCATTTTTTCAGATTCCACATATATGTGTTAACATACGATATTTGTTTTTCTCTTTCTGACTGACTACACTCTGTATGACAGTCTCTAGGTCCATCAACGTCTCTACAAATGACCCAATTTCTTTCCTTTTTATGGCTGAGTAATATTACATTGTATATATGTACCACATCTTCTGTATGCATTAGTCTGTAGATGGGCATTTAGTTTGCTTCCATGACCTGGCTATTGTAAATAATGCTGCAATAAACATTGGGGTGTATGTGGGGTTTTTTTTGTGTGTGTGTGGTACGTGGGCCTCTCACTGTTGTGGTCTCTCCTGTTGCGGAGTACAGGCTCCAGACGCGCAGGCTCAGCAGCCATGGCTCACAGGCCTAGCCGCTCCACGGCATGTGGGATCTTCCCGGACTGGGACACGAACCTGTGTCCCCTGCAGCGGCAGGCAGACTCTCAACCACTGTGCCACCAGGGAAGCCCTGTATGTGTCTTTTTGAATTATGGTTTTCTCTGGGTATATGCCCAGTAGTAGGATTGCTGGGTCATATGGTAATCTATTTTTGTTTTTTTAAGGAACCTCCATACTGTTCTCCATAGTGGCTGTATCAATTTACATTCCCACCAATAGTGCAAGTGGGTTCCCTTTTCTCCACACCCTCTCCAACATTTGTCGTTTGTAGATTTTCTGATGATGCCCATTCTGACTGGTATGAGGTGATACCTCATTGTAGTTTTGATTTGCATTTCTCTAATAATTAGTGATGTTGACCAGCTTTTCATGTGCTTCTTGGCCATCTGTATGTCTTCTTTGGAAAAATGTCTATTTAAGTCTTCTGCCCATTTTGGATTGGGTTGTTTGTTTTTTTAATATTGAGCTGCATGAGCTGTTTATATATTCTGGAGATAAAACCTTTGTCTGTTGATTCATTTGCAAATATTTTCTCCCATTCTGAGGGTTGTCTTTTCAGCTTGTTAGTAGTTTCCTTTGCTGTGCAAAAGCTTTTAAGTTTCATTAGGTCCCATTTGTTTATTTTTGTTTTTATTTCCATTACTCTAGGAGGTGGATCAAAAAAGATCTTGCTGTGATTTATGTCAAAGAGTGTTCTTCCTGTGTTTTCCTCTAAGAGTTTTATAGTGTCCAGTCTTATATTTAGGTCTCTAATCCATTTTGAGTTTATTTTTGTGTATGGTGTTAGGAAGTGTTCTAATTTCATTCTTTTACATGTAGCTGTCCAGTTTTCCCAGCACCACTTATTGAAGAGACTGTCTTGTCTCCATTGTATATCCTTGCCTCTTTGTCATAGATTAGTTGACCATAGGTGTGTGGGTTTATCTCTGGGCTTTCTATCCTGTTCCATTGATCTATATTTCTGTTTTTGTGCCAGTACAACATTGTCTTGATTACCGTAGCTTTGTAGTATAGTCTGAAGTCAGGGAGTCTGATTCCTCCAGCTCCGTTTTTTTCCCTCAAGACTGCTTTGGCTGTTCGGGGTCTTTTGTGTCTCCATACAAATATTAAGATTTTTTGTTCTAGTTCTGTAAAAAATGCCATTGGTAATTTGATAGGGATTGCATTGAATCTGTAGATTGCTTTGGGTAGTATAGTCATTTTCACAATATTGATTCTTCCAACCCAAGAACATGGTATATTTCTCCATCTGTTTGTATCATCTTTAATTTCTTTCATCAGTGTCTTGTAGTTTTCTGCATACAGGTCTTTTGCCTCCCTAGGTAGGTTTATTCCTAGGTATTTTATTCTTTTTGCTACAGTGGTAAATGGGAGTGTTTCCTTAATTTCTCTTTCAGATGTTTCGTCATTAGTGTATAGGAATGCAAGAGATTTCTGTGCATTAGTTTTGTATCCTGCAACTTTACAAATTCATTGATAAGCTCTAGTAGTTTTCTGGTGGCATCTTTAGGATTCTCTATGTATAGTATCATGTCATCTGCAAACAGTGACAGGTTTACTTCTTCTTTTCCAATTTGTATTCCTTTTTTTCTTTTTCTTCTCTGATTGCTGTACTTAGGACTTCCAAAACTATGTTGAATAATAGTGGTGAGAGTGGACATCCTTGTCTTGTTCCTGATCTTAGAGGAAATGCTTTCAGTTTTTCACCATTGTGAATGTTGTTAGCTGTGTGTTTGTCATATCTGTCCTTTATTATGTTGAGGTAGGATCCCTCTATGCCCACTTCCTGGAGAGTTTTTATCATTAATCAGTGTTGAATTTTGTCAAAAGCTTTTCCCGCATCTATTGAGATGATCATATGGTTGTTATTCTTCAATCTGTTAATATGGTGTATGACATTGATTGATTTGTGTATATTGAAGAATCCTTGCATCCCTGAGACAAATCCCACTTGACCATGGTGTATGATCCTTTTAATGTGTTGTTGGATTCTGTTTGCTAGTATTTTGTTGAGGAGTTTTGCATCTATATTCATGAATGATATTGGTCTGTAATTTTCTTTTTTTGTAGTATCTTTGTCTGGTTTTGGTATCGGGGTGATGGTCGCCTCATAGAATGAGTTTGGGAGTATTCCTTCCTCTGAAGTTTTTTGGAAGAGTTTGAGAAGGATGAGTGTTAGCTCTTCTCTAAATGTTTGATAAAACTCACCTGTGAAGCCATCTGGTCCTGGACTTTAGTTTGTTGGAAGATTTTAATCACAGTTTCAATTTCATTACTTGCAATTGGCCTGTTCATATTTTCTATTTCTTCCTGGTTCAGTCTTGGAAGGTTATACGTTTCTAAGAATTTGTCCATTTCTTTCAGGTTGTCCATTTTATTGGCATAGAGTTGTCTGTAGTAGTCTCTTAGAATGCTTTGGATTTCTGCAGTACCTGTTGTAACTTCTCCTTTTTCATTTCCAATTTTATTGATTTGAGTCCTCTCCCTCTTTTTCTTGATGAGTCTGACTAATGGTTTATCAATTGTGTTTATCTTCTCAAAGAACCAGGCTTTAGTTTTATTGATCTTTGCAATTGTTTTCTTTGTTTCTATTTCATTTATTCCTGCTCTGACCTTTATAATTTCTTTCCTTCTACTAACTTTGGGTTTTCTTAGTTCTTCTTTCTCTAGGTGTAAGGTTAGATTGTTTATTTGAGATGTTTGTTGTTTCTTGAGGAAGGATTGTATTGCTATAAACGTCCCTCTTAAAACTGCTTTTGCTGCAACCCATTGGTTTTGGATCATCGTGTTTTCATTGTCATTTGTCCCTAGATATTTTTTATTTCCTCTTTGATATCTTCAGTGATCTCTTGGTTATTTAGTAACATATCACTTAGCCTCCATGTGTTTGTGTTTTTTACGTTTTTTTCCTGTAATTGATTTCTAATCTCATAGTGTTATGGTCAGAAAAGATTCTTGATATGATTTCAATTCTCCTTAATTTACTGTGGCTTGATTTATGACCCAAGATGTGACCTATCCTGGAGAATGTTCCGTGCGCACTTGAGAAGAAAATGTAATCTGCTGTTTTTGGATGGAATGTCCTATAAATACCAAGTAAAGCTATCTGGTCTATTGTGTCATTTAAAGCTTCTGTTTCCTTATTTATTTCCATTTTGGATGATCTGTCCATTGGTGTAAGTGAGGTGTTAACGTTCCCCACTATTATTGTGTTACTGTTGATTTCCTCTTTTATAGCTGTTAGCAGTTGCCTTATGTATTGAGGTGCTCCTATGTTGGGTGCATATATATTTATAATTGTTATATCTTCTTCTTGGATTGATCCCTTGATCATTATGTAGTGTCCTTCCTTGTCTCTTGTAACATTCTTTATTTTAAAGTCTGTTTCATCTGATATGAGTCTTGCTACTCCAGCTTTCTTTTGATTTCCATTTGCATGGAATATCTTTTTCCATCCCCTCACTTTCAGTCTGTATGTGTCCCTAGGTCTGAAGTGGGTCTCTTGTAGACAGCGTATATATGGGTCTTGTTTTTGTATCCATTCAGCGAGCCTGTGTCTTTTGGTTGGAGCATTTAATCTATTCCCGGTTAAGGTAATTATCAATATGTATGTTCCTATGTCCATTTTCTTAATTGTTTTGGGTTTGTTTTTTGTAGGTCCTTTTCTTCTCTTGTGTTTCCCACTTAGAGAAGTTCCTTTAGCATTTCTTGTAGAGCTGGTTTGGTGGTGCTGAATTTTCTTAGCTTTTGCTTGTCTGTAAAACTTTTGATCTCTGTCAAATCTGAATGATATCCTTGCCGGGTAGAGTAATCTTGGTTGTAGGTTCTTCCCTTTCATCACTTTAAGTATAGCATGCCCCTTCTGGCTTGTAAAGTTTCTGCTGAGAAATCAGCTGTTAACCTTGTGGGAGTTCCCTTGCATGTTATTTGTCATCTTTCCCTTATTGCTTTCAATAATTTTTTTGTGTGTTTAATTTTTGCCCATTTGATTATTATGTGTCTCTGCGTGTTTCTCTTTGGGTTTATCCTGCCTGGGACTCTCTGTGCTTCCTGGATTTGGGTGGCTATTTCCTTTCCCATGTTAGAGAAGTTTTTGACTATAATCTCTTCAAATATTTTCTCGGGTACTTTCTTTCTCTCTTTTCCTTCTGGGAGCCCTATAATGCAAGTATTGTTGCGTTTAATATTGTCCCAGAGGTCTCTTGCGCTGTCTTCATTTCTTTTCATTCATTTTTCTTTATTCTGTTCTGCAGCAGTGAATTCCACCATTCTGTCTTCCAGGTCACTTATCCGTTCTTCTGTCTCAATTATTCTGTTATTGATTCCTCCCAGTGTATTTTTCACTTCAATTATTGTATTGTTCATCTCTGTTTGTTTGTTCTTTAATTGTTCTAGGTCTTTGTTAAACATTTCTTACATCTTCTGGATCTTTGCCTCCATTCTTTTCCCGAGGTCCTGGATCATCTTCACTATCATTATTCTGAATTCTTTTTCTGGATGGTAGCCTATCTCCACTTCATTTAGTTGTTTTTCTGGGGTTTTATCTTGTTCCTTCATCTTGTACATAGCCCTCTGCCTTTTCATCTTGTCTATCTTTCTGTGAATGTGGTTTTAGTTCCACAGGCTGCAGGATTGTAGTTCTTGTTTCTGCTGTCTTCCCTCCAGTGGATGACGCTATCTAAGGGGTTTCTGCAAGTTTCCTGATGGGAGGGACTGGTGGTGGGTAGAGCTGGCTGTTGCTCTGGTGGGCAGAGCTCAGTAAAACTTAATCCGCTTGTCTGCTGTTGTGGGGGGTGGCTGTGTTCCCTCCCTGTTGGTTTTTTGGCCTGAGGCTACCCAACACTGGATCCTACCCGTGCTCTTTCATGCGGCTAATGGCATACCCTGGGAGGGCTCATGCCAAGAAGTACTTCCCAGAACTTCTGCTGCCAGTGTCCTTGTCCTCAAGGCCACCTCCTGCCTCTGCAGGAAACTCCCCAACACTAGCAGATACGTCTGGTTCAGTCTCCTATGGGGTCACTGCTCCTTCCTCTGGGTCCTGATGTGCACACTATTTTGTGAATGCCCTCCAAGAGTGGAGTCTCTGTTTCCCCCAGTCCTGTCGAAGTTCTGCAGTCAAATCCTGCTAGCTTTCAAAGTCTGATTCTCTAGGAATTCCTCCTCCCGTTGCCAGCGCCCCAGTTTGGGAAGCCTGACGTGGGGCTCAGAACCTTCACTCCAGTAGGTAGACTTCTGTGGTATAAGTGTTCTCCAGTTGTGGGTCGCCCACCCAGCAGTTATGGGATTTGATTCTATTGAGATTGCTTCCCTCCTACTGTCTCATTGTGGCTTCTCCTTTGTCTTTGAATGTGGCGTATCTTTTTTGGTGAGCTCCAGTGTCTTCCTGTTGATGATTGTTCGGCAGTTAGTTGTAATTCTGGCACTCTCACAAGAGGTAGTGACAGCATGTCCTTCTACTCTGCAATCTTGAACCAAATCCCATTGCTGTCTTTCTGTTTATTTGTTTGTTTGTTTGTTTGTTTGTTTATGGCTGTGTTGGTTCTTCATTGCTGTGCACGGGCTTTCTCTAGCTGCGGTAAGCGGGGGCTACTCTTTCTTGTGGTGTGCGGGCTTCTCATTGTCGTGGCTTCTCTTGTTGTAGAGCACAGGCTCTAGGCACACAGGCTTCAGTAGTGTGGCACGTGGGCTCAGTAGTTGTGGCTTGTGGGCTCTAGGGCGCAGGCTCAGTAGTTGTGGTACATCAGCTCAGTTGCTCCGTGGCATGTGGGAATCTTCCCGGCCAGGGCTCGAACCTGTGTCCCCTGCATTGGCAGGCAGATTCTTAACCACTGTGCCACCAGGGAAGCCCCCCTTTGCCGTCTTTAGAGCAAAGTATTTCCAGTCTCCTGAGTATGTTATCTTCGCTTTAACCACAGACATCTTTTCCATACAGTTACTATTATTCATATTTTTCTCCAACAAATCAGTATCATTTGGAAATACCCAAGATCTGTTGCTCTGTAGAGAATAATTCTTGAACAAAACTAGGGTGTTCTAGTACATCTCACCAGACAGGATTAAAATTATGACCCCGGAAATCTACATGAGATATAAATGGAACACTTTCGGCATCCTTACCACAGGCAGCTTTGTATTCATTAATATCACACTTGAAGTGTATTCTGGTTATCTATTGCTATATAACAAAACTCAGTGGTTTAAAACAACCACTGTATAATATCTCACAAGTTATGAGTCAGGAATTTGGGCAGGCCTGATTTGGGTGATTCTTTTCTTCCATCTGGAATGAATCAGAGTTCGTTGGTAATGTTCTAACTGATAGCTAGGCTGATCTGGAAGGTTCAACACAGCCTTATTCATATGCCTGGCACTTGATGGGAATGCCCGAAAGGCTGGGTTTAGATATGTAGTCTCAGAGCCTCTCCACGTGGTCTGTCCATCAGGGTAGTTGAACTTTTTACATGGCAGAGACAGGCCCTGGAAGCTGCCATTCTTTTAAGGCCAGCCTGGAAACTGACACAGCATCACTTCCATCCACTGGTCAAAACAATCATAAAGCTCATCTAGATTCAAGGAAGGCAAAGTAGACCCCAGACATTGTCAGAGTAACTTGGACCTCTTGCCACTATTGTTATCTTTCTGATGTTCACCCAAAGAGCTCCTGAGGAAACATTCATTTTGGTGTGTATCTACCCATTTATTTAGCAACTACTTTGTAATATTTTAGGCTCTGAGGACACAGCAGAAGACAAATCAGACAAAAACCTCTGCCTGCATGGAGCTCACATTCCAGTCAACCCATAGTCAGAAATCTAGTGAGTTGACTAGCTTCAGTTGGGGTTAAACATCTATTCCCACTTCCTTCTAGCGAGCCTTCTTATATTGCAGAAGTGGGAAGGTTTAGGATGGCATTTCTCAGGCTCCCTTGCAGCTAGGATTCTGGATGAAAGCTAGGTATTGCCAGTTAGATGCACTTGGGTAAGATTTACAAGATGGAAATGAGGAAGAGACCATTTTCCTACACTTTGGCCATTTCTACTGGCCAATACGGTCATCACTGGAGACATGGGGTTTTCCTGCAGCAGTCTTTCCATTTCCAGTCTCCAGCTCCATGAGTTGGGAAGGCAGCTGTAGCAACAGTGGCCACCAAAGGAGAGCTACCCAATCCTAGCTTTCTGACCCCTGAATCTTAATTCTAGAGAAGTATGACTATGTTCTTGAAATTAGTCATTCTTGAGTTGACCTCTGATTCTCTCTCCTCCAGATTTTCAATGATTTACAATGATTTTGTAAGCATTCAATTTCCTGAAATTAATTGCTTTCTGCTTTAAACACCTAGAAAGATTTCTGTTGCCTGGGCTGAAAACTGACTGAGAAGGTATGATATTAAAATTAAAATACTCAGTTCCTACTATCTCTGCCTTCTAGGTAGACCCTCTATATTTATCTGATGATTACATTAGAATCCCTCACATGGAAATCTGAGCATCTGATGTTCTTGCCTTTAGCTCCTCCGAGACAGCTCTGCAGCTTTCCAGGCACAGGGTGAACCTGACCAGGTCCCTGGTAGAGAGAAATCCAAGTGTTAGACCAGAGAGCAAGTCCCGGGAATCATGTGAAGCTTGGAAAGTGCAATCGCAGCAGCCAAGGGACCCAAGGTACCATCTCAGCATTAGCTCTTGAGAGACAGGACAGCCTAGTTCCTCCCCTGCTCCATGGAAGTGTGCTTTAAAGCTCTGAAATGGGAATAAGAATACTAGTCCTAATTCACAGGGTTTTGTAAACTATACAGTACTACACAAATATAAAAGGCTACATAGTATCTGAACTGGTTGTTCTTAAAGTATGTAGGTCTCTGAGCCACTATCAGGCAGTAAGTGAAATTAAAAATAATATTAATGCAGCATTTTTTTTTACCCTTATTCTCTCAAAAAGTGTGGTGTTTTCCAGAGACTCTGTGATGCCATCATTGCTCTGATGGCTAACTGGAATACGTGCTGGTGTATTCTTTATTTTTTAAATTTCTATTTTAATTTCTAAAAGAGAAAATATTAATAGCTGTAACCCATATAAACAAAAGTTTATAGGAGTGTTAAGGGATCCTGAAATAAAAACATTTGAGGACTGCTGACTTAGGCCCTTGTGTATACCCATTCTCGTACTATCTGTAATGGCCCCCACTCTAACCATTTCTGGTTGCCTGATTCCCACTCATGGTCATAACCCTGCCATGTCCAGCACTCTTCTACTAGGGTGCCTTTCTGTTTTGATTAACATACTTGAGACAGTATCTTTTCACACAGATGTCTAGTAGCTTTTGTCTTGGCACAGCCTTGGGACGCCATATAACTGTGACCTGTCTTCATGGGCAACACTAGACCCACAGCCCAGCCCCTTGCTTTACTGGTGCTGGGTCATCCTTTCTGGCTGGACTCATCTGGGATACCTGGTTTCTGCCCCTGCTTTCACCCTATTTAATATTAATCTCACCCACTTTGGCCCCCTGTTCCTACTTGTTGTTCCCCTCCTGTTCAAGTGGCCACCTGCTGTGGGGATCATTGCCAGCTGCCCACAGCTAAACTGAGCCATCCCCACCCCTTAGCCCTGTCCAGTTGGATAGCTTGAGCTGGGTCAAACTGAAGCCTCTTGGAAGTTTCCTGCCAACCACATAACGGATTAATATTTGCTTTTAATTATGGCTATACCTTCCACCAAAAATGTGGTTATCTGTGTATTTGTACTCTATAATTAGATTTAAAATTAAAACATAAACTGTTAGCACTGAATATTTCTTGTGGGTAGGATTAAAGAGACTTAATTTCTATGTTGTATGTATCTGTAAAGTTTGCTTTTTTTTTTTTTTTTACTATAGTGAGAATATATAGAGGTTAAGAACAAGGGCTCTGGAAAGAGATTGTGCCTGATCTCCCAGAACTCCCTGGCTATCCCACCGTTGTGTGACACTGGGCAGGTCAAGTACTTTCTCAGTGCCTCATTTTTCTCACCTTTAAAATGGAGATTTTTTTTTTTTTCGGTACGCGGGCATCTCCCCGCTGCGGCCTCTCCCGTTCCAGAGCACAGGCTCCGGACGCGCAGGCCCAGCGGCCATGGCCCACGGGCCCAGCCGCTCCAAGGCACGCGGGATCCTCTCAGACCAGGGCACGAAACCGTGTCCCCTGCATTGGCAGGCGGACTCCCAACCACTGCGCCACCAGGGAAGCCCTAAAATGGAGATTTTAAAAACCACTTATGGAAGAAGAAGGAGGAGGAGGGGGAGAGGGAAGGAGAGAAGGAGAAGAAAGCCCTTATAGGGTTGTATGAGCATTAAATATATGTAAAGTGCTTAGAATTATGTCAGATATCTATCTATATAAGTGATTAAATATCAAAATAGAATGGAGAAATAGAAGGTACATTATGAAGCTTTCATGAGTTTAGAGATACAGAAAAACATTATAATAAACCATAAAGGTCTGATCTTTATCAGGAAACTTGAGAAGATGAGAAGCTATTAATCTAAGTGCTTTAGAGAATGCCAACACCGGATTATCCATCCTCCTTTGTTTAGAAACATAAAGAAGAAGGCTAGTGAATTTTTACATAGGAGTTACCGTAAAATTTAAGACAGATCCAAATGACTTCCAAATCATGTCATTATAAAAAGACTGTTGGGCTTCCCTGGTGGCGCAGTGGTTGAGAGTCTACCTGCCGATGCAGGGGACACGGGTTCGTGCCCCGGTCCGGGAGGATCCCGCGTGCGGCAGAGCGGCTGGGCCCATGAGCCATGGCCGCTGGGCCTGCGCGTCCGGAGCCTGTGCTCTGCAGCGGGAGAGGCCGCAACAGTGAGAGGCCCGCGTACCACAAAAAAAAAAAAAAAAAAAAAAAAAAAAAAAAGACTGTCTAAGTCTTTTAATTAAAAAGACAAAGAGCTTTTCTATAATATTGGAATGTTTGTTTTAATAATTCCAGGAAGTATTTACTTGTAACCCTGAGGCTAATAATTCTTATTATAGAAAACTACATTTTTTTAGAAAGCTACTTTTTAAAAAGAATGTTGTTGTAGAAAACAGTGGTTATTCATTTAAAGCTGTACACTATTTTTGTTATAGAAGGTTAATTTTATTCCAGTTTGGTGATAAATTAACTCCCTATGACCTCACTGATCTAGATCTAATTAACTTGACAAGTATAAAAGTCTAGGCAGAGTCTCTTAAATTTGATAATGCATGTAAATACTTTCCTTCATGTGAAAAAGTTATCTTATAAAGGATTAAATATAAAACTCTAACAGATTAACTTTAAAAAGCAATACAAAGAATGAAATTCTGATACATGCTAGAACACGGATGAGCTTTGAAAACATTATGTCAACTGAAATAAGTCAAACACAAAGGACAAATACTGTATGATTCCACCTGATGAGGCACCTAGAATAGGCAAATTCATAGAGACAGAAAGTAGAATAGAGGTTACCAAGGTTACCAGGAGCTGGGGGAAGGGAGAATGGGGACTTATTGTTTATTGGTACAGGGTTTCTGTTTGGGATGATGAAAAAGTTCTGGAAATAGATAGTGGTGATGGTGTACAACCTTGACAATATACTTAATGCCACTGAATTCTTCACTTAAAAACAGTTAAGATGGCAACTTTTATGTTATGCGTATTTTACCACAATAAAAAAATACTGTACAAAAAAAGCAATTCAAAGGAAACAATGTAATATTTTCTAAAAGACAAATAACCTGGATTAAAACATCAATGACATGAAAAATCCAAAAATGTAGAGGAATTGCTCTAGATTTAAAGAAAATAGAGGGAATTCCCTGGAGGTCCAGTGGTTAAGATTTGGCCCTTTCACTGCCGTGGGCCCAGATTAAATCCCTGGTCGGGGAATTAAGATTCCACAAGCCACGTGGTGCAGCCAAAAAATAAATATATAAAAGAGAATAGAGAGACCCTAAAACCAAGTGCAATGAGTGAACTTTAATTCAATCCTGATCTGGTAAAAATCTATAAAATATATTCTTGTATCAATTGAGGAAATTTGAACATGAACTTGCAATTAGAAGATATTATAGAATATGTATTAACCTTCTTAGGTGTGGTAATAGTATTGCATTTATGTAGACGAGTGTTGTTATCCTCCGGAGATACATGAAGTATTCACTATTTAAAGGCTAAAGGGCCATGATGTCCTTGGCTTTCAAATAGTTCACAACATTTTTAAAATGCAGAGAGAAATTAAAGCAAATATAGCAGGACTTTCCTGGTAACGCAGTGGTTAAGAATCCGCCTGCCAACGCAGGACACACGGGTTCGATCCCTGGTCCAGGAAGATCCCACATGCCACAGAGCAACTAAGCCTGTGCACCACAACTACTGAGCCTGTGCTCTAGAGCCTGTGAGCCACAACTATTGAGCCTGCGAGCCACAACTACTGAGCCTGCGCTCTAGAGCCCGTGAGCCACAACTACTGAAGCCAGTGTGCCTAGAGCCCGTGCTCCGCAACAAGAGAAGGCACCACAATGAGAAGCCCACGCACCACAATGAAGAGTAGCCCCCACTCTCCACAGCTAGAGAAAGCCCGCGCAGCAACGAAGACCCAATGCAGCCAAAAATAAATAAATAAAAAATTTTAAAAAATAAAGCAAATGGGGCTTCCCTGGTGGCGCAGTGGTTGAGAGTCCGCTTGCCGATGCAGGGGACACAGGTTCGTGTCCCGGTCCGGGAAGATCCCACATGCCGCGGAGCGGCTGGGCCCGTGAGCCATGGCCGTTGAGCCTGCACGTCTGGAGCCTGTGCTCCGCAACGGGAGAGGCCACAACAGTGAGAGGCCCGTGTACCGCCAAAAAAAAAAAAAAAGACCAGAATTGGTCACTGATTTTGACCAGTGAAATATTTTAACACCAATCCAATGTTTTGTTTACAAAAACAAACAGACAGCAAACAAAAACAAAAAAACACCAACAGAAGAAAGAACATCTACAGAGAAAATTCCTAGCATGAAATATCTATTGCTTTTATATGAGGGTTAAAATCTTCCAGGCCGGAGACAAATTACAATTGTGAAGTGAGCTGTGAACCATAAAAACAATTTAAAAATTCAGAGTTTGAACAAGTGAAAGGTGAGAGACATATTAAATTTACTCCCTCCCTGGAATGCAGTCTCACTTTACTACCAAAGTAGGCAATGGGAGTGAAAGCAAGCTGAAAGCAGAAAAAGCTTCACCGCCTCAGCAGAGGATGGAATCTCGTGATAATATGGCTGCCGTTTACCAAGCGCCCACGGCCCTAGGCGCTGAGTTAGTCCTTCATATCCGTCGCCTCACTGAATTCTCCCAACGGCAAATTTATTATCTATTATTTGGCTATATACACCCTGATAATACTCTGATTATCTGCACTTTACAGAAACCTGGGGCTCAAGATTGTTAAATCTCTAAGTCGTAGACCTAGAAGGAGGAGGGGCAGGATCCAAACTCAGACGTGTGACTACAGCACTGGGGCCATAGCACCAGGAGGGCGAGCGAGCTCCAGCTTCCTGGTCCAGCCTCAGATCAGCATCCCAGCGGCCTAAGCCCCTCCCCTTCAAGTTCCTGAGCCAATCCAGAGAGCGGTCAATAGATGTTGAGAGACTCTGCTTCTCTCCACCCACTCTGGACCCAAGAGCCTCCTTTGCAGACACCTTCCACAGCACCCAGTTCCTGGCTCTCAAGGGTCTCCTGAGTCACCTCTGCTACCCGCAAGAACTGGGTCCGGGGGAGCCCTAGCCACCTCTGTGCCACACACTCCCAAGTTATGGCACCTGCTAACCCCCGTGTTAACTTCATCAACAGAAAGTAGATTTCTCCCGCTCCCATTCGCCTTGACCTAGTAAAGCCTAAAGGATATAAGCATGGCTTTTGGAGCCAGATACACCTAGGTTCAAGTCCCTGCATCACCACTGCCTGCCCGTGTGTAAGTTTCTTCATCTTCAGGCTCCCATCCTAAAATTAGGAATGATAACCCTATCTTTATAGCAGGCTTGTTTTGAGGATAAGATGCACTAACCTATAGAAAGCATCTAGCACAGTGCATGGCACTTTGTAAGCACTTGATAAACAACAGTTCTTATTTTCTTACTTTCATTGTTATCCCCACACTGTAGTCTGTCCAGCCTTTCAACCCCGATTTTGTACTTTGGGATCTAGATCTCCTGCCTTCTCGTGTCAATTTTTTTTTCTCTCTCTCTAGAAGTGAATCCAAACCCTGGGAGGGTTCCCAGGTCACTGGTGGGTCTTCTTCATTTAGACAGATCTTCCAGAAACAAGAATTTAGCTTGCCTGACGTTTTCATTTATAAAACTTATTTCCAGGTAAAGTTTTGCTGCAATGCCCACCAGTTTTCATCTAGAACTTGAATGTAGGTGATTATGCCCCTGGGAGCACCAATAAAGGATGGAGAGGTCACGAGGCGGGTCTGGAGCCTGGGCCTCAAGTCAGCTGGGCCTGACCCTGCTGTTGCTGGCTGTGAGGCGTGCACACTACTTCTCAACTCTGAACCTTAATTTCCTTAGCTATAACGTGGAGAGTCTGGCTCTTAACCTGTAGGGATGTAGTGAGGAATGCACGAGATAACAACAGGAAAGCCCATGTGCCTGGCACAGAGTAGGCAAGGGTAATGTCAGTTTTCTTCCCCCTAGCAGACCATCACTGTCTTGAAGTACTACCATCAGCAACCTAAAAGAGAGGTCCCACCCCTTAGGAAGCAAGGCTTCCCCTCTCCTATTGCATTTTCTACCTTTCCCCTAGTCACTCCTTTTGCTTCTCTGAACCTTGGTCATTCTGCCGTTGAGGGTGGGGCAACACAGGAAAGAGAGGAGGTTCCTAGGACTCAGCCAGCCGCAAAGTGGCCCTGCTCTGATGCCATCTGGTCAGGAGCTAGACTCGCTGCTTAGAAAAGCACATACGTTCTGGGCACTACTACCTAAGGGAAAACTCTGAGACACTTCAAAAACAGCAGTAAAGATGATTAAAGAGTTAGAGAAAAGGGCCTGTGAGGAAAGTCTATAGAACCTAGATTGTTTAGGTTAAGGAAGTGAAGGCAGGAGGGGAAGCCTGGGCTTCTGAGAGACAGTTTCCAAAGAGACGAAGCCAAACAAAATAAAATACGTACAGTGGTAGGTCAATGTTGTAGATTGGGAGGGGTGAGTGGTGGGTGACAGTGGAAGGGTCTTGGCAGGTCCACTGAGGCAGGACCTGAAGTCGGGGGATTTCTGTAAGAAAAAGAATGCAAAATTATTACCACAAAATTGCTAGGGCCCTTCCTGGGCTTTGAATGGTATATGCTGGTGAGGGACCCTGAAGCTCTGTTGATTTCACCTCTAATCAAGTAAATGTACTTCCAATCGATGGTGTGACAAGTGAGCTGGCAGCAAATCTGAGAAATGGTCACAAAGCTTGATTGTTCTGCAAACTCTGCCTGGCAATGCCTTCTTCCCCTAACTAATGCCTTTTTAGCCTGCAAAACGCAATGCCAGCCTGCTCTCCTCTCAGACATCTTACCAGATGCAGCCCTTCCCCGCCACAGTGGTTCAGTGCCTCACCTTCACGTGTGCACCTGTCGTCTGTCACACACTGTGCTTATATGGACCACTCCACCTGTGCATTAGTTATCTAATGTTGCGTAACACATTTCTCTAAAATGTAATGGCTTAGAACCATAGGCATTATCTCACCATTTCTGTGGATCAGGCATCCGGGCATGGTTTGTCTTAAGGCTCAGCTGGAAGAGATCGGCTTCCCAGCTCACATGATTGTTGGCAGGATTCAGTTCCTCACAGGCTGTTGGACTGAGGCCTCAGTTCCTCAAGAGCTGCTGGCCGGAGGCCTCCCTCAGTTCCTTGCCATGTAGACCTCTCCATCAAGCAAGCATGGCAGCTGGCTTCATCAGAGCGAGCAGATGAGAGGGCAAGAGAGAGAGTGGCAGCAAAGTGACAGTCACAGTCCTTTGTAACCTAATCACAGAGGTGACATCCTATCACTTTGGTCATATCCCATTCATTAGAAACAACTCACTAGGTCCAGCTCACACTCACATGTAGGGAATTACACAAAGTCATAAATACCAGGAGGTGGGGATCATTTGGAACCTTGTCAGAAGCTGCCTACTACAAATGTCACTCCTACTCCATCTTGTCACTGCCTGTTGTCCTGCCTGTCCCTGCCAGTCCATTATGAGTGCTTTGAAGACAGGAACCACAATTTACTCACATCTTAGTGCTCCTTAGTGACTAGCACAGGCCTCTGGGGCTTGTTAAGTGAATGGATAATGAATAAATGAATGACTGGTTATTCCCTGTAGCAGAAATGGAAACAAAGGCAAGTGTATCATTTTAATTAAGAGAGTGTGCTATTTACTACCTTTTCACCCAGTCACTGCATTTCTAGAAAATTAAGGAAATAATCAGGAAAGTAATTACAAGGATATATTTAGAAGTTTGTAAGTTAGTTGCAAGGATGATCTATAGAATTGTTTATAACAGCAAACATCCCCCTCAAAAACAAAAACAACTAACCTGTAAACTACCTGAATGTCCAATAATAAAGGATTGATTAAATGCATTATGTTACAGTCCTACAATGGATATTCTGAAGTCATTAAAGTGAAAAATATTGAACAGTAGTAAATGACAGGGAAAGATGCTTATAGTATTGTACATTATTTTAATATTGTATAATGCACATTATTTTAATATTGTATAATGCACATTATTTATTGTACATCTAGAAAGCAGGTTACAAAGCAGTGTGTGTATTTCACATTTTTACGAAGTAAATATACACATAGAAAAAGTCTGGAAGGATTTAATCAGTTTTGAATGGCCATGAGGTTCAGATAAACTGATTTTAAATTGCTTAAACAAACAGGTATGTGTTTCTTTTTTTGTTTTTTTCACATAACAAGATGTCTGAAAGTAGGCAGCCTCTGGCCTTGGTTCTCTCTGGCTCAGTATCACCGCAGTTCTTTAGGCCTTCCCCTCATACTTGCCACCTCATGGTCATAAGATGGTTGCCCCAGCTCCAGGAATCACATACACATTCAAAGAAGGAAGAACAGCTAAGGGGAAGCTCCAGTCATGGCTAACTCTTTACTAGGAAAGCAAAAGGTTTTCCAGAAGTCCCCCCCTATACTTCCCTAACTCTCTCATTGGCTGAGTGACACGGACATTCCCAGCTACAAGAGAGGCTGGGGACACTAGAAACAGAAATTTAATGATTGGCTTCAAAAGTCATGATGTATGCCCTAGTTACACAACTACCTAAACGAAGTTGAAGGTCTGTTAGCAAAGAAGGGAGCAGGGACATTGGGTAGGCAACTAGACCTTGCCCCTTTTAGACAGGACATGCTGTCCACTTTGTCACTGTCACTGTCACCTCACTCCTTCTAGTCTTACACATGGATTGCTCTACTCAGTTAATCATCTGCTAGTCCCTGAGGACATCTGAGCTTTCAACACTTGAATATAAAACTCAAGATTAGGGGGCTTCCCTGGTGGCGCAGTGGTTGAGAATCTGCCTGCCAATGCAGGGGACACGTGTTCGAGCCCTGGTCTGGGAAGATCCCACATGCCGCAGAGCAACTGGGCCCGTGAGCCACAATTACTGAGCCTGTGCTCCGCAACAAGAGAGGCCGCGATAGTGAGATGCCCGCGCACCGCGATGAAGAGAGGCCCCCACTTGCCACAACTAGAGAAAGCCCTCACACAGAAACGAAGACCCAACACAGCCATAAATAAATAAATAAATAAAATTAAATCATATGGGCTTCTAAGAAGACCTCTGCTTAAAAAAAAAAAAAAAAAAAACCCTCAAGATTAGAAAATGTGAAAAAATTGCTAGCTGTCCTTCACTATTCATCATTTCCTTCTTTCTTCTGGTAACAAAGCCACCTTCACCCCAAGAACTAGCAGGGCATATGGCTGCCCAGCTCAAGATCATATCTTCCAACCTCCCTTGAGGCTAGCTGGGTGTGACCATGCAAGTGCTCACCATTGGAAAGTGACTAGAATTGATATGAGCATCACTTCTTCTACATCATATCCTAAAAGGAAATCGTTAGCCATCTACGTCCTCTTTTCCCCCTTTCCCACAGGCTGGGAATGTAGATGTAGTGGTGGAGAGCTTGCTTCAACAATGTTCTAGGAGAGGGCAGAGCAACAAAATAGAGGGAGCCCATGTCCTTAAAATGACCACCTGGGGCAGAGCCACTTACTCACCACTGGACTCATGCTGACCCACTCATAGGCTTAAAGAGATAAAACAACGACAACAACAGCTATTAAACAAGATATGTATTTTTAGAGTATCCTGTATTTTTTTATCTCTTTATTAAAAACAGCTCTTCCGTTCCCCCAACTAATACGGAAAACAAACCGCACTATACTAATGGTTGTCGTTAATAGTTGAAAAGGGGGTTGGAGCTAAGTTGAAAAAAGAGAGGAGTCAAATAAGTGCTGGAATAGGAGACGATGTTTTTGTAAAGAAGTCTTGGAAAATACAAAGGCCTTCATTACCGGAGGAGGCACCTGAACTATTAACAGGCAGGACATTGATAGAGCTTGGTCAGAAGCCCTGCTGGGCTCTGCTTTGACCTAGAATGGAATTAATATGGTTGGGGCTGAATCTAAATACAAAGGCCAGGGTGAACCTGAACAGTGCAGCCTGAATGGCACATCGTTCAAGAAGGGTCTGTACAGCTATGAATTAGATGAGAGGGCCTTCAGTCAGGGTCTTTAGGTTGGAAGTAACAGAAGGCAACTGTGACTCTCTCAAATAAAACAAAACCAAAAAGGAATCTATTAGAAGGACACGGAGGAGATCAAAGAATCTACAGAAGATCTTGAGAGCCAAGTTCCAGGAAAGAACAAGATCCAGGTGAGCTCTGGGAATCCCACTAGCAGAAACTTCTAATTTCCCAGAATTAGAAGTCAGAATCACCTGGAGGGCTTGTTAAAACAGAGATTACTGGGGCCTACCCCCAGAATTTCTGATTCAGCTGATGAAGGGTGGGGCCCTGGAATTCGTATTTCTTTTTTTTTTTTTTTTTTTTGCGGTACGAGGGCCTCTCCCATTGCAGAGCACAGGCTCCGGACACACAGGCTCAGCGGCCATGGCGCACGGGCCCAGCCGCTCCGCGGCATGTGGGATCTTCCCGGACCGGGACACGAACCCGTGTCCCCTGCATCGGCAGGCGGACTCTCAACCACTGCGCCACCAGGGAAGCCCTGGAATTCGTATTTCTAACATTTTCCCAGATGCTGATGCTGGTGGGCCAGGGGCCGCATATGAGAACCACTTCTCTAGGTAAACACATCAACTGACTCAGCACCGACTGCCTTCCATCTCCGTGTCCCCACTCAAGATTCCGAAGTCCTGAGAAAGTCTAGTTGACTCAGAGTTGAGTCACTCCTGTGGTCAGAGGGTTAGAGTTCTGTGACTGGCAGCCCTTTGAGTCTCACATGGGTTGGGGGTGGGGGTGGGGGGCTGGAAGTTCCCCAAAGGAAGGCTTGCTGGTCAGACAAAAGTAGAAGACGGCCAAGCTGAATGCACAACTCTCTCCATCTGGAGCAAGATCTGCTGCAGCAACTTCTCTCAGCACAGAAAGTTCCAGAGGAGAAAACTTTTTAAAAAGAAAAGAAAGAAGGGAAGGAAAATGTGGACTCTTGGACAGTTATCTTTATTCAAACTTCATTCTATTTTCCAGCCCAAGATAGGAGACTCCTGCCCCCTAGAGGCCAGAAATCAATTCCACAGCCGTCTTGGTGACTTAGAGAAGCCCCGAGGAGGCAGTGGGCTTTGCACTGGGGACCATTTTGACCAGTTAGGCCACTGCCCAGTATCATCATGCATGCTGTAGCTTTTCTCAGCTGCAGAGAAACTGACACCAACAGATATTTCCTTAAAAAGCCTAAACATATTTTTGCATTATATTTTATATGCTCACAATGAATTTTTTCCTTCAGAAAAACTTTGAGAAAAAAAAATTTGTTAACCTAAGTAACCAAGCCTATAGTTCTGTAAGTCTGTATTGCTGTCTATCAAATTTTCTTAAAATGAGGCTCACCTGAGCTTATAAACCAATATGATGATTTAACATAGCAACATGGAGTGTGTTAAAAACATCATGTTCGTATTTACACAGCAAATAATGTCATATGCCATATTAACAGGATAAAGGACAAAAATACATGATTATCTCAATAGATGCATAAAAAACATTTGACAAAATCCAACACTCTTTCATGATAAAAAAACACTCAACAAACTAGGAAGAGAAGGGATCTTTCTCAACCTGATAAATGTCACCTACAAAAACCCCAGATAACACCATACTTAAGAGTGAAAAACTGAATATTTACCCTTAAGATCAGTTGTAAGGAATACTGGTTGTCAGCGGCTGGGGGAGGGGGAAATAGGAATTTACTAATGGGTACAGGGTTTCTTCCTGGGTTGATAAAAATGTTCTGAAATTAGATAGTAACAATGGTTGTACAACCTTGTGAATGAATGTACTAAAAACCACTGAATTATTCACTTTAAAATGGTAAGTTTTGTGATATGTGATTATATCTCAAATAAAATTGTTATTAAAAATATATATTTACATGGGGGCAACTAGTGATTGTGTAGCTAGAAGCGGGGAGAAATCCCACGATCCCTGGAAGCTTGCTTGGGACAGAAGGAGAATTATTTGTTATAATATTCTCCTTAACTTCCCAAAAACTGGTGGCAAGGGAGCCCAGTTGAAGAATTTAGTTTTGTTAAAGAAAAAAAAAAAAAAACCTATAATTGTCAGGTATACTTGCTCCTTCGTTTCAAAGGGCACTTTAGTGTTCCCTGGGTCACTTTCAGCCTGAGGTTTAGCCTGGGGTCTAGAACAGAGAAGAAAATACTTCACCTTATAGAGTAAGAGAAGTTTTAGAACAGACTGCTGGAGACTAGAATGGAGTTAGAGGCTGGAGGAGATGGTAGCAAGCTGACTCCCAAGGAGGGATAGAGCCAGAAAGAAATTCCTCTTGGCAGTAATGGCCCATGAACTTTTAGGACAGTGATGTCTTATGGATAACTTTAAGTGGGTGCCTCTACTGTGCTGAAATTCTCCCTGTGTGTCACTAAAGCTTCAGTAGAACCTGCTAAGTGTTAGGAATACTTGGTGAAATGAAGGAATCAACAACTTGTCCAGAAGGGGCTGAGAGAGCCTGCAAGAAAAAAAATAGCATCAAAGGAACAAGAGTAACAATGAGAAACAAACTATTTCTTGGGCTAGCCTGGGGGATGTGGCCCCAAATCCACTCAATCCCTTGGCTAAAAATCACAGGAATTAGGGGAAGAGGGCTGGAGACCAAGTTAAGGATGGTTTGGGCTACCTGTAAGAAAAAACTCAATTCACAATTACTTAACCAATAAGGAAATGTCATTGTTTCACAGAAAGAGAAATCCTAGATTAGATTGACTTCAGGGCTGGTTAATTCAGTAATTTAATGATGTCATCAAGGGCCCAAATTTCTTTGCCTCTTGCTGCTCTGCTATCCACAGCTTGTTGGCTTATCTTCAGGCCACTATAGATCCAGCTACCCTGATTGCATATTAAAGTGAACCCATGTATTGATTAGAACGCTTTTGATTACAAACATCAGAAATCCAACCTAGATGAGCTTAAGGAAAATAGGAATCCAAGGGGACTTCAGGCATATCTGAATCCAGGAGGGCATCAGAACTTTCGCTCTTTCCATCTTTCAGGCTTATTTGACTCTGCTTGGCGTCATTCTCGGACAGGAGATGGCTGCTGGCATGCCAAACCTTCAATGCCATGTATCTCATGCTGAGCGTGAGAGACAGAGACAGAGAGACCTTTTTTCTAATGTCCATTTGACAGATTTCTTGAAGGGATTCTGATTAAGTCACCAGCCCATCCCTATCTCTGGATCAATCACTAGAGACACAGGACAAAAACCTTGGATTGGCCAACCTTGGGCCTTCTGCCCACCCCTGGGACTTAGAGTCAGAACCACCCAAGCCACAAGGACTGAGCTGCATTTGGGGGAGGAGGAATGCTTCTCCATTGGAAGACAGTCTGAGCAATGAAAATGTGTCTGCCATTTGCCAGAAGGCTGTCAGACATGAGGACGTGGGATTCCAATGCGAACTAAGGCTTAATAGGCACCCTCCAAGAAACCAGAGGGGAAGGGTGAAAGGAACTGGAAATTTTGGGGGGCCTACCATGTGCTTTCCCAAAGTCGCAGATCTAGGACATGGTGGAGCCTGGATTTAAATCCATGCCTTTTTACTTCCAAAATACATGCACTTAGCCCTGGGGGGACTGAGCAAAGGCAGAGGGACCACGACAGAGAAGAGCTGTGCTGTTGAGACAGAGAAATCTGTCCAGCAGACACCATGGCGGAGCACTTAGCCCAGCCTGGATATGAATCAGGGAAGTCTTTGTGGAGGAGGAGATATTTGAACCGAGGCTTAAAGGACAGTAGGTGTTTGTCAAAGGAATAAAGGAGAGAAGCAAGAAAAGAGGTTGTCTGGCTAGGCAGGGGAGGTCACAGAGGCCAGAGTTTTGGCTTTGGACACTGTCTCCATGGGATAAGGGCTTTCTTATCCTGTCTCCTCCCAGCTCTGCCCCCATGCCATCACACCACAACAAGCCATCCTTGTTCTGACAAACATAGTTATTCAAGTGGGGATTTCCAGAAATATTCTCATAGTGGTTGGGACAGTGGCCTGGGTTCTGCCATCTACATCCTGTGTGACGATTGACTAGTCACTTCCCCTCTTTGGGATAGAATTATCTTATCCATAGAGTTGTAGCGGGCAAATTGACTGTGGTGATGGTTGTACATATCTGTGACTATACTAGAAACCATTGAATTATACACTTTAAATAGGTGAATGTGAATTCTATCTCAATAAAACTGGGTGTTTTTTTTTTTAATTGTAGTGGGCACACTGATGGGGGAAGTTTGGCCTAAGGGCTGCAGAGCTGTTGCAATCAAGGCTTTGTTACTTTATAGCCAGGTGGCTTTATGTACATTTTTCTTTTTACTTTATCTCTCGGAACCTCATTTTCCTCATTGTAAGAGGGGAATTATGTCTTTATCTTGTTTAAGTGGTGAAGGAACAGATGCAGTCGGGGGCTGGAATGCTTAGAATTCTGGCTCCATCACTGACAATCTCTCTGTGCCTCCACATCCTCATCTATTTAATGGGGATAATAGTACCTTATTTATTGCATTGTTGGGAAGATTGTACACTTTGATGCCTAGGGTTGATACCTATAAAGTTCTTAGACCTATGTCTGGAATGTGGTTCAATAGTTCATAAAAATTGTAGCTAGTTTATTATCTCTATTTCATATCGTGGATTCTATTTGGGATCTTCTAGATAAGGTGTAATTGCCCACCCAAACCTAGTACTGGACTCCCTGAGGGCTGGGGATTCCCCATACCTGAGCCTTGCCCTAAAGGTAGTACACAATTCTGAGGGTGGTCTGCCAGCCCATGTTCCTCTTTTCTAAAAATGCCTCTCCCATAGAAGTGGGCTTCAGCAGTCCCCAGCCATAACTGAATGAATAGGGGTGGATCCCCTCATCCAAGCTGAACCAGTCAACTTCTCTCTTCCAGATATTTGGACTCTGGGATGTGTTAGCAGGTGATGCTGAAACTGAGAGGCGACATTGGCTGGACAGCCATTTTGCACCATGTGAATGGGAATGGCAAGAACTCAGAGAGAGAACCATGGAAGACTCACAAAGAGTGACAAGAAACCTCAGAGGGAGAAGGAGAGAACGGTTCTGCCAGGAATCCTGGTGCATTTCCATTCAGTCAATCAACAAATTTCTTGAGCACCTACTATGTGCCATGCCCAGGGATATAGCAGTGAACAAGAGGACAAATTCCTGCCTTCAGGTACAATGGGACACCGCTGAAAGGTTTTGTACAGGGAAACAACACAATCTTATTACATTTTTAAAAGATCGCTCTGGCTGTTGTGTGAGGAATGGGTCTTACGGGGACAAAGGAAGAAGCAGAGAGAATGTCGCAACCATCCAGGCGAGAGCTGAAGATGGCTAGGCTAGGGTGGTGTGGAGGGAGTGGTGAGCAAGAGTGGGAGTCTGGTTCTATTTAGAAGTTTCCAGTTCCTGGTTCTAGTTCCTCATGAGACCTGTCTACTTCCTGCCCCCAAGTGTTCATCTAGATTTGCCCCTTCCTTCCTCCCCCATAATGTTCTTCTTGCTTTGGCTAGTGCATGACAAGGATTCTGTTATTTGCAACTGAACCATTCCTGACTAAGACACCTTGGCTCTTCAGGCTGATCTAATTCACCACTGTCTAGAACATGACCAGTTTCATTTTCCCTGTGTTAAGGAAAGTGTTTTCTCTTATAAGGAATCCACATAGGAATTAACAACCTCCTGAAGGAAACTTTTCTTCCAGAGAACTTTCAAAGGAAGCAAAGATTTATTTTATGATGTGAGAAAAATGCTTGTATCATATGCCACCTCCAGTTATGCCCACAACATCAGATAAGGGGACAGTATAATAGTAACAGTTGCTAAAATATGGAGCTGATTATACTCCAGGCCTTGTCCTAAAAGCTTTATACGTATTGGACTTCCCTGGTGGTGCAGTGGTTAAGAATACGCCTGCCAATGCACAGGACACGGGTTCGAGCCCTGGTCAAGGAAGATCCCACATGCCGCGGAGCAACTAAGCCCGTGAGCCACAACTACTGAGCCTGCATGCCACAACTACTGAAGCCAGCATGCCTAGAACCTGTGCTCCGCGACAAGAGAAGCCACTGTAATGAGAAACCTGAGTACCGCAATGAAGAGTAGCTCCTGCTCAACGCAACTAGAGAAAAGCCCGCACACAACAGCGAAGACCCAATGCAGCCAAAAATAATAAATAAATAAATAAATAAATGTTTTAAAAAATAATAATTATTTTAAAAAAAAGCTTTGTACATATTAACTCATTTAAGCCTCAGAGCAACCCTGTATAAGGTAGGCTGCCATTGTTCTTATTTTACAAATCTATCATTGCTCCCATTGTACAGATGGGAAAACTGAGGCACAGAAGGTTCAGTAAGTGTCTAAGATCACAAAACTAGTAAGTGGTAGATCTGTGATTCAACCTAGGCATTCGAGTTCCATGCTCTTAGTCAGTGTTTCTCAACTAGGAGCACTGATGGCATTTTAGGTGGGATGGTTCTTTGCTGTACAGAACTGTGCATCTCACTCTTGTGGTTAGTTTAGTGTCCCTGGCTTTGTATAGATGAACTCAGTTTAATCCTCTTGATGACCCTTTGAGTTAGGTATTGTTATTCTCAGCCATATTCTACAGAAAACTGAAACTCAGGGAGGTTCGTAGCTTACCCTGAGTTACTCAGCTCATAACAGGGGAAGCCAGCATTTGAACCCAAGCAGTCTGACTCCAGGTCCTGTGCTTTTAACCATCCTGCTATCCTGCCTCACTAAGAGTTAACAGACTAGATTAGGTATGGGGTGCCCTGGCCAGAGAGGACCTTTAAGTAGAGTCCAGCAGGCCTTTCAGAGTGGGCTTGGCAGCTCAAAGGAGCCACTCCAGGCTGGAAAGGCAAAGACTGGCAGGAACCAGTGACCCTTTCCTCATGCAGGACTGGCCAGCAGGTAAGGGGGAAAGCGGTGTGATTAGAAAAAGTCTAACCTGTAATGGACACAGCCTGGGAACTGGGGATAATTAAGGAATCGGAATCAGGAATCCACAGCAGAGTGAGGCCAAAGGAATGTCAGAAATGCTGGACTGCTGGGTGAGTGCCTTGTCTTCCCCCACTTATTTTTTCTTCAGCTCCTCCACCTGCAGTTGGTCCTTCCCGTAAAGGTATAAAGTTGCCAGGGACATCCTGGGCACTCCTTTGCCTGTAACTCTGTACCTTCAGACTCCCAGATATGCTCACACATGGCTCATGGCAGGGCTAATTAGTACCATTTTGGATAAAGCCACTGGTGGCTGATACCAAGAATCAAATCTTCTGGCTCTATAATCCCACTCCAAAAATAACTTGACAAAAACCAGAAGCCAGGGGCCTGGAGATATTGGTGGCTGCCATCCCTGTCCTTGGACCTTTAAGCCAACTGCACATCACAGCCTACAGAGTCTGAAAAGCAAAATTGTGAAAAGCAGGACACCACCCAGGACACCCACTGTCCATTGCCCAGGACATCGCCTCACTTTGAATTCAACCTTCTCTTTAATTGAAGTTCAGCTCTGGGGCCTGGCCCTGACCCTTAACTCTGACTTCCATTTTCTGCCCTTTGAACTTGTGGGGGATTTTAACTCAGACTCTCTGCTCTGGTTCCTCTTATTCCTGCCTGCTTCAGGAGGAATGCCCCATCCAAGCTCAGATCTTTAGGACCTATGCCTTGGTGAGCAATCACTTGTTTGCAAGTAGAAGAAACCCACTCAGACTAAAAAGGAAGAATGTATTATGAGAGCCCAGGGGTCTCACAGAATCCAAGATCATAATTGCAGTCATGTAATAGGATGTTGAAATGGGGCCTTTCCCCACCTCTGTTTCTACAGAGATGCCAGTACATGGATATCATATCCCAAAGTGAATGTGAGGCTACCTCCTACATAGAAGTTACAGAGGAAAAGTATAGAATCAGCTTTACCATTTTCAGACCTCTCAGCCAGATGAAAGATATTAAAAGGTGGTCAGAATGCAGAAAGGGGAGATTTGATGAAGTGATATCTTTGGAGAGAGCTGTTGTCTGTACTGTTGTTCCCACCATCTTACCAGCCCAGGGTGGAAGGGAGAGAGGTGGAGAGGAACAGCATACATTATTTCAAACCTAGGGAGGCAGTTCTTCAACAGCAGGCTGCCTCTCCACACTGTGGCCTGGGGCCTGACTTCTCCCTAAGAAACCCTGAAGATGAGAGATGGCTCACCAACTACTTGGGAAACACTTATCAAGAACATTCCATGTGCTAGGCACTGTTTGCTGTGCTTTCCCTGTATTAACTCATTTAATCCTCCCAACAACCCTGGATGGTTAGTGCTGTATTTTGAAACATGATGCTCTCACTCACCAACATATTGTGAATATTTTCCCATGTCAATAAATATTCTTCTGCCACATGGATTTAATGGCCACATGGTCTTCCTCCGCACAGCTGCAAGCCCTCATGGCTAAGCACATGGATTCTGGAGTCAGCCTGCCTATTTTCAAATCCCATCTCTACCAGTTACATATGGTAGAGGACCATTTTTAGAAAGGAAATGAACGTATGTAACCCGTGACTTGGCAGCCTGGATGTCCCCCCACATCTCCAGCCCACTAGGGTCACCTGTCACTGCATTAATATTTCTTGAACATCTAGCATCTTCCAGAAACTAGAGATACAACAATGAATGAGACAGATGTATTCCCTACCTTCAGAGAGTTTATACTCTAATAAGGGAGACAGGTAGTAGCAAGTAAAAATGCCAAAGAAGAATGCAAAATCATGTAAATGATAGATTCAATGAAGGGAAAAAAGCAAGGGGCTGCTGAGATGGAGCAAACAGTAATTCTTGGGAAGTTAAGTAAAATTGGCTTGAACTCCCAGATCCTGGAGAGTGGGCGACTCAAGAGTCCCTCTCAATATCTCTAACAATGTGATTGGGCATGGAGGACAGTGGATCTGTGGCTTCTGGTCTACTCTAGCTCCACTTCCCTTCTCTTGGTTACTTAACTCCTTGTCATTTGATAATTTCCTGGGGTGAACAAGCAGGACATCAAGAATCACGATGCTGTTTGTTCTTGGATTAAATCCTCCTCGTCTCAAGACATGTTTTGCCAACCAAGTCCTTGCAGGTCTTTGCAAACCCATGAAGCTTCTCTTTGGACATTACCTCATCCCAACCTCCCTCTCCCATTTTACAGATGGAGAAACTGAGTCTCATCATCTTCAATAATCTTCTAGAGAAATTTCAGCTTCTCCTCTGATTTGGAAAATTTTCATGAGAAAATACATATTCAAAGAGACATAGAAATTGATTTGAAATTTTATCAAAAGTTTATCTCAAGCTGTTAAATCATTATCATCATTCAGGGTACTTCCACATGCCAGATCTACAAGTGTCAAAGCCAAGGGAACTGGGGCTTCCCTGGTGGCGCGGTGGTTGAGAGTCCGTCTGCCAATGCAGGGCACTCGGGTTCGTGCCCTGGTCCGGGAAGATCCCACATGCCGCGGAGCGGCTGGGCCCATGCGCCATGGCCGCTGAGCCTGCACGTCCGGAGCCTGTGCTCCACAACGGGAAAGGCCACAACAGTGAGAGGCCCACATACTGCAAAAAAAAAAAAAAAGCCAAGGGCACTGAACAAGCTATATAGAAATTGATGTCTCAGAAAAGAGAAGTAGCTGCAGTGGACAAGAAGAACAACATCCTCAATTTTCAGGATATTTACAAAGTGTGTGTATGTGTTTTTCTTTCTAAGTTCCCTCTTCAAAGAAACGATCCCTCCTCAGTCCTGATGAACTTTTACTTATTGGCACACCCTGTTCACCTATGCTGTGAAAGCAACAAAAACTAAGTCAACTACGAGACACTTCGAATAATTATAATGGTCAGTGCTGGCAAAGATGTGACAAAACCAGTATTTACACAATTTGCTGGTGACATTGTAACTGACATAGCCCTTTTAAAAGCATTTTTTTTAAGATGGAGAGTACAATTTTATTCTAAAAATAGATCTCAGTAACAATGAAATACCAAAAGCTGGTCATTATAATAAAAAAGGTAACAGGAATTTGCTTTAATTTTTTCCTGAAAAATACAAAATTATCACTATAATATACTGCCAACTCTCATTTATCTGTATTTGACTTATTCATTTTATAGATTATCCAAGGACATTTAAAAATCATAGATTGCATTCTGCCTAATATTTAGACATATACCTAGATTGATTTTATCTTCAAGTAAACACATTCTCAAAGAATGCAAACAAAATTGAACATTTGCTTAAATAAACATAATTAGGAAAATTAAGTGATGTTGAGGAAATGTTCTCCAAAGTGAAATTCTGGTTTGCAGCACTGTTTTCCTCAATTTTTGCAGATAACCAAAAAAAAAAAAAAAAAAAAAAGCCTGCATTGAAGTACTGGTATTTGAAAGTGACAAATTATACAACTTATATGCAGAGGAAAGAGATAACTAAATTATTTCAAACCCAAAGCACAGGAAACTTTATAGGCAAATAATTACATTTAGTACCTAAAAAGTGATTTTATATCTTCAAAATGCTAAAGAAACAAGTATTCAAGAAAATTTCAGGCCTGTCCACAATGTTCTGACTGACTTGAAGTACTGAAATATCAAGAATGCAGGAGAAAAACAAGTTCAATTTAAAAGGGCCCCATTACTACGAAATATATCTTAAGAATATTTTCCAAAGAAACGAAAGCAGCAGTTGAAAGATCAGTTGGGGCAACTTACTTATCAGTCACATCTCTTTTCAAACCAATGTAACCACATGTGTTTCATAATGTTTTCTCCACACTACATACATCCTATCATATCCATATTTTGGATTTTTTTTTTTTTTTTTTTTTGTGGTACACGGGCCTCTCACTGCTGTGGCCTCTCCTGTTGCAGAGCACAGGCTCTGGACGTGCAGGCTCAGCGGCCATGGCTCACAGGCCCAGCCGCTCCGTGGCATGTGGGATCTTCCCGGACCGGGGCACGAACCCGTGTCCCCTGCATCAGCAGGCAGACTCTCAACCACTGCGCCACCAGGGAAACCCATATTTTGGATAATTTTTATCACCTATATTCATCATATCAATCAGCCATAATGCACAGTGAGTAGAAATGATCTTTTTATATCAAAATTCTTGATATAATATTTTCAAAATTCTCTTGAAAATTCAGAGAATTTTCATTCTCTGAAAATTAAAAGCCGATCACAAGAGTCGCCTTTAATTCCTATTAAGTGTAAATGCATGTTCATTATGATTCTCAGCTCCTTTTTGGACTATCAGAAATTGGTGCGATTTGCGTTAACCATCTAAGATAGAAGAAATACTAGCTTAGTATTCACTGTGACTAAATACCTCTTTTGTCAAAATTTGACCCTGAGTTTTGAATGCTCCAATATAAACTATAAAACTGAAAACATTGCAAAATACATTGGCTAATATCGGTGTCCCTACAATACTGTGCTTTTTCTCCCCATGAACATAATACATCTGGAAGTGCCTCCTCTTCAGCAAGGGAGGGAGAGGAGCCGTCTGAAGGAGACCCACATAAGGAAGTAGGATGCTTCCTGTCTTAAAAATTCCTGCTTTAAAACTTCATAAGAATCGATTCCAAAATACACTGGTGTTTTAGTACAGAAATGCTGTCTCGGGCTTCCCTGGTGGCGCAGTGGTTGAGAGTCTGCCTGCCGATGCGGGGGACGCTGGTTTGTGCCCTGGTCTGGGAGGATCCCACATGCCGCGGAGCGGCTGGGCCCAGGAGCCATGGCCGCTGGGCCTGCGGGTCCGAAGCCTGTGCTCCACAGCGGGAGAGGCCGCAACAGTGAGAGGCCCGCGTACCGCAAAAAAAAAAAAAAAAAAAAAAAAAAAATGCTGTCTCCCTAAATCTTTGAGTAAAATGGACAGTGAATGAAAATGCAGCATTTTCATTCTGTAGGTTTAGCAGCCCCACAATCCCTGGCTTCATAAACACAGTATTCATCAGTAGCTCAGAATTCTAAGTGTTGTTTTGGAAATCATATGATAGGTTTATTTTTCTTTTAATTTAAGTGTGTTTCCATTACACCAAACATTTCCAGATATAGAAAGCAGCTCTACAGCTCTTAAAAATATTCACCAAATATGAAATTAACAGCTAAGTATGAAATGAAGCAGTATGCAGTGGTGACAATATTCTCACGGTACCAAATCATCCAAATTATTATTTAATACTGACAACTAAGTCTTTAAAACATTAGCATGTTAAACATTGCAATTCACTGAAATTATATCAACTGTCATGGAATGCTCAAAAGAAGTTATTAATAAAAATACAGCCTCTCCAACAGCTCTCTAACAGAGTTAAGCCCAGGTATTTTTTCTGGGTTTATCTGGGTTTTTTCTGGGTTTTTTGTTTTTGTTTTTGGTATGTGTTTTGTTTCTAAACCAAGTACTAAGTTTTGGGAATTACCTGGTGGTCCAGTGGTTGTTAGGACTCTGCACTTCCACTGCAAGGGACACGGGTTCCATCCCTGGTCAGGGAACTAAGATCCCCCAAGCCTCGTGGCAAACACACACACACACACACACACACACACACACACACACACACACAAACAAGTACTAAGCTTTAAAATTTATAAAATACTGATGCATTCTGAAGAGACATTGAAACTAAAATTATGCTTAAAACCTGGTTTGGGGCTTCCCTGGTGGCGCAGTGGTGAAGAATCCACCTGCCAATGCAGGGGACACGGGTTCGAGCCCTGGTCCGGGAAGATCCCACATGCCGCGAAGCAACTAAGCCCGTGCGCCACAACTACTGAGCCCACGTGACACAAGTACTGAAGCCTGCACACCTAGAGCCCGTGCTCCGCAACAAGAGAAGCCACCACAATGAGAAGCCTATGCACCGCAACGAAGAGTAGCCCCCACTCACCGCAACTAGAGAAAGCCCGCTTACAGCAACGAAGGCCCAACACAGCCAAAAAAATAGTCAAACCAGGGACTTTCTTGTCAGTCCAGTGGTTAAGACTCTGCGCTTCCACTGCAGGGGGCACGGGTTCCATTCCTGGTCGGGGAACTGGGATCCTGCATGCTGCGTGGCAAAAAAAACCCAAAAAGAAAAAAAAAAAAAAAAAATCCAAATCCTTTTTGCCTCTAGTAATCGTGAGGAAGCTTTACATATTCATATAATACATTGTACATTATATGCACTGGCTTGTTAATACTATTTTCAAGAAGAGAATATTGTTTTAAACTAACAATAAAACAAAGTTAATTGACTGGGCTGCATCAATCTTTCTTCTTTCCATTGGTTCTTGGATTTCCTTAAATGATGGCATCATGTTCACAGATGGGTCTATAACAAATGCCTCTTCTTGAATAGTACATTTTGCATCCAATGTAAAGCATAGACTAAGTTCCATAATTTAATATAATCCTACCAACAAAGCTGCCAGTATCAAATTTTGATCTTTTATTTTCTTTAGAGTTAATAGTTGCTGTAATTGTTACTGATGAAGAAACAAATGTCGCCTAACTACTGTGGGTTGTAGTCATTGTGGATGTTGATTGACATCCGGGATGTTTTTTGAAACACTTGTTATTTTGGGTGTAGGCTCGAAGGTGGTGGAAGTTATATCTGTTGAGACCCCTGGCGTTGTCATTTTAGATGTTACTATGGGTTTCACGGTGGTGACTGTCCCATTCTTTGAGACTGAGGAAACTGGAGTCGTTGATGGTTTCATACGCGGTTGGAAGATTCACTTGCATGGCTGAAAGCCACCCGTGGGGTCTTCCCTGTTGAGTTAGCACTGGAGTTTTCTAGAGACAGCACTCTTTGTGCTTGGCGACGTTCTGGGTCTGTGCGATCCATGGCGGCCTGCGGCAGCGGCAGCGCCAACCTGCAGGGCCCCAGGTTGCATCATCGCCCAGACACCTCGCACCAGTCCTGCTGTTCTGAGAGAAGGACACGGCGCCCCACGTGTCCCCAACCGAGGAGGCCATTGCGCTGGTGAGAGCAGCAGCTTTGCTCAGCCGAGCCCCGCTGAGCGTTTCCTCTCACCGCCTGTTCCCTCCCTCCCTCCCTCCCAGTACGCCCCCACTCCCCCGCTCCCCCGACCTCCTATTTCCCCTCACCTCCCCCCACCCCCAGGATCACCAAATAGGGCGCGGGTGCCCTTTTAAGAGAGCCAGGCCCTTTTAAAAGCAATTTGGCAATCTATTTTAGGAGGCGGTAATTCCTCCCCTGGAACTTTATCCTAATAAAATCATCTAAAGAGACAAAAAATAAAGTAGCAAAAACTTGAAAACAACTTACGTATCAAAGGTGTTTTGAGTGCTCACTTTGGGGCAAACTCGTGTTATACACAAGACACAGATGATCTCATATAGTTCTCAAAACAGTTCTAGGCAGCATATGCTATTTTACCCCTCATATACCAAATGGGGAAACTGAAGTTACAGGAAATACTGTGGTTTGCCCAGAGCCCAACAAAGTTAAAGCTGGGGTTGGAACCCAAGCCATCTGCCTCCAGAGTCACATGCTTCACCACTGCATTTTGCTGCCTCTGCCAGGTCTCTGTCTTTAGTGACCCTTTGCTTCACTGCAGTTTCCTGTTCCCAGACCCAGCCTTCAGCACAATGCTGATATCTTGATCTGATAAGAGGCTTATGAAAAGCTTCCACAAGGGGTGACAGGTAGTTGAGGAGTAATAATGATACAGAGTTCCTTTCCCTTCTTCAGAGCTCTGTGGAGAAGGGGCAGTGAACAGCCATTTCTGGAGCCTCCAAAATGCGCTGGGGTCTGTAGATAGGTAATCTCATTAGAACCTCCCAGCTCCATTGTAGGGGATCATTAGGCTCTTTGACAGGCGTGGAAATTGAGGCTCAGAGAAGGGTGACCAGCTCAAGGTCACACAGCAAGAAAGTGATAATGGATCCAGAATCCTAGCCCAGGGTGTCTGATTGTAGAACCCACCCTCCTTCTCCCGGCTGTCTCTTTGACAGAGACTCAAAATATAATTACTGTAGTGGACTTGAGCGTGGGGAATGTTGGGCTGGTGCAGGCAGGGAGGATGTTTGGTAGATAGGTCTAGGGGACACTGACCCAGCTCCAGTAGCAGATCCAGGACAGGAAGTTAGGCAGTCCCAGGTCTGGGATCCAATGGGTCCCTCCTCGGATCCCAGACCTTGGCAGATGCTTGACTAGTGCAACTAAGAAGAAGGTAATATGCAAAGTCTGAAGCTACGTTCTTGTGCAAGTGGAGAACTACATAGGGAAACAGAGGCAGAATCCCAGTCAAGGACTGAGGCCAACACGGCAGAAGGAGAAGCCTGCAGCACCATGGATCTATGGGTCCCCCGAAGCATCTGCCAATTTTATGTCCTTTTCCATGTTCACAACTTTTTTCCCCACAAGAGAGAAGGGGAAAGGGACAATGACAACAGCTGACTCATCTCATGGAAATCACCCTCCTGCCTGCCCCCCCAACCCAGAGGCAAATAAATACAGAAGACAACTTTAGGCACTGTTGGTGGGAATGTAAATTGGTGCAGCCACTATGGAAAACAGTATGGAGTTGCCTCAAAAAATTAAAAGTGGATCTACCATATGGTCCAGTGATTCTACTTCTGGGTGTTTACCCAAAGAAAACAAAAACAGTAATCCAAAAAGATGTATGCACCCCTAGGTTCATTGCAACATTATTTACAATAGCCAAGATATGGAAGCAACCTAAATGTCCATCAATAGAAGAATGGATAATAAAAGACGTGGTATATATATGCAATGGAATATTACTCAGCCACAAAAAAGAATGAAATTGTACCATTAACAACAACATCGGTGGACCTAGAGGGTACTATGCTAAGTGAAATAAGTCAGACAGAGAAAACCAAGTACTGTATGATCTCACTTATACGGTAACAAACACAACAAAACAGAAACAGAGTTGTAGATACAGAGAGCAAACTGGTGGTTGCCAGGAAGGAGTGGGGGGTTGGGCAAAATAGGTGAAGGGGATTAAGAGATACAAACCTCCAGTTATAAAATAAATAAGCCATGGGGATGTAATATACAGCATAAGGAACATAGTTAATAATATTGTCATAATTTTGCATGGTAACAGATGGTTACTGGACTTGTGGTGATCATTTTGTAGTGGATTTAATTGTTGGATTACTATTTTGTTGACCCAAAACTAACATAATATTGTACATCAACTATGCTTCAATTAAAAAAAAAATGTTCCTAGAACCTCCCATCCCACTTACCCACACGCCCTGCCCTTGCTGGGCTTGGCCTGGGGGCTGAGCTGGGCGGTCATAGAGTAGGGGCCTCAAAGGGAGGAGTTAGGAGGGCTGAGGAAGCCGGTCAAGAGGAAGAAAACCTCCCTGTCATGGACTTATTCACCCCCGAATATTATCACATGAATCAAGAAGCTCTGTCCACGTCTCCAAGCCTCTTGCCCCTGTTCTCTTAAGCCAGTAACACTGTTTTCTCCTTTCCTATATAGCTCTCAAGGACCAGGAAAAGGACTGTACCAGCAGGGGACAAATAAAGAAGGGGTAAGGTTCAGCTCTCTTACCCCTGTTGCCCATACCACCCCTGCCCCCACCAAGAGCTGCTGCGCCCTGGGTTACTTCCCCAGCAATGAGAAAATCTAGAGTGCATCGGAGATGAAGTCTTCTCGGGGGGAAGGCACCTCAGGATTAATGATTCACTCCTCTGAGTGCAGAATGAAGTATTGAGACGTGTGGTTCTAAGAACCTTGTAAGAACAAATCAGACTCACCTTAGCAAGGAGCCAAACCAAGCTGTGGCCAAGACCGTCCACACCCGAAGCACCGTCTGCCATGCTTGGCCCCAGTTGGAGTCTGAGGAAGGCAGGGTAGGAAGCACGAGAAGCATGTAAATATTGAGTACCTACAGTGCGCCACGAGCTGTACTCATCTCATTTCATCCTCACTGCTACTCCAAGAACTCAAGATTCTTAACTTTCCCCATTTCACAGATGAAAATGGTATTAGTTCAGATTCTTTGCACTGGAATCAACAATCCACTGAAGTGAGTGTTTCCTGAAAGGGAGTGGGTGGGGTGAAAAGGGGGTATTAATTTTAAGGATCGGAGACTATGACCTGGAAATCATGCACATGGATTAGTACTCACCATGCATTAGATATAGTTCTATGCACTTTTATTTAATCATTATGGCAACCCCATGAAGTAGGTATTAATGTCATTCCCACTTTACAGATGAGAATGAGGGCACAGAGAAGTTAAATAACTCAGCTAGTAAATGATAGAGCCAGAATCTGAACCAATGTAATCTGGAACTAGAGACTATGCCCTTAACCATTACACCAGTAGTTACCTAGCTGCCTAGCTAGCTGTCTGATAGCTGACTGGACCTAAGAAATAATCTGGAATGAGGGCTTTATTCTTCTCTCCTGCTGTAGACCAGCTCTCTCTGGTGGAAAATGACCATAGCCAGCTCCTGATTTCCTATCTCCTCCATTTAAGAGGCCAATCAGACTAAGACTGGAATTCCAAATTCCTGTAGAAGAGACTCTGATTGGCCCATTATGGTTCAGATCCATACCCCTGGTCCAATCAGTTGAGACAGGGTTGGGGGATGGGGACAGGGTCACGTAATACAGAAGCCCCATTATAGGAAATATGTGGAGATGGGAGGGACAATTACCAGAAAATGGGCAGGTTGCACTGAGAGGTCACCCAAAAGTTTTCCACTACAGGAAAATGAGGCTCGGGAAAACTGGATAATTTGCCCAAGGTCACTGGTAGTAAAGGATGAAGCCCAGATTTGAGCCCAGGTTGATTTGTGTCCAAATTTAAGTCCTTTCCTCCATAGCATACAACCTTCCCACAAAAGTGAAAAATCTTGGTTAGATGCATAAGGTAAGTTCACAAGGGAATTTTCACTCAGTCACTATTTGTTAAGCACCTGTTATCTATCCGGCACTGTTCTAGACAGTGGGGTTACATGGTGAGTAAAACAGACAAAAGTCCCTGTTCTCATGAATCTGACATTCAAAGTGATACAACTGAATAAGAACAGAGGCCTGTCTTGGAGAAAAGCTCCTTTGGTTGCTGCCCCAGGTGGTGTGGAACATGGAAAGAACTTGGACTTTGACATCTGCACAGACATTGACTCCTTTTAGACATTTCCCCATGGACTGCAAACATGGCACCAATTCTTCACCTTTCCCTGTACAGTCTTCCCTTGTTATCTGCTGGGGATTTGGTTCTAGGACAACCACCACCCCACCCCTGCAACTCAAATACCAAAATCTGCAAAGTATTTGCATGTAACCTATGCTCATCCTCCGGTATACTTTATTTATTTATTTATTTATCTATCTATCTATCTATCTATTTATTTATTTAGTACGTGGGCCTCTCACTGTTGTGGCCTCTCCCCTCGTGGAGCCCAGGCTCCGGATGCGCAGGCCCAGCAGCCATAGCTCACGGGCCCAGCCGCTCCACGGTATGTGGGATCTTCCCAGACCGGGGCACGAACCTGTGTCCCCTGCATCGGCAGGTGGACTCTCAACCACTGCACCACCAGGGAAGCCCCCTCCAGTATACTTTAACTCATCTCTAGGTTACTTATAATATCTAATACGCTGTAAATGCTATTTAAATAATTGTAAATACAATGTAACTATGTAACCAGTTTTTCTTTTTGGAGCCTCCTGGAATTGTTTTTTTTGAATATTTTTGATCCATGGTCAGTTGAATCGGTGGATGTGGAACCTGCAGATATGGAGGGAGGGCCAACTGTACCCACACCCTTTGCCATGATATTTCACAGTGCTCTCTCACTCTGATGCTGGCCTTGGTCATGTGACTTGCTTTGGCCAATAGGATACCAGCAGATGTGATGCAAGCTGGGCCTTAAAAAGCACTTGTGTGATAGGGTTTACCCCCTCTTCTGCCTCTGCCATTACCCAGGAGAACATGCCAAAAGTAACCCAATGGAGGAGCAGAACCAGAGGGCCTAGTCCTCCCAGCCAAGGTTAGACTAGATCAGCCAATAGCCAGCCAATCTCCAGACATGTGAGCAAGTCCAACCAAAATCAGCAGAGCTGCCTAACTGACCACCAGATGTATGAGCTGATTGTTGCATGCTTTGGAAGCATGTGATTGTTTGCTATGTACTATTATTTTGGCGATAGATAACTGATAAACACCCCCTAACACTGTATTAATTTCCTCTGTGGCCCTGATGGAAAGGTAACTCCAAATGACCCATCCCACTAAAAAAGCCATTTTCCTAACCTCACCCTGGAGGACAGGGCCATGATGGAAACTAACCCCATCAAACACCTTATGTCCTGAGAATTTGAATTTGGAGGCAGTACAGCCAAAATAGGAGATCTTGTTGGAGGTCATTCATTGTGCTGGTGGTGGCAAGTGTAAGTGTGTCTCCAACATGATCCTAGACCCTCCATCTCTCCTTTGGTTCCTGTCTGTCCCTAAACTTGCTTCTACAGCTCCCCCTAAATTCTTTGAGCCTCGCCCACATCCCTCCAATAAATTCTCTTTTGCTGAAAATTGGCAGAGGTGGTGTCTGTTGCTTGTAGCCAAGAACTCTAACTGCTACTCTGCCAGCTAGACCCAAATTCAAGCCCCAGTCCTACTACTTAGCAACAGATCATTGTGCAGGGACTCGATGAATAGGTGACCTCTCAAGAGATTATTTAGCCCTGGTGTCACCCAAGAACCACAGGGAAATGAGAGCAGCAGTGTCAGGGGCTCTGAGTGCCAACCCCCATTCTGCAATGGAAAGGAGCAATTATCTCCTCTCCCGACATATAAGCAGCTGGAGTCTGGCTAGGTGACTGACCCATGCTTGCTTCATGGGATGCTCCCACCTGGCTCTTTGAATCTTGGGGGACAGTCTCAAAGACAAGGGAACAACTGGAATAGTCACAGTGGGGACAGTGCCAGTGACATTCTCCTTACAAGCTAGTTCCTAGAGCATGGACTTGGCTCCATGAGCTGCCCACCCTCCTGTTTCCTGGGTCTGGCTCTCCTGCTTTTCTTTCAGTTCTGGGACCCATCCAATGCCCTTCCAATAAATTTCATTCCTAAATCAGTTTCAGTTACTTGCATCCAAAAACTCTAGTGTAGTAAGGGTGATGCCCATTTTACAGAGGAGGAAATGATACTGGCTTGGAATTTATTTACTTGTCCTAGACTTCTAACAGACTAGATTTTGAGCTCTTTGAGGACAGAGACTCTTTTTGGTTCATCTTTATGTCACCAACTCCCAGAACAGAGTCTGGCAATGAGCAGGAACTTTGTGCATTTTTTGCAAAAGAGGGAGGAAGAAAGGAAAGGAAGGAGAAAAACAGAGAGAGGGAGGAAAGAAAGAAAGACAGATGTAAAAGGAAGAAAAGGAAAAAGAAAACTTCCCCCCCACCCCTATAAGTTCAGGCAAACTGTCAGCCTTTTCAGATCCATTTCCAAAGGTTTCCAAAGGAAGCAGTTGAGGTTTCTAGAACTGCACACCCAGAAATGGCACAATCCCAACACTTCCCCCACCTCAGAGGCCAGCAGAGTGAAAGGAAGAAAGGGCAGGTTTTGGAGTCAGATTTGGAATTTATCCCCCTGCTGGTTATATGACCTCGGAACAAACTTCAGTGTTCTGATTCAAAAATGAGCACGTGCACCTGTGGTTTTAAGAGACATGAAGTGCCTACAGAACAAGGTGCAGGGATTTAATGGCGAACAGACACAGACAAAGCCCTTGCTCCCCTGGAGCTTACAGACTAGTAGTGGTTGTGTTGGGGAGAACAAGTATTAATCAAATGAGTAGACAAGTAAACGGAAAATTGGAATTGTGTTAGCACTACCTAGGTGAAATGCAGAGTCTATAATGGAATTCACTGACAGTTTATAATGGGAGAATTTGATCTAGTCCAGGAGGTTGAAAAGGGTCCATGGGAAATATAAAAGATGAGTTAGAGATCTGGCAGACTGCACAGAGTATGCCCCGGTTAAATGATGAGAAAGAACATGGCAAGTTTGAGGAACAAAAAGAAGTAAAAGACCAATAGATTCTTGAAGGGAGGCAGGACTAGAGAAATAGACAGGGAGCAGACCCCACAAAGCCTTAGCTATCATAGGAAGGGTTTTGGTTTCTCTCCTAAGAGCAATGGAAAGCCAGTGAAGTGTTCTGAGTGGGGGAGTTAAATGATCAGATTTGCATTTTGGAAAAATAACCCTGGCAATGGTATGGAGAACAAACTGGAGATAGATCATAATGGACCCAAGAGACTAGTCTAGGTGGCCAATGCAGAAGTCCAGGCAAGAAGAGTTAACAGTTTAGACAGAGGTGGTGGCTTGGAGTGGAAGGTGAGAAGACTGAGAGAAATTGATGAATTTAAGATCAAGAAGGTAAAATTGAAAAAACTCAGTCAAACTCCACTGAAAGGGTTTTGACAAATAATAGATACCATCCCCATTCAGTGGAGGGTATTTTTGTTTTTGTTTTTTGCTTGATTTTAATGATTGTTGTTGCTACAAATAAAATTCCATCAAATAAAAAGAAAAAAAGAAAAGACTCAGTCAAAGATTGGATTGGGAGGCGGGAGAGGATGGACATTAAGAATGATTGTCCAGGTTTCTGGCTGCCATAACTGGAGGAATGGTGGTGCCATTTACTGACTTGGGGCGTGATTTGGAGAGAAGCTTTGAGACATCTTGAATTTGGAGGGCCATCAAGATAGCCAAGTGGAGATGTCAGGTGGGCATTTAGATAAATTGGTCTGGACTCAGAGGTGTTTGGGCTAGAGATGTGGAATGTAACCATAGTTGGTAATTATGCCTTGGACTCAGTGAGCTTGCCTGGGGAGAGAATATAGAGTGAGGATAGAAGAAGTCTAGAGCTGAAACTTGAGAAACAATATTAAAGTCAAGTAAAGCAGAGAGGGGTGGGGGAGGGAAGGATTGGGAGTTTGGGATTAGCAAATGCAAGCTAGTGTATATAGGATGGATAAACAATGAGGTCCTACTGTATAGCACAGGGAACTATATTTGATATCTTATAATAAACCATAATGGAAAAGAATATGTATTTGTGTAACTGAATCAGTTTTCTGTACAGCAGAAATTAACACAACATTGTAAACCAATTATGCTTCAATAAAATGAAAGAAAGAAAGAAAGAAAGAAAGAAAGAAAGAAAGAAAGAAAGAAAGAAAGAAAGAAAGAAAGAAAGAAAAGCCATGGGACTTTCCAGGAGGTCCAGTGGTTAAGACTTCATGCTTCCACTGCAGGGGTGCGGGTTCGATCCCTGGTCAGGGAACTAGGAACCTACATGCTGCTTGCATAGCCAAAAAAAAAAAAAAGAAAGAAAGAAAAAAGAAAAGAAAAGCCAAGAAAAATAAATAAAGTCAGGTAAAGAAGGCTGAATCTGCAAAAGATACAAAAGAGTAGCCAGAGAGATGGTGGACAAAGCAGAGAGAATAGATATTTATTGCCTTTGCCTTCCAGCATGCACTCTGTGGTAGGCAGAATAAGGCCTCCCCCTTACCCCATTTCCCTGGCCCAAAGATGTCTAGGTTCTAATTCCTGGACTCTGTGAATATGTTACCCTACATGGTAAAAGGAGCTGCACAGATATGCTTAAATTAAGGATTTTTGAATGGGGAGATTACCCTGGATTATCCAGGTGGACCCAATGAAATCACAAGGGTCCTTATATAAGGGAGGAAGGAGGGTCAGAGTCAGAGAAAGAAACGTAACAACAGAACCAGGAGATGGAGTGATGTGGCCATAAGCCAAGGAGCTAGAAAAAGGAAGGGGAGGGATTCTCCCCTAGGAACACAACCTGCCAACACCTTGATTTTAGCCCCATGAGACCCATTTCAGACTTCTGACCTCCAGAACTATAAGAGAATAAATTGTGTTGTGTGAAGCCACTGTGATTGTGGTAACTTGTTACATACAGCAGGAAATCAATACATGACCCTTCTTATTTTGACAACAGTACCCCAATTTTGCTTTGGGGAAAGCAGCTCAATTCTAAGCCTATATACTCCAAAGAAGCTAACTCTAAGCGGGGCTCCAATGGTGGGGTAGGTGACATAGCCTAAGCCAGTCTCCCATTCCACCCCCTCCCCCGCCAGCCACATTGATCAATCAGGATAGGGCATATGATCTCAGCCAGCCTCATCAGAGCAAATCTCGGGATTTACGCTAGGGCTGCTGGGGGAAAGGGCCTCACTCCTTTTTGCTGAATGTGAAGGAGGAAGCATGCAGCCCTGGGAGCCACTGGCAGCCATCTCACAACCAGGGGAGAGAGACTGTCTGAGAACCGAGTCCATATGGAATAGTACAGCTGAGAGAGGGGAAAAAAAAGAGTAACCGGATCCTAACACAGGGCTGCTGTTCACCTGGTACGCACTGGAATGGCTGATTATTGTTCAAGTATTTCTGTTGGTAAGTAAATGCTGCCCAGAACCCCCTGGGAATAACAGTGATTTTGCCACTTCCTCCTAGCCACCCTTCTGCAATCCCTGAACTTCCCCATGACCCAGTAGCTAAAGAGTTAATGTCAGAACCATCAGGGGACTTCCAGGACACTCCCTCTTACTGTTCTGAGGGTCAATGAGAAAGCAAAGCCAGTTGTTAAATATTTTGAATGTCATTCCAGTACTCATACTATGGTTTGAACCCCTCTATTCAACTGGGTCCAAACATCTACTCCTGGACTATACTGGAGTTACTGAGACAATATGGTTTGTTTTTGGTTTTTTTTTTTTGCGGTACGCGGGCTTCTCACTGCTGTGGCCTCTCCCGTTGCGGAGCACAGGCTCCCGATGTGCAGGCTCAGCGGCCATGGCTCACGGGCCCAGCCGCTCCGCGGCATGTGGGATCTTCCCGGAGCGGGGCACGAACTTGTGTCCCCTGCATCAGCAGGCGGACTCTCAACCACTGCGCCACCAGGGAAGCCCCAATATGTTCTTTTGATGTTGTTGTTGAAACCAGTAGAAGTCAAGGTTTCTGTCACTTGATAATCCAAAGAGACACCGCACTTTTCCAACCGCTCTCCACTCCCTGCCCTGCGCTGCTGCCCTGAGCTCCGGGCTCCCACTAAGCTAGCGCCACCGTCTCCTTCCCATCATGATCATCTACTGGGACCTCATCCACCATGATGAGTTGATCTCCAACATCTACAAGATCCGGGAGGTCACGGGGGTGGGGTGGGGGGCTGTGTCTGGAGGTGGAGGGGAAGATAGTAGGACAGAGGGTAACACTGATAACTTGCTGATTGGTGGAAATACCTCCGCTGAAGGCTGGGAGGGCGAAGGTACCGAAAGCACAGTAATCACTGGTGTGGGTATTGTCATGAACCATCACTTGCAGGAAACCAGCTTCACAAGAGAAGCCTACACGAAGTACATCAGGGACTTCCCTGGTGGTTCATTGGTTAAGAATCCGCCTGCCGATGCTGGGGACAGGGGTTCGAGCACTGGACCGGGAAGATCCCACGTGCCACTGTGCAACTAAGCCGGCGGGCCACAACTACTGAGCCTGCGCTCTAGACCCCACAAGCCACAACTACTGAAGCCCACACACCTAGAGTCTGTGCTCCACAACAAGAGAAACCACCGCAATGAGAAGCCCGCACACCACAACGAAGAGTCGCCCCCGCTCGCCTCAACTAGAGAAAGCCCGCCCACAGCAACAAAGACCCAATGCAGCCAAAAATAAGTAAATAAATTTATTCTTTAAAAAAAAAGTACATCAAAGATTATATGAAGTCAAGCAAAGGGAAACTTGAAGAACAGAGATCAGAAAGAGTAAAACCTTTACGACAGGGGCTGCAGAACAAATCAAACACATCCTTGCTAATTTCAAAAACGATCAGTTCTTTACTGGTGAAAACATAAATCCAGATGGCATGGCTGCTCTGCTGGACTACCATGAGGATGGTGTGACCCCATGTATGATTTTCTTTAAGGAAGGTTTAGGGATGGAAAAATGTGAACAGATTTGGCTGTTACTTTGGATCTATCACCTATCGTCATAACTGGCTGGCTGCTGCTTTTCATCCACACAACACCAGGACGTAGATAAATGGGACTGATGTCATCTTGAACTCTTCATTTATTTTGACATTGTTTTATTTGGAGTAGAGGCATTGTTTTTGAGGGAAAAAAACACAAAACATGTCATGTAGGTGGTCTAAAAAATGAAATGCATTTAAACTAAACAAAAAACAAACAAAAAAAGAGACCCCATAAACACCAGGAAATGTGAGGTCACAGAAGCCAGACGATGAGAGTTTTAAGAAGAAAGGAATGGTTAACAGAGTCCAATGCTTCTGAGAAGTGGAAACACTGAAACCTCATAAACGTGTAAACCATTTGAGCCCAGGGCAAGTGCTCCCAGAGGTGCTTCCTCTCCCCTCTAGTCTCCTACAGCTCCATCCAGAAATATTCATATAGGTTAGATTTAGCTGCATGTAACAGGAAATCCAAAACAGCAGAGACTTAAACAAGAGAGAATTTTATTTCTCTCTCAAATAGAAGTGGCCCAGAGGTAGGCAATAGAGGGCAGGAATGGTACGCCACCAATATCACGGGCCCAGGCTCCTTGTAACATCTCTTCTACCATCATGGCAAAGAGCTTCCATTTTCAAGGTCACTTCAAGGCCAAAGATGGCTGTTGGAGCACCAAATTCCAGGTGAGAAGAGAAAGGAGGGACAGGCAGAAGAGGCTCACTTAGCTGAGTCAACTCTCTTGAAGTAACATTTCCAGAAGTCCTATCAGCTCTTTCACTTACATCTCTAAAGTAAGTCAGAAAGAGGAAGACAAGTATCGTATAATATTACTTATATGTGGAATCTAGAAAAATGGTACAGATGAACTTATTTGCAAAGCAGAAATAGAGTCACAGATGTAGAAAACAAACTTATGGTTACCAAGGGGGGAAGGAGAGGTGGGATGAACTGGGAGACTGAGACTGACATATACACAGTGCTAATTATAACATAGATAACTAATGAGAACCTACTGTATAGAATACTGTGTGTACTGCACACGGAACTCTACTCAATACTCTGTAGTGACCTAAATGGGAAGGAAATCTATAAAACAGTGGATATATGTATATGTATAACGGACTCACTTTGCTATACAGCAGAAACTAACACAACATTGTAAAGCAAGTATACTCCAAAAAAAAAAAAAAAAAAAAACCTCTTTTACTTACATCTCATTAGCTGAAACTTAGTCACAAGGCTGGCACTCCAAGGCTGCAAGGAAGTATAGTCTTTAAGCTGGATGCATTGTTACTTCCAATAAAATAGGGGTTCTGGGACTTCCCTGGTGGTACAGTGGTTAAGAATCTGTCTGCCATCGCAGGGGACATGGGTTTGAGCCCTGGTCCGGGAAGATCCCACATGCAGCAGAGCAACTAAGCCCGTGCTCCACCACTACTGAGCCGGCGCTCTAGAGCCCGCACGGCACACCACTGAGCCCACGTGCCACAAGTACTGAAGCCCACGCACCTAGAGCCACCACACCGCAACGAAGAGTAGCCCCTGCTCGCCACAACTAGAGAAAGCATGCGCAGCAACGAAGACCCAATGCAGCCAAAAATAACTAAATAAATAAACTTATTTTTAAAAAATAGAGGTTCTGTTTTGAAGTAGGGAGAGAATAGATATTACGTAACTGGCAATATTGCCGCAATTAACTGCTCACATTCGATGGCCCATGTAATGGTCCTTGACGGGTTACAAAATGGTTTTGTCTCCATTGCCTCCCCCTCACCTTCTAACACATCTCTGCAGTAGTTGTCATCACCTCCATTTTTACAATTGGAGGAAATGAGGCTCAGAGATAGGCATTCAGTTACCTAAGGCCAAACAACTAGTGATGACAGAACTGGGAGACAAATCTAGATCTAACTCCAAGGCCAGGGTTCTTCCACATTCCCCATCTTGCCTTCCTGAACAATTTTTGGCTGCTGCTGTAGCTAAAATTCATTTGTTGTGAAACATCCATAATGTTGCAGGCAGTGAGATCAAGTATTGCTATAAACAATGAAACAATGAACTGCAGAGAGCAATGATCATCTCCTCCATTTCTAGTCTCCCCCTCCCTCTCCCTAGTGCCCACAGGGTACATAATAAGCCTGTGACCTGTGGGCACTATAAGTTACTGCCCTTCCTGGACAACCCCCAGCCTGGGGCAACATCAGTGCCAGTTGAGGAGATGCGGTAGGGGTATCAGCAGTTAATCTGAGGAGAGACAGGCTTCGTGTCATCCAAGAACAACCAATTTGCATTCCAAGTGTCACATCATCCTCTCCCTAGGAGAGAGAAAAGAACCAACATTTACTATATCCATTTTACAAGTAAGGAAACCGAGGCTGGGGAGGTGAAGTGATTCACCCAGGATTGCACAGCCAGTGACGGAGCTGAGATTCAAAAGATTTGTAGCATTTGCTAATTTCTGTGGTGTAAATACTCAGTCAAGCTACCAACATGACATCTCTGAACACAGAGTTGGGAAGAGATGCTCACAGTAGACCCTCATAAGCCAGGATGACCCAGCTCTAACACCACTGAATAGCAGACATAACATACTATTGCATTTTTAACACATCTGCCACTTGCTAGAGCGTGAAGGCAGAGGCTTTATCTTTTTCTGTCCCCACAGCACATGGCAGAGTGCTACCTATGATGGGCAATCATTAAACATTGGGGAATGAAAGAAGGAAACCCATTCTCTTTTTTTAAATTAATTTTTATTGGAGTATAGTTGATTTACAATGTGGTGTTAGTTTCTGCTGTGCAGCAAAGTGAATCAGTTATCCATATACATATATCCACTCTTTTTTAGATTCTAGTCCCATATAGGTCATTACAGAGTACTGAGTAGAGTTCCCTGTGCTATACAGTAGGTTCTCATTAGTTATCTATTTTATATATAGTAGTGTGTATATATCAATCCCAATCTCCCAATTTATCCCTCCCACCCCACTTCCCCGCCTTGGTAACCATAAGTTTCTTTTCTACATCTGTGACTCTATTTCTGTTTTGTAAATAGGTTCATTTCTGGCATTTTTTTAGATTCCACATATAAATGATACCATATGATATTTATCTTTCTCTGACTTACTTCACTCAGTATGACAATCTCTAGGTCCATCCATGTGGCTGCAGATGGCATTATTTCATTCTTTTTTATGGCTGAGTACTATTCCATTGTGTATATACATATATATATGCCCACACCCATTTTCTTTTCACGAGGCCATGCTGCCTCAGACGGCCACACGTACCAAAAATATTACATATGTATAGAATTTTACTGACTAAGCTCTTTCACACACAGTAACTCAGGCAGTTTGTTGACTCCATGGCAGGCAACCCCACCTGGAACATGCTGGACCCACTGTAAGAACAGCTCCTTTGGAAGTCTGAATTTCTCTCCCCTCACCTCACTTCTTCCTACCCCATCCTCCCCCCACTTTTTTCCAACTTTCTTTTGTGTGCGTTAACATAAAATTGACTATTGTAGTCATTTTTTTGGGTCATTTTGTAATTTGATTTATTAAGTTTTGCAAAGGAATTTTATTGCTTTTTTATGGAAATTTAATCTTGATCTTCATACCTAGAATCTATAATAATTTTTAATACTTTTAAAATTATTAATATTAGTTTACTCAATCCCTCACTTTATTTCCTGCTGTTTTGCTGCTTGGACGTTTTGGACTTTTAAATTATTTTAGGTAGCTCTTCTTCTCACTCCCAGGGGAAAACTACCTGCTCTTGTAATAATCCTCTGGCATTATTGTGATTTCTTTTAACTCAATAAGGGGTCTATTCAAAGGAAATTGAAGTCCTGACATTGAATTCTAAAACAATTCTCCCTTTGTCACTTTATCCAATTCTTTTTTTTTTTGAATTTTATTTTATTCATTTTTTTATACAGCAGGTCCTTATTAGTCACCAATTTTAAACACATCAGTGTATACATGTCAATCCCAATCACCCAATTCATCACAACAACCCCCCCACCACTGCCACTTTACACCCTTGGTGTCCATATCTTTGTTCTCTACAACTGTGTCTCAATTTCTGCCCTGCAAACCAGTTCATCTGTACCATTTTTCTAGGTTCCACATATATGCGTTAATATACGATATTTGTTTTTCTCTTTTTGACTTACTTCACTCTGAATGACACTCTCTAGATCCATCCACGTCTCTACAAATGACCCAATTTCTTTCCTTTTTATGGCTGAGTAATATTCCATTGTATATAAAGTACCACATCTTCTTTATCCATTAATCTGTAAATGGGTATTTGGGTTGCTTCCATGACCTGGCTATTGTAAATAGTGCTGCATTGAACATTGGGGTGTATGTGTCTTTTTGAATTATGGTTTTCTCTGGGTATATGCCCAGTAGTGGGATTGCTGGGTCATATGGTAATTCTATTTTTAGCTTTTTAAGGAACCTCCATACTGTTCTCCATAGTGGCTGTATCAATTTACATTCCCACCAATGGTGCAAGAGGGTTCCCTTTTCTCCACACCCTCTCCAGTATTTGTTGTTTATAGATTTTCTGATGATGCCCATTCTAACTGGTGTGAGGTAATACCTCATTATAGTTTTGATTTGCATTTCTCTAATAATTAGTGATGTTGAGCAGCTTTTCCTGTGCTTCTTGGCCATCTGTATGTCTTCTTTGGAGAAATGTCTATTTAGGTCTTTTGCCCATTTTTGGACTGGGTTGTTTGTTTTTTTAATATTGAGCTGCATGAGCTGTTTATATATTTTGGAGATTAATCCTTTGTCCGCTGATTTGTTTGCAAATATTTTCTCCCATTCTGAGGGTTGTCTTTTCGTCTTGTTTATGGTTTCCTTTGTGTGCAAAAGCTTTTAAGTTGCATTAGGTCCCATTTGTTTATTTTTGTTTTTATTTCCATTACTCTAGGAGGTGGATCAAAAAAGATCTTGCTGTGATTTATGTCAAAGAGTGTTCTCCCTGTGTTTTCCTCTAAGAGTTTTATAGTGTCCAGTCTTATATTTAGGTCTCTAATCCATTTTGAGTTTATTTTTGTGTATGGTGTTAGGGAGTGTTCTAATTTCATTCTTTTACATGTAGCTGTCCAGTTTTCCCAGCACCACTTATTGAAGAGACTGTCTTTTCTCCACTGTATATCCTTGCCTCCTTTGTCATAGATTAGTTGACCATAGGTGCGTGGGTTTATCTCTGGGCTTTCTATCTTGTTCCATTGATCTATGTTTCTGTTTTTGTGCCAGTACCACATTGTCTTGATTACTGTAGCTTTGTAGTATAGTCTGAAGTCAGGGAGCCTGATTCTTCCAGTTCTGTTTTTTTCCCTCAAGACTGCTTTGGCTATTCGGGGTCTTTTGTGTTTCCATACAAATTTTAAGATTTTTTGTTCTAGTTCCATAAAAAATGCCATTGGTAATTTGATAGGGATTGCATTGAATCTGTAGATTGCTTTGGGTAGTATAGTCATTTTCACAGTATTGATTCTTCCAACCCAAGAACATGGTATATTTCTCCATCTGTTTGTATCATCTTTAATTTCTTTCATCAGTGTCTTGTAGTTTTCTGCATACAGGTCTTTTGTCTCCCTAGGTAGGTTTATTCTTAGGTATTTTATTCTTTTTGTTGCAATGGTAAACGGGAGTGTTTCCTTAATTTCTCTTTCAGATTTTTCATCATTAGTGTATAGGAGGGAAAGAGATTTCTGTGCTTTAATTTTGTATCCTGCCACTTTACCAAATTCATTGATGAGCTCTAGGAGTTTTCTGGTAGCATCTTTAGGATTCTCTATGTATAGTATCATGTCATCTGTAAACAGTGACAGTTTTAGTTCTTCTTTTCCAATTTGTATTCCTTTTATTTCTTTTTCTTCTCTGATTGCTTTGGCTAGGACTTCCAAAACTATGTTGAATAATAGTGGCGAGAGTGAACGTCCTTGTCTTGTTCCTGATCTTAGAGGAAATGCATTTACTTTTTCACATTGAGAATGATGTTGGCTGTGGGTTGGTCGTATATGGCCTTTATTATGTTGAGGTAGGTTCCCTCTATGCCCACTTTCTGGGGAGGTTTTATCATTAATGGGTGTTTACTTTTGTCAAAAGCTTTTTCTGCATCCCTTGAGATGATCATATAGTTTTTATTCTTCAGTCTGTTAATAAGGTTTATCACCTTGATTGATTTACGTATATTGAAGGATCCTTGCATCCCTGGGATAAATCCCACTTGATCATGGTGTATGATCCTTTTAATGTGTTGTTGGATTCTGTTTGCTAGTATTTTGTTGAGGATTTTGCATCTATGATCATCAGTGATATTGGTCTGTAATTTTCTTTTTTTGTAGTATCTTTGTCTGGTTTTGGTATCAGGGTGATGGTGGCCTCATAGAATGAGTTTGGGAGTGTCCCTTCCTCTGCAATTTTTTGGAAGAGTTTGAGAAGGATGGGTGTTAGCTCTTCTCTAAATGTTTGATAAAATTCACCTGTGAGGGCTTCCCTGTTGGCGCAGTGGTTGAGAGTTCACCTGCCGATGCAGGGGACATGGGTTCATGCCCCGGTCCGGGAGGATCCCACATGCCACGGAATGGCTGGGCCCGTGAGCCATGGCCGCTGAGCCTGCACATCAGGAGCCTGTGCTCTGCAATGGGAGGGGCCACAACAGTGAGAGGCCCGCATACCAAAAAATAAAATAAAAATAATTCACCTGTGAAGCCATCTGGTCCTGGACTTTTGTTTGTTGGAAGATTTTTAATCACAGTTTCAATTGCATTACTTGTGATTGGTCTGTTCATATTTTCTATTTCTTCCTGGTTCAGTCTTATAAGGTTATACCTTTCTAAGAATTTGTACATTTCTTCCAGGTTGTCCATATTATTGGCATAGTGTTGCTTGTAGTAGTCTCTTGGGATGCTTTGTATTTCTGCAGTGTCTGTTGTAACTTCTCCTTTTTCATTTCTAATTTTATTGATTTGAGTCCTCTCCCTCTTTTTCTTGATGAGTCTGGCTAATGGTTTATCAATTTTGTGTTTCTTCTCAAACAACCAGCTTTTAGTTTTATTGATTTTTGCTATTGTTTTTTTGTTTCTATTTCATTTATTTCTGCTCTGATCTTTACGATTTCTTTCCTTCTGCTAATTTTGGGCTTTGTTTGTTCTTTTTACTCTAATTCCTTTAGGTGTAAGGTTAGATTGTTTATTTGAGGTTTTTCTTGTTTCTTGAGGTAGGCTTGTATAGCTATAAACTTCCCTCTTAGAACTGCTTTTGCTGCATCCTATAGGTTTTGGATCGTTGTGTTTTCATTGTCATTTGTCCCTAGGTATCTTTTGATTTCCTCTTTGATTTCTTCAGTGATCTCTTGGTTTGTTTAGCCTCCATGTGTTTGTGTTTTTTACTTTTTTTCCCTGTAATTCATTTCTAATCTCATAGTGTTGTGGTCAGAAAAGATGCTTGATATGATTTCAATTTTCTTAAATTTACTGTGGCTTGATTTGTGACCCAAGATGTGATCTCTCCTAGAGAATGTTCTGTGCGCACTTGAGAAGAAAGTGTAATCTGCTGTTTTTGGATGGAATGTCCTATAAATACCAAGTAAAGCTATCTGGTCTATTGTGTCATTTAAAGCTTCTGTTTCCTTATTTATTTCCATTTTGGATGATCTGTCCATTGGTGTAAGTGAGGTGTTAAAGTCCCCCACTATTATTGTGCTACTGTCGATTTCCTCTTGTATAGCTGTTAGCAGTTGCCTTATATATTGAAGTGCTCCGACGTTGGGTGCATATATATTTATAATTGTTTTGTCTTCTTCCTGGATTGATCCCTTGATCATTATGTAGTGTTCTTCCTTGTCTCTTGTAACATTCTTTATTTTAAAGTCTATTTTATCTGATATGAGTATTGCTACTCCAGCTTTGATTTCCATTTGCATGGAATATCTTTTTCCATCCCCTCACTTTCAGTCTGTATGTGTCCCTAGGTCTGAAGTGGGTTTCTTGTAGACAGCATATATATGGGCCTTGTTTTTGTATCCATTCAGCAGGCCTGTGTCTTTTGGTTGGAGCATTTAATCTATTCCCGTTTAAGGAAATTATCAATATGTATGTCCCTATGACCATTTTCTTAATTGTTTTGGGTTTGTTTTTGTAGGTCCTTTTCTTCTCTTGTGTTTCCCACTTAGAGAAGTTCCTTTAGCATTTGTTGTAGAGCTGGTCTGGTGGTGCTGAATTTTCTTAGCTTTTGCTTGTCTGTAAAGCTTTTGATTTCTCCATCGAATCTGAATGAGATCCTTGCTGGGTAGAGTAATCTTGGTTGTAGGTTCTTCCTTTTCATCACTTTAAGTATATCATGCCACTGCCTTCTAGCCTGTAGAGTTTCTGCTGAGAAATCAGCTGTTAACTTATGGGAGTTCTCTTGTATGTTATTTGTCATTTTTCCCTTGCTGCTTTCAATAAAGTTTCTTTGTCTTTACTTTTTGCCAGTTTGATTACTATGTGTCTCGGCATGTTTCTCTTTGGGTTTATCCTGTATGGGACTCTCTGCACTTCCTGGACTTGGGTGGCTGTTTCCTTTCCCATGTTAGGGAAGTTTTCAACTAAAATCTCTTCAGAAATTTTCTCGGGTCCTTTCTCTCTCTCTTTTCCTTCTGGGACCCCTATAATGCAAATGTTGTTGCACTTAATGTTGTGCCAGAGGTCTCTTAGGCTGTCTTCATTTCTTTTCATTCTTTTCATTCTTTATTCTGTTCTGCAGCAGTGAATTCCACCATTCTGTCTTCCAGGTCACTTATCCGTTCTTCTGCCCCAGTTATTCTGCTATTGATTCCTTTTAATGTAGTTTTCATTTCAGTTATTGTATTGTTCATCTCTGTTTGTTTGTTCTTGAATTCTTCTAGGTCTTTGTTAAACATTTCTGGCATTTTCTCAATCTTTGCCTCCATTCTTTTTCCAAGGTCCTGGATCATCTTCACTACCATTATTCTGAATTCTTTTTCTGGATGGTAGCCTATCTCCACTTCATTTAGTTGTTTTTCTGGGGTTTTATCTTGTTCCTTCATCTTGTACATAGCCCTCTGCCTTTTCATCTTGTCTATCTTTCTATGAATGTGGTTTTAGTTCCGCACGCTGCAGGATTGTAGTTCTTGTTTCTGCTGTCTTCCCTCCAGTGGATGACGTTATCTAAGAGGCTTCTACAAGTTTCCTGATGGGAGGGACTGGTGTTGGGTAAAGCTGGCTGTTGCACTGCTGGGCAGAGCTCAGTAAAACTTAATTGGCTTGTCTGCTGTTGGGTGGGGCTGTGTTCCCTCCCTGTTGGTTGTTTGGCCTGAGGCGACCCAACACTGGAGCCTACCTGGGCTCTTTGCTGGGCCTAATGGTAGACTCTGGGAGGGCTAATGCCAAGGAGTACTTCCCAGAACTTCTGCCAGTGTCCTTGTCCCCATGGTGAGCCACAGCCACTGCCCGCCTCTGCAGGAGACCCTCCAACACTAACAAATAGGTCTGGTTCAGTCTCCCCTGGGGTCAGTGCTCCTTCCCCTGGGTCCTGATGTGCACACTACCTTGTGTGTGCCCTCCAAGAGTGGAGTCTCTGTTTCCCCCAGTCCTGTCGAAGTCCTGCAATCAAATCCCACTAGCCTTCAAAGTCTGATTCTCTAGGGATTCTTCCTCCCGTTGCCGGACCCCCAGGTTGGGAACCTGACGTGGGGCTCAGAACCTTCATTCTAGTGGGTGGACTTCTGTGGTATAAGTGTTCTCCAGTTTGTGAGTCACCCACCCAGCAGTTATGGGATTTGCTTTTACTGTGATTGTGCCCCTCTTACCATCTCATTGTGGCTTCTCCTTTGTCTTTGGATGTGGGGTGTCTTTTTTGGTGAGTTCCAGTGTCCTCCTGTAGATGATTGTCCAGCAGCTAGCTTTGATTCTGGTGTTCTCGCAAGAGGGAGTGAGAGCACATCCTTCTACTCCGCCATCTTGGTTCCTAATCTCAGCCATTTTTAGAAAAATAACTTTTCTTTTTTTTCCTTTAATAAATTTATTTATTTATTTATTTATTTATTTATTTATAGTTGCATTTGGTCTTTGTTGCTGTGCGTGGGCTTTCTCTAGTTGCAGCGAGAGGGGGCTACTCTTCGTTGTGGTACACGGGCTTCTCACTGTGGTGGTTTCTCTTGTTGCGGACCACGGGCTCTAGGTGTGTGGGCTTCAGTAGCTGTGGCACGTGGGCTCAAGAGCGCAGGCTCAGTAGTTGTGGTGCATGGGCTTAGTTGCTCCATGGCATGTGGGATCTTCCCAGACCAGGACTCAAACCTGTGTCTCCTGCATTGGCAGGTGAATTCATAACCACTGCATCACTGGGGAAGCTCTCTGAATGTATTTTAGAATGACCTGGGAAGTTAAATAAAAAGAAAGCCAGGCTAATCACACTCTGTTCCTCTTGATAAAAAACGAAATTTAACTGAGTAGATTATAAAGATCTTATTGGCTTTATTCAATGATTCATGAATCAGGCAGCACCCCATGTAACAGACAGAAAGGAGCTGTACAAAAAGAAAGATTTTTATAGGCAGAAGAGAGCAGGGACAAGGAAGTTTTACTACAAAAAGCAGATTGTTGGGCTTCCCTGGTGGCGCCGTGGTTGGGAGTCCGCCTGCCGATGCAGGGGACGTGGGTTCGTGCTCCGGTCCAGGAAGATCCCACATGCGGCGGAGCGGCTAGGCCCATGAGTCATGGCCGCTGAGCCTGTGCGTCCGCTGTGCTCCACAATGGGAGAGGCCACAGCAGTGAGAGGTCCGCATACCGCAAAAAAAAAAAAAAAAAAAAAAAAGCAGATTGTTTGTGGCAAGGTCACCTTCCTTTAGGGGCCAGGGAAGGCAAGGGTGTATCAGGCAGATGACCTCACTAGTGCTGTTTAGGTAATTTCAGATTGACTGGTTTAAGATTCCATTCCTGGGAGAGGCTGAAACTGCAATCAAGTTAGGTATTAAGTCTTGGTTTGGTGACTTGGGGTTTAGCATAAGTGACTCCATTTTGAGTCTGTTGTCTTGTTTTTAACACTCTTTTTAACAGTTTCACAATTCTAAGGAAAATTCATATGAATATGCAATATGAACTTCATGAAAATGTGTCAGGGAGGTGGGAGGAGATGGAGAGAGTGGAAAAGGAGGCTGCATGGAGAACAACACAATCTATCAGGACAGGATGTAGCATTTACTAAGTACTTATTCTGTGCCAGGCACTGTTCTAAGCAATTTTAAATCCTCAAAACCACCCTATTTTGTTGACAGTAAAATTATTCCCATTTTACAGATGAAGAAACAGAGGCCCAAAGAGGTTAAATTACAGACTAGGTGGAGCCAGAAATTGAACCCTGGCCATGCAGACCCAGTGGCTACTTTACTGATCACAGTGTGACACTTTGTAGGCTTCGGAGTCAGAATTAATCTGCATTCAAACTCAAATGACTAACAAGAACATGATTACAAACCCATTAGTAATCTGACAGAAATTCAAACTGAAAATAAGTTTTCACTTTACACTTACCAGCGGTTTGAAAGTTGGACAACATCAAGTGTGGGTGAAGATTTGGGGAAATAGAAACTCTCATGTAATTATGGGTGGGAGTATAGTCTGGTGCAGCCATTCCAGAAGAGATTCGGTAGCTCTTCACCCAGTTAAGTATGAGTGTAGCCTGGGACCTAGCACTGTCACCACTGGGTATACATTCGGGGAAATTCTTACACTGGTCCATAGGGGAACATCTGGAAGGCTCTCCTCACAGCATCGTTTGTAGAAAAGGGAGTTGAAGGCAATCTAAGTGTCCATTGCCAGGGGAATAGGTAAGTAAAATGTAGATGCACATGATGGAGGACAAGACAGATGTTTACATCAATGAACCAGATGTACACACTTCAACATGGTTACATCGTAAAAGCAATACTGAGTGGGGAAAAAAATGAGAAACAGAATGAGGTCCATAGCCCAATTTATGTAAATCATGCCTTTTATGTAAATTTTAAATGAATATGCATGAAAAATAACACTACATTTTCCAAGGATACATAAAAGTCAAAGATATTGAACGTGCTAGAGCTACCATGGAGGATGGGACTGGAGAATGGTGATGAAGGCAAATAACATGCATTCAGACGGAAAAATGGATGAGAGAAGCGTCTTGCAAAATGGAGGTAAAAAAAGGATCTATGCATCTCAGTTCTACCAAGTTATTGCTATGTGGCCTTGGATAAGTCATTTCCCTCCTTGATACTTGTTTTTCTTATCTGGAAAATAGGAAGATATGAGCCTTCACATCCTATGTCATGAAGGATGTCTGCAGAGGAAGTCAATGTGGTAGAATGGAAAGTGCATGGCCCTTGGACATGACCCAGCTGATTGCTGTGGCCTTGGGGAAGCACTTCACTCTCTAAGCTTCTGTTTTAAATGAGGTGGTCTCAGGCCTCACTGAGAAGGGGACATTTGAGAAAGGTCTTGGAGGCGAGGAAGTGAGTCGTAGGGACATCTGGGGGGAAGAGTAATTCAGGCAGAGGAAAGAGTCAGTTCCAACCACAGGTAAGGACACAACGTTCCTTTCACAGTGCCTGCCACACGGTCTGTGCTCAGCAGCTGTTGACTATTCACTCACCCCTTCCCCTCCTCTTGCAGAAATGTCAGGATCCAGGTGACCTTCTAGCTTCAGTGACAATGACGCTCTGGCTTCAGAAGCTCTTTGTAACACTGCGTTCACATATACCATCCACTGCAGGAGTGCCCTCTCTAACTGACCACAGGAGCCTCAGCCCAGAAAAAAGTCATTGCTGCTGGGGCTTCGGTCTGCATGGTGAGCACAAGAGCCCTCAGACAGCAAGGCGGAGCCTTCACCAACTGCTATTCCCCTCAAGAGACCCCTACCCCAGCACACATCAAAGCTAGGACAGTACCTAGAGGGGCTTGAGTGAGGGTACAGTCAAACAGGGAGAGGAAAGAAAGGAAGGGACCCATATTTACTGAGGCAGATCTGGGTTTGAATATTATTCTGCTGCTTACTGGCTCATATATGCTTACAAATCACTGAAGCCCTCTAAGCCTCAATTCCCCCATCTGTAAAATGAGCATGAAAAATATAATTTCTGTACAGTAGTTGTGAGGACTCAGTGAGATAAGATTTGTGAAAGTGGCAAGCAAATATCTGGGGCTCACCAAAAAGTAGGCCCTTTCCTCTGTACCAAGTACCTGGGAGGCATCCACTGCCTTATTCAGTCAGCTCAGGTCCTTATTTATTTTATTCATTTCTGTGGGGATTGAATCACCTAACTTTCAAGGAGGGTGTGAGGTTCCAGTGAGGCAGTAGACAAAAACTGTGGTTAGCATAGTTACTGGACCAAAACAGGTACTCCATAGGGATTTGTTGGATACCTAGATGGACAGGTGGATGGATGGATGGATGGATGGATGGATGGATGGATGGATGGATGGATAGGTGACTGGGTAGGTGGGAGGATGGCTTGCTGATAGTGAAAACATGATTTGTATTACAGAAATACCAAGTCTGCACAAAAGCCAAGTGTTTTAACAAGAGGGTTTTATTATTATCTGTTTGTGGCCTCAGGTCTTAAGCACAGATATAGCATAGATGAGTAAAAATAGGCATAAATGTGCCCAGTTCTAGTCAGCTGTGACCTACACTTACCACTCTTGTGTCTACGATTCATCTGGATGAGGTAAGGGGCCAGGTCTTGCCTGAGCCAATGTTCTCTAAGTGAGATTACTGGTCGTTCCCTGGGGTCAAGGCTGAGATCAGGGGAAAATGCAGGGTGAGGACTTCGTAATGTCCAACATGGGTTGGAAATCCTGATTGGTGATGTTTCATTAAAAGAACTATAACTCAGCTTTTCCGGTAATCCTGTCACCGTTGCAAGAAGAGAGAGACACAAGTGCATTCCACGCTATGTAACTTCTGCAATCACATGGCCCCTCTGAGCCCCATATTCCTCTTAGTAAGATGAAGGAATTGGACCCCACCAGCTTCAAAATGTTCTGATCCTCTGAAAATACCTGACATCTTTTTTGTTTTTTTGTTTTGTTTCTTTTTTTCTTTTGCAGTACGCAGGCCTCTCACTGTTGTGGCCTCTCCCGTTGCGGAGCACAGGCTCCAGACGCGCAGGCTCAGCGGCCATGGCTCACGGGCCCAGCCGCTCCACGGCATGTGGGATCTTCCCAGACCAGGGCTTGAACCCGTGTCCCCTGCATCGGCAGGCGGACTCTCAACCACTGCGCCACCAGGGAAGCCCTTTCAGTTTTATTTTGTTTTGTTTTTTGTTTTCCTGACATCTTTTTTTAAATATAGATGTAGAACTCCGGAAAAATATATATTAAATTCCTTCCTTGTCTGTCTGTAGAGAGTCTTCTTAAACCCTTTCACAATAAGTGCATGTATACGTCAATGTGTGCTTATGCTACACCCTGGGGAAGCAGGAAGCTTTAGAGATAGACAGCTCATTTCTAGGCGTCACATGAGAAATGTGGATACACTGATTATCATTCAGTTCCTCCAACTTTACTTCGATTAAAACAAAGAAAGATTCAGTTCCTGCCCCCAGGGTAGGAAAGAATACATTGAAATGGATAAACTTCAATAGTTATTAAGGTATAAAAAAGTTGCCCCCTCCCAGACCTAAAATGCTGCTAGGTCAATTAACCTGTCTAGAGGAATTCAGGAAGGCTGCCTCCAAGAGGTGTTCTGGGCTAGGTCAAAAAGAAGAGAAAACATCTGAGAAGGTCACAACCAGGCAGAGGTCACAGGGGAAGTAAAGGTGGTTGTATTCAGAGTGGTGAGGCAATCATCAGAGCCGTAGCATGAGCTACAACCTAAAATACTCCACCACCTCCCCTGGGCCTGGATGGGAGTGAGACCCTGGCTTGTGTGTTGGAGCAGCATTCTGAGAGAAGCAAGGGGGCAATCACAAGATACCATCTCAGAACTGCCTGTCTCTTTATTGAGCACTTACTGAATGCATACCCTGTGCACTTTATATACATAGCCATGTTTCCTAAAGTGTTCTGTGCAACTTGTGGGTCATATTAGGTGCCTGTAGACAGGACACCAAGAACATTTTGATTTTCTTTTTTTCCTTTTTTTTAAAATAGATTTATTTATTTTATTTTATTTATTTATTTTTGGCTGCATTGGGTCTTCGTTGCTGCATGCGGGCTTTCTCTACTTTCGGCGAGTGGAGGTTACTCTGTTGCAGTGCACGGGCTTCTCATTGCAGTGGCTTCTCTTGTTGCAGAGCATGGGTCCTAGGTGCGTGAGCTTCGGTAATTGTGGCTTGCGGGCTCAGTAGTTGTGGCACGCGGGCTCTAGAGCGCAGGCTCAGTAGTTGTGACGCATGGGCTTAGTTGCTCTGCGGCATGTGAGATCTTCCTGGACCAGGGCTTGAACCCGTGTCGCCTGCATTGGCAGGTGGATTCTTAACCACTGCGCCACCAGGGAAGTCTCTTGATTTTAATATTTGTGTTTTGTGTTTATTTTTACCTTCTATGTGTGGCAGGTGGTTTTTGTTTTCATTTACAATTTAGTTCTAAAGCATCCTTTTAAACAGGTGAAAGTTTAAAAAGTGACTCGATTTAGAGAAATATATTTATTGAGTAAACATACAGACGGTCCATGGATATTGCAAAATTTACGAGGGGAGTACACAAACGGCTGAAATTCAAGAAACACTGTGCTTTAGCATACAAGCATTTATCTCATTCACAACTCTTTTGGTTGCAAGTAATAGATAATCACTCAAATCAGCTTAAGCAAAATAAGAGAATGTATCCTAAAAGGGAATCTCACAAGGACCCAAAGGAAGCAGCGCAGATGTTAAGCTTCGAGAAGGGCTGGGCCTGGAGGAAGGCAGCCAGCAGGCCCCTGGAAGCACTGCCCCTCCTCTCTCCAGGCCCCTGCGGTCCCCCTAGTCTCTGCCTTGCTCTGCACATCTCTGTCTTCTCTCTGAGCAGAGCCGTTTTCTCTACTACATTCATGCAGGTGCCTCCCTCAACCCTGGCCTGCTGGCCGCACACACACACACACTCACACATACACACACACCTCACACACGCACACACCTCACACACACTCACACACAGATGCGCACACTCACACACACGTGCACACACCTCGCACACATACACACGTGTGCACACACACCTCACACACAGACATGCAGACACACACCTCACACACACACTCACACATACACGCAGACACACACACCTCACACACACACACGCACACACACACCTCACACAGACATGCAGACACACACCTCACACACACTCACACGTACACGCAGACACACACACACCTCACACACACACACACACACCTCACACACACGCAGACACACACCTCGTACACACACATGCACACACACCTCACACACAGACATGCAGACACACACACCTCACACACATGCACACACACACAGAGACACACACACACAGCTCCAGAGTTTAAATGTGTTCCAGTAAGTGGCCTGCAGAGCCTGAAAGAGCATCCCTGAATCTTGCTGCTTATTCCCAAGCGAGAACCTGACTGGCCCCACTAGAGACAGACGCTCACCTCGCATTCCTTCAGCTCCTATCGGAGGTTTAGGGGGAACAAATTCTCAGAAGACGGGAGAATCTGGGATGAGCAGTCAGCCTGACCAAGAGGTATCCACTCCTCATAACTCTATGAGGTAGGAAATTCAGTTCACAGGCCCTGGGCAGGAAGTGACAAAGCCACAGCTTGAACCTGGGTCTGTGTGACACCGAAGTTCAAGTCCACTGCACTATCCACCTAGTCACCACCTGCTAAGTCCAGCCCACAACTGCCATCCCAGACCCAAGCAGGTCTCTGGCCCATTGGGAGGCATTTATCAAAATCAGCCCAGTATGCGGGAAACGAGGATCCCAGCTTTGTGGGGTCACTGGCTGGAAGGGAAGACGATTTCTGGAAACCAGGGAAGGCTCCTCCAAGCCCCTAGGTCTGAGGCTGTCAGGTTCACACTGCAGGTGCTCAGGGTGCGAGAGGAGGCTCAGGCATCTAGAACCTCTCTCCTGCACCCAGAACTCAAAGTGTCTGCCTGCCCTTGGGATTCTAGTTGCTCTTCTCAGCTCGTGGCAGCTAAGTCAGAGGGGCCTCCCGGAAGGTGAGGTGGGGAAGGGAGCTACAGGCTCCTTCCACTCTGGAGGCCTTCCTGCAGGCACTTCTCAGCCTAACTGTTCTTTCCCACGGAAGCCTCTGGGCATCACAGTGGCCTGGAGGGCCCCAATTTGGCTTTGAGGAGACTTTGCCCACCCACAGTGGGTGGCTGTCCTGCAGGTGTTACTTCATCAGGGTCCCTTGTTGAGACAGAAAGTGGATGTGGGTGTTGTGTCTCTCCCGCTGCCCCAGAGCTGCCCCAGGCCTGAGGTGAGGCCTGTGCGGAAACACACATCTGCCCCAGGAGACAGGCTCCCTGTCCTAGCTTTCGGTCTATGCATGTTTTATCTTCTCTGGTCATCACTCAGTACAGGTTGTTGCATGACTCGGGAGAAGGTTCCACCAAGCCACTTCCCATGAGAAGTGTCACAAAGACCTTGTGCCTTTAGGTGGAGACTGGGTGGCACCATCCTAGCTCAAAAGTCTATCCCAGAGATGGTGCCACACAGCGAGGGGAGCATCCCTTTTCCAAAACCCCTTCTCTGATGTTTTAGTGATAAAGGGAGTGGTTGCCCAAAACTTTAGGACTTACTCATTCGGGACTGCTGTCCTGGTAGGGTGAACTGGGTGGCTCAGTGTCAACCCCCAAGGACTGCCCCTGGCCCTGACATTCCTTCCAGAGCTATCAGACTCAGGCGCTCGGGATGAGGTTACCAACCAAGGTTATTATGGCGTGTGCCCAAAGGTGGCTGAAAGGGCTCATTCAAGTTCTGGATTTCCCAGCAGTCTGGCTCTGCCAGCATCGACACTTTGGTGAGGTAGCCTCCATATCTAATGGGCCACCAGTGCCCAGGGAGGAGATGCCAGGGCCATATCAGACACCCCTTCCTCCCCCAGGTCACTCCATGATGCCCATGGAGGATAAGCCTCTGGGCTCCAACAATCCGGGACTAATCTTTGAGGCAATTGACAGGGACCTGTTTGAGCGGCATGACCGTGTCATTGCCTGTCTCCATGGTGGTCCGGGAGCATTTCCGGCTGCTGCGCATACTGTAGAACTTCTCCATGAGGTGCTTACGGAACTTCTTGGTGAGGAAACAGTAGATGATGGGGTCTAAGACACAGTTGGTACTAAGAAGGCAGAGAGTGACCTGATGTGCATCATTAATAGCCTGGTGGGAGTTGCTGTTCTGGAAGCCCAGCTCAGCCAGGGTCCAGGGCAGCTGTACAATGTGGTGGGGCACAAAGCAGATGATGAACACAGCCAGGACCGTGCAGACCATCCAGAGTGCCCGGCACTTGACCTCTGCATTGCGCTGCATCTGCACCGGCTGTGTGAGCAGCGTGACGATGATGACCAGGTTGCAAACGAGGATGATGAGGAAGACAAGGAAGAAGCTGAACACGAGGAAGATGTGGATGATGAGGACTGGGATTCTGCCTTTCTCGTAGTGCTCAAAGCAGCGTGTGATGTTGCCTGAGCCAGTCTTGCTGGGCACTGTGTTGGTGGAGTCCAGGATGAGGTAGTAGGATGCAGCGGCCACAATGGCCACCCAGATGATCAGGGACAAAAGGATGCCACGCTTGCGGGTGGTGACCTGAAGGGTCTTGATGGGCCGTGTTACAGCCTGGAAGCGGTTATAAGTGATGACGGCCAAAAAGGCCACTGAGCAGTAGGTGTTAATGAAGAAGAAGCAGCCAGCCAGGTTGCACAGGAATTCAGGAAGAATCCAGTTGCCCTCGTTGTAGTAGTAGATGATCCACAGGGGCAGGGTGACCAGGAAGAGCAGGTCAGCCACGGTGAGGTTCACCATGAAGATCTTTATCTCATTGAATTTCTTGGAAGGGTACAGGTGGGCAAAGACCCAAAGCACATAGCTGTTGGCGAGGACCCCTAACACAAAGACGATGCTATAAAAAATTGGGAAGAGGGTGTATCGGAACTCAGAATCCACACGAGAGGAATCATTTGCCTCCATCACTGTGGGCTGGAATGGGCAGCTGGTCATAGGATCCTACCTATGCCTGGAAGACCACACAGAAATTCTGGTTAATGAAGGGCTAACAAGGGACTATCTTATTTACTCAGTTCCAAGACTCCCATTTTGCACATTTTAAACACTCTAAAATTGATGGCATTTTCCAATTAATTGGTATTTTTTTTCTTCCTACATAATATAATCGTGTGTTTTTTAAATGAATGGCCTCTGACATTCAATAAAATCAGTGGCAGTTCAGTTTCTTTTCTCTTGTTCCATTTAAAAATATACTTTTTTCTTCTTTAGCTCGTTTTGACTTAGAGTTTTAGATAATCTATTCCTGGTGATGAAACAGATGGAAATTTAAATTTTTAAAAAATTTTAAATTCTATGGTTTTTAATTTCTGACAAAATTTGAATATTTTTCTATTGATGAAATTTGAGATAAAAATTTTGATGGTAAAATGTCTTATGTTAAAAAATAATTCACGTGCCCATACAAAATCTAGAAAATACACAGATGTATATTAGAGTCACCCAGAGAATGAAATAGTAGCTATATATTAGAATGAATGAGTTAGATCTGATTGTACTGCCATGTAAAGTTGTCCCTGGATAATATTGTTAAGTAAAACAAAACAAAACAAAAGTTGGTATGACCCCATTATATACTTGTATATGATATAGAAAATGATCTAGAAGGATACCCCTCAAAGCGATGACAGTGGTGAAACCTCTGGGAAGGTGAGGTGGGCTTGGTGGGAAGTATAATTACTTCACAGTTTTTTTGTTTGTTTAAACTTTTTAGGAGTGTGCATTGCTTTAGTAATTAAAAAATTTTAAGTATAATTTTAAAAGAAAAGTATACAGTGGAGAAGCCCAATAGACAATATTTTAACCAAGTAAAAAAGAGTAGCACCATCATTAGTAAGACATGTCAACATCATGTACCCCTGGTACGATGTACTGACAATAACACAACACCACTTCTGTGGTATTCTTGCCAAAAATGCATAATCTCAATTTAGCCATGAGAAAACATCAGACAAAGCCAAATTGTGCAACATTCTACAAAATGACTGACCAATAGTGTCAAGGTCACGAAAGACAAGGAAAGACTGAGGAACTATCATAGATCAGAGGATATAAAGGAGACATAGGACAACTAAGTGCAAAGTGGGATCCTGGATTGTACCCAGGAACAGAAATATTGTTAGGGGAAAACTGGTGAAGTTCAAATAAGGTCTATAATTTAGATAATACTGTAACCATGTTCATTTCCTGGTTTTGATCATTGTACTATGGTTTTATAAATTGAGAATGTTGGGTGAAGGGCATATAATGAACTCTTTGTACTATTTTGCAACTTTTTTGAAGGCCTAAAATTATTTCAAAACAAAAAGGTGTTTGTTTGTTTTAAGTACGGTTGACCCTTGAGCAACACAGGTTTGAACTGTGTGGGTACACTTACACATGGATTTTTTTTTTTGATTAATACAATACAATACAAAAATACAATACTACACGACCCATGGTTGGATGAATCCACAGATTCGGAACCCCACAGAAGGAGAGCCAACTGTAAAGTTATAAGAAGATTTTCAACTGCGGGGAGTGTGGCGCCCCTAATTCCTGTGTTGTTCAAGATTCAACTACATATGAAAGAAGATTAAAAGTAGCCATAATCGTACTACCCAAAGTCTGGTTCATTTTCAACAGTTCTTTGTCCCCATCCACTGTCCAGAAAAACCAGTTCCTCCCTCCCCTCTTGTCCCTCCCACTATGTTGCCATCACGTGAGCCTGGAAGCTCCTCTTATGTTTGTGTTGCAGCTGAGTGGGATGGGATGGCAAGAGACTCGCGATTAAGTAAGGCCCAAGGCTCATCATATATCATAGTAGAGTGAAAAGAGCAGGGAATAGGCAGTGAGAAGCAAGGAAGACAGTTAACACTTAAGAGCACATCGTTTGGAGCCAGGCACCCTGCTCAGTGCTTCCACACGCACTACCTCCTTTGAGTCTCGCAAAAGCCCTTTGAGATAGGAAGTAAGATCCCCATTTTACAGAATAGGAAACAGAGTATAGGGTGGTTATGTGACTTGTCCAAGGTCACACAGCATTAAGGGATGGAGCCAGGATCTCAAATCTAGCTCTGTCTTCATTTGTTCCTTCATACATTCAACCAAAAATATTTCTGAGCAGCAACTGCGTGTCAGGCTCACTGCCAAACACAGGAGAGGCAGGTGAACATGACCAACAGGACCCTGCTCTCAGGGAACTTAAGAGTCCCATGGGGGCGATAGACAAAAGCAGTGTAAACAAACATAACTGCTATATGAAGAAAATAAGGTGCTGACATGGAGAAGAAAACAGAGGTCTACTTTTTTTAATATAAATTTATTTATTATTTATTTATTTATTTATTTATTTTTGGCTGCATTGGGTCTTTGTTGCTGCACACGGGCTTTCTCTAGCTGTGGCGAGCGGGGTCTACTCTTCTTTGCAGTGAGTGGGCTTCTCATTGCGGTGGCTTCTCTTGTTGCGGAGCATGGGCTCTAGGCACGTGGGCTTCAGTAATTGCAGCACATGGGCTCGGTAATTGCGGCTCACGGGCTCTGGAGCGCAGGCTCAGTAGTTGTGGCGCATGGGCTTAGTTGCTCTGTGGCATGTGGGATCTTCCCTGACCAGGGATCAAACCCGTGTACCCTGCATTGGCAGGCGGATTCTTAACAACTGCACCACCAGGGAAGTCCCAAGATACCTACTTTGAAAGGAGGTGACATTTCCATTGAGGCCTGAAAGAAGAGCCTAGGAAGAGAGTTCCAGGCAGAGGAATCTGCATGAGTCTAGCACTGCGGCAGGAAAGAGATTGGTAGGTTCCAGGACTGGAAAAAAGGCCACCTGATGGCCCTTGCCCTGACCTCTGGCTGCCACTCCACCCTCATCTCATGCCACCTTCTCACCAGGCTCCAGCCAAAATGGACTTCCCAGGTGGGTCTTCAAACCCACCCAGAACTCTCCTGCTTCAGCCTGCACACATAGCCATGACACTGCCTTGAACATGCTTCCCTATCCACACCCCACCGCCACCTGGCCAACTCCAACTCATGTTTCAGACCTTAGCTGAATTTCACTTCTTCAGGGAGGTCTTCAATGACCTCCAGGTCAGGTCAGGTCCCATCTCAAAGCTCCCTGTACTTCTTCTTAAATCTTAGCACAATTGTAATCATATTCATGTTTGTATGATTGTTTCACACTCTCCCACTTGACTGTGAGCACCAGCAGATCAAGGACCTTGTCTGCCTAATCAACACTATTCCCAGACAATGAATCAATAAATAAAAGGAATGGGTAATAAGCCTTGTTAATTACACCCACCCCTTAGGGAGCCCCAGAGCAGTGGAAACAGTTGAAGAAGTCTATAGATACTTACAGGTGAGTTTAAAGAAACCAGTGGCTGTAATTAGAATTTTTCTCTTGATTGAGAAAAATTTTGTTCTTTGTTCTATTTAGTATATGGTAGTGGTTTGTCTATGTTAATTAAATAAATGTAGGTTCCATTATTCCAAGAAATCATTGCGATTCCTTTAAAAACAAAAAACTCACCCTCAAGTCACATTGTGAATTACATACTTTTATTCTGCTTCCTCAGCAGCAAATTGCTAGCTTCTACTCAGCTGGGATCTTTTCCCTCCTAAAGGTGACCCTGCCATCTGATCCCAAAGGTGTAAGACAACAACTCTCAAAGGGTGGTCCATGTAAACGAGGGCTGAGAGAGGAGGTCTATCTCTGAAAACTTTCAGGGAATCCATGAGGTCAAAATGATCATCATAATAATACCAAGACATTATTTGTCTTTTTCACTGAGTTGACTGACATTTGAGCTGACGGTACAAAAGGGTGAGCAAAACTGCTGGCTCCTTAGCACCAGTCAAGGTAGGGACACCAAACTATCATAGGAGTCATATCCTTCACAGCTATGCATTCAGCATAAAAAAAAAAAAAAGCCAATCTCACTTTATTTTTTTATTATATTTTTTTTTACAAATTTTTAAATTCTTATTTATTTTTGGCTGCATTAGGTCTTTGTTGCTGGACACAGGCTTTCTCTAGTTGTGGCAGGTGGGGGCTACTCTTTGTTGCAGTGAGCGGGCTTCTCATGGCGGTGGCTTCTCTTGTTGTGGAGCACGGGCTCTAGGCACGCAGGCTTCAGTAGTTGTAGCACATGGGCTCAGTAGTTGCGGCTCGAGGGCTCTTCCCGGACCAGGGCTCGAACCCGTGTTCCCTGCATTGGCAGGTGGATTCTTAACCACTGTGCCACCAGGGAAGCCCAGTACACATCTGTTTAATAATCTGTGTATCGGAATGGGAAATACACATGAAACATCTCTACTGCAAACTGGAGTAGAGTGGTTGTCTTCAGAAAAAGAACCAATGCCATTGTTTGAGTTGTGAGCTGAGCTGTTTTTTGGATCATCATTATCACTTGAAAAAATGACTGGCAAACTATGGCTTTTCAGAGACTTGGGTATCTGTCAGACTTTTTCTCAAAAAGTCACTATATAAATAAAGTGATCCTGTCACTTCAAGGAAAACCAATGATGGGTTTTTGCTGCCATGATTAAAATTTTAACTTTCAAGAAAAGATTAAAATATTTGGAAAATCTGTATCTGTCAGCATGAGCTTGACAGCTTTCCAATATCCAAAGAATTTTCTGATGAGATTGGTAGTGATATTAATTAATACAATTTTTGACATCTTATAATGAAAGGTCAATATCTGGAAGACCTGTATATCTCAGTGAACCAATATTTTCCAAATGAGGAAAGCATGATGTTTCAAAATTAAATAGAGGTAAAAGATTCAAAGGGCAAGATAGACCAATACATTGCCTTGTTCACAGATGACAAAAAGTTTGTTGATATGATTCAGTATACATTGCAACTAACTTTTAAGAAACCACCATTTCGGAGTTCTGAGGTAGAATCAAAGAAGAATATCACCAATTATCTGAAAAAGCCATTAAAATATTCCTCCCTTTACAAATGCACATACATCTGTGTGAGGGCAGATTTTCTTCATATACTTTAACCAAAACAACATATCACAATAGACTGAGTGTGGAAGTGAATATGAGAATCCAGCTGTCTTCTATTAAACCCAACATTAAAGAGATTGGGAAAAAAAATGTAAATCAATGTTACTCTTCTCCCTAAATTGTTTATGTTTTGAAAACTTTAGTTATTTTCCACTAAAAACATTATTTATGTTAACATGAAATGAGTTTATTATTGGTTTTTACATTTAAAAACAAAAATTTTTAGAATGTCTTAGTTTTAATTTTGAAGAGGGTAAAGATTGGTAGGTATACCCATGTAAACAAAAGTTCTCTGAGGCCCTCAATAATTTTTGAAGAATATAAAGAGATCCTGAGACCAGAAAATTTGAAAATCAATGCTCCACAATCTCAGTTCACCACCCCGCCCCGTCCCCCCATTTCCTTTGAGACTAAGACGCGCATTCATCTGGGACTAGCCTTGTTTCTTTTTCCTGCTGGACCCTTGTGCCTTAGGGGACCCTGTTCCTGGGGCCTGAGAGGCGGGGGGCGGGGAGCAGCCCACAGCTGGGAGGTGTGTGGTGCTCACTCTGGGTCTTTGAGGAAGTCACATCCCATTCACCCCCAACACCCTATTCCCACCCCTAAGTAAGTCCTGTCCTCTTCTTGGGTTTAGGCTCCAGCACAGTGAAGTAGGGACAACTGTCCTCCAGAAACTATCCTTCTCCAGGCAAAAGATTACACTCAGGACATCCTCCTGGGCCCTGCCGCTTATGCCACCCCTGCCCAGGCATGTTGAGAAAGTCTTCCCATGAGGATCAGGATTTGAATAAGGCTCATGAGGTGCTCATCTGGGTGCAAAATTTAAGGGAGCACCAAAAACCTCAGTAATCAAGATAAATAATATTTGGATGCAATCATTTGAAGAATCAAAATCAGTATTACTGGGCTTCCCTGGTGGTGCAGTGGTTGAGAGTCCGCCTGCCGATGCAGGGGACATGAGTTCGCATCCCGGCCCGGGAGGATCCCACATGCTGCAGAGCGGCTGGGCCCGTGAGCCATGGCCGCTGCGCCTGCGCGTCTGCAGCCTGTGCTCCGCGACGGGAGAGGCCACAACAGTGAGAGAGGTCTGCGTACCGAAAAAAAAAAAAAAATCAGTATTACTGATGCTTCCTTTTGCCCCAGGCTCTAATACGGCCCTGCCTGTATTATGATCCTGTCTTCATTTAAACTTTTGGTATTTTGTTCATCATGGATTTTGGGGGGTTTGGGGGTTTTTTTGTTATTAATTGATTTTTTAAAAAAAAATAGTCTCACCATGTGAATGGGGCACACACAGAATAGCCCAGCTCGCCCATTCAGTCACTCATTCATGCCTTCACTGGACAAGCTCACTGCTGCCAGCCTGGGCAGAGTCTGGAGGCCTCTGAGAACAGACCTCGTCTGTTCCTCCTTCAGTGGCTCACAGGCCATTTCTCAAGAGAGAGATTCAGAAATACATAGGTGCTAAGTGTTAGGATGGTGGAGGTTCTAGATGTCAGGGTCATTCTGAGTGGTGCCCGTGACCCAGACTTGACGGTCAGGAACGACTCCTGCTTATCCTGAAGGAAGACAAGGAGTTCGCCAGATGCAGCTGGGAGAGAGGAAGACGTCTGGAAGAACAGGAGAGGATGTGCCTTGTTCTCAGGGAACTTGAGAAGTTTGGTTTGGCTAAAACTTAAAAGGTGGGTGGGATGGTGGTGAGGAGAGACAGGACCTCCAAAGCAAGCATCAGTCAACTGAAGTAGTGTCTTGCATACTAGGCTAAAGGAGTTTGTATTTGATTCTGCTGGAAATGGGGAGTCATTGAAGGATGTGGGGTTTCAGGTTTATGGAATATGGCTTTGACTGTTGTGTACAGAATGAATTGGAGGGGCCTCAGGTCAGAGGCAGGGAGATAACAAAGAGATAACTGCAACTGTCCAGAGCACCAAAGGGAAGCTTGGAACATGGCAGAGTGGATGGAAATGGATGGCTGTGAGAATGATTTGGGAGATGGAATGGACGGAACTTAGAGATGCACGGGATAGTGGTTGAGAGAAAGGGAGGAGACAAGGATGGCCAGGTTTTCTGGCCCAGATGACTGGAGCTGGGTGGTGTCTGTCTTCACGAAGATGACACTGAGGAGGAAGAGTGTGGGGCATAGAGGATGAACTTCGTGGGGGCCATATCCCAGGTGGAGTGCCTGAGAAACACCCAGGAGGATCCAGGGTTAAACCCTGAAGAGCCCAACATTAAAAGAGAATGGACTTGCCTGGCAGTCCAATTCTTAAGACTCTGCACTTCCCTTTTGACAAAATTCAACACCCATTTATGATAAAAACCCTCCAGAAAGTAGGCATAGAGGGAACCTACCTCAACATAATAAAGGCCAAATATGACAAACCCGCAGCCAACATCGTTCTCAATGGTGAAAAACTGAAACCATTTCCTCTAAGATCAGGAAGAAGACAAGGTTGTTCTCTCTCACCACTATTATTCAACATAGTTTTGGAAGCCCAAGCCATGGCAATCAGAGAAGAAGAAGAAATAAAAGGAATCCAAATCAGAAAAGAAGAAGTAAAACTGTCACTGTTTGCAGATGACATGATACTATACATAGAGACTCCTAAAGATGCCAGCAGAAAACTACTAGAGCTTATCAATGAATTTGTTAAAGTAGCAGGATACAGAATTAATGTACAGAAATCTCTTGCATTCCTATACACTAATGATGAGGAATCTGAAAGAGAAATTAAGGAAACACTTCCATTTACCACTGCAACAAAAAGAATAAAATATCTAGGAATAAACCTACCTAAGGAGACAAAAGACCTGTATGCAGAAAACTATAAGACACTGATGAAAGAAATTAAAGATGATACAAACAGATGGAGAGATATACCATGTTCTTGGATTGGAAGAATCAACATTGTGAAAATGACTATACTACCCAAAGCAATCTACAGATTCAATGCAATTCCTAACAAACTACCAATGGCATTTTTCACAGAACTAGAGCAAAAAATTTCACAATTTGTATGGAAACACAAAAGACCCCGAATAGCCAAAACAATCTTGAGAAAGAAAAACGGAGCTGGAGGAATCAGGCTCCCTGACTTCAGACTATACCACAAAGCTACAGTAATCAAGACAATATGATACTGGCACAAAAACAGAAACATAGATCAATGGAACAGGATAGAAAGCCCAGAGGTAAGCCCACACACATATGGTCACCTTCTTTTTGATAAGGGAGGCAAGAATATACAATGGAGAAAAGACAGCCTCTTCAATAAGTGGTGCTGGGAAAACTGGACAGCTGCATGTAAAAGAATGAAATTACAACACTCCCTAACACCATACACAAAAATAAACTCAAAATGGATTAAAGACCTAAATGTAAGGCCAGACACTATAAACCTCTTAGAGGAAAACATAGGCAGAACACTCTATGACATAAATCACAGCAAGATCCTTTTTGACCCACCTCCTAGAGACATGGAAATAAAAACAAAAATAAACAAATGGGACCTAATGAAACTTCAAAGCTTTTGCACAGCAAAGGAAACCATAAGCAAGATGAAAAGACAGCCCTCAGAATGGGAGAAAATATTTGCCAATGAAGCAACTGACAATGGATTAATCTCCAAAATTTACAGGCAGCCCATGCAGCTCAATATCAAAAAAACAAACAACCCAATCCAAAAATGGGCAGAAGACTTAAATAGACATTTCTCCAAAGAAGATATACAGATTGCCAGCAAACACATGAAAGAATGCTCAACATCATTAATCATTAGAGAAATGCAAACCAAAACACAATGAGGTATCACCTCACACCAGTCAGAATGGCCATCATCAAAAAATTTACAAACAATAAATGCTAGAGAGGGTGTGGAGAAAAGGGAACCCTCTTGCACTGTTGGTGGGAATGTAAATTGATACAGCCACTATGGAGAACAGTATGGAGGTTCCTTAAAAATCTAAAAATAGAACTACCATACGACCCAGCAATCCCACTACTGGACATATACCCTGAGAAAACCATAATTCAAAAAGAGTCATGTACCACAATGTTCATTGCAGGTAGGAACAGGATGGTCAAGATGTAGGAGGAGGACCAGGGGACCACCACGCAAGACCCAACAGAAGAAAGTTTCAAGAGTGTGGCAGCAAGTGGCCAATGGTGTGAAAAGCCTCAGCGAGATCCAGCACAATGAAGACAGGAAAGCAAATATTGCACAGGGCCACTCAGAAATCTATCTCCCTGATCAAATGGACAGTAGTTTCCTAAGCATGCGTTCAGGAGTGAATGAGAGACAAGGAAGTGGAATGTCAAATTCTCGTTCAAGAAGTTGAGTTAAGCAAATAAAGGCTGTGTGTGGACCTTGTGTGTATCTTGATTTAAACAAACTAACTGTAAAATATATATATATATATATATATATATATATATATACATATGTTCGACAACTGGGAGAACTCAAACACAAAGTATTAGATGGAATTAAGAAATCGATGCTGGGAATTCCCTGGCAGTCCAGTGGTTAGGGCTCAGCACTTGTCGGGGAACAAAGATCCTGCAAGCTGCAAGGCACAGCCAGAAAAAAAAAGAAAAGAAATTGATGCTAATTTTGTGAGGCTGTGATCATGATATATTGGTTATATACTTTTAGATTTTTAATTCCTTATCTATTATACACACATACTGAAGAATTTATAGGCAGGATTACACAATATCTCAGTTTTGCTTTAAAACATTCCAGGAAAAACATGCCGGTGTGCTAATCTCAAGTGAGAAGCATCTTCCCAGGAACCCAACCTGCGACAATGTGTACTCAGGTCCTTCCGAATCCAGAGCCTCCCCAGTCCACACGGCCCTCACAGGAGGCCCAGCAGAGGTAGGTCTCTTCCTTCCAGATACAGGACCAGAATCAGTGTGGACGCCTTGGGCGGAACCCCTGCCTTTGCCAGTAGCCTCGTCCTTGGCGCCTCCAATACCCACCACCCAGGCCCTTCCTACTTCTGCTGCCTTCTCTTCAGTCACAGGTCCCCAGGTGACTCCCACTCCCTTGGCCCTCATCCCAAACATAATGCCCAGATGCCCCTTTACATCAATAGAACCCTTGAAATCACCCAAAATGTAACCAGCCTAGTCTCCTCTGGGTCTGGGGGCTCATACATCCACGCTTTCATTCATGCTCCCCTCCCTCTCTCTGCCCGGCTGACTACTGATCATCCTTTAAGGCTGTTCAGGCCTCCTTTCCTCCAGGTAGTTTTTCCTAAGCCTCTCCGACTCTTTCACATCCTGCCTCTCCCCCAAGACCCAGTTAAGTGCCCATCCCCTGGGCTCCCAAAGCTCACTGAAATTGCCTGTGTGTGTCCTCCTGCCACTAGGCCTTAGCTTCTTGAGGAATGAGACCATGTCCATTCATTCACCTGACATCCTGCTGAGTGCCCGGCACTGTGTTGGGGACACTGTGGGAATAAAACAGGCAAGATTCTGGCCCTTGAGGAGCTTATACTCTAGTCATGGAAAACAGACAAAAATAAGTACAGAGATAAATGAACAAGGTAATTTCAAATTGTGATGAATTCAATAAAAGAAATAAAAATAGTGACATGATGAAGACTGGATAGAGGGCTACTTAAAATAGAGTGACCAGGGAAGGCTTCTCAGAGGAGGTGACATATAAATGAAACTAGAGGCAGATCTACCATGAAGCCAAGGAATTAAGCTTTAAGACCCCTTCCTAGGCCTTGTTTCTAATTGTATATTTATAATTTGGTATCTCTTAAAGAGGGGCCCACATATTGTATAAGCTTCAGAGTCCTACAAAACCTGTGTCTTCCCCTGGCTAAAATCTAAAAAGTGAGAAGGAACAAGTCAAGAGAAAATCTAGAAGAAGCATGTTCCAGACAAAGGGTATCACGTGCAAAGGGCCTGCAGTGGGAATAAGTTCATCATGTTCTGACCTAAAAATAAATGTGTCACGTTCAAGGAACTGAAGGGTCAGTGTCCCCAGAGAAATGGGAAGAGTAAGATGAGATCTGAGGGCAACAGACCCCAAATCACTCCTATGTCATGGTAAGGAGTTTGGGTTTTATTCTATAAACATCAGAGGGCCGCTGGACTATGTCAAGCACATGAGCAGCAGGATCTGACTCTCTCCAGCTGCTGAGCAGAGAATAGATGGTAGGGGACAAGAGTGGAAGCAGAGAGACTATGTCAGAGGCAAGAGATGGTGGTGACGTGGACCAGAAAGCAGCATTTCCAATTCCTCTCTCCATCCCCAGCACCCAACACAGGCTTGGCCAGAGTAGGAGCTTAACAAATATTTGTCTAGTGAACAAATATCTAGCAACTAACAAGATTGACTCTTTTGTGAGGGCTTCAAGAGGGCTGACCCAAGAAGATGGTAGAGGCCTGATCTCTCCAGTAACAAAAGAGCACCAGTGGCTGCCTGCTCCCCAGAGCAGCCTCCAGACAAGGCGGAGTGAGCCCTCTACAACCTCATTACTCAAAGTGTGGTCCTTGCACCAGCAGCATCAACATCAGCTGTGAGCTTGTTAGAAATGTAGAACCTGACTCTACCTCAAACCTGCTGTTTCAGCATCTGTATTTTTACAAGATTCCCCGGTGATTCACGCGCACACTGAACTCTGAGCAGTGCTGTGCCTCCACACACTGTCAGCCACATACTTGCCTGTTCTAACACCTTCCATGGCTCCCCATTGCCCAGCACCAAGGGCAAGCTCCTTCCCCATCTCATCTCCCACCAGCCTCTACTACCACTCAACCTCTACTCCAGCCACAATGAACTTCTTGCTGCTTCTCTAAAAACTATTTCTCCTCAAACCTCTGTGCCTTTGCACATGCTGTGGCCCCTACTGAGAATGCCTTTTGCCTATTGCTTTATCTAGCAAAATCTTACTCATCTTTGAAGACCTAATCTAAAGAGTACTTCCTCTGGGACGCCTTCTCTGTTTGCCCCAGGCAGAATGAGTTGCCTCCTTCTCTGGGTTGCCATGGTACTGGGCACATTCCTCAGCATAGCATCTGACACTGTATGTTGTAAATATTGATTTCTGTGGATGTTTCCTCGCCAGGCTGAGCGCTTCTTGAGGGCAGAGACTAGATCATTTTTGTCTCTTTATCTTCAGTGTCAGACATTAAAGACTGAATGAATGAATGACCAAGCCCTGACAATTATTCAGAGGAAACTAGTATGAAGGAAAGGTGTCCAGTCTCTCTGGGGGGAAAAGGCAGGGTAGGGAAAAGGCCTCTGGAGTCAGAAAGACCTCGGTTCTTAACTGGCTCTGCCATTTACTTGCTGTGTGACCTTGGGCAAGTGGCTTCACCTCTCTGAGCCTCAGTTTCTTCATCTGCAAAATTTTATAAGCCAAACAATGTTTCCAAAGATAAGCATGCAATGTAGCCACAAATGGCCAGGCCTTCCTCTCACTATTGGCCCAGTCACTTGGAGCCAGGGGAGGGGACTGTGGATCACCAGTGACCCCAGGGACCCTAACCCACATACTGGCTTTCCTGCCAGCTCCGGACAGGGTGTTGGGCTAATGCCAAAAAAACTTTCAACGCCTCAGGAAGGGAAGGAGCATCCGGAGGGAGAAGGAAGAGGCTACTCAGACCACTCAACTTAACACGTGGGCAGGGCTCCCTGATGGATCAAGGCCGGGCAGCAGGCCCAGGCCCAGCATTTAGTTGGGGGGTGGGCTAGGGGGGCATAAATATTTATGGAGACAAGAAGAATTCTACCATCTGTATCTCCCACCCTCTGCCCTGCAGAGTATTCAGTCCCAATCCCCACTGGCTGCCATTCCCATACTGTCTGCAAACAATCCCAGCCCCTAGGGCACCTAGAGAAAGGGTTCCCATCCTCAGCTGGACAGTCAGAGGGACCACTGAGATCTGGGCAGAAGGAATTATGTGCTGATTACTTCCCCAGTGTGTGGACTGTGGGTTGGGACATTGGGTTTACCAGTCAGACTGGCCCCTAACATTTGTGGGGCCATTTGGGGTCAAGAGTAAAAATGTCTAAATATTTATAAGCTATAAATCAGTCATATCTAAGTTCATGCACATTCCATGAATCAGCAGCTCCTCGCAGCCTGGCAAGTCTGGGAGCATGGGAGGGGCACTGGATCCAAGTGGGCACTCCCTCCGAGATCCAAGGACTCCGTGCTCTATGGGGGAGGGCATGACTGGAGGGGAGCCAGAGCCAGCCCACCTAAGCTCAGGGCACTGGGCATCATTCACTGATTAAATGAACAGACACCTCTTACCCATGATCATATTTCCTCCTCAAATCAGCCTTGCAAGGTGAGTTTTACAAAATGCCCATTTTTCCAGCAAAAAAAGTGAGGTCAGAGAGGGAAACAGACTTGTCCACAGTCACATATCTGGGAAGTGGCCAGTGAGATTTTGAACTCCAAGGCCCATCCTGTCTCTCCCAGGCCAAGCTGTGGCCCCTGGTGGAAGCAAACCACTCCTTGACCAACTCATCCACTCACAGACCTGTCCTATTACCGGAGAACAGGTGCTTCAGAGGCTGCAAGGCCCCGGGAAGAGTTGCCTTCGACCTGGGGCCCTGCTTTTACCTTTGCTCCCCAAAGTGGGGAATTGAACAGGGCAAAGGCAGGGGAGGGACTGCTCTGCGTTCATCTAACTCCTGCCAGGCAGCATTGAAGCTGGAATCAAATCCTGGTTCAAACGCTAAACTCACCCCATGACTCTGCCTCTCTGTCTCTTCACTGGTAAAATGAGGATTTAAAAATGGGCTTAAGAGAAAAGGAAATTAAGAAAGTAATCCCATTTACAATACCATCAAAAAGAATAAAATACTTAGGAATAAACTTAACCAAGGAGGCAAAAAACTTGTACACTGAAAACTACCAAATATTGCTGAAAGGAATTAAAGAAGACACAAATAAATGGAAAGACATCCTGCGGCCATGGATTGGAAGACTTAATATTGCTAAAATGTCCATACTACCCAAATTGATCTACAGATTCAATGCCCTATTAAAATCCCAATGGCATTTTTTGTAGAAATAGAAAAAATAATCCTAAAATTCATAAGGAATCTCAAAGCACCCCCAGGAGTCAAAACAATCTTGAGAAAGAAGAACAAAGCTGGAGGCCTCACACTTAATGATTTCAAAACATATTGCAAAGTACAATAATCAAAAGAGTGTGGTATTGACATAAAGACAGACATAAAGACCAATGGAACAGAATAGAGAGCCCAGAAATGAATCCCTACATATATGGTCAAATGATCTTTGACAAAGGTGCCAAGACTACACAATGAGAAAAGGATAGTCTCTTCAACAAATGGTATTTGGAAAACTGGATATCCACATGCAAAAGCATGAAGATGGACCCTTATCTTAAACCACATACAAAAATTAACTCAAAATGGATTAAAGACCTAAACATAAGACTGGAAACTATAAGATTCCTAGAGGAAAACCTAAAGGGAAATCATCATGACATTGGAATTGGCAATGATTACTTGGGTATGATACCAAAAGCACAGGTAACAAAAGGAAAAATAGACATTTGGAACTACATCAAACTTAAAAACTTCTGTGTAGCAAAGGAAACAATCAACAGAGTAAAAGCCAACCTACCAAACTGTAGAAAATACTTGCAAATAATATAAGGGATTAATATTCAGAATATATAAAGAACTCTTACAACTCAATAACAACAAAAAAAATTAAAAATGGGCAAAGGCCTTGAAGAAACATTTCTCCAAAAATATACAAACGGCCAACAAGTATATGAAAAGATGGGGAGGGATGGATTGAGAGTTTGGGATTAGCAGATGCAAACTATTATATATAGAATGGATAAACAACAAGGTCCTACTATATAGCACAGGGAACTATATTCAATATCCTGTGATAAACTATAATGGAAAATAATATGGAAAAGAATGTATATATATATATACATATATATGTATAACTAAATCACTGTGCTGTAGAGCAGAAATCAACACAACATTATAAATCAACTATATTCCAATAAACTAAATTTTTTTTTAAATTGCCAAGAGGCAGGGGGAAAAAAAGCATATGAAAAGATGCTCAACATCACTAATCATCAGGGAAATGCAAATCAAAACCTCAATGAGATATCACCCATTAGGATGGCCTCAATCATAAAAGCAGAAAATAACATGTGTTAGTGAGGATGTGGAGAAATTGGAACACTTATGCACTCACTGTCAGTGGGAATATAAAATGATGCAGCCACTATGGAAAACAGTATGGAGGTTCCACAAAAAATTAAAAATAGAACTCCCCGGGGGCTTCCCTGGTGGCGCAGTGGTTGAGAGTCTGCCTGCCGATGCAGGGGACACGGGTTCATGCCCCGGTCTGGGAAGATCCCACATGCCGCGGAGCAACTGGGCCCGTGAGCCAAAATTACTGAGCCTGCGCGTCTGGAGCCCGTGCTCCGCAACAAGAGAGGCTGCGATAGTGAGAGGCCCGCGCACCGCGATGAAGAGTGGCCCCCGCTCTCCACAACTAGAGAAAGCCCTCGCACAGAAACGAAGACCCAACACAGCCAAAAATAAATAAATAAATAAAGCAAACTGTCAACAAGTAAAAATAAACACTATTATAAAAAAAAAAAAAAAAAGAACTCCCAAATGATCTAGAAATCTCACTTCTGGGTATATTTCCAAAAAAAGGTTGAAAACAGGATCTTGAAGAAGTATTTGTATACCCAGGTTCACAGCAGCACTAGTTACAATAGCCAGGAGATAGAAGCAACCTAAATGTCCATCAACAGATGAATGGATAAACAAAATGTGGTATATATGTATAATGGAATACTATGCAGCCTTAAAAAGGAAGGAAATCCTATGCTACAACATGGATGAGACTTGAGGATATTAATAAGTGAAATAAACCAATCACAAAAAGACAAATACTGAATGATTCTACTTATATGAGGTTTCTAAAGTAATCAAATTCACAGAAACAGAAAATAGAATGGTGGTTGCCGGGGGCTGGAGGGAGGGAGAAACAGGGAGTTGATATTCAATGTGTAGAGATTCAGTCATGCAAGATGAAAACGTTCCAGAGACCTGTGGTATAACATGTGCATATAGTTAACAATACTTAAAAATTGTTAAGAGGGTAAATCCCTCTTACATCTTTTTTACCACAATAAAAACAAATTTTAATGGGTCTCAGAGATGGCAGATTTGAAAATACATTGTATAATTTTAACTTGGAATCATATGGCTCAGCTTTTTTATTTAATGGTTGTGTGACATTTGGTAAAACTGCTTCCCCTCTTTGGGCCTCATCTATAAAATGAGGACAATAACACATCTACCCTATAGAGCTTTCTGTGAGCACCCAGCGAGATAAAGGATATAAAGTATTTGGGAAAGGACAGTGGTTAAGACCACAGACTCTGGCGTCAGAAAAACCTCCGTTCAAATCCTGTCTCTGTCCTGGCTTCACGACCATGGTCAAGCTTATCATTCTCTGAGCCTCAGGTCCTTCCCCTGTAAATGGAGCTGATAATATTTCAAGCACATAGCTCCCAGCATGGTGTGAAGATTCAATGAATAATGTAGCACAATTTCAGGTATTCATGATCAACAGCTCTAAAAAGCTGTATCTACAGGAAATCCAGACAATCAGCTGATTAGATCAAATGTTTCTCAAAATAGCACCACTGTCATTGCAACCGTTCACATCTAGCTCATCCCAAGTTTACCCCAATTTGAAGCCACCTATATCAAGCTTCCAGATATATCATTAACCCTGAAAACTTCTGGGAAACAGTCACATCTTTTTATGGCAGCTAGAGACAGTTGGCAAAATGCTATCAGCCAATTCTTGCCCAAGACAACCTCACCTCCATAAGCCTCTGTTCATTCATCTATTTAAAAAAAAAAAAAAAAGGGCTTCCCTGGTGGCGCAGTGGTTGAGAGTCCACCTGCCGATGCACGGGACACAGGTTCGTGCCCCAGTCTGGGAAGATCCCACATGCTGTGGAGCGGCTGGGCCCGTGAGCCATGGCCGCTACGCCTGCGCGTCCGGAGCCTGTGCTCCGCAGCGGGAGAGGCCACAACAGTGAGAGGCCCGCGTACCGCAAAAAAAAAAAAAACGAATCCTAACACTACATCATAGCATTTTTGTAAGGATTAAATGGAAAATGCCTGATCTATGATAAGAGCTCAGTGAATGCCGGCTACTGTTAGTCTTACTTCTCTACCCCAGAAAGGGTTAGAGGTGCCACCTTTGGTTCCCATAACACATCACACTGCATTATAATGGATGTTGATTTCTCTTTCCCTTCTGGGCTGGGAACTCCCTGGGTACAGGTCCTCAGGCATTACACACACACACACACACACACACACACACACACACAGAGTCGCATTGTCCCTCATCCTTCACTTCCAAACCTCTCACACCAGCCTCAGCCACTCCTAGCCCTTAGATTCCCTGGGACCAATAATACACCAAAGTTCAGGGACTTCCCTGACGGTCCAGTGGTTGGGACTCCGCGCTTCCACTGCAGGGGGCACGGGTTCAATCAGGGAACTAGGATCCCGCATGCCATGCAGCGCGGCCAAAACACATAAATAAATAAATAAATAAATAAATAAATAAATAAAATAAAGGTTTAAAACACCATAGTTTAATCATTTCCCTTCTGTGAGTCCCAGTTTTTACATCAATAAAACGGAAATGATATCAGCATTGACCTCACAGTGTAGCTTTGAGGTTGAAAGCAGTTAAACTTCTAACATGCTCAATAAATGAGTTACCTCCTATTCTGGCCTCCCCTGATGCTTGACATTTGTGCCCTGGCTTGGCCATGCCTCTGTGCTTCTGGTCATATCCTCTAAAAATTCCCCTCATGGAGTGGTTTCATTACCATTTGACCAGGAAGCAGAAGGATTTGAGGGGCAAATAAAGGGAGCAAGTTTCCTGACCTCTGGGGAATTCTGCACTAGGCTTTACATGGTTTCCAGTACAAGGAGGCTAGCACCACGCTAGGTACGTTTATTGGTGGATGAATGGAGCTCATTGTCTGGGAAGAGGTCAGGGACAGGGTCTAGGGCCCCAGAGATGGGGGGTGGCCTGGGCATCAGAGTTTCCCAACTTTCTTTCTCACTTGGGGCCCACCTGATCCCAGGTTTATTTTTTATTTTTATTTTTTTTGGCGGTACGCGGTCCTCTCACTGTTGTGACCTCTCCCGTTGCGGAGCACAGGTTCCGGACGTGCAGGCTCAGCGGCCATGGCTCACGGGCCCAGCCGCTCCACGGCATGTGGGATCTTCCCGGACCGGGGCATGAACCCGTCTCCTCTGCATCGGCAGCCGGACTTTCAACCACTGCGCCACCAGGGAAGCCCTATATATTATATTGATGAGACTCAGTCTCTGCTCATCTGACCTAGGACATCCCTGTGGAGTTGGCGGACCCTGAGCCTGGCCTGAGTCTCTCTTTCTGGGTCCAAGATACCCAGGTAGTATCTGTCTGTGAGTCACCCTCCCCCACTTCTTGCCTCCTGGAAGTCAGCCAGGGCAGGGAAGAGGAAGCACCCAAGGAGGTGCTTCTTCCTCTGGGCTTCCCCAGCAAGGGCACACCTCTGTTATACCAGGAATCATTCTGACATCTTCAGGGGCTGGCCCAAGGGAAAGCGTAGGTTACAGGACACAGGCCCTGCGGTCACATAGACTCAGATCTGCACCTAGCTCTGCTCTTTCCTAGCTGATCTTCAGCCCTTGAAGCCTCTCTTTCTTCATTTGCAAAATGGTGATAATAGAACCTTCCTCACAGGGTAAGTTATAAGTGCAAAATGAAGCAACTGATGCACGAGGTTATTGATCAATAACTGTGAGCTCCTCCCTCCCCCTCAGAAAATGTTTGTTGAATGAATGAATGAATGAGCAAATAAATCAGCAATGTACCAAAGCAGCCACATATCTCCTCCTTTGGAAGCAGCGACCAAGGGTGGCTGAAGAGAACTACGAATTACGATCAGGAATTACGATCAGAGGATCTGGGCTCTGATCTCAGCCAAGCCACCCACCACCTAGAGTGAGTCTCTCCCCAGTTCTAAGCCTTGGGATCTTCATCTGCACACACCCCTCCCCCACCAAACCTCAAACACTATTGTGAAAAGGAAGATGGTTGGGCGTGATAAAGGGTTTGGTAAACAGTAAGGCATTTGGGGAACTGAAACGGACTTTATAAACTGTGAAGAGATAGCAGAAATTTTCGACATGCTGCTCCCACCAGCCAGCTGAGCTCAGCTCCAAACTTAGACCTGAAGGTCCCCTCCTGTAGAATTAAGAAGGGGGGGAGGGGCTGCCGAGTGGTGGTCTTCCCCCCACATAGTCTCCACCACCACCATCTCATTCACTCACACACACACACACACACACACACACACACACACACACACTCTTAAGCACCTGGAACACAGCTGTGTATTCAGTCAAGAGCTAAATCAGAGCTTCCTGAATGCCTGGGGAGAGACTCTGCTGGTCCCCTCATTCTCTACAGGTGAGCAAGTATCTGGGCAGCAGCCTCCATTCACTATGCCCACATCTGGACCTGCCAGTGAAGGACAGGGGTTACCAGCCTGTGCTCTGTCCCTACCGCCTGGGACCTGCCGGGGAAGCAGGTTGTGAGCCAGGCACTTTGTACCAGCAACCTGGTTATCCTCTTCATCATCCCCCTGGAAAAACCCAGCATCTAGTGAATTCCTAAGTGCGCAGCGCTATACCAGACCCTTTACCTTTGCTGACCTTCATTCTGGGGAGACGGTATTATCCTAATTTGACAATTTGGGAAACGGAGGCACAGAGCGGGGATGTGACATGGTCAAGGCCACACAGCAAGTAAATCAGATGGCTTCCAGCCCCTGAGATCTAGGTAGCCCCCTCTCATCACCATCGCCACCTCCCAGTGAGGTCTCTGAGGTCACTTCAGCACTGCCTTGGCCTTAGAGAACCAAAGAGGGGAGCAGATTCCCTGGGAAAGTTTGGTCACGTGGAATTCCTTTTAAGCAAGAGCCTCTGGGCCTGAAGAAGATGCCAAAACATTCCCTTAAAACCAGGAACACTGGGACTTTCCTGGTGGTGCAGTGGCTAAGAATCTGCCTGTCAATGCAAGGGACAAGGGTTCAAGCCCTAGTCCGGGAAGATCCCACTTGCCGCGGAGCAACTAAGCCCGAGCGCCACAACTACTGAGCCTGCGAGACACAGCTACTGAGCCTGCGTGCCACAACTACTGAAACCCACACGCCTAGAGCCCAAGCTCCGCAACAAGAGAAGCCACCGCAGTGAGAAGCCTGTGGGCTGCAACAAAGAGTAGCCCCCGCTCGCCGCAACTAGAGAAAGCCTTGCGCAGTAAGGAAGACCCAACGCAGCCCAAAATAAATAAATTAATTATTTTTAAAAATTAAAAATAAACCCAAAAACAGAAGCACTTGTTTGCTTAGGCGCAGTCTAGGCGTCATGACCTTGGTCTCCCGAGGACATTGTCACACACCTCCTCCTGGCCCGGCCAGGGCTGGGACGCCTCTTACCTGTCCCGGGGCAGCGGCTGCCTCTGTCAGGTCTGAGTATCTGTCTGCAGCCCTGGCCTCTGTGCTGTCTGGAATTGCAGAAGTGAGGAAACAGAGCACATTCATGCCAAGTCACCCCCAGAAGGAAACCTCATGACCCCAGGGCCCCTCCACAGAAACCTCAGAGTTGGGCCACCCAGGCCCTGGGCGCTGCTCGGAGGTTTCTCGCAGAGAAAGGGGCAGGGTGGGGTGTGGGCAGCGGCCACCGAGCCGGGAGCTGCGGAGGAGGAAGAGAAGAAGCAGACAGGGAGAGAACAAGAGGGGCAAGAGCATGCATTCGAGACAGCACAAGTGTGAGGGAGAGGGGAGAGGAGACGTGAGTGGGAAAACAGAATAAGAGAGAGTCAGGGGAAATGAGAGATGGAGGGAGACAGGCACACACACAGAGACAGACAAATGTAAACACAGAGAGAGAGAGCATGAGAGGAATGAGGAGATTTGAGGACAAAAACCAAGGGAGTTACAGAGAAAAAGACGAGACAGTAAGAGCGCCAGTGTATGTGTGTGTGTGTGTGCGCGCGCGCGCGTGCGTGTGCGCGCGCGCGCATGAGCATGAGAGAAAAGACAAAAGAAAGGGAGAGAAGGAGGAAAGGGAGAGGCAGCTGCAATATAAAGAGGATGAGAAGGGAGGAACTCGAAGAGCTGCTGTGGTCAGTGCCATGGCCCGGCTGGGCTCCCCTGGCGACCAAGGAGCACCAAGACCAAGGAACCGATGGGGACAGAGCCCTGCGGGGCTGGGATTGCGGGGGAGGAAGGCTCGTAAGACCCAGAGCAGGAATTTGGCAGTGAGTGAGTTAGAGGGAATAGGTGAGGGTGAGTAGGTGTGGGCAACTGAGGAGGTGAACGCAGGTGAGTCTGTCAGTGAGCGTGTGTGTGTGTGTGTGTGTGCGCGTGTGTGTGAGCGTGTGTGTGAAAGTCCGGTGGTGGAGGCTTTTTGTGTGAACAGAGGTGAGAGATGGGCCTGAGCCCCCTGCCTCAGTTTCCAGTCTATTTATCCACTCATTCATTTAACCAATAAACATTTACTGAGCCCCGCAGGCACCGGGCACTGCAGAGGACACTGTCTAAGGAAGCAAGCCTCTCAGCTGAGAGCCAACCCAGAAGCCCCCTACACAGGGCGGGAAACAAGTCTAGAGAGGACTGGGGTCCCACAGCCGGGCAGGTGCAAAGCAGAGGTGGTAGTACTGGCTCCTGACACCCCATGCAGGGTCCGGCCTCAGCTCTGCCCTGGGTGTCTGGACTGGCCCCCTCCTGCTCTTTGGGACCCCACTGCTGTTCCTCATCAAAGCCAAAAATGGACCTCAAAGGACAAACCACCTTTAACATGTGCCTCAGCCCTGAAGAACTAGAGCCAAAATCTGCCCCTCCCCCAGCTGCACCCCATCACACACAGGTGGACACACTCAAACCACCTAAGCACACAATCCTTGCACACTCATGTACACTCAGTATACACCATCATGCAGAGATACCCAGTCATAATTACATCTCCCCACTCACCTGCACACTCACAAGCTCAGGTGTCACATCTGTCATCCTCTCACTCACAACTGCCCAGCGTCACCTCCTTCCTCGTGCTCATTCACACACTCTCCTCACATCCTAAGATGTGGCCCAGGCCTCCTGGGAGGGACTTTGAAAAGGTGCAGTTTGGTCATCGCTTCTCGTCTCCCTTGGAGGCATTTTGAGCCTTGAGCACCTGAGACAGGAGAGAACGTGGTGGTCTGTTCATCACGTTTAACCTTCACACAAACTATCCACTAGAGCTGAGGCCCTAGCTCTGCTCCCCAACCCAGATCCTCTTCCCCCAAACTGGCTTCACCTTCTCAGCCATCCCCCAGCCACCATGTTCCAGAGGCACAGAGGGACCTCCAGGATCAACCTTGACCACAGACTGAAGGACACCTGGCTCAACTCCAGGCTCACACCTGGTTTTCAATAGTCCCTCATGTATGTGCACGGAGCAATCGCAGTTCAGCACTCTTTGAGATTATCAATAATCAGGGCAGGTAGGCAGAGGTTATTATCCACATTTTACAGATGAGGAAACTGAGGTTGACTCCTCTCTCTCACACCCACCTCATTCTGTTACCAATTCTGTCAGTTCTACTATAAAATATATCCAAATCTGAATCTAATAAAACCTTTAGATCCAAACTTCAGTTTGTAGGAAATACAGGCAACAGAGGAACAAATTAAAGGGCATTTCAGAGAAGCAATCAGCCAAATCCAGAATGTGAGACCAGGACAATCTACAGGAGAACTGATCCGGTTCCCTCGACAGATCAACCACAGCGGGGTGGGGGGGGGAGGAATGGGGAGGGGACTTTTAATCTAGGAATCTCTAGATTAAAAGAGACTTAAGAGATATAAAAATCAAATGCAGGGACTTCCCTGGCAGTCCAGTGGTTAAGACTCCATGCTTCCACCGCAGGGGACACGGGTTCCATCCCTGGTCAGGGAACTAAGATCCTGCATGCCGTGCAGTGCAGACAAAAAAAAAAAAAATCAAATGCAACCTGTGGGTCTTGTTTGGAACCTGGATCACTCAAGTCAACTGTAAAAAGATACATGTATCAGTTAGGGTCCTGGAAAGAGATGGCACACTCAACATGGGCAATCTGAGGAGGAAGGGATTACTTAAAGAGACACGGGCAGGTCTACAGAACCAAAAGGAATAGTGTAGTCGTCCAAGGCTGCCAAGAGTGGGGTACCCTTTTCATCTGAAGGGCTGAGGAGAGGGGGCAGTTACTGGAACACAAAGAGGGTAGCTATTTGGAAAAGGCTGCCTGACAAGAGTTGTGACCTTGCGTAGGCAGTTGTAGCTGGTCATCAATGACCAGGCAGAGAGGGAACCAGGACATAAATACCCGAATCTCTCTCTTCTTCCACCCTCTGGTTTCTTACCAGTGCCTCCCATTGGCTGAGCCCAACCAGAAGCAAGGGAGATGGATAATGTTGTCCATACAGATCAGCCTCTGGGGGCACAGAGTTGGGTGGAAAAGAGTGGAAAGTGGATCTGGAGGGGAAAACAGAAGATATCCAGGACAGACACATTTGAGAAAATCAGGGAGAATTTCATATGGGCAGGATTTTAGATGGTTCTAAGGGATTTCAAAAATTTTATTAGAGCATAATGGTGGTGTGGTTATATAAGAAAATGTTCATATATATGGAAATATTTAGGGGTGAAATTACAGGGAAATGGTTTAAAATATTACAGTAAAATAAGGGGAGAGAGAGGGAGGAGGGAAGGGAAGGATGAAAGGAACGAAGGAAAGAAAAAGAGAGAGAGGCAAAATATTGAATCTAGAGAATGGGTATTTTGTAGGCTGAATAATGGTCCTCAGAAATATCAGGTCCTAATCTCTGGAACCTGTACATGTTACCTTATGTGGCAAAGATTTTACATGTACAATTGAATTACTGCTCTTGAAATGAGGAGATTATCCAGGATTATCCAACTGAGCCTTAATGCAATCACCAGCACCTGAGTAAGAGAGGAAAACTTGATACAGACAGAAGAGAAGGCAATGTGGCCATAGAGGCAGAGTGACATGGCCACTAGCCAGGAATACCAGCAGCCACCAGAAGCTGGAAGAGACAAGGAATGGCCTCCGCCCTAGAGCCTCTGGGGAGAACGCCAAAAAGAAAAAAAAAAGAAACTGATTTTGGAATTCTGGCCTCCAGAATTGTAAGAGAATAAATGTGTGTTGTTTTAAGCTGCCAAGCTTATGATCATTTGTTACAGCAGCTGTAGGAAATTAATACAGGTGCACAGGGATTTATTATACTCTTCCCTCTCTTCTTGTGTGTTTGGAAACTTTTCTAATAAAGTTGTGTTTGAGCGTGCTCAATTCACAACACTACCTATGAAATAGTCTTGCCAAGGAAACAGAATCAGCAAGTTCATCTACCAGTTTACAGGAAATAGAGAAGAGGAACAGATCATAGGGTACCCTCAGCAAATTCAGACAGCAGTGAACGCACAGAACAAGCAACCTGGTTTCTTCAACAAATAAATTATAAGGGAGAAAAAAGATGATGGAAGAACCTATAGATTATGAGAATTAAGAGGTATAGCAACCAAATTGCTATGTGTGAGCCTTTTTGGGATTCTGATTCAAACAAACTAGACAGAGAGTGAGAGAGAGAGAGAGAGAGAGAGAGAGAGAGAGAGAGAGAGAAGCAAAGAAAGAGAAACTTATGAGACAATCAGAAATTTGAACACATCAGATATTCAATTATATTAAGGAATTAATGTTGATGGTTAGGTTAATGACTTCACGGTTATGTTAAAAAGAATTCTTATCCTTTAGAGAAACATATGAAATATTTACAGGTGAAATTATGTATTTGGGATTTGCTTCAAAATAAAATGGGACATACCTCAACTGAAAAAAATGGGTTGATAATTGTTGAAGTTGGCTGATGGTACATGGGTATCCATTATACCATTAAGTACACTCTTGTATGTATTTGTAATTTTTTATAAGAAAAGGGTTTTTTTGTTGTTTATTCTTTAAAGTAATTCAACACTTGTTTAGATTTTAGAGGTGAGAACAACAGTGAAAAAGAAAATTGTCTCAATGCTATATAATGAATAATTGTGTCTTGGGATGGACTTTTCTTATGATAGTGTCTTATTAGAATGTTAGGTGCTCTATCTCATACAATGTAAATGGAAGTAAAAACGTTGTAACCTGGAAAATTCTGTTAAATGAAAGAAAAGAATAACAATAAAGATGCTGATGTCAATGATGTACAAACTGAGTGTGAATAAATTAGTCTCATGAAACTTGAGAGTGTAAAGAAGCACTCTCAAATTTATAAAATAATAAATTATTGTCCGAAATGATTATGTCAGTAACCAAAAGAATAAATTAAACTGAATCACTTTGCTGCACACCTGAAACTAACACAACATTGTAAATCAACTATACTTCAATTTAAAAAATAAAGTAATTTTTTAAAAGAATGAATTAAATATTATAAGCAGGCATTTGACTCTAGCAGTCATTCTCACCAGGGGTTACTTTGTCCTCCGAGGACATGTGTCAATGTCTGGACACATTTTTGGTTGTCACAAGTGGCAGGGGAGGAGGGGACTGGGGTGCTGCTGACATCTAGTGGGTAGAGACCAGCAAGGCTGCCAACCAACCTACAATGTACAGAACAGTCCCTACAACAAAAATTTATTTGGCTCAACATGTTAATAGTGCTGAGGTTGAGAAACTCAGGATTATATCATCTACATTCTAAAGAGTTTACATATTCAAGTAGGCCTAAAAAAACCTTTTGAGGGAATTCCCTGCAGGCCAGTGGTTAGGACTCCAAGTTCTCACTGCCGAGGACCCGGATTCAGTCCCTGGTCAGGGAACTAAAATCCCACAAGACATGCAGCCAAAAAAATATATTTTGGGGATCTTATCATCAGGAAAATAAGGGATTGCTTATTTAAAGAGTGGCCTTGGGACTTCTCTGGTGGTCCAGTGGTAAAGAATCCACCTTCCAATGCAGGGGACACTGGTTCAATCCCTGGTCGGGGAACTAAGATCCCGCATGCCGCAGGGCAACTTAGCCCGTGTGCCACAACTACTGAGCTCTCACGCCTCAACTAGAGAACCCATGTGCTGCAAACTACAGAGCCCACGTGCCCTGGAGCCCGCATGCCACAACTAGAGAGAAGCCCAAGCGCCGCAACGAAGAGCCCGAGCGCCCCAACGAAAAGAGTCCTCGTGCCACAATGAGCCGCTTGCCGCAACTGACCCGACACAGCCAAAAGAATTAATTGATTTTTTTTTAAGTTATGAAGGTTGGAAAGGAAAAGCAAAACTGTCATTTTCACATGCAATATGATTTACAGAAAAATTAAAGCAATTCCATGGACAAATTATTAGAACCAACAAAAGACTTCAGCGAGACTTCTGGATATAAAATCAATAATAAAAATCAATCATGTTCCAGGAATTCCCTAGCAGTCCAGTGGTTAGGACTCGGTGTTTTCACTGCCATAGCCCAGGTTCAATTCCACAAGCTGCATGGCACAGCCAAACAAACAAACAAATGAAATCAATCATGTTCCTATAAACAAGCAATAAACAGAAAATGTCACTTTCAAGACACAATTTATGATACCAAGAAAACTATCTTGGCCGAAGATACATGTAAGGTCTTGATGGAGGAAATTATAAAATTATTGAAAAACAACTAAGAACTAGATGAACGGATAGATGTAAAATATTCATGCATGGGACTGTCAGTATAATAAAGATGGAAGTTCTTCCCAATTTAATCAATAAATTCAGTGCCAGTTCAATCAAAATCCTGATAGATGTTAATTAACTAGATGGTGGGAATCCTTTCACAATGTTAGGGTTAGGGTTAGGGTTTACTATGATGTACACCTTAAATATCTTACAATTGCATTTGTCAATTATACCTCAATAAAGCTGGGGGAAAAATAGCATATGTAAAGCACTCAAAAAAAAAATCCCAATAGAGTTCTGCAAGGAACTTTACAAGCTGATCCTAAAATTCCAAATGAAAAAGCAAAGAGCCATGAAATTTCTGAAGTACAATGAGAACATACAAACCATAAGGACACATGATAGAATTCCTCCTATGATGTATCGAGTCTTATTATAAAGTTATAGTAGTAAGACAGGGTAGTATTGAGTATTAACAAAGGGACAAGCAGATAGACCAAAGGAATAGAATAGAGATCCCAGAAAGAGAGATCACAAATAGAGATCACACATATGGAAACTTGATACATATGACAGAGTTGCCATTACAGATCAATAAAAGAAGAGTAGATATTGGTGCAAATCATTGGCTATCCATTAGGGGAAAAAAAATAATAAAATTAGATTCCTACCTCGCACCATATCCAGAATTAAATTCCAACTGACATAAAGACCTAACTATGAAAAGCAAAATATAAAAAGCTTTGGGAGAAAATAGGGGACAATACCTTTATGAGCTAAGGGTCTGGGAAATTTTCTTAAATTAAGACATAGAAATTATAAATAACAAAGACAACTTTGATAAATATGACCATATAAAGTTTAAAACTGTGTATATCAAAGGATACTATAAAAATAGTAAAGAGACAAGTCACAGACCAGGAGAAGATATTTGTATCATATATATCAAAGAATTTTCAGGCATAATATAATATAAATTTCTAAAAATCAAAAACAAGACAAGCCCAATAGAAAAATGGGTAAAAGAAGAAGTAGGCAATTTACAGAAGAAAAAGACTAAAGGCTAAGAAACCATAAAAATATGGTCAACATTACAGAAAATCAGGAATTCAAATTAAAACAACCAACCACCAGATTGGAAAAAATGAAAGTCTGCCAATTCCAAGTATTGGGAAGGATGTAAAAAAAATAGAAACCCTGGGCTTCCCTGGTGGCACAGTGGTTGAGAGTCCGCCTGACGATGCAGGGGACACGGGTTCGTGCCCCAGTCCGGGAAGATCCCACATGCCACGGAGCGGCTGGGCCCGTGAGCCATGGCCACTGAGCCTGCGCGTCCAGAGCCTGTGCTCCGCAACGGGAGAGGCCAGAACTGTGGGAGGCCCGCGTACCGCAAAAAAAAAGAAAAAAAAATCGAAACCCTCATTACACTGATAAAAAGAAACTACAAATGGCACCACCATTTTGGAAATCAATTTCATAATAAAGTTGAAAATGCACATTATTCCTAGTTACATACTGGAAATATTAATATTTGTATGTTTCTCAATGTAATCCTATACATATGTAAAAATGAACAGAGCTACATGTAATAACCTGGACAATAAACATAATGTTAAACTAGAAAAGCAAGTTGCAGAAGGATGCATATAGCATGATACTATTTCCTAAGACTTTAAACATTATTATTATTAGTGGACACACTACATATGCATCAACATATAAAGACAAATTCAGGTTATGATTACCTCTGGGGAGAAAGGGAGGGAGGAGGTTTAGTGAGGATACACAGGAGATTCCTATTATATCTGTAATATTCTAGTTAACTCAGCAGTAGGTGCACAGGAATTTGTAATACGTATTTATATATATAACCTATAACCTAAGTCTGAGATTTGCCTAGATAATTTGTAGAATAAGTCAAGAAAATGCCACATTGTATATCAAGATTTACTATAAAGTTAAAGTAATTAAGATAGGATGGGGAGTTCCCTGGCGATCCGGTGGTTAGGAGTCTGCACTTTCACTGCGGAGGGCCCAGGTTCAATCCCTGCTCAGGGAACTAAGATTCTGCAAGTCAGCCATGCACTCACGGAGAGAAAAAAAGCACAAAGAAAGACAAATAGTGCAAACGAAGAGAATAGAGAAAGAATCACTGGAGGAGGGGGATTACTACAAAACCAGAGGCCTCAGAACCCATAAGTCACTTGGGCAGCAGGTTCACTATGAGAGCCCTCTCGGGGATGGCCAGCCCTGATGTTTGGCAGCCCTGAATCCTCTTACTCCTCCTCGTCATAAACTCAGTTTCTCTCTCTGACTCTCTTTCTCTCTCTCTCTCTCTTTCTCATTTACTCATCTTCCCTCAAACTCTGCCTCTTACCACCTGGGCCCCCTGGGCCTCAGATTCTTCATTTGTAAAGCAGGAATGATACTGCCGACCTCATCATGGCATTACGTCTGTAAAGGACAGTGCTGGGCAGCTAGTCCTCATTCTCCTCCCTCCTCTCCCTCTTCTTCTCCCTCATCCTCTCCCTCCTCTGGTCAGGGCTGAGTCCCACCTGCTCCCCCTCTTCAGTCTGGGCACACCTTTGACAGCAGTAAGAACTGCTCCCCTCCACCAGCTTGTAAGAGGGGTCACCTCATCCTGCACTGGATCCTGAAAGGAAGACTTGGGGTGTGGCGGGGCCCCCAGGGGTGAGATAAGGGGGAGAAGATCCAGGTCCAGCGGAATCAAGGGCAAGGGTCTCCCTGAGGATTTAGGGCAGAAGTGGACTTAGGTCTTAGGTTGGAAGGAGCCTTAGACCTTCCGGCCCCACTCCTCACCCGGGCAGATAGAGAAGGGGGAGGACATGGGAAGCCCCCAGAGTCTGGGCACTGCACTTGGAACTCTTACTGCTAGACTGCCCTGTGACTGTTGTTAAAAGAGAGGTCAGGAATTCCCTGGCAGTCCAGTGGTTAGGACTCCACACTTTCAGGGCCGGGGCCCCAGAAACCTGTGTACAATCCCTGGTTGGGGAAAAAACATCCCACAAGTCACAAGGGCAGCCAAAAATAAGAGAGGTCTCCAAGGGGTAACTCGGGGGGTTCCCTCCAGACAGCAAAATTGGGTGTTTTGAGAACAAGGATCAGAGGGAGTCTTTTCACTGTGTGTCCATTTATATCTACTGAACTTTTAACTTGCTCATTTGTTACCTCTTTTAAAAATTTTTTTTTTATTTTTAATAAATAAAAAAGAAGTGGAGGGACTTCCCTGGTGGTGCAGTGGTTAAGAATCCGCCTGCCCCAGAGGGAAGACAGCAGAAGCAAGAAGAACTACAATCCTGCAGCCTGTGAAACAAAAACCACATTCACAGAAAGATAGACAAGATGAAAAGGCAGAGGGCTATGTACCAGATGAAGGAACAAGATAAAACCCCAGAAAAACAACTAAATGAAGTGGAGATAGGCAACCTTCCAGGAAAAAAATTCAGAATAATGATAGTGAAGATGATACAGGACCTCGGAAAAAGAATGGAGGCAAAGATCGAGAAGATGAAAGAAACGTTTAACAAAGACCTAGAAGAACTAAAGAACAAACAAATAGAGATGAACAATACAATAACTGAAATGAAAAATACACTAGAAGGAATCAATAGCAGAATAACTGAGGCAGAAGAACGGATAAGGGACCTGGAAGACAGAATCGTGGAATTCACTGCCGCGGAACAGAATAAAGAAAAAAGAATGAAAAGAAATGAAGACAGACTAAGAGACTTTTGGGACAACATTAAACGCAACAATATTCACATTATAGGGGTCCCAGAAGGAGAAGAGAGAGAGAAAGGACCCGAGAAAATATTTGACGAGATTATAGTCGAAAACTTACCTAACATGGGAAAGGAAATAGCCACCCAAGTCCAGGAAGTGCTGAGAGTCCCAGGCAGGATAAACCCAAAGAGAGACACGCCGAGACACATAGTAATCAAACTGGCAAAAAGTAAAGACAAAAAAAATTATTGAAAACAGCAAGGGAAAAATGACAACTAACATACAGGGAACTCCCATAAGGTTAACAGCTGATTTCTCAGCAGAATCGCTACAAGCCAAAAGGGAGTGCCATGATATATTTAAAGTGATGAAAGGGAAGAACCTACAGCCAAGATTACTCTACCCGGCAAGGATCTCATTCAGATTCAACGGAGAAATCAAAAGCTTTACAGATAAGCAAAAGCTAAGAGAATTCAGCACCACCAAACCAGCTCTACAACAAATGCTAAAGGAACGTCTCTAAGTGGGAAACACAAGAGAAGAAAAGGATCTACAAAAACAAACCCAAAACAATTAAGAAAATGATAATAGGAACATACATATCAATAATACCTTAAATGTGAATGGATTAAATACTTAACCAAAAGACATGGGCTTGCTGAATGGATACAAAAACAGGACCCATATATAGGTAGGGGTATGTCTACAAGAGACCGACTACAGACCTAGGGACACTTACAGACTGAAAGTGAGGGGATGGAAAAAGATATTCCATGCAAATGGAAATCAAAAGAAAGCTGGAGTAGCAATACTCATATCAGATAAAATAGACTTTAAAATAAAGAATGTTACAAGAGACAAGGAAGGAAAACCAAAGATACTACAAAAGAAGAAAATTACAGACCAATATCACTGATAAATATAGATGCAAAAATCCTCAACAAAATACTAGCAAACAGAATCCAACAACATATTAAAAGGATCATACACCATGACCAAGTGGGATTTATCCCAGAGATGCAAGGATTCTTCAATATATGCAAATCAATCAATGTGATACACCATATTAACAAATTGAAGAATAAAAACCATATGATCATCTCAATACATGCAGAAAAAGCTTTTGACAAAATTCAACACTGATTTATGATAAAAACTCTCCAGAAAGTGGGCATAGGGGGAACCTACTTTAACATAATAAAGGCCATATACGACAAACCCACAGCAAAAAATAAAATAAAATAAAATACCTAGGAATAAACCTACCTAGGGAGACTAAAGACCTGTACGCAGAAAACTGTAAGACACTGATGAAAGAAATTAAAGATGATACAAACAGATGGAGAGACACACCATGTTCTTGGATTGGAAGAATCAATATTGTGAAAATGACTATACTACCCAAAGCAATCTACAGATTCAGTGCAATCCCTATCAAATTACCAATTACATATTTTACAGAACTAGAACAAAGAAATCTTAAAATTTGTATGGAGACACAAAAGACCCCGAATAGCCAAAGCAGTCTTGAGGGAAAAAAATGGAGCTGGAGGAATCAGACTCCCTGGCTTCAGACTATATACAAAGCTACAGTCATCAAGACAACATGGTACTGGCACAAAAACAGAAATATAGATCAAGGGAACAGGATAGAAAGCCCAGAGATAAACCCATGCACCTATGGTCAACTAATCTATGATGAAGGAGGCAAGGATATACAATGGAGAAAAGACATTGTCTTCAATAAGTGGTGCTGGGAAAACTGGACAGCTACATGTAAAAGAATGAAATTAGAACACTCCCTAACACCATACACAAAAATAAACTCAAAATGGATTAGAGACCTAAATGTAAGACCGGACACTATAAAACTCTTAGAGGAAAACATAGAAAGAACACTCTTTGACATAAATCACAGCAAGATCTTTTTTGATCTACCTCCTAGAGTAAAGGAAATAAAAACAAAAATAAACAAATGGGGGAAAAAAAAAAAAGAATCTGCCTGCCAGTGCGGGGGACATGGATTCGAGCCCTGGTCCGGGAAGATCCCACATGCCGCGGAGCAACTAAGCCCGTGCACCACAACTACTGAGCCTGCGCTCTAGAGCCTGTGAGCCACAACTACTGAGCCCATGTGCCACAGCTACTGAAGTCCGTGTGCCTAGAGCCCGTGTGCTGCAACAAGAGAAGCCCCACAATGAGAAGCCCACACACCCCAACAAAGAGTAGCCCCCACTGGCCATAACTAGAAAAAGTCCGCATGCAGCAACAACGACCCAACGCAGCAATAATTAATTAATTTAAAAAGAATAAAAGAAGTGGAGTCTGAGGTCAGACTTACTTATGTCTAAATCCCGCTGCCGCCTCGTAGCTGTGGCATATCGGGGAAGTTTCTTAACCTCTCTGAGCCTATATCGAAACACAGCTGCAAAATGAGGATAATGGTATCTATCTACTTCATAAAGGTATCACATAATTAAATCAGATAATACTTGCAAAATCAGTGAGCGGTATGTCTGACTCACAGTAGGCATGTGATAAATGCTAGCCAGTTTTTTTAATCAGCAGCTTGTGTGGAGTGCCAGGGTCATCAGGAAGCTGCACTCAGACAGCTGGGAAAGGCAGCCCCTTGCGTCATGCTCCATGATGTGACCCAGACCCACAGCTCTGCTCCTGGCTGCCCCCCAGTACACAAACAGGGTCCAACGGTGGGGAGGTGAGAAGTGGGGATAATGTTGCTGACTGCGCCCCACCCCCTGCCCCAGCTGAGCAGTACCACCCAAGGATCTTGGGGACCTGTTTCGGGGTGTGAGGAGTTTCTATGATTGTATGTGTGACTGAATCGATGTGTGTGTGTGTGTGCGTGTGCGTGTGGAGAGGTTTGTTTGCCGTGAGTGAGTGGAGGGTCTTTCAAGTCTGGGCTTCTTGTGTCCTGCAAGTGTTCATGTGTTCTGTGCGTCAGTGCTATCGTACATGTTGTATGTCTACAAGGATGTGTATTTCATCCTGTGAGTTACAATATACATCCTACAAGGGACTATTGTGCCAATTGTGACAGCGTGTGTACTGCGTGTAGTGGGTGGGGTCAGCAGATGTCAAGGGTCTGTTGTATGACGTGTATCTGTGAGGGGCCATGAACGGTTTCTGCGGGTGATGAGGGTGTGTTTTCTGTGAAGTGTGTGAGGGAATGCCACATCTGTTGGTGATTGTGTGTGTTAAATGTCTATGAGGGGTGAAAGAATGTGTGCTGTGTCTGTGAGTGATAAAGGGCGTTGTGTGTCCATGAGGGGTGCTGACAGGGGGGAAGTCTGACATAACCCAGCTCTGCGGACCCCTCCGGAGCCTGACCCGCCTCAAGGATTGTGCAGAGCAGCCAGACAAAGCAGCCAAACCTGACCCTCTCACCCAGGCCACCAGCCTCTTACCTGAGAAAGTGCAGGGACAGTGGTCTAGGAGGCGACAAGAGGCCGAGGGGGAGGTTGGGACCGCAGAGAACATGTTTCCTGCCGGCTTCTCAGGGAGCTCGAGAAGCGAGCAAGGAACAGGAAGGAGGCAGAAGGCGGGCCCAGTCCCAGGTGCGTGACTCACTTTACAGCTGCAATCCCCGGTTAGCAGTGGCGGATGAAGGATCAGGGAAGCCCGGGAAGCCAGCTCCTTGGGTGGGGCCCCAACTCCAAGGTCACCAAGAATACTCACACCCAGCCCGAACGCGCGCTCTCTCTCTCTCTCTCTCTCTCTCTCTGCTAATCAGCTCAGCCAGCAACACAGGGCTGGTCCATCTAACGCAGAGCCCCTCTGGGAGGAAGGGCCGGGCCTGGGCTGGTAGAGAAGGAGGAACTGGGTTCCTGGTCTGAGGGGGAGATGGGCCCTGACCTAGGGAGGGCTCAGCCCTGTTTCAGGAGCCCGAGCTTCTGTGGGTGCCGCCCCAATCCAGCGAGCCCCATGGTGCTAGAAAATGACCAAAGCTGCTTTCAGAAGATAACCCTGTCTGAGAGGATGCACAGCCAGTCTTGCCCACAGGAAGCCACGGTCCAGTGGGTGTGACAACCTGCCCACAAGTGCCCCCAGCCAAGGAGGAGACAGCCTGCCCTCAGGGATGCCCAGTCTGTAAGGAAAGAGAAAATTCTGCCTCCTGAAACCAGCCCCGTGTGAGGGGAGATGCAGCATCCCGGCTCTCCTGACCCCCAGTCTGAGAGGGAAGATAGATCCTTGCTCTGAGGAGTACCTAGTCTGACCATGGTAAAGCACCAAAGTTCTGTCAAAGCCTAGGACTGTGCCCGGGCTCCGACTGCGCATTCTGCACTGCGAGTTATCTCCACCTCCATCTCCCACCCCACCTCCCCGAAAAATCAGATTGGGCTTAGCAGGAAGCAGAGGTGTCAGGCCACAGAGAGAAGCAAACTGGGCCCTGGCATAGGTGGACATTCTCAAATACCAACTCTAAGAATCTACGAGACCGGGCTTTGACTGCCGCCTCTGGTCTTCAGCTGGAGCCCGCTCGGAGCCTCAGCGTCCTGGGTCAGTAACAGCCACACATACTCCCTCTGTTAGACCTGGCATGACACCTGGGCACATAATAGGAACTCGGTAAGTGAAAATCACTTTATTTACCCAAGTTCCTGCCTGGTGTCCCAGAACTAGAAGTCAAATCCTTTCTCCACATCAGACTCAGTCGGAGAACTTGTTAAAAATGAAGGTTTAAAACAAAAGCAGGTTCTCAGATTCTACTTCAAGAGAGATTCTGAATCAGCAGTGCTAGTCATGGGGCCAAGGAAATGAATTTTTAACAAGCACCCAGGTGATTCCACGGTAGGAAGTCCATGTTGCAGAGCAGGCTTGGAGGGAGCCAGGGACTAGGCAAGGAGAGCCCATTACCTAAGAGCTCTTTCTAGCCACGCTTACCTGCTCTGAACCACAGGTGTAGGGCGAGGATTTTGGCATCTGTAGCAGAACCCAAGCTCTCTCCACCCCCTACCTCCCGGCGGACTGGCTGTCCCTGCCTGACGTTCCAGTGCTGGTGGGGTTAACCCGGGAGCTCATTAAAGATCCAGCTGTCTCCTCCGGCCTGAATCCTGAATCAGAATCTTCAGGGAGACCAGAGAATTTTTTTTGTGGGTTTTTAAAAAATATTTATTATTTATTTTATTTATTTATTTTGGCTGTGCCGGGTCTTAGTTGCGGCATGGCTTCTTAGTTGCGGCATGCATGTGGGATCTAGTTCTCTGACCAGGGATCAAACCCAGGCCCCCTGCGCTGGGATCGCGGAGTCTTCCCCACTGGACCACCAGGGAAGTCCCGAGAATGTTTTTTAACAAGTTTCCCAGGCATTCTCCATTTTCTGCTCTTCCACCCAATCTTGGAGCAGGGACCACCCTGCCGGAGGAGGGGATGGAGAGGAGTGCCCACTGTGTACCCCGCTGTGCTGGGCAGAGGGTTCCCTGATCTCCTGAACCCTCAGGGCAACAGATTTAAGAGATGATGGAAGCTGAGGCTCAGAGAAGTTTCAAGACTCCAGTCTGCCTGACACCAAACACAGGCCTGTCGCCTCCACTTGCAAGGTTTGTTCTTTCTACAATAAACAGAATCTTACTTGAGTTCACGGAACAGGGACAGAGGAGCTATGTTTACCCTCATTTTACTAAAGAAGAGGAAGCTAAAGCCCAGAGAGGCAAAATGACTGGCCAGGATTACAAAGCCAGTCGGGGGCAGAGCAGGCGCTTCGCAAGGTGACTCCGAGGCCCTCTGAGCTCTTTCCTCAGGGCCGCTGGACGTCCCCACTATTCCTAAATAATGAGGAGCGTGGATGACCTCCAGCAAGGGGACAGATGAAACAGATGTGCTAGGATGAATGCGGGGCTGCAGAAAGGGAGAAGGAAATGGAGAGGGCGAACCCTGCTTCCCTGAGGTTCCAGTCAGTGCAGGCCCAGACTCAACCAACCACGCCCCCGCCACCACACACACACACACACACTCGCACTCCAACCCCCCCCACGCCGGGGCCTGTGAGAGGGGCTGGAGGCGGGGGGCCCAGACTGACACTGAGAGGCCAGCCACAGGGGTGGGATGTTGAGGGGCTGGGGGTGGGATGTCTGGACTGATGCTTTTTTTAGGTGGTTACACCTCGTTTTAAAGGAACAATTCCCACTTGACACATGAGGAAGCTGAGGCCTAAATGCCCGGCTGCTACCCCTACCCATCTGGCTCAGCCCATGGTAGCCCACAGGCAGCAATGAGCAGCCCTCTGGGAGGTGTGAGAGTGCTGGGATCGGCCCCATTATTCACAGCAAACCACAGGAAGAGGAGTAAAGTGGCTCATCCAGCCTTCCACTCTTTCTGGGCCCTGGCGCTCCTCCAGCCAGCCTTCCCTGCCCAAGGAGCCCCTCAACCTTGAAGGGGATGAACCAGCTGCCACAGAGACACCCTGGAGGCACCTTGAGCAACGCAGCTGGTTCAATGCCCAATGTACATTGCCCAACGCACGCCTCTCTCGCGGGCCAGGTCATCGCTGAAAAGATGGCTCTGAGCAGGGTTATGGGAATGGGCTGGGACCACTGCTGACTTTGTAAGTGGGTCTGTGGCTATCGTGTGCTAGAAAGGAAACGGGAAGGCGTTAGGCCATCTGGGAAAAGGTGATGTCACGGCTGAAACCCAAATTCCTTATTATGACTTTCTCATCTTCCTGGTCTCACCTCACCCCACTTCTCTGCTCCAGGCGTGACAAAGGGTGTTCAGTTCCAAGAATGTGCTGTGCTCTTACTTCCAGGTCTTTGCACACACTGTTCCCTCTGATGGAAACATCTTCCCCTCAAGTCCTACCTCACCTATGCTGGGCAATCTCCCTTTCTTCCTTCCTTGCCAACAAGACTTTACTGGAAACAGTTGGTGTCCAGTCCCAAGGGGCAAGTCCTGGTCTAGGGCCTGCCCATTCTCCTTTGCTGTTTTCCCAAATTTACAGTTAGAGGTGGCCACGTCACGCATTTTGGGGCCAATGACACCTTTGGGGGAAGTTTTGCTTCATGAATGACTTCTTTCGTTTGGCAATTGATATGGGGTGTGGTGCAGTCACCACCTTCTGAGAGTCTACACCTGGAAGACGACAAGCCCTCCTGAGAGGAGGGAGGAGAAGCCGAGTAAGAGCCTGGTTCCTCAGTGGCACCGCTGAGGTCATGAACAACACCTGAAACTGCCTGCCGCCAGACTTATGTGAGAAAATAGGCCCATTTGTTTACACTACTTATTCCCTGCAGCTGAAAACATCCGACTTTGAAAAGGTCACTTCCTCCAGCAAACACTCCCTGGCTGCTAAGAACAGGATCAAAGGCCCCCTCCTCGGAGCGGTGGACGCATCGTGCCTCTCATGATCTTTGCACCGGTTCACCATCCACACGCCCCAGTAGGACGCGGTCGGCAGCAGGGACCCGTGGTGTTCACCACTTTATCCCAAAGCCAGCGTATTTGTTGAGTGCCTAAGCATACCAGTAGCTGATCACTGGTACAGCCTCCTGGAGGACAAAGACAGGGCCTGGCCCTCCCGAGCTTGCAGAGCTCTAAGGAAGGGGTGAGTGTGTGCACACACACCCTGGAGTGAGGTGGGCGGCACCTCCCTGCCCAGGACGATCAGCATTCCCTCACGACAGGTGTCATTCCGCGGGTGACTAAACAGTTCCCTCTCTCTGCCTCGGTCAGGTTTTAGCTAGAACCCCTCCCACCCACCCCCTGTGGTCTAATCATCTGCAGTTTGGACTCGCTTAGCTGCACAGGGAAGGACAGTAAGACACCCAAGCTTCTGTCCCCTCCCATAGAGAAGCAAGTCAAAGTTGCAGGATCTCTTGATACAAGACATTGTACCTCTGTGATTACTGGACATCTGTACTCATCTACAAAACAATGCAAAAGTCTGGCTTCAAGTCACCCAGGTTCTCCTGTCTTCACATTTTAGGTGTCACCTTTCTATTTTTCACCTTATGTCCCTCCCAAGGGCTGGTCCTGTCTCTCACAGCCAGCACGACACTGGAGTATATACCGTAAGCAGGATGCTTCCATACATTATTTCATTTAATCCTCAAAATAATCAGTATTTTCATTTTGCACAGAAATAATCCTGGCAACACGCACTGGGCACTATGGTAGTTACCTTACATATGCCATACCTAAGCCTCTCTGAAAGCTGCCAGCGATCTATAGTCCCACTTGCAGATGAAGAAATTAAGGTTCGGCAAGTAAGGGGTCAGAAGCCAGGTCCATGCAACTCTAAAGCATTTTGCAGATGGGCCAAGCCCGACAAGAGACTCACCCACGGAAAACTACCTGAGCAACAGTACACCAGTGGTTCGGGTATAAAAATTTATTACACATACAGAATATTACCACTAACAAACGCAGACAGGCTAGGACACAGTGGTACTGGAGGGAGGATGGCTAGCTCTTTGGAAAGTGAATAGGTTTGGGTGGCTTGGAGCCTCATGCCACACGGATTGGCCAGTCAGATGGGAAAGCACATGCCAAACACCACGGGACGTCAGGGCATCGACTGACTGCTCTGTGTGTCCAATGCCTTCCCACCTGATCTGGGGCTTCGAAGGATGCCACACTCAGAAGCAAGCAACTGAAGGAAAGGGGCTTCCTAAGGTGGCCCAGGCTTGTCTCTGAAGTCATGGCAACACCATTTTAAGCAATATGTTTAATTGGATGATTTCCACAAACTATACACGAAGTTTCTAACCATCACAATTCAGTGAAGTACAAAACATTTAAGTTACAGGCTGTGGGAAGAGAAGGCAGCACCAGTGGTGGCACCTTCCAGATCCCGGTTGGTCTAGGGGTAGGGGTAGGGGTAGGTTTCTTTTTAAACCGAGCCCCTCATTTCAATGTACAAAAGAATTACTCTGATTGATATTAAATTGTATTGAAAACAAAACGGACTAAAAAGCAAATACTACCCTATGTTGGGGTGAAAATGGGAGGAAAGAATGAGTCCTTCAAAGCAGGAGGGGAGACAGGTGAGGGAAGGTTCTGTGGCTGTGACCCCAGGGGGTCACTCACGCTGCTCCATTTTTACTTTTGGTGGTCTCAGGAAGGTCCTGTTCTTCTTCTCTTTCTTTCCTTTTGTATTTGCTTGGAAGTTTCGCCAGCTGTCCACACGACCATCTCGACTTTCCTAAGCACAGAAGAGGTTTGAGGTGAGGAAACCAGTTAGGGAAAGGAAGGGCCTGCTCTGCCATCCCCCTCGTAGCCCAGCTCGGCCCGGCCCAGCCCTCTGGAATAATCCTACAACAGAGCAAGAGCTTTTCTGCCCCTTCCATGGGCCCAGGAAAGGGTCATACCACCCCTGGAAGGCAGGATAAGCCACAGGCTGGAAAGGATGAGACGAATAATACTCATCACAACAAAGCCATCGTTTGCTGGGAACCTCTGGGCTAGACACTTACTGCACGCTATTTCTAACCATCACCAAAAGCTGCGGTGTGTCGTGCCACTGGTATTTCACAAACGAAGACACCAGGGCTCAGAGGCTGCATCCTGTTCTCAAAGCCATCTGGCTTGACAGCAGTACAGCCGCTCCTTCCCCCGCACCTTCCTCCTCCCCCTTAAAACCTGGACGGAGGCGTGAAGCCAGCACAATGCCTGGCCAGCTGTGCTGGGAGGGCCACTGGGATCCCTGCCCCTTACCGAGGGGCCTACTCATTTTCTCTCTGTGCATTCACTCAGTGGGACAGAAACAAAGCCATCATCGCTGGTTAGCCAATCCCGACCCTGAGTCCTAAATCTTACAGAAGATAAGACCAAATGTTGCTCAATTCAGGAAACTGGCTGAGCCCCTGAAGGATATAACCAGGATGTCAAAGAGGAATCAAGGGCTTCCCTGGTGGCGCGGTGGTTGAGAGTCCACCTGCCGATGCAGGGGACATGGGTTTGTGCCCCGGTCTGGGAAGATCCCACATGCCGCGGAGCGGCTGGGCCCGTGAGCCATGGCCATTGAGCCTGCACGTCTGGAGCCTGTGCTCAACAGGAGAGGCCACAACAGTGAGAGGCCCGCGTACCGCAAAAAAAAAAAAAAAAAAGAGGAATCAAGCCTTAAGTCTCTCTGCAGGCAGGACACCGGGGTTACAAGAACCTCGGTTTCTACTAACAGACCTCTAAATAGGGCGCTACTCCACGTTTACCCCCTAAATTAGAGGTGTAAACCATTGTTCCTGAGCCCACTTGGCAGCTGTGCCTATCATGCCCTTGCCAAGCTACAGAGCGCAGAGGTGGCTGAGCCAGGACTCAGTCCCCAAAGCCCCCACTCTTCCCCACATAAGCCATTTCCCCGACCGTCCACCCCAGTCAGTCCTGGCAATGCCCAGGAATCAAGCTTCTATGCTGGGAAGTTTTCTTACTCTGGAATAAGAGTCCCTGGCCACCTTGGAAACTTACCTCAAAATTTTTCTGCCACTCCCTTTCTCGTTTGGCTTTTTCTTGAGCTTCAATCTCTTCTTCCCTTTGTCGCTTCCTAGGAGGAAAACCAGGCCATAGGATTTACATGATACCTGGAGACTGTTTTAACGAGACAAATTAGGCATTTCCCCACAGAAGCAAGCATATAAAGTAAACCAATTCCCTAGAGTTCTCCAAAGACGGCTGTCTGGAAAGGGCTCAAAGCACTGCACAAATGTCATTCTAAAACATGCAGATGAGACTGTGGGGCAAGATACAGATACCCCTGTCACAGAGAGAGACAGACAAGGTCGTCAAAGCCCAGCCAACACTAATCGGAGGTTCCAGGCCCAGTCCCTGCCATCTCAAGAACCCAGGCCACCTTACTTCAGTAGAGTGACCATTACAATAGCAGAGGTTCTTGTTCAAGGGGATCACTGGACAAAACCCTATCCTAAAACAAGGCCATTTCACACAACCCCAACCAGCAAAACCTAGTTATTGCTAAACACCAATCAACAATACAAAACACATAAACTAAATTAACCTCAAGATTTCTGATGAGCAAAGGAAATCATACTTTCCGGCAATAAATATATTGTAAGTGATTACACTGTACAACACTACATACTCACCAAAGCTGCAGCCACTAGTCACACAAAAGGCTCTGGCCTGAATAACTGCCTACTTCACTCCAGGAAATCAGGAAGAAAACACACAGCAATCTTGATTATAAACTCCCTAAGGACAGGCCTATTCAATATTTCCCAAAAGTCAGAGAGAATTCCTTACCCTAGTGATTCAAAAGTTTGGCTGTTTCAGATAACTATTTTAGACAGTCTCTTAAACGATGTACTGTAACATAATTCCTTCACCAGGAAAATCTCCGAAGACCATCTTGGTTAATCTAGGTATTCAGACAGACGTGGCTTAAACGGATATACTAATATATACCTTTCATGCATCTCTTTGGCTTCTCTCTCTTTTCTTTTAATTTCCAGCTCAGCAAAGAGTTTCATGGTCTGTTTGTATACTGCTTGTTTGAACTACAAAAAAATTAAGAAGAAAAGCAAAGTAAATATTTTACCAGCAATTTGAATCAAATATTTTTAGATGGAGCCCAGGACAAAAGCAGATTAGACCAGCAAGGAAAAAAGACTCTCCAGAGAGAACCACTTCAGGATGCTGGCTCTCTCCTGGGAGATAATAACACATCCTCCTATGAGCTCTTTCCACTTTCACCATTCAGATGATACAGAGGAGCTGGCTCTGGTAAAAAGCACCAATAAGAGAAAAAAAAAATTTCCCACTTATCACAACCATTGAAATTTTGGAGGGCCCTTTCTTCCAAAGAACTTCCAAAAATAACTTTCATTCTTTCTTTTCATGCATATTTTATAATTACTCTGAGCTAGGCACCAAGAGAGGTACTGGAGATATGCAGGTGCTATCAGACAAGTCTCAGGAGTCTCCCAACCGTGGCAGAGATACTAGTTGTCCCCTATCCTCGCCCCATGATGTGTTCTACCTTCTTGTACACTCCCTTATCTTAAAGCACATGGCCACCCAGCGCAAAAGCCTGTATTTCCCAGGCTTCTCTGTAGCTAGGCGTGGCCATGTAACTTGTTTTAGCCAATGAGCTATAAGGAAAAGTGATGTAGCAACTTTCTGGAGTGTGCTTAGAGGGAGCACACTTATCCCTCCTGCCCTATTCTTCTATCCTGCTGTCTGTACATGGGTGAGGTGATGACACATCCTGGACTGTGAGAATGGAGGCAACACACTGTTGGCAGAGCCACAGAAAGGAGGACACGGAGTCCTTGAGTGACAGGCAGTCCAGCAACCATCTTCCCAAAGACTACTAGACAGGAGAGAAAAAAGTCACTGACTTGTTCAAACCACTGTCATTTGGGGTCTCAGCTGTATGCAGCTGAGCTTATATTCTGACTCTTACATTGGCAGAAACAGGTAACACAGCATTAGATAGAAAACAAAACTCTTACCTTTAAAACTTCTTCCCCAAAATATAAAGTATTTTAAATATACCAAGAAATATAAAAAATAACCCATCATGCAGATTCCATACGATTTATATCCTAAAATCAGAGACACTGGAGCAAGAGTGACATATGGAAAAAAGCAGAGGTAAAGGAGTCCCCAAATTACTGTCATTTCTCTTTAATACTGTTACCTGCCAGGCACTGCTCAATGAAAGCAATGCTGACAAACTCCAGCCCCTAATAAGGACAAACATCAAAGAGGTGAAGGAATCTGTAATGAATATTTCAATATTTTTAAAAGCTCCTGGATGAACAGTTTCTGGTGATTTTAATTTTTTATATTTGTCGGCTTTTTCCAAATTGTCTATCATTAGCATGGGTTCCTTTATAAGCAGGAAAAAAAGACAACTAAAAAAAGTTAAGGTTCTTAACAACTTAGGAGGAGCAAGGAATATTTGTAAGAGGGTCTTCAGAAAAGACTAAAAAGGATAATTAAAGGGAAGGGAAAGTAGGGCTGAGGAGAAAAAAAACTAAAATACTGGAATGGAGTAAACCCCAAACAAGTGGCTAGTGGAAAAGATGGCCTAACAGTTCTCAAGCAGTGTTACCAAACAGAAGAGGGGACCAGTTGCTGTTAGTAAGATCACTGATGGAAGAAGTTGATAGGAAGTTTCCCTAGTAAGACAGCTGCTCCTCTACAAATCTTTTAAAATAAGCATGTGGATTAAGTTATTTATTGACCTAACTTGAGGCAAGATTAAGATGACTTAAAATTTTTCAGGCGGGGCTGCCCTGGTGGCGCAGTGGTTGGGAGTCCACCTGCTGATGCAGGGGACACGGGTTTGTGCCCCGGTCCGGTAGGATCCCACATGCCGCGGAGCGGCTGGGCCCGTAAGCCATGGCCGCTGAGCCTGTGCTCCGCAACGGGAGAGGCCACAACAGTGAGAGGCCCGCGTACCGCAAAAAAAAACAAAAACAAAAACAAAAAATTTTCAGGCTAGTGAGGCAATCAGACACAAATATATAAGTAGAACCTCTCTCTTAACCAATCTCCACTGAAGAACCCGTGGGATTAACAGATGCTTGGGGACTTCCCTGGTGGTGCAGTGGTTAAAATCTGCACTCCCAATGCAGGGGGCCCAGGTTCAATCCCTGGTCAGGGAACTAGATCCCACATGCATGCCACAACTAAGGGGGCCACAAGCCGCAACTAAGACCTGGCGCAACCAAATAAAAATTAAAAAAAAAAAAAAAAAGATGCTTGCCATTTCCCTGGAAGCACATTATTACCTGCAGCACAATGGGTACCCGTGGCTGTAGACAGCTGTTTACCAAGAGTCATTCGTGGTTGCTCCCAAAGCTGTCTATCCCAGTTGCAATTACTACTGTACTTATGTGATTTAAACATTACAGAAATTGATGAGTGAGGTTATAAAAATAAATGTTTGTTGGTTGCTTTAGAAAGAGTCAAACACAAGTCCCTAAAAATAACCACTGTTGAATTAGGTACAGGTGAGACATCTGGAAAAGACTGAAAAAACAATCTAGGATTCTGCTCTTGCTTTGCTTCACAGGTACCTAAGTTTTCAATGTTCTTCAAAAGAAATTAAAAGCAGAAACTATGGATAATGCTCTGTGTGTTTTATAAAATAAAGTCTACTGCAAACTCCAGTGAGCAGACAAACCCTCAAAGGAAAGGCCATAGCCCTATGTCCAAAAAAAGGTGGATTTTTCAAAAAGGAGAATGAATATACATTTTAATATTTTAAGTGAAAATGTTTCTAGCATGTATGCAACATACCTTAAGCTTCCCTTTTTTTTTTTTTTTTTTTGCAGTACGCGGGCCTCTCACTGTTGTGGCCTCTCCCGTTGAGGAGCACAGGCTCTGGACACGCAGGCCCAGCAGCCATGTGTTACGAGCCCAGCCGCTCCGCAGCACATGGGATCTTCCCGGACCGGGGCACGAACCCGTGTCCCCTGCATCAGCAGGCGGACTCTCAACCACTGTGCCACCAGGGAAGCCCCAAGCTTCCCTCTCTTTAACCCACCGATCAGTGAACCCATTCACACAAGATGAAGTGGTTTTTCTCATATTTAACTTACCAGCTCAGGATCATCCTCCTCCACATTTGTAGGCTTTCCTTCCTTCTTTAATTGCTTTTTTCGCTCTTTCACCTAAAAAGAAATTTTTTTCCATCAAAAAATGAGTACTCATACTTTGAGAACGTCCATTAAGCAGCACACATAGAATATGTGCATTTTTCTACAGGTATAACAAAAAGTTTGCATTTAAAAAAGATGAGCCACTCCCCTCCCCTCCAAAACAGCAACGCAATCAAAGAAAACTAGGAACCAGGGGTCCTTTCTCTAACCTCATCTAAGATCCAACACAAGGGGACCAGCTGGGGAGCTGTCCCCAACTTATCATATCCTAGGCCAGATCCAAAAAGCCTTTGATACATTGAACAGATTATGCATTTATCTTTCATGGCTTGTGGTTATGTGTTTATAGCAAAAAAAAAAAAAGTATATTTGTCAAGTTTTAAAGAAGCTACAGAATTTGCAGCATCAAATATGATTGTTCTCTGGCATTTCTGCAACGGCATTCTGGATAATTTTCACTGTGAAACTTCCTTAAACCAACGATCTTCACAACACATTAACTGATGTTTTCATCACTTTGGCCACCATTGAGATTCCCCCAAAAAATAAATCTATCCATTCATAAAAGAATGACATTACTCCATTAAATTACCATTCAGTCCGGCAAAAAGCCAAGTGCCTTCCAAGCTCAAAAAGGCCCTACTGCCCCCCTGTGGTAAGAAAGCCTGATGGTGGCGCCTTTACAGGCAAAATACAGAGGAAGGGTAACTATCACAATAATTCAGGGACAAATTGTCAGGTTCTTTTCTGGTTTCTACCAGAATGTGGCCCTCAAATTCCAACACATGACCAGCAAGACACAGTTATGGCAGTCTGTCTCTTCTTTTTACTCATGTCCCTCATCTAAATTGGCCTCATTACTATTATTGGTTATATAGTTGTTACAGATTCCAAAGCTCTTCAAAGAAAAGGTCACATCCACAGTCACTCCCAATTGAAACTGCTCTTATAAAACAGCCTCAAGATTCTTACCCTAGCAAGTAAAAACTTAAAACAAAGACCTTTCTTACCTCAAGGAAGCTGTCTTAACATTTCCCACCACTCGGGAGATTTAGGTAATGGAAAAAAATAAAGACAGCTAGAACTGAATTTATTTCAATTGAGTCCTTCCCAACCCTATTATTAATACAGACATGTATCTCGTCCTATTTTTTTTTTAAATATTTACTCATATCCCCTTGCCAGCCTTTCTCAAGCCCTTGTTTCAACCCTTTCACAGAGACAAGAATAAAAGTCCAGGGTCAAGCAGCACCATGGCTGCTCCACTGTTCCACTTTCAGAATGGGGTACTGCGATGAGAGAGCAAGAAAAACCCTCTTTCCACGACAAGGGACCTGCTAGGGAAAGAGGCAGGAGCAGCGTCCTGGCCACTCATCTTGAGCTCTAGGAGTGAATGCCAGATTCAGGCACGCACTGTTCATGACCACCGCAGCAAAGTGGTGGAGACCACAGGAGCAGTCAGGCCAGTCAGGCCAGTCAGGCACTGCTATGTTAATGTTAACATTTACCCTCCTACAAGGCAAGGCGCCCAAGGCTTACTAATACTTCCTGTAAACACAGCAGCACTATAAATACTTACGGTGTGTTCCACGTATTCTTTTCCTGCCTGAATTACATCCAGGGCCCTCTTCTTTTGTTCCTGATCCAGTAGCAACTTGTAAGCTTTGTCCACAGCTAATGCAAAACATTGAAATTAACTGTTTCTGCAAACACCCTCTCAAAGTCTGAACTATACTCAGGCAGTGTAAATGGACTTGTGCCGACTAAAAGCATTCCCTACTTTGTTAAATTATTTACTGTTGTTAAGCTAATTTAAAAACATACAACTACAGCAATGATTTCCCTTGAGAGCCTTGGAAAAAAATTAAATATATGTTCAAGGTTAAATACACCACATCTAGATTTAACTCAGTGATCAAATTCTTCCAATTATTTTTTATGTTCAAAGGAAAAAAATGATCCTATGCAGTAACAATCTTTGTTGGCACATAAAAGTTTTAACAAACCAAAGTTAAGGTCTACTTCTAAACAGCAACATTCTGCTTTGAATGACAACCATTCTACTGAAAACCACAGCTTCTTCATGACCAGAAGACAAAACTGTAACATTCTTTTCTTGATCCAGGACTAGGAACAGTTAGTCCCGAGCACTGACAATATGTTACTCAGAAGCAGGTAAATATACAAATACCTTCAAAAGCCTTTTGTGCTCTGTCAGCATCGTCTTGATTTTTGTCAGGATGCACCAATATGGATAACTATAATAAGAGAAGAGATAGCTTTGTCAGTAAGAGGAACATTTAGTAACGCTTCGTCTGCACTGTGCCTCTTTACAACCAAAAGCTCTTATTAGGGCAAAAACTGCCAGCCAGAAGCATTTTTTAAAAATTAATAAATATCATAAAATGCCCAGAAGTGTTAGTCCTTAATAAAATTCAAGTGCCAAACAGGTAATTGCACAGATGGAAAACATTTACTTGAGCACAAATGTAAGCCTAGCATTATGAAGATGTTGTGATAATTTGGGAGGGGGAAGGAAAACACAAAAAGTACCAAGTTCCTTTTATGTTTCTTATATGAAGCACTAGAGAGGATTAAACAGGTCTAAGATATCATCTCTTTCCTAAAAGAACTTCTAATATAGAGCAGTGGCTCTCAGTTCTGGCTGCGTTCCAACCCTGTGCAGATTTTTAGGAATACAGAGGTCTACTTTCCAGCCTGAGACCTTCTGACTCAGTCTCTGGCATCTGTACTTTTTAAACCTCCACTAGACTGGGTATCAGATGATAGTAAGGAATTAGTGTTAATTTGTTAGGTGTGACAAGTAGTTTATGCAAGAAAATGTCCTTTTTTTACTTTCGCGGGATAACTGCTTAAGTACTTATACCTATATCTCACTGTGTTGTAAGGATGAAATGAGATAATGAGTAAAGAACTTAGCATACTAACACACAAAGGCAACAGCTAGCACATGAAGAGGACATACCATAGGCCAAGACCTATTCTAAGTGCTTTAGGTGTGTTGCCTCATTCAAATCCTTATAAAAACCCCAGGGGCAGCCACCATCATTACATGCATTTTACAAATGAGCTAACAGGGCACAGGAAGGTTGAAAGTAACTAGCCAGAGCTCACACTGCTTGTCAGAGGTACAGCCAAGACAGAAACTCAAGTCATACAGCTCCAGCACCCACATTCTTAACTATTAGGCTCTATTAATGACTAAATAAGAACTCTTATTGAGTTCTTCACATAGCTACATAAATAGTCTAAAAGTTTTGACTATGAATTTGAATGACTGTTTATTAAATTGGGAAAGATTTCTAATGCATTACATTAGAAAACTTGAAATTTTAGAAGAAGGGGAAAAAGCTGAATATAAGTGCAGAGAAGAAGTCAGGAAGCAAAAAAGCTATAAAGTTATATAATGGGAAATGACTGAGTAGGCAAAGATAAAAACACCTTGGCTTAATAGTACATCAGAAGACGATTATGAGTCAGCAATGTGGAGGCAATGACTGTATTGAAAAAGCAAGCATAACACTGGATATTAACAAGTCTGTCATGCAGGAGCTGAGAATTAAATTCAGCACTGGTCAGGCCCTATTAAAATATGAAGTATATAAAAAATATAAGTTGAGGAAAGTTGAAAAAAAAGACATGAAATATACAGAAAATCCAATTTGCAAAGACATTACAGGGAGTATGATTATTCAACTCATAGAAGAAAAGGATGGGGGGGTTACTCAGCTGTCAAAACTGGAAAGGTGTTTTAAAAGGCTACTATAAAACTCTGCAGCTTAAGTTATTAAATATTAGAATGGGCAAGAATCAGAGGTGGAGGATCCCCTTTCCTAGAGAACTTTCTGAAAGCACTCTATATTAAACCAGGTATCTTTTGAGTATTCATATAAGTTTGTAAAAGATAAAATTATGGAGGAATAGAACTTTAAAAGTAAAATCATTTAACACTGTTAAATGAACTTAAAAATAAAACTGTTATAATCTCCTAGAAGCCAGAGGATTTGATAAGTATGACTCCATGTAAGCTCTACTACTCTACCTTGTACTTCTCTCTCTTAATTAAGGAATTGGAGAGATTCTATTTGGATGTAAAATTCATCCTATTCACAGGTAAGCTATGGTCATTAAATTATTTAAGATTTGTATGTCACTGTAAGTTTTTTTTTCAGAGTTACATAGCCTTAAAAAAAAAAAAAAAAAGATTAAATTTTGGCCCAAAAGTCATAATAGAATGCCCCGATAATAACCCTCAAGTCCTAAGAGAATCATGTGCTCAATACATTTTTAAAAGGTTCAAACTCCACCTATTACAGGAATATAGTATCATACCTGCCGAAACCTCTTTTTTATTTCTTCATCTGTCACTTCAGGATCTATCTGAAGAACCTGGAAGAATCAAAATCAAAACTGTAAAAGAGATTAAAAGAATTTATAGATTTAAGAGATGCTCAATAATTATACATTTTATAATCAGCATCTAGAACAGTACTCAACATTCTATAACAGTACCTGGCATACAGTTCTAAAAAATGTTCAAGAAATATAAATGAGTAAACCAATAACAGAATAATAGCTATAGTGTTTCAGGGTTCTCAAATTAATTCAGTGGTTTCTTTCACTCCATCAGAAAAATAATAAATTACCCTACACCCAGGGACATGTTTACAGGCCATGAGAAAAATGTTGCCTTTCTCCTTCATTCATTAAGAAAAGTACCCACCCTCTACTTACCTTTGCAAATATGGAGAAAGTACAGCAACTCAACATGGAAATAATTAGGCTGGCTACCTGATTTTTTTTTTTTTTAATGAGGGAGAACTGTAGATCTTCAAATAAAGCCCCCCCACAGCTGATATTCATCTCAATCAAGAAATGTCCACTTGGCTCCATGTTATAATTTACATGGCTCAATAGTTCTCAACCCAGAGTGGAAATCTGAGAGCAATGCCAGGGAGTGTGGACTTTATGCCAGATGATGTTGCTGAACTGCAGTAATGTGGTTTTTCCTAGGAAAAAGTTTTTCCTAGGTGTGGTAATGGTGTTGTGGTTATGTGGAAATGTGTTCTTGTTTTGAGGAGATGCATGCGAAAGTACTTAGGCATGAAGCATCAATGTCTGCAGCTTACTTTCAGATGATTTGGCAAAAATGAAGAAGGTATGTATAAATATACCCAAACACACACACAACAAAAGTTATTTTTCCAAGGGTCATATCATATGTGTACTGATCACTAGCAACATATATTCACTGAGTGCCTTCAAAGCTAGCTAATCTGACTCCTCTTCTACCATTAAGAGTTGGAGGTGCCATATGTGGCCATGAAACACAGTGAAGACAATGGGCTTATAACTACGGCCCAAACCCCTTTGAAGCCAGTTTTATACATTCAGTACAAACTTATGGAGCACCTGGGATTGCTAGATCCTGTGCTCACTACTGTTCTCATAGAATTTAAGGTCCACGAGGGAAGGAACAGACAAGTCACAAATAATTCTTACCAAAATGATAAATACCATATAACCAATATGGCTCTAAGGAAGCACACAGGTCTGTTCAGATTCTTGGAAGATTTTTCTGAACTCCCACTGTGTCTCAGGCTTTGGGGATACTGCAAAGAAAAATCCACAGTCTTGGACCTCAGAGAGTTAATAAATCATCACACAGAAACAAAAATGCTTGACTGTGGCATTTATATAAGTTCCTGAACTCAAATAAACCGCCACAGTCTCCTTTAGGATCTTCTGCTTGAAAGAGGAATCCAGTCTTAGGTCACATCTGAACTCTCTGACCTGTTAATAATGTGCAAGTTCCAGAATCCTGTGAGATAAATACCTTTCTTTCCAACGTGCTGAACAAGATAAACAGAAAACGACGCCTGTGGTGCTGCCTTCTGGGGCTTTAAAGTTAAATAGAAGGACTTCCCTGGTGGTCCAGTGGTAAAGAATCCACCTTACAATGCAGGGGACACAGGTTTGATCCCTGGTCAGGGAACTAAGATCCCACATGCTGCAGGGCAACTAAGCCCGCACGCCACACCTACTGAGCCCGCGCACCTCAACTAGAGCCCACGTGCCACAAACTACAGAGCCCACATGCCCTGGAGCCTGCGCACCATAACTAGAGAGAGAAAACCGGCACTCCACAACTAGAGAGGGAAAACCTGCACTCCACAACTAGAGAGAAGCCCTCACGCCGCATCCCGCCTGCTGCAAAAATAAATAAAATAAATAAATAAATAATAAATAAATAAAATCTTTATAAAAAATAAAGTTAAACAGAAAAAAGGAACATGAAAAAGGCAGGGCTGAGCAGGCTCACAGGTTCATCTAAGCTTATGGAAGGAAGTAGGGGAGGGTCCTTAACCCAGGAACAATTGTAGAATGCATAAGAAAGATGTTTAGAAAATGGCTGAAGGTTAGAAATGCATCCAAATAGTGCAGTGATGGCAGGAAGCGGGGGGGGGGGGGGGGGGGGGGGGGGGCGGGGGGGAAGTGCCCCCTGGATTAGGATTCCTGTAATAAGACCCATCAGAGTCCCTTTTCTACCTGCTGCTCAGGAAGATGGTATATAGAACAACTACTTGCATTTCAATTTATAGCCAAGAGGACAGCTATTACTGCATCACTTCTCCTTACTAGGAAAAAACCAGTCTGCTTACCTCTGGAGAAAAGTCTGATTCATTTAGATGTCTCAGTAGTTGTTGCATGAAAAAACAGAAGTTACTGATTTCCTAAATTGCTAGCAACACCTATTCCTGACTTAGGGTCAAAAACCAACTTTGTAAGAAGACAACTGGCGGGGGCTTGGGGCTAAATTAGGAGTTTGGGATTAACAGACACACACTACCATATATAAAACAGATAAACAACAAGCACCTACTATATGGCACAGGGAACTATATTCAATATCTTGTAATAACCTATAATGGAAAAGAATCTGAAAAAGAATACACACACACACATATATATAGTATAACTGAATCACTTTGCTGTACACCTGAAACTAGCACAACATTGTATACCAACTATACTTCAATTTAAAAAAAGACAATGACACCCATCCTATAAAGTGGCCAGCATATTTGTATGAAAGAGAAAAGACAAAAGTTCTAATGGACAGTCATGGAGTCCTGCTCACTCAAACACAATCTGGCACCTCCCCAAGTTTGTCAACCTTACCATATTCTTTACACATTCAAACACACTTCCCGGGAATTCCCTGGTGGTCCAGTGGTTAGGACTCTGAGCTCTCACTGCCAACCGCCCGGGTTCAATGGCTGGTCAGGGAACTAAGACCCCACATGCCATGCAGTGAAAAAAATAAATAAAATTAAAAAACAAACACACTTCCTATAATCAGGACAGGAGCTATGGGGCAATGAGTTCCACTTCCAGACCACATTAACTGGTAGGACAGTAAAATCCTAGCATTCATACTGGTCCCAACAATCTGTTACTCCTCATCAACAGATCTCCACAGGAAACACTAATTATCTTAAATAAACAGTTAAGTTATATGATCATGTGTCCCCTTTTCACAGTACATACTATCTCAATTTAAAAATATGACTAGGGACTTCCCTGGTGGTGCAGTGGATAAGACTCCATGCTCCCAATGCAGGGGGCCAGGGTTCGATCCCTGGTCTGGGAGCTAGATCCCATATGCATGCTGCAACTAAGAGTTTGCATGCCACAACTAAGGAGCCCACTTGCCTCAACTACAGACCCAGTGCAACCAAATAAATATTAAAAATATATATATATGACTAAACAGAAAGGACATACCATCAAGTTCTTTCAAACATATTATCTCCCCCTACGCCCTCCCCAAAATCATATCTAAATACTCTTTAAGCTTTTCATCTTCCTCTTCCCTTTCAAATATGTTAAGTGGGGCCAGGCGAAGTAGACATCTACTTTGGGTGAGGAGTCAAGATGGCCCAGAGCGGAGTGTCAGAGCCCATCTGGGACAAAGAAGACAGTAACCACACGAGGAGTGTCGGCTAGTCATGTGGTGCTGGAGCCCCAACAGGGTGAGAAGAGCATCCACAGAGGGGTAACTTGACATAAAGTGCCAGAGTGGGTTGAGGAGGGCACCTCCATGGACAGGTGGCCTGCCATAGGGTGTCAGAACCTAAGCAGAGTGAGATTGTCAATATGGGAGGGCACAGGGTGCAGGAGCCCAAGCAAGGACATCTCCACAAAGCCCAAGCCTAGCATGGGGTGTGGAAGCCTGTGCCTGGTGAGGTGGGTGCCCATGTAGGAGAGCATCCAATGTAACAGGGCAGCTCAACTTGAGGTGTAGGAGCCCAAGTACAACTGGCACAGAGAGTTGGAACATGAGCAGAGTGAAGAGGACCTCCCTGCAGGGGGGGACCTGGAGTGTGGGGGGACCTGGAGTGTGGAGTCAGAACCCAGTAAAGATGAGGAGGGTGTTCCCAGAGGGAGGTAGCCTGACACAGGGTGTCAAAACCACAGCAGGGTAGGAAGGAAGCATGCCTGCTTGGTGGGGAGGATGCTGGAGCCCAAGAGGGATGAAGAAAGCCCTTGGGGGTGGAGGGCAGGCACAGGGAGGCAGAGCCAGGTGAGAAACATACCCACACCGAAGGGTGACCTGGCATTGGAGTTTAGAGTTCAGGTGTGGGGAGAAGGGTTTTTGCACAGTGAGGCAACCTGGTGTTGGTGTCAGAGTGAAGCAGGGTGAGGAGGTCATTCACATGAGGGAAGGAATGGCAATAGGAGATCGAGATCAGATTCATACAGGAGGATCAATTAAGTAAATATATATATTAAAGACAGTGGGAGCCATATTTCTCAGAGAAGGGAACTATGAACATGGAAAGAAAAAAAACCCTAGAATAAACCCTGTGATGTTGGATTGAACTTTTATGTAATACGTGTATGTGTATGTACACACACACACACACACACACACACACACACACACACTCCTTAGCTCTGTCTACCAATAGGGTCTGGGAGTAGTGACATCCCAATGGCAATGGGTATACCTAGCATCCAAATCTTGATTTCTAAATATCATTCTTCATTAAAAGGAATCAGAACTCCTCAAAGAAATGGTTAATTCCAGGCTGGGTCAGGAAAAGTACAAGAGTGCCTAGTAATCAAAGAATGATGAAGACATATCAAAAAGACAGGAAAGGCTTAAAAGTAACCTACTGGTCAAATTTGGGACGTTTGAGCATTGAAATAAGTAATATCAAATTATAACCCACTGAATAAAATAGGAAACCCCAAGTCTATACTGACAAATGAATAAATTGAAACTTTGATAAGGACAGTATATTCACACATACTCAAAGTACCTCCTCATGAAATACTTATCAATTACAAAGGGGGAAAAAAGTTAACTTCATGAAGAAGCCTAGTAGGCACCTCTTTAAGTGATCAAGTAATATCATTAATAACAGGATAAATCAAAATCACATACCACTTTACAGGTTACAAGGAGAAAAATGCAGTACCACTTCTATGCTATTCCTGTCAACATTGCATAAACTGAATCTAATGTGAAGAAACATCAAACAAACTCAAGTTGAGAAAGATGCTACAAAATAACTGGCCTGTAATCTTCAGAAATGCCAAGGTCATGAAAGTCAAGGAAAGACTGAGGAACTGTTTCAGACTGAGGGAGACTAATGAGACATGACAACTAAATGTAACAGAGATTCCAGACTGGATCCTTTTGCTATAAAGGACATCACTGAAACAATTAGCTAGTTTGAATGGGGTCTGAGGATCACATAGTAAAATAAATCATCAACATTTATTTCCTAAAAAAAAAAAAAAAAAACCTTTATTTCCTGGTTTTGATTGTTATATTGTGGTTCAGTAGGAGAATGCTGTTCGTTGGAAAATACACTGAAGTATTTCAGGGAGATGGGGTGTCATATTGACAACTTACTTGCAACCTCTCTGCAAATCTGAGATTGTTTTAAAATGAAAAATATTCTTCAAAAATTATTCTTCAAAAAAACAGAAACAATTGGTGAATCTTTTTTTCTTTTTTTTTTTGCGGTACGTGGGCCTCTCACTGTTGTGGCCTCTCCCGTTGCAGAGCACAGGCCCCGGATGCGTAGGCTCAGCGGCCATGGCTCATGGGCCTGGCCACTCCGCGGCATGTGGGATCTTCCCGGACCGGGGCACGAACCCGTGTCCCCTGCATCGGCAGGTGGACTCTCAACCACTGCACCACCAGGGAAGCTCCCAATTGGTGAATCTTGAAAATACTTTACTAAGTTAAATAAGCCAGACATAAACAGACAAACATTTTATGAGGCACCTGGAAAAGGCATTCACAGACAAAAAGCAGAATAGAGCATACCAGGGGTTGGGGGTAGGAGGACTGGAGAGTTATTATTTTATGGGTTTGAAGTTTCAGTTTGGAATGATGAAAAATTTCTAGAAATGGAGAGGGATGATGATTGCACAACACTGTGAATGTACTTAATGCCACTTAACTGTATGCCTAAAAATGGTTCAAATGGTTAATTTTACGTTATGTATACTTTACCGCAATAAAATGAAGTGGGGAAAAGGTTTTTTTTTAATAAGTGCTCAATAAGTGTTTTTTATAAGATGTAACAACATTCGTTTCAAAGTTACTTATAGTTGTGACAATTAGAAACTAGTTTAATTATTGTACAATAAAGGAATTGTTGAAATAATAATTGAGACTTTAAAAGTGTATAAAAATAGTTTATGTAACAATACAGCATTTAAAATAGCATGGGAATAGATAATTAATAAGAACCTGCTGTATAAAAAAAATAAATAAAATAAAATTCAAAAAAATAAATAAATAAAATAAAATAGCATGGGGCTTCCCAGGTGGCGCAGTGGTTTAGAATCCGCCTGCGAATTCAGGGAACACGGGTTCAAGCCCTGGTCTGGGAAGATCCCACATGCCTCGGAGCAACTAAGCCCGTGTGCCACAACTACTGAAGCCTGCACATCTAGAGCGCACCCAACAAAGAGTAGCCCCAACTCGCTGCAACTAGAGAAAGCCCACGCGCAGCAAAGAAGACCCAACACAGTCAAAATTTTAAATAAATAAATAATTTATATATTTTTAAAAACTTTTAAAAAAGAAAAGAAAAGAAAGCAGCATGAACTGCATGACCCTCTTTGTTTCTAAATAATACTAAAAACAGTTGGAGCATAAACAGGTGTTTTCTTAGGTACAATTATACATGATTTTTTTCCTTGCTTTTTCTATATTTCTAATTTTTATTACAAATATGATTTACTTTTATAATCAGGAAACATTTAAAGTTATAAAACTAAAGAAGCTAAAAAGTGTACTTGCTTGTCTATAATCTTGTGAACATTTTTGGGTTGTTAGGTTTTTTTTATTGTGGTGAAACAGAAAAGTTTTAACAAACAAATTAAATCTAAGACCCTAAATTTACCAAGGCTAGCTATTCCTTCACATTTGAAAATAAATCCATATATATTTGGGTGACTAAAAGATGAGAGCAAGCTCTGCTCACAACAAACCACCCAAGTTCAACTCCAACTATGCATAGTACAAATTAGGTGTGTGTTCCGAGGCAAGTCTGGCCGCAGCTACGTAAAGCTCCCTATCAAGGGTCACAGCAACATCAGATACCTCACCTCAAATGGGTTCAAATTGAAGTAGGAGGAACCAGGACGAGTCAATCTTTCGATCTGATTTTTGGACGTTAGAACTGAATCTCTCTTCTCTATTTGTTTCACCTAAAATAAAGGGGATAAAAACCTCATTAGTAAAGCTCAGTAATGAACTCTGAATTATCATCTTAACAAGTTACTCACAGACATGTTCAGTAAACATTTATTTGCGTGTCCACACATTCAAGGTATTTTGCTAAACACTTTGAGAAATAATTACAACAGCTACCACTTACTGAATTTTAATATAATGTAAAAACTTTACAGGTGTTTATTCCTCTCAACAATCCTACATGGTAGGTACCACTATTATCCCCATTTTGCAGATAAGAAAACTGAGATTTAGGTCAACTGACTGGTAACCAGACAACCTGTAAACCAGATTTTTTCCCAATCACCCAATTTATAAACCAGAATTTTAGGCCCAACAGTTTGACGCCAGAGCAAGGCAGCAAGAAGATTCAAAAATAAATAAGTCACAGCCACCGCCTTCAAAGAGCTTCCCCTCTAATGATGAATGATGTACTTGTGAATGTTCACATTAATTTACAACTTTTTAAGAAAGGAAAAATACAATTACACTGAAATATACACTAAAAGCAGCACTAAAAAAGTGTGTGGGAGAGAGCAAATAACTCCGCCTTTCTAATTCTAATAGTTAGAAAAATCCCTGACCTGAACACAGTGTTAAAGAGAACAAGCACCAGGTAGTCCCAGGAAAACATCCTTGGTGCCACTGTCAGAACTGAAATTTTAGTTGGAACGAATCTCTGGCATGTTATATATACCATCTTTATTTCTATGGCCAAAATGGATTTGGAAAGGATCTCAGTAACATAAAAAGCTAATCCATTTCAGCATCTTCCCTCTTCACTCTTTTGTAAAATAGCATGCCCCTCCCCCGACTCTCTTTTTCCCAGACTCATTTTTCCTCATAGCACTTATCACTACCTGACAATATATTGTACATCTATTCATTGTTTATCCTTCTCAATAGAATGAAAGCTCTATGAAGACAGGATTTTTCTCTCTGTTGTTCACTACCATTTCTCCAGGACCTAAACAGTACACTAGACCATATCAGGTGCTCAATAAATATTAGTTAATGATGATTAAAGGGTCCTTCTTTAGACACTTTCTCTCATTAAACAAACCAGGATTGCTTTTTTTTTTAAACCAAGAAAGAGTAATTAAAACAAGTTCCACTAAAACTGCTGAGTACTCATGAGAAGCCAGTAAACTGGTACCAGTGCATTAACACTTTCAAGTGAATTAGACATTTTGAAAGCACAGACTATAAATGGACAGACTAATTTGTTTTTAAACTTAATATTTTGGAGGAACTACTATGTAACAAGCACTGTTACAACTACCAGAGATAAAAGATGAATGTGACATGGTGCTTAACTCTCAGTAACTCACAGCCAGGTGGGGAGCAACTCCATTCCTCAAATCCATGCCAACCTAAAGAGGTCCACTTTCAACCTTGTTTTAACTCTTACAAAGATGCTTCTGCTTTATATTTCATGAAACTTTCTTATACATTAAACCCTTTAACCCTCATTAAAACTCTTGTTTTAATATTAACTTTCGTTCTACAAACGTGGAAATTGAGGATTGCAAAATCAATGGCTTGAAAGAATTCTGTCACAGTCACGTTAACTGCCTTGCACGAATCCAATCCGAGGTCCTCTGACTCCAAAAGCCATTCTTTTCTTCATTTATTCATTCATTCGTTTACTCAACAAGTATTTATTAAGCAACTACTACGTACTACGCGCTGGAGATGTGATAGTAAACGAGGCTCACACCAAACTTACTCCCTCCCAACATGATACCGAGCTGTCATCTGCTCTAAGACGCAGCACAAATTATTTCACCTCCCTAAACCTCAGGTTTGTCATCTGTAAAAGGGAGATAATGCCTACACGGCAAAATGCACAGTGCCTAGCGTTAGCTAATGGCAGAAGTAACTACCAGGAAAACTCACTACAGATAACTAAGAGTAGAGAGTGCTTCCGTTGAGAATAAAAACGGGGGCCAAGCCGGTTAAGTCGCCCCCAGGAAGGCCCAGCCTCCCAGCCGCTGCCAGCCCCCGACTACGCGGACCTGGGGAACTCTGCGCGCGCCCAAGCACTTCGTTGGCCACGATCGCCGCCTCCCCGCAGACGCCGGACCCCCGCCCCTTTCTGTCGTCCAGGGGATCTCCGCGCCGCAATATCAGGAAGAAACGCACACACACTCCCGAAGCCCCCACCGCCCCAAAGGCCAGACAGGAGGGGCTGCCCAACGGTCCAGGCCAGAAGGACCATTGCCTTCGCCCGCTGGAAGCGTAGCCCCAGCAGGGTCGCCCCATTGCCGCCATCCCTCACTCTGTGTTCACCTCACTGTAGAAGGTCATAAATGCCTCCTCCGTGCTGCCGCCGCCACCCGAAGCCCCGCTCTCTCCTGGAGCCGCCATTTTCCCGGCCTAGCCACCATGTGACTCTTCTGCGCAAGCGCTACCTCACGTCTTCTTACAGGTCCGCCTCTCCCCCTTGTGACTCTTAAAGGGCTCGCAGCCCAACCAGAAACCTCCAATCTAAGTAAACTCTTCTTTAAACTGAGGTTAAATACACGTGACATACAATTAACCATTTTAAAGTGAACAATTCAGTGGCCTTTAGTACATTCACAGTGTTGTGCAACCATCACCTCTATCTAGTTACAGAACAGTTGCATGGCCCCAAAAGCATACCCGGCACCTAATCAACATTTCGTACGCGTATTTCCCAACCCCTGGCAACAACCAATCTGTGTATTGTCCCTACGGACTTACTTATTCTGGACATTTCATATAAATGCAGTCATACAACATGTGACCTTTTGTGTCTGGCTTCATTCACTTAACATAATGTTTTCCAGGTTCATTCAGGGCATAGCATACGTCATTACTTCATTATTTTTTATGGGTTAATAGTATTCCATCACATGTGTATACCACGATTTGTTTATTCATTCATCAGCTGATGGACATTTGGGTTGTTTCCATCTTTTGGCTACTGTGAAATGGTGCTGCTATGAACATGTGTTGAGTACCAGTTTTCTATTTGAGGGGTACAATTTCCTAGAAAGGAATTTGGTAATTCTATATTTAACCTTTTGAGCAATTGCCAAGCTGTTTTCCACAGCGGCTGAACAATTTTACATTCCTACCAGCAATGTAGGAGGTTTACAATTTCTCCACATCCTCACCAATGCTTGTTATTTTCCTTTTTTTTTTTAACTACAGCCATCCTAGTACCTAGATGGATCTTTTGCACAAACTCAGCAAGACCCTCCACTGGATGCCCAGACAGGAGATAATCAAGAAACAATAGTATCTGAGAACTAGAAACAGTTTCTGAAATGGGAATGGCACTTAAATATCTAGAAACACAAAAAATTATTATTACTAGATAGTGGGCTTATGAGTGATTATTATTTCTAGCCTTCTGCTTTCGTGTTTTTCCAAGTTTTCTAAAATGAACATTTGAAAATATACCCTGCAGCTATTTCCTCCCATTTAACTCTTACAAACCAGGGCTGGTATTCTTCCAACCTAAAGATGATCAATAAAAACAGTTCAACAATTTCATGAAAGCAAAGAACATATTTTTATAATCATGAATAAGATCTGGCCCAACCCTCTCAACTAAAGGAGAAAAAAAGTGGGCCCAGAGGGAGAAAATGACCTAGGCAAAGGCTATAAACTACTATTATCTTGTTCACATTTGTTAGATGGCTTAAGGAAGGTCAAGGCTAAGCCGTCCCTAGACTCCTACCTATGCTCTTTTCCACTTCATTGCACCACATTGCCAAAAGTCCTGTTATCAAGCCCATTTGATAACATATCAATACATTTTGCAAATACTAATTCAGTGCCTACTTGATTGATCAAGGTCCTAATAACTTCATAAGCTCAAAGGTGCAAGAACAAAACAGGGGGCTATGATAGAATGACGAAGGAGGTCAGAGAAGTTTTCTCTGAGCTGACGTTTAAGCTGAGAGTTGAGAGTGAAATGTCAGTGCAACAAAAGAACATTGACCATATACACATACATTAAAAAAAATTTTTTTCCCAACCCTAAATGACTAAGTCAGGGTATCCTGGACATAGCCGCCCACCCCCACCCCCATATTACCCATCTTATTGATGCCAGTAGTCCAGGAAAGGGAAAGCTTCCTTTGGGTGCTTAATAATAACAACTTTAGGATTGGAATCGTGAGGTGGGGATGGACGTCACGCCTAATTCTCATAATCCGAGAGCCGAAATCTTGGCTTCTGCCCCTCGGTTCTGGCTTTTCTCCTATATCCTCTATTATTTTTCTCCAGTGCTTGACCCTGGAGCCCTTGCTAGGGGTTGGCTAAGAATAGGCCCGCCTCTCGGTCAGGATTCGCTGCAAACTACAGGAACCCCGCCTCTCCCTCTCGTGATTCGCTACTCCCAGGTTCATCCTGCCTCTCCAGCGAAACGATTGGCGGCCTGGCCTGCAGCGCCGTTAGCTCCTGCGAAGGAGCTTGCACCTTCGGTCACTGGAGAGGTGCTGCACTGACAGCAATGGCAGCCACGGCATTGGCGGTGCGGACCCGGTTCGGCTTGTGGAGCGTCTGGGCCATGCAGGGCCGGGGCTTCGGCTCGGAATCGGTACGCCGGCGGCGGTGCCTGTTGCCCCAGCCCTGAGCGCAGATCCCGGCTCTGCCGCCTTCACCTTTACCAATACCCCCGTCGCTCTCCGCAGGCAGACAATCTCGGCTCCAGTGCGGGCGCGATCCGGGACGCCGGTGGAGCCTTCGGAAAAAGAGAGCAGGCCGAAGAGGAGCGATACTTCCGGTGAGGCCCACGGGACTCCGAATCCAGCCCTAGATCTCTCACGGCCTTCCAGTCCTTCAACTGTCAGTCGCCCCACCCATCCCTCCCTGGTGTCCTGGGGCTCCCCATCCCCCAGTAGAACTCCCGGCCCCTGAACCCATTACACCCAACACTTGAGGACCCGACTGTCGCCACCTATAGGGCGCTTCCCGTGCGCTGCCGAATCCCAAGGCCTCCACACCCAAGCCGTTTCCACCTGCGGGTCTTCAGAACTCGCCAACCACGGCTCATCTGTTCCTGAATCACTTACCATCCCCACGCGTGGAGTTCACCCCGCATCCTGCCAAACGCCCCCCAGATTCCTCCCAGAGTGTCTAGATCCGACGGTTCCAATACATGCAGCCCCCCTGAGCCTGACTCCCTCGGCCCTCACCCACCCATCACCCCAGGCCTCAGCTTTGCTAGCCCCGCGTGGATGGATTCCCTGACTCCTCAGACCTTCTCAGCCATTTCTAGACGCCCCCCACCCCACCTCTCCAGCTGGCCTGAGCGAGTGGGTCGTAGAGCATGTAGCAGCTGCTCATGGCTGGAACCCCATCCCCCACTCCTCTGAGACGGCCTGCTCCACCCAGCCCAGCTCTTAGGAGTATGGCATGGGCTGGGCCTACCTATCCTTTTTACCAACCTCGAGTTATCTTACAGTGACTTCTATCCACAGTGAGGAGCAGCGTGGAACTAATCTAGCTTCTGCTTCTCCTTGACCTGTCTTTTCTCTTCCACCCTCTCTTGCTCACTCTTATTACCACCATGGCACCTGCCATACCAGAGAAACAAGGTGCAGCCCTTAGAGACCATCTAATTGGCCTCCTGCATTGTACAGTTATGGAAAACAGAGGCCCATATGTGGCCGAGCCAACATTTGAATCATCCCTTCATGAAACCTAAACTTGGACTGCCAAGTACTGCAAGAGACCGCTTTTTTTTTTTCCCCCTTCATTTTGGCCTTTACAGTGGGTCTTGCAGTTCTCAGGTAAAGAAAGCCCTAGATTAACTGGGATAGGACACATATACTTGTCCTTTAACTATGCCCCTTCGTATATCCCACCCCCACCTTTTGCTCTTTTTCCCCCCAAAAGGGATTCTGTTCTCTGGGTTGCTCCTCTAATAAGTCCCCCAGTTAGGGACTTAAGTCATACCTCTCTGGAGTTTTCTACTGAATCTGAAAGGAATCCATCATTAGTGGTGGAATTTCAGGCACTAGCACCAGGAAAATGGAATCATTTTGGTCATCTCCTAAAAATGATACACCTTAAGGTGGAGTATTCTTAAGATGGGGCTTGAGAGAGTAGAAGAGGATGACCAGCCAGACTCCCATGGGATTGGGACTCCTGTTCTTTGCCTTAGGTATTTCAGATTATGCTTAGAGGTCTCTTTGGGGTGAAGGATTGGGATTAAACCAAGAGCCACTATGTCCTTGTAGAGCTCGTGCTAAAGAACAGCTGGCAGCCTTGAAGAAACACCATGAAAATGAGATCTCTCATCACGTGAAGGAGATTGAGCACCTGCAGAAAGAAATTGAGCGGCACAAGCAGTCGATCAAGAAACTAAAACAAGATGATGATTAAGTGTTCACAGTTCCCTATAGCATGGCTACCTGTTATTGCCCACTTCTATTAAACCAGACATAGTTCTGGTTTAATTAATATCTATCTGTGTGCTTCCAACAAACTATAATAAATTGTCATCAGTGAACTGTGTCTAATGCCTTCTATCTGAAGAGGGGTAGGGGGATACACTACTGAACCACTAAAATGAATCAGACAGGGTACCAGCAGTAGGGAACTTGGAGACAAAGCACAGTGTGATAAGTGCTGTGCAACGTGGGGTGACCAATGTGACATGGAGAACGGAAAGGCCCCTTTCCCTGTTGGACACTAGTCAAGAGGTGTTCAGAGAAAGCTTCTTAAGGAATAAACCTCAATCCAAAGCATAAGGTCAAGAGCAGCCTGGAAAACAGGAGTGATTGCTTAAAAAGGTGTAATTCAAGGCACCATCAATAATCACACCATTTTGCATTTATAAAATGGAGTAAACAGCTCTTTATGTGAACTAGTTATCCTTGTTCTAATTATCCTTGTGCAGGTTGAGAAGGCTGGAATTAGAAATCATGTGTTGCCTTGGCATCCAGGTGTTTTGACTCCTCATCAAATCTGTTAACAGCACAGAATCAGAATTATTTCTTAGGTTATATTTTGCTTTGCCGAGTATGCTCTTGATTCAAATCAGACTTTAAGGCCTTGTTTAACTAAATTATTGTACAAACTACTTGTGTAATTCGTCCAGACAAAAAACAAAACTTCAAGTGACCTATGGGCCATTGGCAAGACATTTTCAATTCTCCAGTTCAGTAGATCATTTGCCCCAGAATTTTGATGAGTCTTTTGTTGTAAGACCCTATTACACAAAAGCCATTAGGGCCACTGAGTGATAACAGCTTGGATAAGTCATTGACTCTGCCCTTGCAGACCAGACACTGGCTGTTTGCAAAACTTGTCCATGATGCTACTGATGAAAAGTTTATGGTACTCTTGAGGTATGACTGCTGAGATTCTAGTGGCCAGCAACAAAATGACCTCAAAGATGAAGTGCAAGAAATGATTATATTAAGTCATATACCTTTTTCTTTTAATTTTAGAACACTACAAAATTTGAAAAGTTTAAAAATTGGTTGAGGAACAAGTAATATCTTCCATTTCGCATTTTTGTGACCAAAGAAAGGCATACAAAATCTCTTAAGTTTGGGGATTCCCTGGCAGTCTAGTGGTTAGGACTTCCTGCTTTCACTGCCATGGGCCCAGGTTCGATCCCTGATGGGGGAACTAAGATCCCGTAAGTGACGTGGCCAAAAACAAAACAAAACAACACAACCTTTTAAGTTTGAAGATGACAGTGTTTTCATGACTTACAATCAATAATTTCCTTATTGGGAATGATGTTCCTGAGATGATTCCTCAATAGCAGTGTACCATCTGCTCTTGTCCTATATTTTAAATAAGAATCAGTCTAATGACGATTGAATCAAACAAGCAAAAAGTTGGAACTTTAAAGTGAAAATGAGGAATCGTGAGTTTGAATTCTTAAAAAGGTTAAATGAATTTTTGGAGCAGCCTAATTTAAGACTACCTGAGCTTTATGGGAATTCCTGGTGGTCCAGTGGGTAAGACTCTGCACTCCCAGTGCAGGGGCCTGCGATCAATCCTTGGTCGGGGAACACATCCCATATGCATCCCGCAACTAAGAGTCCTCATGCCACAACGAACATCCCGCATGCCGCAACTAAGACCAGGCAAAACCTAAATTAAAAAAAATTTTTTAACTGGGACTTCCTGGTGGCACAGTGGTTGAGAGTCCACCTGCCGATGCAAGGGACACGGGTTCGTGCCCCGGTCTGGGAGTATCTGACATGCTGTGGAGAGGCTAGGCCCGTGAGCCATGGCCGCTGAGCCTGCGCATCCGGAGCCTGTGCTCCGCAACGGGAGAAGCCACAACAGTGAGGGGCCCACATACCGCAAAAAAAAAAAAAAAAAAAAAAAAAAAGAATCTGCCTGCCAATGCAGGGGACAAGGGTTCAATCCCTGGTCCGGGAAGAGCCCACGTGCCGCAGAGCAACTAAGCCCGTGAGCAACAACTACGCACTTTGTTTGCTCATTAAATCTCATGATATTTCTGGTAAATAGGTTCATACCATTAGCTTAATTTTATAACCAAAGTAACAAAAGCAGGGAATAGTGAATAACTTTCTCAAGGTCACACAACCAGGTTTGTGCTGAGCAAGGACTTTACTTCAGGACTCCTGCTCCCACAGTCTTGAGTTGCAGTTCCAGTGTAGCAGTTCCGCTGCCTGTTAGCTACCTCCTCACTGTGGGACAGGTTGGGGGTGGTGGGGCTTGCCTGGACAATTGGGGACGACCCTGGGTTATTCCACTATTCTTGAATATGCATTGCTGCATATCCTATGTATTCCATTTACAGATTTCTAAAACGTATTCATTAAAAATTATATTTAGGGGACTTCCCTGGTGGCTCAGCGGCTAAGAATCCGCCTGCCAATGCAGGGGACACGGGTTCAATCCCTGGTCCAGGAAGATCCCACATGCCGCACAGCAACTAAGCCCATGAGCCACAACTACTGAGCCTGCGTGCCACAACTACTGAAGCCCGCATGCCTAGAGCCTGTGCTCCACAACAAGAGAAGCCACTGCAGTGAGAAGCCCGCGCACCTCAAGGAAGAGTAGCCCCCGTTCGCTGCAACTAGAGAAAGCCCGCGCGCAGCAACGGAGACCCAACGCAGCCAAAAATAAATAAATTTAAAAAAAAAAAAGACTGAGTGACAGCATCCGAAGAAGCCTAGCATTGAGAGAGACCCTTGGTTCCTGGGGAGTTGACAATACCTCAGCCTTTCTATCTGGAGCCTGGAGGGAGCAATGGGGGAGGCGGAGGTAGTGTGGTAAGTTCTATGAATCTTCCCAGGGCTGAGTTGGCCATTTGTAAGCTGAATCAGTCACCGTTTCCTACTTCTTAGTCCTTCCTCCCTCCTTCCTTCTTTCCATCCTCTGTCCCTCCTTTGCTCCTTTCCCTCTTCTTTTTAGGTGCAGTCCTTTATTAGAGCAGAAAACTCCTAAACCACTTGTACCCTACTTTCAGGAATTGGAAACATTGGAAAGGAACAAAAAGCTTCAGAGCAGGCAAAGGAACAAAGAAGTACAAGGAGATGTACGCCAACACTTCACACGTTGGTGCCACCCGACACAACCTCTCAATTAGCAGATGCCACAGGTACCTCCTTGCTCATCAGTCTTTTTATTAACTTGAGGTAAAATTCACATAACATAAAACGAATCATTAACCATTGAAAGTGTAAAATTCAGTGGCATTTAGTATATTCACAGTGTTGTGCAAACATTGCCTCTATTTAGTTTGAGACACTTTCATCAACCCAAAAGGAAATTCCATACCCATTAAGCTGTCACTCTCCATTTACCCCTCCATCCAGCCCCTGGCAACCGCTAGTCTGATTTCTGTCTCCATAGACTTGACTTGCCTATTCTGAATGTTACATGCAAATGGAATCATACAATATGTGACACTTTGTGTCTAGCTTCTTTCACTTAGAATAAGGTTTTCAAGGTTCATCCATGTAGCATGTTTTAGTACTTCCCTCCATTTTTTAAATGGCAGAATAATATTCCATTGTATGGATATACCACACTTTTGACTATGCATTCATCAACTGATAGACATTTGGCTTGTTTCCACCTTTTGGCTGTTGTGAATAGTGCTGCTAAAAACATTCCTGTATGAGTATTTGTTTGGACACCTGTTTTCAATTCTTTTGGATACATATCTAGGAGTGAAATTGCTGGGGTCATAGGGTAATTCTATGTTTAACTTAGTGAGAAACTGCCAAATTGTTTTTCCACAGTGGCATTTTGCATCTCCACCAGCAATGTACAGAGTTCCAGTTTCTCCACATCCTCACTAACACTTTTTATATCTGACTTTTTGACTCTAGCTATCCTAGTGTGTGTAAAGTGGTAGCTCATTGTGGTTTTGATTTGCATTTTCCTGATGGCTAATGATATTGGCCAATAGGCTGTTTGTATATCTTCTTTGAATAAACACCCATTCAAGTCCTTTGCCTGTTTTGAATTGGATTGTCTTTTTGTTGTTCAGTTTCCAGAATTCTTTATTTTATTTATTTTTTATATAGATTTTACTTATTTATTTATTTATTGGCTGCGTTGGGTCTTCCGTTGCTGTGCACGGGCTGTCTCTAGTTGCGGTGAGCGGGGGCTACTCTTCGTTGCGGTGCGAGGGCTTCTCATTGCAGTGGCTTCTCTTGTTGCAGAGCACAGGCTCTAGGCACGCAGCCTTCAGTAGTTGTGGCACACGGGCTTCAGCACTTGTGGCTCACGGGCTCTAGAGCGCAGGCGCAGTAGTTGTGGCACACAGGCTTAGTTGATCCGTGGCATGTGGGATCTTCCCGGACAAAGGCTCGAAACCATGTCCCCTGCATTGGCAGGCGGATTCTTAACCACTGCGCCACCAGGGAAGCCCCCAGAATTCCTTATATACTCTGGATACCAGATATATAATTCGCAAAAATTTTCTCCCATTCTGTGATTTTAGATGAGGTCCTGAGAGTGGGACCCTCATGATGGGATTAGTGCCTTTATAAGGAGAGACACCAGAAAGCTTGCTTGCTCACTCTCTGCCATCTGTGGACACAGGGAGAAGACAGCCATTTGCAAGCCAGGAAGAGAGCTCTCCCCAGTACATGAACATGCTGGCACCTTATCTTGGACTTCCAGGCTCCAGAACTGTGACAAAGTTAATTTCGGTTTTTTAAGCTACCCAGTCTCTGATATTTTGTTATGGCAGCCCGGCCTAAGGAAGGCATCAATAACATTCACAGAAATAAACTTCTAAAAGTTTTTACAATTAGCATCAAGAGAAATGTATTTGTTCTTAGCCTTTGACTCATGAATTTGCTTCTAGAAATTTAACCTGGGGAACTAATCAGGAATATAATGCAATATTTTGTATGTAAGAGTTTTATCTCATTTTGATATAGAGTAGTGAAAAATGTCCAGCAATAGGTATTAATGAACAAATTATATGACACATGAACTTTCTGCAACCATTAAAAATTATGTTTAAGGGGAATTCCTTGGCGGTCCAGTGGTTAGGGCTTCTCACTTTCCCTGCCATGGCCCAGGTTCAACTCCTGGTCAGGAAACAGATCCCTCAAGCCCCGCAACGTGATCAACGTGAGAGAAATGTTTAAGGACACTAATTTGAAAAGATATATGCACCTCTATGTTCATTGCAGCATTGTTTACAATAGCTAAGATATGGAAACAACCTCAGTGCCCATCAATGGATGAATGGATAAAGATGTTGTATAAATATACAATGGAATACCTTAAAAAAAGGAGAAATCTTGTTATTTGCAACAACATGGGTGGACATTGAGGGCATTATGCTAAGTGAAATAAATCGGAGAAAGACAAATACCATATTATTTCACTTACATGTGGAATATTAAAAAACAAAAATAAATGAACAAACAAAACAAAAACAAACACATAGAGAACAGATTGGTGGTTACCAGAGGGGAAGGAGGGTGGGGGAAGGGCCAAATGGGTAAAGGGGGTCAACTGTATGGTGACAGATGGAAACTACAATTTTGGTGGTGAGCATGCTATGGTATATGCAGAAGTCAAATTATAATGTTGTATGCATGAAACATAATGTTATAAACCAATTTTACCTCAATTAAAAAAAAAAAAAGAGGGACTTCCCTGGTCGTGCAGTGGTTGAGAATCTGCCTGCTAATGCAGGGGACACGGGTTCAAGACCTGGTCCAGGAAGATCCCACATGCCACAGAGCAACAAAGCCTGTGCGCCACAACTACTGAGCCTGCGCTCTAGAGCCCGTGAGCCACAACTACTGAGCCCACGTGCCACAACTACTGAAGCCCGCGTGCCTAGAGCCGGTGCTCCGCAACAAGAGAAGCCACCACAATGAGAAGCCGGCGCACCGCAACGAAGAGTAGCCCCCGCTCCCCGCAACTAAAGAAAGCCTGCGCACAGCAACGAAGACCCAACACAGCCAAAACTAGTAAGTAAATAAATAAATGTATTTTTTAAATTACTAAAAACAACAAGACCTATCAGTAAAATCACGTTATTATGAATTTTTTAAAAATTAAGGAATATTGGGCTTCCCTGGTGGCGCAGTGGTTGAGAGTCCGCCTGCCGATGCAGGGAACACGGGTTCGTGCCCCGGTCTGGGAGGATCCCACATGCCGCGGAGCGGCTAGGCCCATGAGCCATGGCCGCTGAGCCTGCGCGTCCGGAACCTGTGCTCCGCAACGGGAGAGGCCACAACAGTGAGAGGCCCGCGTACCACAAAAAAATAAAATAAAAAAAAAATTAAGGAATATTTAATATTTTGAAAATTATCACAAAATGTAGTAAGTGGAAAAAGCAGGCTACACAACCATACATAATTTATATACTGTAAATATAAGCATAGGTTAAAGAATAAATATATAATAGTAATATACTATATTATATATAATAAATAAATATACGCAAAAAATAAAAGCCAACATGTTAACATTGATTCTCTCTTGGTAGTAGGATTAGAATTTCGAAGGAATTTCCCCCACCACCCCCCGCTCTTCAAAAGGATTTTTTTTTTTTAAGTTACAAACGTAATACATCTTGGCTTTTAAACAATTATTAAACAAGTGTAGTGTATGAAGTCTTATAATTTCTCTATTATCCCTTTATCTCAGAGGTAACTGGACCCTAACAGTTTGTTGCAAGCTGCACCTCCTTCCAGACTTTTGTTGCCTCTGTGTATCATGAACATATCTATGATATCATTCTAAATGTATCACTGTGCAACTTGGTTTTTTGTTTCTTTGTTTTAACCTAACCTTAAATCCAGCGCACTTGGGCTTCCCTGCTGGCGCACTGGTTAAGAATCCGCCTGCCAGTGCAGGAGACACGGGTTCGTGCCCTGGTCCGGGAAGATCCCACATGTTGCAGAGCAACTAAGCCAGTGCGCCACAGCTACTGAGCCTGCGCTCTAGAGCCCACAAGCCACAACTACTGAGCCTGCGTGCTGCAACTACTGAAGCCTGCGCCCCTAGAGCCCGTGCTCCTACAACAAGAGAAGCCATCGCAATGAGAATCCCGCGCACCGCAATGAAGAGTAGCCCCCGCTCGCCTGCCGCAACTAGAGAAAGCCCGCGTGCAGCAACAAAGACCCAACACAGCCCCCCAAATTAATTAATTAATTAATTAATTAAAGAAATAGAAAAAAATTTTTAAAGCATATTTATAAAAAAAAAGAATCCAGGGCCTCCCTGGTGGCGCAGTGGTTGAGAGTCCGCCTGCCGATGCAGGGGATACGGGTTCGTGCCCCGGTCTGGGAGGATCCCATATGCCGCGGAGCGGCTGGGCCCGTGAGCCATGGCCGCTGGGCCTGCGCATCCGGAGCCTGTGCTCCGCAACGGGAGAGGCCACAACAGTGAGAGGCCCGCATACCGCAAAAAAAAAAGAAAAAAAAAAAAAAAAAAAAAAAGAATCCAGCACACCTTTTCATTTCACGTAGAGCACCCATAATAGGGCACGTAGAGCACCTACAACAGAGCACATAGAGCTGTCTCCTTCTGCTTCTTTGCTGCATTATGTTCCCTTGTGTGGACGAATCTGTTTATTACTTTAACCAGTCCTTTTTGATGAGCATTTTGGTCGCTTCCAGTTTTACACTTTTACAATAGAACAAAGAACAGGAGTAATACCAGGTTAGGGTAGAAAGCCTGAAAAACATCTTTTTAAAAAGGAGGGCTGAGGCTTCCCTGGTGGCGCAGTGGTTGAGAGTCCGCCTGCCGATGCAGGGAACATGGGTTCGTGCCCCGGTCCGGGAAAATCCCACATTCTGCGGAGCGGCTGGGCTCGTGTGCCATGGCCGCTGAGCTTGCGCGTCCGGAGCCTCTGCTCCGCAACGAGAGAGGCCACAACAGTGAGACGACAGCGTACCGTCAAAAAAAAAAAAAAGGAGGGGTGGAGGAATATCATTTCGGGTTTTTTTTTTTTTTTTTTTTTTTTTTGCTGTACGCGGGCTGTACGCGGGTTGTGGCTTCTCCCGTTGCGGAGCACAGGCTCCGGACGCGCAGGCTCAGCGGCCATGGCTCACGGGCTCAGCCGCTCCGCGGAATGTGGGATCCTCCCGGACGGGCCACGAACCCGTGTCCCCTGCATCGGCAGGCGGACTCTCAACCACTGCGCCACCAGGGAAGCCCTCGGGTTATTTCTTTTGTATCTTTATACTTTTCTGTGTTTTCCAATCTTCTGCAGTAATGTGTGTCACATAATTTGGAAGGGAAAAACATGAACTAAAACCAAAAGTTCATTAAAAGAAGAAAAGGAAAGAGGAAAAAAAGAAATGGAAAGCGAACGGGATAGTCCGCGCCCCCTCCCACAGGGGCGGTATCGGGCGGAGGGAGGGGCGGGGCCGCCGCAGTCCTCACCAATCAGAGCCCGGTTGATAAGCAGAGCGAGGAGAATTTGGAGACATCCCCCGCCCAGCAATCAGCCTGGGGGTTTAGCTTCCCTAACCAGCCTGGAAACCAGCCTGGGCCTAGCCTGAGTGCCGCTGCGGGCTGCTATTGGCTGCCAGATAACCCCGCCCATCTTCCTGCTCATTGGCCGCCGTGGTTTTCATAAGAGGAGCCTGTTGCTGAGCGAAAAGAAGTAAGCGCCGCTGCTTTTGCCAAGGAGAGACTTTCAGGCTGCAAACGTACTGGGCGCCCTTGGGTCAAAAAAGCAACATTACTAACCATCGTTTATTCAGTCCCCACTAAATGCCAGGGTTCGTGATCCAAATTTTTTAATTTAATGGTGATAACCACCTTTCTTGAACCAGTCACTGAGCTAGGTACTTTAAAATAAGAACAACAGTAACAATTTAAATGATAATTACCGTTTACTGAACACAATCTGCATCAAACCTTTTTAAGGGATTTGTATGTATCAACTCTCATCCTCACAATAGTCCCTGTGAAGGTAAACGTTATTGCCCCATTTTACATAACAGGAAGCAAGTTCAGAGAGGTGAAGTGACTTGCCCAGGTTCACACAGCTATAAAGTATAAGAATTGGACCCTTCAACTCTGATATCCTGCTTCCAAGTACAACTTTTGGGGGGGGGCGCGGGTACCGAAAGGCTTTTGAGGGTAGGAAGAGGTGGAACAGGTTGGTGGCAAGGCCCTGGGGCATTGCTCCAGTGACAGGCCTCAGGGTGATTGTCTGAGAATGGGATATCTGGAGCCTCTAGGCCTGGAGGAGAGGGGGAAAGAGGGTTAGCAAAACACCAGAGCAAAAACACTTCTTTCTGGAAATGTGAGGCTCCTGGCGCAGTCTGTTGTGGTGCAGGTGGTCCTGGACTGGGGGCCTGGACCCCAAGGTTCTAAATACTGCTCTGTGGCCAACTGCCTGGGGAACCTTGGGCAAATGCCTTCTCTCTAGACCCCCAGGATTCCTGCCTGTAAGATGAGAGTAAGCCAAAACAAGGGGATGTGTATTCGGGCTGGGGGTCCTTGGGGAGTCTGGTTCCTGGTGGCAGCAGGGGAATCCTCAGCAACCACACAATCTTTACCTAGCTGTTGCCTGACCTCTTTTCAGGACCTGACGATTCTGTGAACTGAAAAATCCACCTTTTTCCCCAGCCCGTTCTGAGCTATAGCAGAGTCCTGCCTGCAGGGTGCGCTGAGGGCTCACAGCCGACAAAACCAAACTGGAGCTCGTCGGGTTTTTTGTTTTATTTATTAAGAGGGGTGAATTTTTTAAAGCTTTTTGAAGATTTCTGACCTCAGGATACAATCGATGAACCTGAATTATATGTATTGCCCAACATCAGTTCTTTCCACAGTGGCTCTGGAGGGTTAGAGCTAATTTCAATTCCTTTGTTTTCCAGATGAGGAAACAGATTCCAAGAGATGAAAAGAAATTCACTTTGGGTCACGTAGCTAAAACCTAGCACCCTAGTTGCCTGACTCCTGGGCAGTGCTCTTAGGAGAGAGTTGGCTCTGTTTTCAAGAGTCTGTGGCTGTTGTGCCCCCTAATGCACAACTCCTGGGTACAGTTTCAATTTTGGTTGTATAGCTTGACGGCTCAGGACCTGTCAGCCAGAAGAACCTCCCTCAGCACCTAGCCAAATGCCTGCTTAATGAGTAATTAAATGAATGAATGTATGAATGAGCCACAGAGGTTGAGTCTGCTTTGGTTTTATCAAATAAACCAGCTGGAGTTGGGTTTCTTTCCTGAAATTCCCCCAAGGCAGAAATTATAATCTGTGATGGGAGGGGAGCGCGTGGCAAAACAATAAGAGCTCAGAAAATTACATCTGGACTGAAAAATCATAACCCCAGATCTGGTCTAGGTACAAGACTATTCTACTATAGTAAAGTGATCCCAGAATTGGGGATTAGAAAATTAATTTAGGAAGAATAAATACAGAACAGATGAGAATCCCATTAGGGTTAAAATCTGCGAGAGGGTCTGAAGCTAAAGAAACCTCAGAAACATTTCAAGTCCAACCTAGATGTATCTTCAGGACTGGCATGTGATTGAGGAATAAAAAGAGCTTTGGCCAATCAGTGGCCTCAACACAGCTGATGCAAGAGTGGAGAGTATGGCAACAGGAGGTGGATCTTTCCGAGCCAAAAATACAAGGCATGGGGGAGGGGAGGAACAAACCCAGGCAATGTCACCTGGCCATGTCCTCCTGGGCTGAAAGCTTCACCGCTGGACTTCCAGAGCCCAGCACAGTGCCTGGTACACACTAGGTGGTCAATAAATATTTAGTGAATGAAAGAGAGAGGGAAGAAGCCGGAGCCCTAACCAGCAGTTTTGCTCTGAGTGGAGTTAGTTCAGGGATTCGCCTTTTCACTGGCTCCTTTTGCTCAGATTCCAACTGCCCTTGCCACCTTCAGATGATAATTTGTCTTTTCATGGAGGCTGTCCTATAAAGAGGGATGTACTGCCCCATCAATTATAGGCCACTTGACAATTATGTTTCTCCCAATTAATATATTAGAATTTTGCTTTATGCATCAGTTCCTTGTGCCAGCCTGCTTCTTACATATTCAGGTCTTTCTCTCATCAGTGGTGCAGTGGAGTTTCTGCTTTGGAGTCATCCCTGACTAGGTTTGAATCCTTACTCAACATATTACTAAGCTGTCTGAACTTTGTCAACACACCTCTTTAGCTTCAGTAACCTCATCTGTCAAATGGGGCCATAATGACTACTTCATGAGATTGTGGTGAGAGTTACATGAGATAACAGATGTATCCTGGACTGTTGTTGGAGCTCAGTAAATGGTAGTATCTGTGTCCCTTCTGAGCTTTCCTTCCAAGGAGTTTGGGTCACAAAATCTCATCCAATTGAGAATATCAGTATCTCTTGCTTTTCACAAGTTCACTAACTTTGTAAGTGAAGCCTTGGGAATGATTTAGTTGCTTCCTTGAAGGTTATAAAGGGTCATTCTACAAAGGAGAGCAACTCATATTCATTAATTCAAAAGTATTTCCTGAGGACTCACTACATGCTAGTGGGGGATAGAGAGACACAGTTCCTGCCTTAAAGGAGTTCTGACACAGTCTGGTGCAGTCAAAAGAAGACATTATATGACATTGACACAAAGTTTTACTTTTCTGAACTCGAGTTTCCTCACTTTGCAAAAGTGGTCAATAACATATTCCATTGTTAGTTGGAGAGAAGGGGTAAGACATTCAGACACCATAATAAGGCTGAATCAAATTTGAAGGCCAGTGGTACAAAAAGGTAGAAACAATGTGTTGAGGAGTTGAACAGTGGGAGAGATTATTTTCAGCTGAGCTGAAGAAGCAATACTTTCTATAGGAAGTAGGATTTTGAAGCCTTCATTCAGGCCACAGTTACCAATAAAGGCATTGATTGCTGGGTTGGAGTTCAGTAGCCAGAGCTTTGCAGAGAAAGGCTTGAAGATCAAACAAGGAACATGAAGGTGGCCAGTGATAGGGCTAGAAAGGTAAATTGAGGCAGATCTTGGCAGATGTTGAATGCCAATCTAGAGGTTTGACTTTTATTCTGTAGCCGATGAAATACCAGTAAAGCTGATCTAAACATTGACATTACAGAGTAGATTTTGAAAATAAAAGCTGAATCTGACATATTGGGGTGGGGGGTGATTTCGAGGGGAATTCAATTCAAAGGAAGATTTAGTCAACAAGAACATGTTATTGGCAGGACATTGTGCTAGGTGGCATAGGGCAGAAGACAAAGATGTTAAGATGTGGACCCTGTCCTCAAGAAGCTTATAATCAAAAGGGTCAGATAAGACATGTACACAGAAAAATACAACCCAAGGTAGACTGTGATAAGTGTTACAGTAGAGCCCCAGCCCAAGTGCCTGAGCTCAGCAGAGGGTGAGATTAATTTACTTCTCCCAAGAGACTGGAGGCAGGAGACCAAGTCAGAGGGTCGTCTTTGGAATCCTAAGCCTAGACCTAGGAAGTCTCAGAGGATATGTCGGAGGTCATACAGTCCACTTTCGCTCCTGTCAGGATTCTCTGTCCCAAGTAAACAGTAACTTTAAAACTGAAACAAAAAGTGGAGTTCTGAAGAAAAACTGTGAAGAGGCTGTGGGAAGGGAAAAGAAGAAGACGAATTCAGCTTTGAGGTGCTGAGGTGCTGGTAGAAGTGACTTACTTCCAAATGGAGAGTTGAAGGCCAGGAAATGGATGAGATCAGGGAGGGAGAGTGTGCCTGGAGAGAGGAAAGATGAAAACAGTAACTAGGGGGACACCCACTTTCCAGGAGGGGGGAGGAGAAAGAGGAGTCAGAGAAGGAGTGGCCAGAGAGGTGAGAAAAAAAAGAAACAGTAGAATACCTTGTCACAAAGTTTTTAGAAGAGGGGGATGGAAGACTGGGTGGGAGGCCCCAAGGGAGCAGAAGAGGGGAAACTGCAGCAATAGGGACTGAGGTTAGACCAGAGGTTGCCATGGACATTTCAATGAATGAAGGCTTTTCCAGAGACTCCACAAATAAGCTGGATTCCCTGTGTCTGGTACATTTTAAGATGGAGCCTTCCCGGAGGCCAGAGGAACCGGGCTGTGTGCTCTGATCTCCAAAATCTGGCGGTCAGCTCTGTAATTAGCACTACCTCTCCTAACCCGAACCAGTCCCTCCAGGAACTGAAAAGCTGAAGAACATACTTGGGAGGGATTTCACACCCGGCTCTCTGGCCCAGCCCGGTGAAGTCCCGTTTCGTCATGCAGCTTTAATGACTCTCCGGAATGTCACTCTCGTCTGGTATTGCCAACAATCTGACTAAACCCTCTTGCAAAAGTTTGCAGCATTCGTCCGGGGCGGACTACAGCTCCCAGAGTTCCCGGGCGCTTCCCGGTGCCGATTGGCTGAGCCGCAGGCTCCAGAGGGAGGTGTCGCCCCGCCTCCCCAGGAAACAGGCACCTGATTGGCTGCGGCGCGGGGCTTTTGTGTCCCCGCCCTTCCCCAGGGACCGCGGCGGGCAGAGCAGAGCTGCTGGTGTCAGAGCCCGGAGAGCGCTGGCAGTTCCGCGGTGGGGATGCTGAGGAGCGCTGGGTTTGCGAGCAGCCCTGGCCACTGCGGACTTCCGAGGCGCTCCCGGCCGTGAAAACCCCTGCGCCGCGGCCAATCCCAGGCTCCCGAGGCCATTCACCATCCAGAAGCCAGACGAGCGGGGAGTCCAGAGCAGCGGCGGCCGTTCCCGGATCCTGGGCTTTCGGAGCATTCTGGAACCCCGAGAGACACCCCGGGGCTCTAGAACCTCTCCAGCGGCCCGCAGTCCCGGCCTCCTGCGCGCGTCGGTCCGAAAGCCCCTCGGGTGCACGGGCGGTCGGCGAGCCGCGGCTGGGTCCTGGCGCACACCATGATCGTTGCGGACTCCGAGTGCCGCGCCGAGCTGAAGGGCTACCTGCCCGGGGCCGGAGAGGTAAGCAGCGGTCGAGCGACGCCACTCTTCCCTTGAACCCAGAGCCGCGTCCGAGCTTCGGGCTGTCGCGAGCTGAGTCTGTGAGCCAACCCCCACCCGGCTCGGGGAGGGGGAGTGGAGCGCGCAAGCCGGAGTGGGGTTGCATCAACTGGCAGCCTCGGCTCCCTCCGCCTCCTCCCCCTACCCCCGGGGCTGTAGAGCCCTCCAAGGCTCCCTTGGACTCCTGGCCAAAGAGAGGGGAGCCTTCTCGACGTTATCTTGGGTTTGGGCCCTGGTCGAGGGAGTCTTCAAGTCCAGGCAAATCCCGGCGCAGCGGCCCGACCACTCCTCCTCCCCGCCCCCTTCCGCAGATCCCTTCCTCTAGGCTGGGGCTAGAGGAACTGTTTCTAGGTAGGATCTGTACCCGCTGCAGTGCCCCCGCTCGGGGATTGGAGCACTTGGGGCTGGCCAACGGAGGTCGATCTCGTCCCCCGCCCCCACCTGCACCCCTGATTTGGATTAGGGGCGTGGGCGCTTCGGGGCCTTGGCGGGCTGCCGGGTACGCCGCGGCCAAAGCACGGGGGAGAGGGGGAAAACCCTGGCCGCGACACCAGAAGCCAAGCGCCGATTTGGCTGTGCCCTACTAAGTGGTCTGACGTCCCAGAAGTTTGTGTTGGAGGGACTCTCTTTGCAGTAAGGCTGGGAATACGGCTGGACCCAATCTGACACCCCCTCCCCCATTACCACCGCCACGGACAATGGCCATCTTATTTATTACGCACCTACTGGATGCCAGGCTCCGGCTTTGCCTTTTCGCTGAGTCCTCAGGATCAAACTAGCAAAATATGAGCTATACCATTAATAGTAGCCCCAATTTACGGGATGAGAAAATTGAGGCCCAGGAGGGGCTATAGAGAGGCTTCCTTCACTAACCCAGCAGAATAGCTCATTCTTTGGCTCGAGTGTCTCTAGGATTTCCAAGTGTGCTTGACACAACGGAGAGTTTTGCTTGTTTCTTGAGTTTACAGACATGGAGCCTGGCGCAAGTGTCTTACTGGGGTTGGGAGTCAGACAAGTGCTAGTCCTGAACTGTGACCCTGGGAAAAACAGCTGCACTTCTCTGAGCAGCCTGGTTTCCGGGGGTCCCCGGTTTTCTGTTAGCTTGTCACCTTTCCCTGTCATGGTTTAGGATCCCCAAGTGCTGGGACAAAAACTGCTCCTGCCACTTCTCAGTTGCGTGACTTTGACCAAGCTACCTTATTCTGTCTTTTCCTTCTTTATGGAAATAATTTTATTTATTGGAGCACCTGGGCACTAGAGCAGGCGTGCTCCGGGTCCATGTGGCAGCCTTCCCACTTACTTGCTGTGTGACCTTGGCCAAATGATCACTTCTATGATCAGCAACTTCCTCCTGTGGAGATTTGGTCATATTTCCAAAGGACTGTTGGGAGAATTAACTGAGAATACATGCAAAGGCCAACACACAGTGCCTAGAGCATAGCAGCTACGTCCTGTATCAAACACGCTAGCTATTTTTAGATTGTGGCCACAGCACATATTTCCCTTTCCCCAGAATGTCTCACAAGGGGGTGTCCGAGCCCGCCCCTCCTACCTGAGGTGAGAATTGGTCCATCCCTCTTTGGGACAGTGTCTGGGAAGTGATCTGGGGAGAAGAGTGTGCCCCAGGTGGACTGGGAAGGCTCTGAGGGTGTGGCCTTTAGATGGAAGCCAGCTGTCAACAGCAGGCGGGGGTGGGGGGAAGCTGGTGATGTCTGACCCCTTTCTACATATTCTCTCTGAAGAAAAGAGGACCTTGGGGAAATGTCTGTTTTAAGCAGAATCTTTAGACGACAGTAGGGTGCTGAACTTACAGAGCCGGGTGCCCAAGGCCCAAGGGAAGTTGGACAAGTATGAACAAGGAATGCACAGTCCCCTCAACTCCCATCACTTCGCCACACATGCTTTCACCGGGTCAAGGCCTTCAGACGCTTCACTCTCGTACTGGTGGTATGTTCTCAGAGCCCTCTTGGGGTCTAGAATCACTTCCTGAAACATCACTGCCTCAGGGAAGTCTTTCCTTCCCCACCAGATAATTCCCTTCTGCATACCTGCTTCCTGTTCCCCTTCGCCATTGCAGGAGCTATTATCCCAATTACAGTATAACAGTTGTGTAATCAGGAATTTCTTGTCTGTCTCCTTTGCTAGACTAGAAACACTCTGTAGGTCCCATCCCCAGCACTGTTCTTAGTACCTAATAGGCGCTCGTAACTATTTGCCCCTTGTTGGCTTAGCTGACCCTTGTGAACTGTGCAAGCTTTGAAGTCAGATCTGAGCTCCAAAAGAACCTCGGTGAGCTGTCTCTGAAGAAGGGATAAGAAGACGTATTTCCCTCCAGGTGGTTGTGAGAAATCGGCCAGATCATGGTGGGCATGTGAGTTTATATGCACCACTCACACACCCCTCCCTGCGAGGCTGGAGATCAGAGGCTGCTTGGGCTCTGTCTCCCTCTCCGGTGTAAGCCCAGGCAAGTATCTTGAGTTCAGCAGCCCACGGGGAGGGGAGTCTCTGCCCCTTCCCAGCTGGCAGAGTGACCTCAAAGGTCTCCATAGCTGAGTCCTGGAGGCTGCAGGCTCTGGATAGGATACCAAGGAATAAAGGCTGGGGCTACTCCAAGAGGCTGATCTGGGTGGTGGACAGAACCCTTGCAAGCCAGACTGAGCTGAATTCAAATCTCAGGTTGGCCTCTTGTCAGCTGGTGCTTAACCTTTGGAACCTTAATCTTTCCTTGTGTGCAGAAGAGACCCCCCACCCCCACCCCCAAACTGATGAAGATTAGATGCAACCAGTGTGCTAGTGAAAGGTAATATGAAAGCTGATATGAAAGGTAACTTTTAGTGAGCGCTTAAATCAAGAGCCAGACGCTGAGCTCTGAGGTGATTATCCTCTCTTTACAACTTGCCTGAAGCCCTCTCCGTTGAGTGGCCACCCAGACGGCTGTCTGACCTCAGCGTTCCTGCTGCCCTGTGGGGTCCCCGCAGTTGGAACTCATTGGTTTTCCCTCTGCCCCATCCTAGCTGTGTTGCCTTGGGTAGGTCACCCGCCCCCTCTGGTTTTCCTTTCTTTATCCGCATAGTCAGGGTGGGGATCTTGCCTTTATCAGGTGTGCTGAACCTGCACTGTCCGATATGGTAGCCCTTAGCCACATGTGGCTATTGAAATTTAGATAAATCAGATTTTTTTAAATTAAAAATTCAGTTTTTAGTTGCACTAGTCATACTTCAAATGCTCAGCCACTGTGGCTAGGGGCTACCATATTTATTGGACAGTGCAGATAAAGAATATTTCATCATAGCAGAAAGTTTTATTGGACTCACTGTGCTAAACTCTGGGCTAACAACAGAGAACTAGATCCAGTGTGTGCTCTCAAGGTAAGAAACAAGGCAGGATGACAAGGGCTGTGATTGGGGCAGTGGATCCCCTGGGAATGTAGACGGAGAAGGAGCTTCTCATTCCTGGTGAACCTTGGGGCTTCTGAGACCTTGAGAAGTTTAGAGAATAGGAAGTTTCTGCAGTTGAGGAAACCTGATTTGTAACCTAACTCTGCTACCTCCTTCCTGTCTGAGTGACCGGAAGTGACTTGACCTCTCTGAACCTTATTCCCCATCTGTAAAATGGGAGCTCTGGTAGTAGAACTCCCTTAACGTGCACATGAAATAAATGCTTCACCAATGGTAATCAGCGTTGTTACCCACCATTATTATTATTGACTTCCTACCCCAGGAAGTAGGGGAGGGCTGATTTGGAGGTGTCATCTCTTGGTGGTGGGCCCCTGCCCTGTCTGCTTCCTCTCAAGTTTTGGGTGTCTAGGTTGGGGAAGCATTCAGGGTACTGGAGCTCTGGATTAAAATCTACTTGGTCTTGCCTTCAGGGCTTTGCACTTTCTGTTACCTCTGACTGGAATGCTGGTTCCCTAGATCTTTATAGGCCCTTTACAGGCCCATCAACTCATTTAGATATTTGATATTTAGATATCAACTTAAAGGTTGTCTCCTCAGTGGCTTTCCCTGTCTACTAAGACTGACATATTGCACACACTCCCCCACCCATCTATATAATCTATGATTTGAAATCCTATTCATCATTTGTTCGATTGTCTTTCTCCTTTAGATCGTAAATTCTGGGAAAGCTAAGATTTTGTCTTTTCACTCCTGTACTCTTGCTGCCTGCAACGTAGTCATCAAAAATATTTGTTGGGCTTCCCTGGTGGCGCAGTGGTTGAGAGTCCGCCTGCCGATGCAGGGGACATGGGTTCGTGCCCCGGTCCGGGAGGATCCCACATGCCGCGGAGCGGCTGGGCCCGTGAGCCATGGCCGCTGAGCCTGCGTGTCTGGAGCCTGTGCTCCACAACGGGAGAGGCCACAACGGTGAGAGGCCCACATACCGCAAAAAATATATATATATATTTGTTGAGTGAACAGATTAATTCTGGTTCCACCTGGAAAGCACTTAACACAGTGCCTTATAATTGAGAAAGTGATCAATAAATGGTGTGAAACAATGGCACTCCCTCCCTGGCAAATTATGCTGGGCCGCACCCAATTAAATTAGAATTGCTGGGCCTTGGCATTGGTATTTTTTAAAAAGCTTCTCAAAGGGATTCTAAATGTGCAGCTTGGGTTGAGAGGCCCTTGTTTGAAATAACAATGAGGTTAATGATCTCTGACTTGTTAAGTGCTTGCTGTGACCGAGGTACTGAGCTAAGGCCTATACAGGCAGTACCTCATTACATCCTCATGACTACCCAGTGACAGTAGGTACTATTACCCTGTAATTTGGTGAGGAAACTGAGGCTCACATAGCTAGCAGATAATAGGTGGTGGAGTTGTCATTTGAGCCCAGACAGTTTGTGTCAAGAGCCCCTATCTTTTAACAGTATTCTATCGTCACAATCATCATCATCATCTTCATCAGGGCTGATAATGTTGGTAGATCCAGACCTATCATTTAAAGACCCACAGGCATCAGTTTCTTCCCTTGACAGCTCCTGGGGCAGATTTTAGAGTGGGAAGGGATTCCCAAAGCTGTTCGCTGTCCCTCGCTAGTACCCTGGTGGGCCCTCCCTGTCTCACCACCCCCCCAACTCCCCCAGTTCCTTCCTGCCCTTCCCCACCACACCTGGCTGTGGTTTTCTATCTGTCCTTAGGTCCCCTGAGGGGGAGGCCCAGTTTGTGGAGTCAGCAATCCTTATCTCCCAGACAGAGCTGTTAGGTTTTTTTTTCTCTTTGGTGAGGGAGGAGGGAAGGTCAAACGGAAGTGCTTGGGGACTCTGGTGGTTTCTATGCTGGACTTGGACCAGGCTGGCCTGGTAGATCCCAGAAGTATGGGCTGAAAGGGGCCTAAGCAGTCAGCCCAGCTACCTTCTTTGTCCAAGATTAAGGCCCAGAGAGTTTAGGTTACTTTCTCAGAGTCACACAGCAAGTTAGTGGCAGCAGAATTGGTACTCATGCCTGGGACTTTTGGACCCTTGTTCTTTCCTTTGTGGTCTTTCAGAGCCCCAGAGCTCTGCCTCCCTCAGGAGGTTTTTGGCTACGTGAAAAGGAAGGTTCAATTATAATCTTTAGTCCCTGGACACTTGAGGATTAGCAGTAAATCTAAATTTGAATGAGATGGGGAGAGTTAGGAGGACACCGTCTCTGTCCAGTGAGGGTATGACTCTGGTTTGGATAAACTGTTTCTAAGGCCAGTGCTGAGAGCCCCCTCCCAGGTATCAAAACAAATGGATAAATAAAACTGGTGGTTTCCATAGAGGCTCCAATACAGCCACGTCAGAATAGCTGCTACCATCAGCGTTGTACCGCCCTGCCCTCCACGCCTCTCTGCTTTCTCTGTTTTCTTCATTCGCAGACTAGTGTGAATTACCTGGCTCCTTTCTCCACAGAATGTGATCTGGTATTAGGGAGACCTATCTCAGACAATTAGAAGGCAACATTTTCAGAAGCAAAAACGTTGGGAATTGGGGGGTCACAGATGAGGATCAGAAGAAAGGTTCTTAGACCCTGGAAGACAGAGTTAGCTCTGCAAAAGGTGTGACCAGTGTGAGCACAGTGGGTCTGAGCCACTAATGGCCTGGGGCTACAGGAGGCAGAGGCAGGGTTTTAAGCCAGTGATGAGATTTGCACTCGAGAAAGTTCACTCTGGCTACAGAAAGTTTGCCCTCTTTAGAAACCACCAGGATCATGTACTCACTAGATCTGCTCCTGGTCCCAGAGGTGGGGTTGGGGGAGGATGTTTTATTTATTAATTAGTTCTGTTAACTTGGTAGAGGATGGATAGGAGAGGGCGGGGCTGTGGACGCAGGGAGACCATCGATGAGGCTGTGGGTTTCAGAGAGGCTGAAGCTGCATCATAGGAATCTAGGGGACTTGGTAACCTGGCTTCAGGATACGAACAAGGGGACTTCTTCTGTAGGTTCTCCAGGGCTGCCAAGAAGGTGGCCTCCTGGAAATGTGCAGCACAGTGGCTGTATATTTCCCTTGGGGCTATATAGTGGGCTCCTGTGTCCCTTCCCAGTTCCTGAAGAACTCAGCCTGTGGGGTAAGCTCTCTTGGTCGCTTTACCCTTTCTTCACCCACCAAACTGGTATATATCTCCACCTGACTGCTTCATGCAAGGTGGGCCAGAAAGGTGATTTTAAAAGCTCAGTGTGGAGGACTTCTCTGGTGGTCCAGTGGTGAAGACTCTGTGCCCCCAATGCAGGGAGCCCGGGTTCGATCCCTGATCGAGGAGCTAAGATCCTGGATTTCGTATGGTGCAGCCTAAAAAAAAAAAAAAACAACTTATTGTGACCCCTCGGATAAGAGGAGAAAACTGGAGAGAGAACTATCTTCTTAGTCCTCGCTTTTACCTCCATCTAACCATGATGTGTTTCCTTCTAGGAGCAGAGGGAGAGCCGGGCTCGGCGAGGCCCTCGAGGGCCCAGCGCCTTCATTCCAGTGGAGGAGGTAAGCTTGGAAGGGCTTAGGAATTGTTGTTGGTCCCTGGGAAGAAAGGACATGGGGCATTGAGTGTGCGTGGGGGCTTTGCTGGTCTCTTGAAATTGCAGGTTTGAAACTACCCCTTCAGGTTCTTGACCCATTTAATCCACAAAACAGCTCTGTGAGGCAGGCATATCAACCCCATCTTGCTGGGAAGAAACAGGCTCAGAGAGATAAAGTGATAATAACACAGCTAGGTAATGAGCAAACTGTGATTCCCAGAACAAGACTTGTATTTCCTTAAGAAGATAGAACTATGCATGTTTATCTTCTTATCCTTGACTGTACGTGTATTAAAGTTTTTTTCGACTTCAAAAGTAATATGTGTTCATTATTTTTATTTTATTTTTCTTTTTTTGTTCATTATTTTTAAATTTCCAATGTTTCAGAAAGCTTTAGTCTCTTACAATCCCACTCCCACAGAGATAATCACTGTTAACCATTTGCCACTGTTTTCCAGACTTTTTTTCATACAGAGCCAAGGTCATAGTTTATAACATGGTTTTGTGGTTGTTGTTTATTTGGGTTTTTGGTGTGGTTTTTTTTGGTTGTTATGTTTTATTTTTTCACTTAATACAACAGAGACACCTTTCATCTACTGAGTCAGGTCATGCATTCATTTATTTAACAGATATCTACTGAATGATTAATGTGTGTCAGGCACTGTTGTAGGTGCTGGGGATACAGCAGAGAACAAGACAGACAAAAATCCTTGCCATCATGGAACTGACACTCAGTGTGTGCCTGGTGGTGGGGGAAACTTCAAAACACATGAACAAGCAAATTAAAAAATAATAGTTTCCTTCTTTTTCTTTGGCCTTCAGTGAACAAAGACAAATGGTTCCTTGTCCTCCTTGCTCTCCTAAATGTGTAGGCCAAGCAGTTAATGAGCTGTTAACAAACGTCTAAACCCTTCAGTTCCTTCCACCCTTTGTAAGTGGAAAGCACACAACCACCCGCTGATTATTTATGTTGGTAGCCCAGAATTTTAAGCTCAAATATTGTTCTTATCTTTTATTTTTTCATTTATAAGTAACCACTCCTGTTCTGTAATAAAGGAAAGAAATAGGCTTTGGGGTTAATCAGGAATTGAATCCTGGTTCTGTCATTTACCAGATCTGTAACCTTGAGCACAGAATGAAATCTCCCTGGGTCTTGATTCCCTCATGTGTCAGTGGGGGAAAATAATAGTATTCACCTCACAGGGTAACTGGGAAGAATCAGTGAGATAATGCAGGCAGGGAACGCTCCAAACTCAGACCTGGCATGGAGAAATCACTCAGGAAATGTGAACTATTTTGCATCCACCTCCAATGACTGCATGGATTTGCACTATTAGAATAGAAGCTCTGTGGGGAATTCCCTGGTAGTCCAGTGGTTAGGATCCTGCGCTTTCATTGCCGAGGGCCTGGGTTCAATCCCTGGTTGGGGAACTAAGAGCCCGCAAGCCACCCGGCACAGCCAAAAAAAAAAAAAAGAAAAAAGAACAGAAGCTCTACGAAAGCAGGAGAAGCTGTACTTTAATCTCTGTGCCTGAGGCTTCCTATCTAAAATTGGAGAAAACAGGTCTCTAATTTCATAGTTGTGAATATTAAATGAGTTAATATATGTAAAGTGTTTGAACAGTGCTTGGCACTTAGCGAGCATTATATAAGTATCAACTAGTATTATATAAAGTGTCTAATAAGTATTTGTTTAATCATTTAATGAAATATCTTTTCCTCCCCTGTTCTCCTTTTTTTGGACATGGTGGTTGTCTTCAGTTCCTTGCTATTAAAATCCCAATGAATGCAATGACTATGTCGGTCTCTTTGGTGGGGAGGGCAGGAGGGGAAGCCATCCCTTCCTCACCTTTGCTTGGCAGGTCCTTCGGGAGGGAGCCGAGAGCCTTGAGCAACACCTGGGGCTGGAGGCGCTGATGTCCTCCGGGAGGGTGGACAACCTGGCAGTGGTGATGGGCCTGCACCCCGACTACTTTACCAGCTTTTGGCGCCTGCACTACCTGCTGCTGCACACGGATGGGCCCTTGGCCAATTCCTGGCGCCACTACATCGCCATCATGGTGAGCCTGTCTGAGCCTGACTTTTGTAGGGGTGGACACATTGGGGGATTCGGTCCTCAGATCTCTTTGCTGGGGGCTTGATTCCACAAACAAGGAGGAGGGGCAGCATAAAGCAAAGCCCTGGCTTTATCTGACCATTCATCGAATTTTAGATTTTGAAGAGAGGCACATTTAATGCCTGCTTTGCAGATTGGGAAACTGAGGCACGAAGGAGTCAGGTGACCTGCCCCAGGGAGGACAACAAACCAGTGGCAAAGCTGGGGTTAGAACCTAAGTTTCCTGCCTCTCAGGCAACAGTGAGGCTTGTGATGTTCCCTCCATGGGGTACCCACCCGAGCAGGGCACAGAAAGAAGAGGGTGATCTGGGCTCTGTCCACCCCCTCCAGGCCGCCGCCCGCCACCAGTGTTCCTACCTGGTGGGCTCCCACATGGCTGAGTTTCTGCAGACTGGCGGTGACCCTGAGTGGCTGCTTGGCCTCCACCGTGCCCCTGAGAAGCTGCGCAAGCTCAGCGAGATCAACAAGCTGCTGGCGCATCGGCCGTGGCTCATCACCAAGGAGCACATCCAGGTGCAGTGGGCGGGGAGGCGGGTCCCCAAGGGAGCACGGGGGCCGGGCTGGGGCATGGCAGGCAGCCCAGGGCAGGCACTGAGCAGGTCTGACCTTTCCTTTTCTCTCCAGGCCTTGCTGAAGACAGGCGAGCACAGCTGGTCCCTGGCCGAGCTCATCCAGGCCCTGGTCCTCCTCACCCACTGCCACTCGCTAGCCTCCTTCGTGTTCGGCTGTGGCATCCTCCCTGAGGGGGACCCCGAGGGCAGCCCCGGCCCCCAGGCCCCTTCACCCCCCAGTGAGCAGAGCACACCCCCCAGCAGGGACCCACTGAACCACACTGGGGTAAGTCACGGGCTTCAGTCTTGGTGGGAGAGGAAGCTGGCATGGCCCCTGGTCCTTGGGTAGAAGACAGCGCCTCCCTATCTGAAGCTGCCTCCCTATCACACACTGAGAGGCCTTAGAAAAGTTATTTGATTTTGAAACCCAGTTTCCTCATCTGGGAAATGAGGATAAAGACTCGCACTTCATAAAGGGTTGTGAAGATGAGATGAAATAACCATGTGACTGGCCTCGGCATGGAGCCCCGTGGGCTTAAAGTCACTGACTTTTAGAACTTTAAAAATACAAAGTTTGCCTCTCATTCTATAAAGTGGCTTATTTGTTTGTATTTTTAAAATACAGATACTTTAAAAAGCCCTTTCCTGTGAGGGAAGTTGATGCTCAGAGAAGCCGTGTCTATTCTCTCGCTCTTAAACATCACTTTGGGAAGCACAGGCCATGTGAGCTGTCCAGTGCAGTGGCTGGCACAGAGGAGGCACGGGGCTTTTACGATCCTTCGGGAAGGCCCGGCATGTGGGAAAGACGTGTGGGGTTTCTGGGGCCCAGGGAGGAAGAGTAGGTGGCCACCACCAGGTCTCTCCTGCAGGGCTTTGAGGCCGCCCGCGATGTGGAAGCTTTGATGGAGCGCATGAGGCAGCTGCAGGAGAGCCTGCTGCGGGATGAGGGGGCCTCCCAGGAGGAGATGGAGAGCCGCTTTGAGCTGGAGAAGTCAGAGAGCCTGCTGGTGACCCCCTCAGGTACAGGGTCACAGGCATCCAGGTTCAGGGGCCGCCCCCTCCTTACATCATCTCTGCTGGGAAGCAGGTACCTCCATGCACTGCACCTCTGCAGCCACATCCCAGCCACCACAGGCCTGATTTACCTCCTCCCCCAGGCCTGGCTCCTGCCGAAGTCCTGGTCCCACTCGATGTGGCGAGGGGCTTTCTCTGGCCCCCTGCTCTGCATTCCCCAGCCCCCTAATGGTGATTAATCAGGAGTGGAGGCCACTGTGCTCCATGCCTTGACCTCACCATGACCTCTTTCTGACGTCCTCAGCGGACATCCTGGAGCCCTCTCCAAACTCAGACATGCTGTGCTTTGTGGAAGACCCCACTTTCGGATACGAGGACTTCACCCGGCGGGGGACTCAGGCGCCCCCCACCTTCCGTGCCCAGGTAGGCTCTCCCCACTGGTCTTACTATTGCTTTACAAACAAGCAGGGGTGGGTGGTTTATGTAGTTAGAGATTTGGGCACCTTCTCTCCCTCAGGATTCCACGAGGGAAGTGGGAGACCCTGGATGTGAAGGGACCCACCTGTGCCCTAAGCTCAGGGGATCCTGATCACAAGCAGGAAGTCATCACCAAGCTGCATCCTCCTCAGCTTCTCAGGTCCAGACCAAGCAGCGGGTTAGATCTGTGGGGGTGGCGAGACACATTATGGAGAGCCAAGGTGTGCTCCAGAGGATGGCATCTCTCCAGCTAGCCTTGGGCCCCAAACAGTCTCCTCACTGACCCCTTCCCACATTCCTCAGGATTATACCTGGGAGGACCATGGCTATTCACTGATCCAGCGGCTCTACCCCGAGGGTGGGCAGCTGCTGGATGAGAAGTTCCAGGCAGCCTATAGCCTCACCTACAACACCATTGCCATGCACAGCGGAGTAGATACCTCCATGCTCCGCAGGGCCATCTGGAACTACATCCACTGCGTCTTTGGCATCAGGTGAGTGCAAGACCAGGGCATGAGTGTATTGCAAGCCCTCAATCTGAGCTCACAATTGTTTCCTTTTTCTGTTTGTTTTTCTTTCCCTTTCTTCCTGTCTATATTGTTTTTCAAAGCAAATGTATTTCTTTACTGATTATAAAAGATAATAGCCATGCTTACCTTTTGAAACTCTTTAATCTGACCCCCAGAGATAACTAGGGAGATTTTATATATATGTGTGTGTGTATGTATATGTAGGTGTGTGTGTGCATATATATGTGTATGTATATATATATATATATATAGAGAGAGAGAGAGAGAGAGAGAGAGAGAGAGTTATATTTGTATTTTCATTCCAAGTAGCATTTCTTCTCATAATAAACAACAGAAATGCCAACAGTAGGGGATTTTAAATAATGACATATCCATTCAGTGAAATATTATGCAGCTATTAAAAATTATAATCATGGTTTATTTATATTGCCATGGGAAAATGGTCAAAATGTATTGAAAGAAAAGAAAGCTGGCTGCCAACCAGAATCTTCTTTTTGTTCCTTTTTTTTTTCTTTAAACTAAAAGTGTGTACATGCATGGGAAATGTGTGGAAGGCTGTACCGTAAGATGTTATTTGATAATGATTGTCTCTGTGTGGTATATGATGAATTACATTTTCATTCTGTTACCTAAGTATTTTCTGATCTTTTTTGAGTAGTTTTTTTTTAATTGATGGAATCATACTTGATATATTCTGCAACTTGCTTTTTTTACCTAATAATCTATTGTGAACCACCTTCCTTGTTGATGTGAATACATCTTTCATGCTTTTTAGCCACTGCGTAGTGTTGTTATGGATGAAGTGTAATTATCCAACCATTTCCCTATTGTTGGATATTTAGGTGGTTTGCAGTTTTTCACTATGACAAATACCATGTGCAATGATTAGTTTTATACCTAAGTCCTTTTATTAAATTAATTAATTTATTTATTTAATTTATTTTGGCTGCGTTTAATTTATTTTGGCTGGGTCTTCGTTGCTGCACGCGGGCTTTCTCTACTTGTGGCGAGTGAGGGCTATTCTTCGTTGCGATGTGCTGGCTTCTCATTGTGGTGGCTTCTCTTGTTGCGGAGCACGGGCTCAGTAGTTGCGGCATGTGGGCTAAGTGGTTGGGGCTCGCAGGCTCTAGAGCTCAGGCTCAGTAGTTGTGACACACGGGCTTAGTTGCTCCGCGGCATGTGGGATCTTCCCGGACCAGGGCTTGAACCGGTGTCCCCTGCATTGGCAGGTGGATTCTTAACCACTGTGCCACCAGGGAAGCCCTATGCCTAAGTCCTTGTAGGTAAACCCTAGATGTGAAATTACTTGCCAAAAATATACACAGAACAATTTTTTTTATTTTTAAAAACCTCACTCTGATAATGTTGTGGGAAATTTAAAGAATTAAAGAAAGAAACAATTTCCCTAAATTCTACTACTCCACAACCACATCCACATTCTGAGATGTTTTCCTCCATTGCTTTTTTTCTTTCTTATGTAGTTGCTTTTGTATAGTTGAAATTATAATTGTTATTTCATTTTTTAAAAGATATGCTTGATGTTTGTAAAGAGCCAGATTTTTAGTAAATTTAGGAAACAGATAACAAAAAGAAGAAAATAAAAATCATCCATAATCCCACCTGCTCTTATTATTGTCAAATATTTCTTTCCTGTCTTTTTTCCATGCACAAATGACCAAAACATATATAATTTTACAAAAACAAGACTTTCTTGTCTACTGTATTTATTTTACTCAGTTTAATCAAATGAGAGCATATTTTAGAGAACACATGATTTTTTTTTCTTGCTTTTCTAGTTTAGCTATTATTCCAAGCATCAAAAAAAAAAAAATCCCCAAAGTTTTAAAAAGGTACATGTTCCTTGTAGAAAAATGTGCATTTCTGTGCATTACTAGCTGTAAATCATATTTCACTGAGTGGGTTGAGCTGTGCTTGGCCAGCCTCCTTCTGGCCAACCTCCTTGGCAGGTTTCTAAGTCAGGGAATGCCAAGGATGGACGGGCATCTTAGGGTGTGTGTGGCACAGGCTAGTTCCTGCCCAGCTGCCAGGTCCAGGCTCCTCCACTCTCCAACATGGCCCTCACTCCTAAACCTTTGTCTACCAAATCTGTCCTCTAGTCTAAAACTGGTCTTCTGGGACTTCCCTGGTGGTCCAGTAGTTAAAACTGTGCTTCCACTGCAGGGGGCACAGGTTCGATCCCTGGTCGGGGAACTAAGGGCCCATGTGCCGTGTGGCGTGGCCAAAAAAAAATTTTTTTTAACTTAAAAAAAAATAAAGAAAAATTAAACCAGTCTTCCTTATCCTCACTGATCTGTGATGACTCACTGGCTCACTGGACTAGGGAGTGACAAAGTGGCTTCTAAGCTTGTCACCAACTTGCTCGTTGACTTTGAACAAGCTAATTGCCTTCCCCAGGCCTTAGTTTGCCCATCTGTAAAATGACTACCGGTTCCTTTTTCTCTTTCCCTCTTCCTTCTCCAGGGTAAATATTTGCATTGATCTCCTGCCCCATCTTCCATGCATGGCCTCAGTTGTAAAGTAGTGACTATGACCTTGGAGTCAGGCAGAGCTGAGTTTGAATCCCATTCCCAGATGTGTGACCTAGGGCAGGTGACTTCACTTCTCTGAACCTCAGTTTCATCTATAAAATTGAGGCTGATGAAATACAATAAATTGGATACAATAGTTTTGTATATAGTAGTGTACAGTAGTTTTGAGGATGCCATGAATACATGTTCACATGGTCAATACAGCATGCTCACCCTCTGTGCATTCCCCTACGGGTCCAGTGGCCTGTGATATATGACATCAACTATTTTTCTAAGAGGAACGAAGTTTCTAGTTGCTTCCTACCTTCTGCCTTTTCTTGCCACTCTCTGTTCCTCCTTCTGCAGGGTGGGACTGGGGAGAGGAGATACTTGTGGGATCAGAGGGTAAGTGATGCTACTGGGGCCTTTCCAACCAGATATGATGACTATGACTACGGAGAGGTGAACCAGCTCCTGGAGCGGAACCTCAAGGTCTATATCAAGACAGTGGCCTGCTATCCAGAGAAGACCACCCGAAGAATGTACAACCACTTCTGGAGGCACTTCCGCCACTCAGAGAAGGTGCGGCTCTTGGGGTAGGAGCAGGACGGAAGCAGACAGACTGGCCCATGGAGGAGGCAAGGGGTCGGGACCCAGTGAGGTGCCCTAGACTAAGTCTGTTCTGCCAGATGGGGCTCCTGGGTGTATTGTCCTGGGTTCATGTCCTACTCCACTGTGTGGTTTCAGACTCCATTTACTCACCTGTAAAGTAGGAGTGTGCTTCACAGGGTCCTTAGTGGCAGCCAGAAGGACCTGGGTTCAAATCATAACCCTATTACCTTGTAGTCATGTGATCTTGGGCAGGTCATTTTGCCTCTCTAAGCTTGTTTTCTTTACAATAGGAATAAAAACTGCCTGCCTTTCAAGGTTGCTGGGAGGATAAAATAAGAAAATGAATGTAAACCTCTGATCCCAAATAGATGTCAGGGGTAGCTATCGTTTTTAGTTTTGGGGGATGAAGAGATTAGCCGTGATAGGGATAAATGTGCTTGAAATTCTAACACAGTCCTTGCACCAAGTTGCTTAGAGCCTTAGGAAAGGTCAAGGCATCTCTGTAGGAAACTTCCCTGACAGTCAGGTGGTTAAGATTCTGTGCTCCCAATGCAGGGGGCACAGGTTCAATCCCTGGTCAGGGAACTAAGATCCTGCATGCCACACAGCATGGCCAAAAAAAAAAAAAAAAAAAAGAGTGGGGAAGGATGAGTGGTCAGGGATAGTGGCAGTCTGGGAGGGAAGGGGATGGCGAGGAGTGACATCAGTTGCCAACAAGCCCTTGTTCTGTGCCCCAGGTCCATGTGAACTTGCTGCTTCTGGAGGCCCGCATGCAAGCCGCCCTGCTCTATGCCCTCCGCGCCATCACCCGCTACATGACCTGACTCGTGTGCAGGACCTGAGCCTGGAGCAGCTGACCCTGGGTGCATCCTTCTCCCTGCAAGGACTTCTCTGTCTGGAGACAGACTCTAAGCCTGCCTGTCCCACGCCCACCCACCCTATTCTGGTGGTGGACCTGTGTGTGATGTGCAGCCCCTGAGCCACACCCTCCTTCTCACTGGAATGGACAGGATCATTGCACTGACTCTGGGATCTCAGCTCTGCCCCTGGGAGCTGGAAGAGGACTAGCAAATCTCCAGGCACCAAGGCCCTTCTTCCTGCCCCTACCCCCAGAGGCCAAGGGCAGAGGAAGGAAAATGGGCTGAGCTCAGACTTGTGTGCCAGCAGGCAGGGGCCAGGGCAGCACAAGTACTTTGGCTTTCCTGGCCTGGGAAGTCCCTGGCCTGGCCCCCAAGGGAGAGGGGCAAACACCTCCAGGGACTGACACTCCAAGCAGCTTTGCCTTTCCTCCTGCTTCCTCATTCTCAGACTTCATTACCTCCCACCTGCCATTCATCCATCAATGTGAAAGTCAGGGTCACAGCTGGTTTGTGCATCTGGCTCCCCAAAAGCCTGTTCTGTCAGGCAGCCTGCAGGCCTCTCGTTCCCTGGTTGCCCCAGTCCTAGTTCAGTTCCTTTGACCTCCTTTATTTGCCCTTTTACCCTTTTCTCCCACACCTGGTGGTATGAGGCCCCAGGAGAGAGACCAAGCACATCAAACAAGCAGATTATCTCTAGAGAGTCTGGACTCTCTGTTGGTCACTTTGCCTTTAGAAGAGGAGGGAGTATTATATTATACATCCTCGGTTTTCAGTTTTTTATGGGTGAGGTTCTTCAGGGCCTCAACCCTAGAGCCATAGTCAGTGTCTGAGAGGACAGGGAAAAATCTTTCCTCCCCAGAGCTGCACCTGCCCTGCAGAAGCTGGCACCCCACTTTGCTATCTCCCATGGCTCTGCCACAAACATTTGCCAAAAAAGCAAGCCTTTCTAGGTGGTTTAGGTGGCACATGGCTCAGGGGGAGAGGCAGGAGACCCCAGGGTTCTTTTGTGGGCCCTGGCACTGGCCAGGTGACCTCCATTTCCACAGTTGCAGACTGAGGGGTAGTTTCTGAGATATTTGAGCCTTCACTCAGATTCTGAAGCCAGCAGCCAACTGCAATTCTTGCAGGATCTCGAGGGCTTCTGGGGAGCCCCACCCCCTCTTGTAGTCAGTCTCTCCGGGCTACCTACCAAGGACCTCCCTACCCCCATCCCAATTTCTGTCCCTTCTCGATTTTAGGTGGATTGCTTGGAGGCAGAAGCAGCCGAGGACTGATCCCAGGCACTTTCTGTAGCAAACAAGCTGTGAATTATGACTTCCCTTGCCCTTCCTCCGGCAGTATGTGCCTCCTCTCTGACCAGTTGGGAGGTGACTGAAGAAAGGCAAGGGCCAAGCTGCTGCTGCTTCTGACCCTCCTCTCTGGGGTGGGGCAGGAGAGGAGCCTGGTCATTGTGCCACATTTCATACCCGTGCAGGCATGGGCAAGCGACTGGCACCCCCTTCAGGCCTCAAAGCCTTCCCTGCAATGAAGCTGGGCAGGAGACAAGAGGCCCCAGCATTGGGGTTTGGATTCCAGAGGGGACAAGATGACTGTACGTGTCCCTGGGTGGGTGGGGAGGAGTATTCAGTGTTCAAGTGCAGAAATCTTCACCTTTGCTACCAGTTCTGTATGATGAGAAATAAAAGTTCACTGAGGTTTTGTTTTGTACTTCTTGTTAATGGGCTGTTTTTCCATTTCCTAAGGGTCATGGTTCACCTCTTGGCATAAGCAGGGAGCTGTGATTGCATCATGGACCTGACCTGCCAGCCCTTACCCTGTTAAGCACTGTGCCCACGACCACAGGGTTGGGAGTGGTTGGCACTAAAAGTCTACTTTTGTCCCTTGGGTGTCCAGCCCTGCCACTCATCTGTGGCTGGCCTGGCATTGTGGAATAATAATGGCCATCTTATTTTTCTCACTATGCCTGGCCCCGGGCTGGGTACTTGGAGTCATTTCTCTGAATCCACAGCAAAATCCTGTAAGGGAATTGAGACTCAGAGGTCAAGTGACATTGCTGAGGCCGCATCAGTGGTCAGTGGTGGAACCAGGATTCCACTTGATCAACTTGATCCTGAGGCCTTGGCCTGTGGCAGAGGGAGGATGTTTGAGAATTTCTGGGGGACCCTTTGTTTCTCCTGCCTCATCACATTACTCTTACTTGCTTCTCATCCTTCCCTCCCCAGCACCAAGGAGACAGATCCAGGCATAAGGAGTTAGATGTGACTCCAAGTTGTGCCAGTGCCGTTTAGTAGCTGTGTGACCTTGGTCAAGCTTCTTAGCTTCTCTGGGCACGAGGAACTCTAGCAAGCTTATCAGAAAAACCACATCATGACTAAGAGCTAAGACCTCTCCTGCTGGCTTCCCACTTCCTCTAAGTACTGCCATCATAAAATGAAAACTGGGTCTCCTCCAGGAAGCCTCCCTTGATTGACTCTCCTATACCCTTTCCCTTCTTCATTTTTGCGGTGTTCCTATACACTCATTCTTCCTTCTGGAGTCATTTGATAGGGTATGAGAGAAAGTAAGTCAGACTTGGAGTACAAAACTTAGATTCTGGTCCTGACTTAGTCATTTATTATCCCTGGGAGGGGGAGGGTTGATTAATTTCACTGTGCCTCAAGTTTGCCAAAAAAAAAAAAAAAAAAAAAAAACGAGGGCAAAACATTTTCTTTTCCAGGTAGCATCACTGAGTGACTGTTGCCAGATGTTTTCAAAAGTAATCTCTCCATCTTCACAGCAACCCTGTGAGAAAAGAGTGGTGGTCCCATTTTACAGATGTGGAAAAGGAACCTCAAGTGAGAGTCTTGGGAACACTAACGTAACAGACAGACCCAGATTCAAATTCCAACTTTGACATTTAGTGTTTGACCGTAAGCAAGTTACTTCAATTCTCCCTCCTCAATTTCCTTATCTATGCAACAGAATTAATACTTAGGGTCGCAGGAGAGTTGTGTGGATTAAATAATGCATGAAAAGCACCTAGCACAGTTCAGATACCTTGAACTAGTGAGCCATTCAGTATTCAGACATCTGCCCAACATCATGAAAGTGAGATAGAATTTGAATCCTTGTTAGTCTGACTCCAGAGTTTTTGTTTTGTTTTGTTTTGTTTGGCCATGCCGCACAGGATGCGGGATCTTAGTTCTCCAACCAGGGATTGAACCCATGCCCCCTGCAGTGGAAGCACAGAGTCTTAACGGCTGGACTGCCAGGGAAGTCCCATCCAGAGCACTACTTTTGTCCCCAAACTCCCTATGCCCTCATTCTGTATTTCTAAAAATCATGTTCAAGCTGATTTGCATGTGGAATTGAAAACTCTTGGCTCCAGTTTGGATCCAGTGAATCTGTTATAGACTTCTGCAACCTGCAATCCAGGACCTGGGCATGTCTATCCAGGTTGGAGTTAGTAGAAGTTTCTGGTGACTTGATTCTTGGTTGGTTTGACTTTTGAAGCCATGCTTGGATTGAGGGCTGCTGAGAGTGGGTAGAAACAGGAGCTGGATGAGTGAGTCTCCATCAGGTTTCAAACATTCACCAGAGCCTTAGGACAAGTGGAATGGAGAAGTGGCTCACAAACCTTTGGTGCTTTAGAATCTCCTAGAGGACCAGTGTTTAGAGGTAGAGCTCAGAAATGTGCAGCTTTAACAGCTTCCCTGCTGTTCTGATGCCAAGGTCATTCTTTCATTTAACACCAGATGTTGTGCTCCTAATATGTAAATGCCCTGAATACAGAGCAGTGAACAAGACAGGCAAGGCTCCTGCCTTCTTGGGATTTATTATCTAGTAAAGGAGTCAGACATTAGATCATTATACAACTAATTATTTCAATTATAATTGTGATCAGCACCTCAAAGGAGAGATGTGAGGTGCTGTCAGATTATTTACAATGTAGCATCATCAGAGGCTTTTCTTCCAAAGAAATATGTTGGACTTCTGCAGAAACTAAAACACATCGAAGAAGAGCAGTTTCCCATCCACTGAAGCACCTTCTTGGAACCTGAAGCCTCCATGGAACAGTTAGAAAACTGCTCATCTACATTCCTCTGTAACAGATTCTGTCGTGTGCAACCCAGACTGTGGCACGCATTCCTTCCCACACCCCCACTACACTGGGAGTGTTGGTTGCTGAAGGATCTCAGCTGAGTGCCTCTCTGGGAACTGCCCAGTTGAAGGGAGCAACCAAGCCCACGGTTATGCCCCTCCAGGCACTCTGGTCTGCCTCCAGTGACTGGTTGATGGGAGAGGAGTATGCAAAGACCTGACCCCTTTGCTTCCATTCAAAACAACTCAAGGATTGTCCCAGCTGTACTGCTCCCTTCCTGATCAGCTGAGGCCAAGGTTGCAGCTGCATTGCAGCCCAACTTCTGCCCAGTCCTGCTTCTCACTGTCCTATGATACTGATCCCCAATATACCTCCCGTATGCAAATTTCCATCTGAGTCTGCCCACCAAGGATCCTAAGACACTCATTACAGATGGTGAAAATAAAGACCAGAGAGGAGAAATTTCTTGCTTGTGGTCTCACAAGCCTGAACCTTCAGATCCTCTTCATAGTTTGTCACCACCCTGTGTCGGAGTCCTACAACTTCCAGTCACGACTTTCTCTTCCTTAGGTTGGAGGCGACAGCTGCAATGCTGAAAAGGTCCTCACTCCCATCCCCACGGCTGGAGACCTTGGGCAAGTCACTTGCCATCTCTGGGGAGAAGGTTAAGTACAGTCACTGCCTGAATGCTTTACCATCTCTAAGTCATGCTCCTGGTTCTGAGAAAAACCATGTCTCAGCTGGTTATAGCAGAAGAATTTCTTTCCCCTCCCGTCTGAATCACCTCTGACCGCAATGTTGGTTCCTGTTCAGGAAAGCCTTGAGCTTCTGCTCCAATTCCGAGTTTCTAAACTCACATTCCAGGGAGAAACCCCTTTTCTTGGCTCATGCCAACATTATCAAGTGTTTACTTTGTCACAGACACTGCCGGACGCTGGCAGTTCAGCAGTGAATAAGACAGATACAGTCCTGGCCCTCGTGGACTTTATTTTTTTTTTTTTTAAACTAGGATTGTTTTTTTAAGTAGTTATGTATTCAGTATTTTATTTATTTATTTTTTGCTGTGTTGGGTCTTCGTTTCTGTGCGAGGGCTTTCTCTACTCGTGGCAAGCGGGGGCCACTCTTCATCGCGGTGCGTGGGCCTCTCACTATCGCAGCCTCTCCTGTTGCGGAGCACAGGCTCCAGACGCGCAGGCTCAGTAGTTGTGGCTCACGGGCTTAGTTGCTCTGCGGCGTGTGGGATCTTCCCAGACCAGGGCTCGAACCCGTGTCCCCTGCATTGGCAGGCAGATTCTCAACCACTGCGCCACCAGGGAAGCCCCCCTCATGGACTTTAAAATCCAGTGTTAAAGACAAACATCATACAAATACTTGTGATGAGTCCTGGACAGGGGGAAAAAAAGCACAGGAAGCCATGAGAGCGTGCGGTAGAGGAACTGTTCCCAGAGAAATACCTCGGACATGAAGGATGAGAGAGGACCGGGCAAGGATGGGAGGGGAGAACGGGGTGCAGAGCAAAAAAGATTTCTGGCAGAGGAAACAGCATGGGAGAAAATTCGAAGCAGGAAGGCAGCCTGGCAGGGCAGAGGGAGCAGAGAGAATATGAGGAAGGGTGAGGTAAGAAGAAAGCCTAGGGCAGATCTGGCATATTAAGAGTTCTGGACTTTATCCTATTAGCAATGGGAAGTCTTCAAAGGAGATTTTATTTATTACAAAACAGATGTTGTGGACTGAATGTTCATGTCCTTCTCAAATTCGTATGTTGAAATCCTAATCCTCAGTGTGATGTTATTTGAAGATGGGGCCTTTGGAAGGTAATTAGGTAATGAGTGTGTACCCCTCAGGATGGGATTAGTGCCCTTTTAAGAAGGGACAGGAGAGAGCTTGTTTTCTCTCTCACTTTTGCTCCACTATGTGAGGACATAACAAGGATGAGGGCTCTCATCAGGAACCCAACTGGCTGGTACCTTGATCTTGGACTTCCCAGCCTCCAGAACTGTGAGAAATAAATGTTGTTTATGCCACTCAGTCTAAGATATTTTTGTTATAGCGGCCCAAACTAAGGCAATAGATAGCATTTATTAGAAGAAGGAATGAAGAAAGTAGTAAGACTAATTTAGGACTGCCTACATGCCAGGTCCTCCACTAAGTAATTCACAAGCATGACGTCATTTCATCTTCACAACAGCCCTATGGAGCCTAGTATTGTCTCCCTTTTACAGATGGACATGATGGAATGGAGACTCAAAAATCCCCTCAACCGGACTTCCCTGGTGGCGCGGTGGTTGGGAATCTGCCTGCCAATGCAGGCAACACAGTTGGAGCCCTGGTCAGGGAGGATCCCACCTGCCGCGGAGCGGCTGGGCCCGTGTACCATGGCTACTGAGCCTGCGCTCTAGAGCCTGTGAGCCATAACTACTGAGCCCGCGTGCCACACCACTGAGGGCTCCACCCCACACTGGGAGGCCACCGTGGTGCCAGGCCCTCACACCGCGGCAGGGAGTGGCTCCCACTCTCCGCAACTAGAGAAAGCCTGCACGCAACAATGAAGACTCAATGCAGCCAAAAAGAAAGAAAGAAAGAAATTTATTAAAAAAGAAAAATATCCCCTCAACCAAAAATGTTTCTCTGGTTCCCCACCTCCACCCTGAGTATACATCTTCCTCCTTTGACCTAAGCTTACCTAGCGCCTCTGTTTTACGAAGGCGTTTTTTATGTCTAATATTATAACCATTGTGGGGCTCACTCATCTCCCCACTCGACTACAAGCCCCATGAAGGCAGAGGATTTTTGTCTAGCATGTCACTGCTTTATCTCCAGAGCCCAGAGCAGGACCTGGTATGCGGTAGGGGCTGAATAAATAAAATAGGTGTGAAATATAGGTTCGTATCCACCAGGAGGCCTGGTCTAGTGCTGGATATGGGCAACGGTGTTCCAGAAATAACAGCCTCCCCAAGTTTTGGACTCAGCCTCTGCTCTGGCTAGTTCCATAGCCAGCTCTCAGACTCTCAGTGTCAATCTGGTGTCGGGGAGAGAGCTTGGACTTTGGAACGAGTCAGACAAGGCTCACATCTGAGTGCAAGTCCATCTGGAATGAGGCAGAGTGTAAGTAAACAGAACCAAGTACCTATATGACCTTTGATAACGTTCTTTAATTTCCTCATCTATAAAATGGGAACATTACCATCAAAAATTATTAGTGTCAAGATCAAATGAGAAAATGTTCATAGAGTACCTGTTTAGTTAATTTACTTCCGCCCTTCAACGGAAGACAGGGATTGGGTCAATGTTATTCTTTCAGATGAATAGCCTCAATTTCCTCATATGTGAAATGGGAGTTGTGAAATGCAAGATAATATAGAATTCCCGCTACCTAGACTGCTCCTCTCCCAGACCTGTGTGGGGACTAGCTCTTTCTAAACCTTCAGTCCTCACCTTCCATATCATCTCATCAGAGTTCTGACCTGATCCCTGTTTCTCAACCTAATTCCACCCCTTTTCTCTTCAGCACCTTTCATAATCTTTATTGCTTCTTGCCTGTCTCCTTGTTCGCTGTTGTACCCCCACTGTCTGCCATAGAGTTAAGTGCTCAGTTTATGTGTGTTGATTGCATTAAATACTTATTGATCGCTTATTCACCAACCAGGGACTGTTTTCGGCAATCCTAACCACAAACCTGGGACATAGGCAGGCAGGGATTTCACCCATTTTACAGCCCTGGAAGCTGAGGTCTAGCAATATTAATATTGCCCAGGAATCTGCCAAGCAAATTAGCAGGAGTTCTAGACTCTTCGACCTGTGCTCTTTCTACCCACCCCTCCAATGGGGAAGGAGCATTGGAGGCCTAGGAATTGGAGGCTGTAATATTTAGGTGAGTTACTTCCCTTCCTAAGCCTTAGTCTTCCCAACTCTAAAATGGGTAGAATAATCCTTGCCCTGACTGGTGGTTAAGGTGAGAATCAGCTGAAATAGTGGGCTGAAAGCATTTAAACTGAAAGCACTGTACTCGTTTACGGAGGATTTTTTTTTTTTTTTTTTTTTTTTTTTTATAAATTTATTTATTTATTTTTGGCTGTGTTGAGTCTTCGTTTCTGTGCGAGGGCTTTCTCCAGTTGCGGCGAGCGGGGGCCACTCTTCATCGCGGTGCGCGGGCCTCTCACTGTCACGGCCTCTCCTGTTGCGGAGCACAGGCTCCAGACGCACAGGCTCAGTAGTTGTGGCACACGGGCTTAGTTGCTCCGCGGCATGTGGGATCCTCCCAGACCAGGGCTCGAACCCGTGTCCCCTGCATTGGCAGGCAGACTCCGAACCACTGCGCCACCAGGGAAGCCCCTTACGGAGGATTTTTGTTTTAATATGCAGAATCAACATTGACTTCAAAGATAAATCACTGTGGGCTGGGGAAGCCAGGGAACTTTCCTAGAAGTGGCAGCATTTCAGCTAGGTCTTAAAGATAGGTAAGATTTGGGGAAGATTTGAGGGAAACAAAGCTCAGAGCCAAAGTCATAGACCAACAAAAGCAGGACCCTCCAGGCTCTCTGGGTTTTACTTTCTTCCCTTCGAGGTTGGTGTTCTCCTCTAATGTGCATTTCTTTACCCTGTTTTATTTTTCCTTTCAAATAAAACTCATTAAAGTATAAGTTGCATGCAATAAAATGCATACTTTCTAAATGCACACAGTTCCATGAGTTTTGACAAAAGTACACACCTATGTAACTGCCACCCAAATCAAGTTCCCTCGTGGTGCTTTGCAGTGAGTCCCCCAATCCCCTATCTTGTGTCGCTCAGACACCTACTCTCTGCTTTCTGTCACTACAGGTTAGTTTGTCGTTGTTGTTCTTTTTTTTTTTTTTTTTGTGGTATGCGACCTCTCGCTGTTGTGGCCTCTCCCGTTGCGGAGCACAGGCTCCGGACGCGCAGGCTCAGGGGCCATGGCTTACGGGCCCAGCCGCTCCGCGGCATGTGGGATCTTCCCGGGCCGGGGCACGAACCCGTGTCCCCTGCGTCGGCAGGCAGACTCTCAACCACTGCGCCACCAGGGAAGCCCTGTCATTGTTGTTCTTAATCACTCATTTCTTTATTAGTAAATCACAAAGTTTTGCATTCAAAAATTAGAACAAAAACATAAATGCAACAAAATGTATTACTTCACTAGGCTTAGGGCAATATTTCATTCTAGGCATTTGTTAATGAATATAGTAGTCATTAGATAATTTGACAACAACTAACTGGAAAAAAGAATTAGTAATAGGGCTTCCCTGGTGGCGCAATGGTTGAGAGTCCGCCTGCCGACGCAGGGGACATGTGTTTGTGCCCCAGTCTGGGAAGATCCCACATGCCGCGGAGCGGCTGGACCCGTGAGCCATGGCCGCTGAGCCTGCATGTCCAGAACCTGTGCTCTGCAACGAGAGAGGCCACAGCAGTGAGAGGCCTGCGTACCGCAAAAAAAAAAAAAAAAAAAAAAGAATTAGCAATAATCGTAATTTGCCCATTTAGTGAAGACAGTTTGAACATTGATTAAAAACTATGCCTAGAAAGTTACAAGAGATACATGGATAACTTAATTGCTTCTTGAGAGATGATGGCTTACATGTAAGGCAATATTTTAAATTTAGTTTAAGTATTTTTAAAGAAAAGGCATTAAAAAAAAAAAAGAATTGGACTTCCCTGGTTGTACAGTGGTTAAGAATCTGCCTGCCAATTCAGGGGACACGGGTTCGAGCCCTGGTCTGGGAAGATCCACATGTCGCAGAGCAACTAAGCCCATGAGCCACAACTACTGAGCCCGAGTGCCACAACTACTGAAGCTCACGTGCCTGGAACTCATACTCTGCAAAAAGAAAAGTCACCGCAACGAGAAGCCCGTGCACCACAGCGAAGAGTAGCCCCCACTCGCTGCAACTAGAGAAAGCCCACGTGGAGCAACAAAGACCCAACGCAGCCAAAAATATAAATAAATAAATAAATTTATTTATTTTTAAAAAAGGAAGAAATGAGGGAAATGATAAATTTTGTTTCAGGGTCTCTTCTTGTTGAATAAGAAGAAAATCATTATATCAAACAAAGAAAGAGTAAATCATCAGGAGGAGTGTCTGCTCTAAATTTAAGACAGTTAATGATGAAACAATACCTGGCTCATGTTATTGGGCTAAATTACAGCAACTCTTTTTTTTAAAAAAATAAGATTTAAGGGACTTCCCTGGTGGTCCAGTGGCTAAGACTCTGTGCTCCCAATGCAGGGGGTCCAGGTTCTATCCCTGGTTGGGGAACTAGATCCCACATGCCACAACTAAATGATCCTGCATGCCACAACTAAAGGTCCCACATGCCGCAACTGACACCCAGCACAGCCAAATAAATAAATAGGTAAATAAATAAATTAAATTAAATAAGATTTAGTACAGGGAATTAGATACATAGTTATATCCTAAAAGAGAATAAAGGTGAAACAAGAAAGATGCTGAGGTAACCCAGAGACTAAAAACTGTAGAAAGAAGTTACAACCTCTCAAATAGGAGAACAAAAGGTAAAAGTTGGTGTTCCCAGAACATTGGGGCTCAGAGGAGGGATGACCACATAACTGGCAGCAACTCTTTTGTTATTTTTTACTTTTGTATATTTATTTTATTGAAGTATAGTTGATGTACAACATTGTGTTAATTGCTGCTGTACAGCAAAGTGATTCAGTTATACATAAATACCTATATGTATGTATACATTCTTTTTCATATTCTTTTCCTTTACGGTTTATCACAGGATATTGAATATAGTTCCCTGTGCTATATAGTAGGACCTTGTTTTCTTTTTCCATAAATTTATTTATTTATTTATTTTGGCTGCGTTGGGTCTTCGTTGCTACTCGCGGGCTTTCTCTAGTTGCAGCGAGCGGGGACTACTCTTCCTCGTAGAGGGGGCTACTCTTCCTTGCGGTACGTGGGCTTCTCACTGTTGGGGCTTCTCTTGTTGCAGAGCACGGGCTCTAGGCGTGCGGGCTTCAGTAGTCGTGGCACACGGGCTCAGTAGTCGTGGCACACAGGCTCAGTAGTTGTGGCTCGCGGGCTCTGGAGCACAGGCTCAGTAGTTGTGATGCACGGGCTTAGTTGCCCCGCGGCATGAGGGCTCTTCTCGGACCAGGGCTCCAACCCTTGTGCCTTGCATTGGCAGGCGGATTCTTAACCACTGCGCCACCAAAAAAGTCCCAGGACTTTGTTTTTTATCCATTCTATATATAATAGTTTGCATCTGTTAATCCCAAACTCCCAGTCCATCACTCTCGCACCCCCCTCCCCCTTGGCAACCACAAGTCTGTTCTCTATGTCTGAGGATCTGTTTCTGTTTCGTAGATAAGTTCATTTGTGTCATACTTTAGATTCCGCATATAAGTGATATCATATGGTATTTGTCTTTCTCTGACTGTGTTCACTTAGTATGATAATTTCTAGGTCCATCCATGTTGCTGAATAATGGCATTATTTCATTGTTTTTTATGGCTTAGTAATACAGCAACTCTTTTTTTTAGTTTTTTTTGAATTTTTGAATTTTATTTTATTTATTTTTTTATACAGCAGGTTCAATTTTTTTTTTTTTTTTTGCAGTATGCAGGCCTCTCACTGTTGTGGCCTCTCCCGTTGTGGAGCACAGGCTCCGGACGCGCAGGCTCATGGGCCTAGCCGCTCCGCGGCATGTGGGATCTTCCCGGACCGGGGCACGAACCCACGTCCCCTGCATCGGCAGGCGCCACCAGGGAAGCCCAGCCTAATGTTTTAAAAGTTCATTCATGAGTTTTCTATATTGGTAGGTCATTCCTTTTTATACCTGAGTGCTATTTCATTGTATGAATATACCCCAGGCCATTCCTCTGTTTATCAGTTGAACATTTGGCTTATTTTCAGTTTGGAGCTACTTTATTAATCTGTTATGAATATTCAGTTATAAGTCCTTTTGTGGACATATATTTGCCTTCCTCTTGGGTAAATACTTAGAAGTGGAATTGCTGGGTTGTATGACAAATGTATGTTTAACTTCACAAAAAACTGCCCAACTGTTTTCTAAAGAGTTTGTACTGTTTCACACTCTCACCAACAGTGTTCAAGAGTACATGTTGTTCCACATCTTCTTTAACACTTGGTATAATTTGGTCTTTTTCATTTTAGTCATTCTAATAGGTCTGTCATGGCATCAAAACTTTTTTTTTTTTTTTTTTGCGGTACGCGGGCCTCTCACTGCTGTGGCCTCTCCCATTGTGGAGCACAGGCTCCGGACGCACAGGCTCAGCGGCCATGGCTCACGGGCCCAGCCGCTCCACAGCATGTGGGATCTTCCCGGACCAGGGCACGAACCCATGTCCCCTGCATCGGCAGGCGGACTCTCAACCACTGCACCACCAGAGAAGCCCAGCATCAAAACTTTTACAGCGAGCCATACTGAGGTAGAATTTGCATACAATAAAATTTACCCATTTTAAATGTACAGCTCATTGAGTTTTGACCAAGGTATACAGTCACCTAACCATCACCAAAATCATGATATGGAATATTTTAATCCCCCCTCAAAAGTTCCTTGAGTTCTTTTAATATCAGTCCCTTTCCCCAATCCCATCTCCTAAGAACCACTGGTTTTGCTTTGCCACTATAGTTTTGATTTTTCTAGAATTTCATATAAAAGGAAATATTCATGATGTAAGCTTTTGTGGCTGGCTTCTTTCAGTTAGCATAATGCTTTTGAGATTCATCATGCTGTTGTGTGTATCAGTAGTTTATTCCTTTTCACTGCCAAATATAATATTATTGCATGAATATATCACAATTTGTTTACCTATTCACCAGTTAATGGATATTTGAGTTGTTTGTAGTTTTGGCTATTATGAATAAAGCTTCTATTTGTGTGGGCATAGATTTTTATTTCTCTTAGGTAAAACCATAGGCATGAAATCATTGGGACATGTGGTAAATGTATATTTATTTATTCATTTATTTATTTATTTTTAATGGTAACAGCCATTATAGAGAACAGTGCCTTTTAAAAAAAATTATTTATTTATTTATTTATTTATTTATTTGGTTGCACCATGTCTTAGCTGTGGCAGGCGGGCTCCTTAGTTGTGGCATGTGAAATTCTTAGTTGCTGAATGCACATGGGACCTAGTTCCCTGACCAGGGATTGAACCCGGGCCCCCTGCATTGGGAGCATGGAGTCCTATCCACTGTGCCACCAGGGAAGTCCCTGTATATTTAATTTTATAAGAAATTTCTGGGGCTTCCCTGGTGGCACAGTGGTTAAGAATCTGCCTGCCAATGCAGGGCACACAGGTTCGAGCCCTGGTTGGGGAAGACCCCACCTGCCACGGAGCAACTAAGCCCGTGCACCACAACTACTGAGCCTGTGCTCTAGAGCCCACGAGACACAACTACTGAGCCCACGTGCCACAACTACTGAAGCCCGCGTGCCTAGAGCCCATGCTCTGCCACAAGGGAAGGCACTGCAATGAGAAGCCCGTGCACCACAGTGAAGAGTAGCCCCTACTTGCCACAACTAGAGAAAGCCCGCACCCAGCAACAAAGACCCAACTCAGCCAAAAATAATAAATAAATAAATTAATTTATTTTTAAAAATTCGACCCCTAGAGAGTACTACTGTTATTCTTTTGTAGAATTTATCTTCTAGATCTTCCTTCTATGTCGAAATATGCTAACAAAATGGCAACATAGTAAACAGTCTGTTTTACAATCTGTTTTCCCCCTCTGCAGTATATTGTGGAGTCTGTTCCATTAAATCAGTGGTTCTCACCCTGGAATGATTTTGCCGCTCCCCCCGCCACCTCCCGGACATCTGGCAAAGTCTGGAGACATGTTTCAGTTGTCACAAGTGGGCAGGTGCTACTAGCATCTGGTGGATAGAGGCCAGGGATGCTGCCCTACAATGCACAGGACAGTCCTTTACAACCAAGAATTATCCAATCCAAAAAAAATCAATAGTCCCAAGATTGAGAAATCCTGAATTAAATAATGTACATAATGTGTTCAATTCAACACTTGGCACATATCAACTGCTCAGTAAATGAAAAACAAATAACTTTGGGGAAAATATGTTTCCAGGAACAGGAATATGAATTTGGCAGATCCAGATTCCCCGTGGTCCTTTTCCCAAATATCTAGCCACAAAGTTGCTACGAAGTGAGGAGGTTCACAATGAAGTGGTTTTATCTCCACAAATTCCCCAGAAACCAAAAGGTGAGGAATACGTCCAAGACAGGACACCGGAGGCCTTGGACGTTGGACTCCTCTGCTGGGGGGAAGGAAGAGATGGCGCGCACATTTCCCCTCCCCCACCAGGCAGCGTCTCCCTCGGTTGCAGCTCCAGCTGCTGTCTGGGCCGGTGCAAAGACCTCTGGGATGTCCCAGATCCAGAATTTACAGCCCATGGGCTCCTCCCAGTTTGCAGGAGTGCTGGGAAGACACATTCCAGATCAGCAGGAATTAAGTGGGGCACCCCCCACCAGGGAGGTGTCACGTGTCTGATTACACAGGTAGGATAAACTGAAGAGGGGCAAACCACAGTCCAGGGGAAAGCCGGGCCAAAGCAGAATTTGATTCAATTCAACACAGCCAAGCATTTAGCAACGTTCACGGTACTCCTACTGTGTGCCAGGCACCGTCTTTCTCCAGTATGGGACGCTGTTTGGAATAGTGGTTAGGAGCAGAGCAGATGTAGAAAAGCACATTTGAGTCCCAGACCTGCTATAGCACGAGGTATTCGCACTTTATAAGGCACATCGTGACGCATAGTATATGTTCAGTAAATTATGTATGAGTGTTTCAGGTCTCACAAAAGCTGGGAGGTAAGGACCACCATCATCCCTATTTTACAAAAGAATAAATCAAAGCTCAAAGAGGGGAAGGGCTTTTCCTAATGTCACAGGACTGAGTAAGTGGCAGAGGATTGCTGTGACGGACTTAGGAAATAGAAAGATGAATAAGATGCAGTCCTTTTCTTCAAGAAGCTTAGAGTCTTATAGGGAGGTAAAGACAGGTAAAAGTCTAATTCCAAGCAAAGAGACGATAAGAGAAGTGCTAATAAAGAGCATTCAGGTGGGGTAGGGCAGGGCGGAGGTCAATTCCAGGTGGGGGCAATCAGGAAGCCTTCTTGGAGGAAATGGTAACTGAGTTGGTGTGCTTTGAAGATAAGTAAGCTTAAAAGTAGACAGCCAGACTCTTCCTTCGGAGTGAGGTCCTGAGATGTATAACTACTGGGTTGGGCCACAGGGATGTGTGCCTTTGGGAGCAGGAAGAGATGATCTGGCTGAGAACATTAATAAATTGGGGCAAGACTACTTGTTTGATGGAAATGGACAGAGGTATGTTCAAAATAGTTAAAAACTGGAAGCGCATGGCATCAACTGATCAGACTGGATACTGAGTTGTAAACAACCCCCATGGCCACACTGTTGGGGACAAACTGAGTACCATGCTAAATATCCTGGAAAGGATGTCCGCATTTACCTACCCAGCCTCCTTTATACTTTTTGGAAACTGCACACTCCTGTTATGCTTTAGAGATTCACTTATCCTACTCTGATTCTATACAGTTCTGGTAGGCCCAACCCCACCTTTATATCTCCAGACGGGCACACAATGAAGTCTGGTCTAGCCAATTAGAGCGCAACTGTGACTGGTACAAAGATGGACGTATAACCCAAGCTGGGTCAATGAGAATCCTCCCCAGCACATTTGTTGGAACTCTTGGGGAAAAAGGAGCTGTGTTTCACTAGGGAGGCTAGGAGAAAGGAAAGGAAAGAGGGAGCCAGACAGACGTGGAAGTAGAGTTAGAGAGAAAGAGACAGAAATTCTTGATGAATGTTTTTGAGTCTCTAGATCCAGAGATGCCTGAAGTCTTCACCTAATCCTCTTCAGTTACATGAGGCTGGTTTTTTGGCCCTTGCAACTAGAATTCTGACTCATACAATGATAAGAGGTCTCAAATGTCATTCTCAGGAGGTCTACATAGACTCTAGAGAGACACGAAAGGGAGGGGAAAACAGCCAGCAAGAAAGTAAAAGAAGGCGATGTAACAATTACTGAAGGAAGCTCCCTAGAGGGTAAAGAGATTCCAAGTGTGGGAAAGGAGAGGGAGTGCCTACCAATCCCTCTTCTCAGGGAAAGAGGGCACCTGAGTTCTTGCCTTGAGTTAAAGAGACAGAGAATCCAAGAAATTAGTTTGCCATCATCCATTGCTTTCTCTCTGAGCCAGAACTTAAATACTGCTATGAATCCGATTTTAACCATGCCAAGACAAACTAGAAAGGCTTTGGTATGTTGCAGAACTTAAAATGTCATTCAGCCATTAAAATCATGTTATGAACGAATGTGTATGATCATAGAAGATATATTCAGTGTTTCATTAAGTGATAAATCAAGTTACAAAACAGTATGTATAGTACAATATGATCTCATTTTTTTGGTTTTGTTTAAAATATTTTCATAAGTTTGTAAGAAATAGACCTGAAAGACATTGTAACAGAATATTGTTACTTACCCCAAATCTCTTTCTTCTTTCTTCTTTGTTCATTGAACTCCAAGTTTGTCCAGGTATTCACCTCTTAGGGAATGTGTCCCCATCCAGAACTGAGCTGAAGACTTAACTCTAAGCCAGTCAAGATAATGCTAGTGATAGTTTTAGGGGCAGCCATGTATCTGATCTTGTTCTGGCCAATAAGATAGGAAGGAGAGTCTGCTGGAGGACTTCTGGGAATGGTTTCTTACCATAAAAAAAAAGAAAGAAAAGAAAGAAAGAAGAAAGAAAGAAGGAAAGAAAGAAAGAAAGAAGAAAGAAAGAAAGAGAAAGAAAAAGAAAGAAAGAAAGAAAAGAGGAGAACGTGGAAGAATTGGAACCCTCATATACAGCTGCTAGGAATGTAAAATGATGCTGCCATGTTGGAAAAGAGTCAGGCAATTCCTCAAAAGGTAAAACACAGAGTTACCATATGACCCAGCAATTCTACTTTTTGATATATACTCAAGAGAGATGAAAACATCTGTCTACACAAAAAGTTATACACAAATGTTCCCAGCAGCATTATGTATGATAGCCAAAACAACCCAAGTGTCCATCAACTGATGAAAGGATAAAGAAAATCCATATAATGGAAGATTATTCAGCAATATAAAGGAATAAAGTACTGATAAATTTTACATGAATGAACCTTGAAAACATTACACTAAGTGAAAGAAGTCAGTCATAAAACACCACATTTTTTATGATTCCACTTACATGAAACATCCAGAATAGGCAAATCTATAGGGACAGAAAGTAGATTTGTTGTTGCCTAGGGTGGGGACTGGGGAGTATATGGGGGGGGGGGAATAGTGAGTGATGGCTAATAGGTGCTAAATTTCCTTTTGTGGGGATAAAATATTCTAAAATTGATTGTGGTGATGGTTGCAAAAATCTGTGAATATACTAAAAACCATTGACTTGTTTATTTTAAACGGGTGAATTTAAAATAAAGCTCTCAATAAAGCTGCTATTTAAAAATTTAAAAACGAGAGAAAGAGGGGCTTCCCTGGTGGCACAGTGGTTGAGAGTCCGCCTGCCGATGCAGGGGACACGGATTCGTGCCCCGGTCTGGGAAGATCCCACATGCCGCGGAGCGGCTGGGCCCGTGAGCCATGGCCGCTGAGCCTGCGTGTCCGGAGCCTGCGCATCCACAGCCTGTGCTCCGCAATGGGAGAGGCCACAACAGTGAGAGGCCCGCGTACTGAAAAAAAAAAAAAAAGAGAGAGAGAGAGAAAAAGATACTTAAAGGAATTCTTTCTTTGTTCCACTACAATCTTTTGGAGCTAGACATTATGTCTGGATGCAGTGCTTGGAACTGTGGAGCTAAAAACAGAAATTGATCCAAATGTTGAGAGTGGTGGAATTATTTATTAAGTTCTTACAATGTAGCAGGTACTGTACTTAACATTTTATATGCATAATATCATTTGTTTCTCACAAAAATATCTGTAAGATGAGTAAAAACTGAGGGCAGAGAGGAAGAGTAACGTACTCTAAGACAGAGCTGATAAAAGGTGGAGACGTGATTGAATATAAGGCCGAGGATTTTTTTTTTTTTTAGTATTTATTTACTTATTTAGGCTGCATCGGGTCTTAGTTGTGGCATGTGGGATCTTTAGTTGTGGCATGCGGGCTCATAGTTGCAGGCATGCGGACTTCTTAGTTGTGGCATGCATGCAGGATCTAGTTCCCTGACCAGGGATTGAACCTGGGCCCCCTGCGTTGGGAGCTCGGAGTCTTAGCCAAGAGGACCACCAGGGAATTCCCTCACATGCGGTTTTAAGATACAGTACAAAGAGATCCTATGTACCCCTTACCTGGTTTCTCCCAATAGTAACATTTTGCAAAACTATAGGAACACTCTCACAACACTGATACAGTCAAGACACAGAATATTCCCTCACCACAAGGATTCCTCATATTGCCTTTTTATAGCCACACACAGTTCCCTCCTGCCTCTATCCCCTCCTTAACCCCTGGCATTAGTAATCTGATCTCCATTTCTATAATTTTGTCATTTCAAGAGTGTTATACAAATGAATTGTACCAAGTGTAACCTTTTTTTGGCCGCGTGGCATGCGGGATCTTAGTTCCTCAATCAGGGATCGAACCCATGCCCCCTGCATTGGGAGTGTGGAGTCTTAACCACTGGACTGCCAGGGAAGTCCCAAATGTAACTTTTTGAGTTCGGCTTTTCCTGCTTAGCATAATTCTCTGGAAGTCCATCCAGGTCATTGTGTGTATCAATATTTTATTTTCTTTCACTGTTGAGTAGTACTCCAAGCTGAGTGGTATTCCATGGATACACCATGGTTTAACTATTCACCTACTTAAGGACATCTGGGTTGTTTCCAGTTTTTAGCTACTACCAATAGAGCTGCTCTAAACATTCATGTACAGGTTTCTGTCTTAACAGAAGGTTTCATTTCTCTGGGATAAATGCACAGGTTTGCAGTTGCTGGGTTGTATAGTGGTTGTGTACTTAGTTTTTAAGAAACTGCCAAACTGTTTTCCAGAGTTCAGAGGCCAGGATTTTAATTACAATATTCTATTGCCTGTAAATGAACTTTAGTAATAGTACCTTTTTTTTAAAAACCCCACAAGTTATTTTTAATTAAAAAACAATATTCGGGGCTTCCCTGGTGGCGCAGTGGTTGAGAGTCCGCCTGCCGATGCAGGGGACGCGGGTTCGTGCCCCGGTCCGGGAGGATCCCACATGCCACGGAGCGGCTGGGCCCGTGAGCCATGGCCGCTGAGCCTGCACGTCCGGAGCCTGTGCTCCGCAACGGGAGAGGTCACAACAGTGAGAGGACTGCATACGCTAAATAAATAAATAAATAAAAATAAAAAACAATATTCACTGGGCCTTTACATATTGGAACACATGTAGCAAAGACTGCTGAGCTACTGGCCTGGGAGGGGCTGAAGTGGTTAGTCTTTTCTCCAGCACATGGTCTCTGGGGTCCCCCAGGTGCCAGGGTCAGTAAAACATGCCCTGGGCTCACCAAGTACACTGGAAGGCCCTGCTCTGCCCTGGTGTGGTTGGAATTTGCCCTTTTCTGAATCAGGGCCCTTTTGAGTGTAAGTAACAGAAATCTGCTAAGCTTTAGACTAAAAAGTGGGGTCAATTATGAAGATACAGGAAGTGCAGCTGAGCAGCGCAAAGGACTGCTAGGAAATAGAAAGTTCCTTAGATCCAATCAGCCAGTCTAGGGGCCAGTCCCATGGTGCAAGCGTGACTGCAGGCAAACAAAATCATTAAGATCTCCGGCTCAGGAGTCCGTTGACTTGGGATGAAATCCTGATTCTACCACTTACAAGCTGTGTGACTTTGGGTAAGTTATTTAACCTCTCAGTACCTCAGTCTTCTTATCTTAAATTGGGGTAATGATAGTATCTAAATTATTGATTTGATATGGGGATTAAAGGAGTTAATCTCTGTAAAATGCTTTAAAATAGTGTCTGGCCTGTAGCCAGTGCCAAGGTTAGTTATTATATTATTATTATTCCAGTATTAAATGAGAAGACTCTTAAACTATAGCACAGTGTCTGGCAAGAGTTCAATAAATGTTAGCTCTTAGTATCATTTTTGAACAATTTTACTGAGATACAATTCGCATACCATACGAGTGTACAATTCAATGGTTTTCAGTATGTTCACAGAGTTGTGCAATCGTCACCACAATAACTTTTAGAACATTTTCACTACTCCCCCCACAAAAAACCCTGCATCATCTCTTAGCCATCACCCCCCAAGCCTCACATCCTCCCAGTCCTAAGCAACCACTGATATAATTTCTGTCCCTCTAGATGTGCCTATTCTGATTATTTCATATAAATGGAACCATACAGTATGTAGTCCTTTGTGATCAGCTTCTTTCACTTAGCATAATGTTTTCAAGGTTCATCCACATTGTAGCATGTGTCAATACTTTGTTCCTTTTTATTGTCAAATAGTATTCCATCGTGTGGGTATATACCACACGTATTCATTTTTATCATTAGTAAGACAACCACAGCCTTGGATTAGGTTCCTATTGCAATTGTAACAAATGACCACAAATTTAGTGACTTACAAACAACAGAAATGTACTCTTTTACAGTTCTGGGAGCCAGAAGTCAGAAATGATGAGTCTTATGGGGTTAAAATCAAGGTTTGGCAGAGCTGATTTCTTTTTTTTTTTTTTTTTTTTTTTTGCGTTACATGGGCCTCTCACTGTTGTGGCCTCTCCCGTTGCGGAGCACAGGCTCCGGACGCACAGGCTCAACAGCCATGGCTCACGGGCCCAGCTGCTCCGCGGCATGTGGGATCTTCCCAGACCGGGGCACGAACCCGTGTCCCCTGCATCGGCAGGCGGACTCTCAACCACTGCGCCACCAGGGAAGCCCAGAGCTGATTTCTTTTGGAGGCTCCAGGGAAAAATTCATTCCTTGCCTCTTCCATCTTCTGGGGGCGGCTTGCATTCTTTGACTTGCTGCCACATCACTCCAATCTCTGCTTTGGTCATCACGTTGCCTGCTCCTCTTTTGCAGTCAAATATTCCTCTATCTCCCTGTCATAAGGATAGTTGTGATTACAGTTAAGGCATGCCTGGATAATCTCTCCATCTCAGTATCCTTAACTTAATCACATCTACAAAGTCTCTTTGGCTATATGTGGTAACATTCACAGGTTCCAGAGATTAGGATCTGCATGTCTTTGGGGACCAATTTTCGACCTACCACACCCCTTGGTTAAAAGTGTCTCTTTCTGGGCTTCCCTGGTGGCGCAGTGGTTGAGAGTCCGCCTGCCGATGCAGGGGACACGGGTTCGTGCCCCGGTCCGGGAAGATCCCACATGCCGCGGAGCGGCTGGGCCTGTGAGCCATGGCCACTGAGCCTGCGCGTCCAGAGCCTGTGCTCCGCAATGGGAGAGGCCTCAACAGTGAGAGGCCCGTGTACCGCAAAAAAAAAAAAAAAAAGTGTCTCTTTCTCTTCTAATAGTAGGAAATAAATCCAGTAATCAATAAAATAGAAATGATGGGCATGTATCTGTGAGAGTGATACCGATTGCTTTTTCACCACTTCTTGCTGAGTGGAAAAGTGACACTATAGTGTAAACCCTTAGCTCTGGAGGGGCAATTTCAGTTTGAAGTGGAGAAAGAGGCAGATTTGGGTGCAGGATCCTAATAAAAACTTATGGAGTGTTTTCCATGTTTCAGGAAATTTACACCTTTTATCTTGAAAAGACAATTTTGTGAGGTGGGCATTACATAGAATAAGGACATTGAAACCTAGCGAGGGTAAGCCATCTGTCCAAGGTCACAAAGACAACAGGCAACAGTGTCAGAATCTGAACCCAGGTCTGTACAATGTGGACACCAAAAGCTCAGACCCTGGCCAAAATGTCAAGCTGCCTCTTGAGAAATAGAGGCTCCCCAGCCTCTAACACATTCTTCTCTTCATGACATTGGCCCTGGGTGGTTGTTAGACCAGAATAACAGCCAGGAGATGTTGTCTACAACTCAAGCACCCCAGTTCAGTCATCTGTGACGTCTCAGGGACCAGAGTTCACAGTCTGTGCTTGACACCGTCATCAGGGCTTTGACAAGCAACATGTTTGTCAGACACGATGTCCTTTCAAGGCTCAACCAAACAGCCCCAGCCTGTCTGCACTGACCAGGAGAACAGGCCCCGGGCTGAGTCACTGCCCAGGTTGTTTCACAACCTGTTTATGCACCGAGGCCTCAGAGGCAGGGAAGGTCACCGTGGGTGGCTAGTGTCTTCTTGAGCTCCTGAACAGAAGGGTGGCTCCCACTGACAGGGGCAAGGAGAGCTTGGCTCACCCTGTGCACCCCCAGTCCTCACCCAGATGTTTCTTCAGTGTCTTCTAGGCTCACTCTTTGACCTTAGGTACAATCCTGAACCAAGGGAAGTTTCGACAAGCCTCAGTTCCTCATCTGTAAAATGGGAAATGTACACATGTTTAAATTATTGTGCACTCGACATGCACCATAAAATTTAATGTTTATAGCAAACCAGTGAGATGCTATTATTTCATTTTACAAATGCAGGTACTGAGCATCAGAGATGTTACAACCCACAGCTAGTTAGCGCAGGGTCAAGAATAGACCCCAGGGGGCTTCCCTGGTGGTGCAGTGGTTGAGAGCCTGCCTGCCGATGCAGGAGACATGGGTTCGTGCCCCGGTCTGGGAAGATCCCACATGCCGCGGAGCAACTGGGCCCGTGAGCCATGGCCGCTGAGCCATGGCCGCTGAGCCTGCGTGTCCGGAGCCTGCGCGTCCGGAGCCTGTGCTCCGCAATGGGAGAGGCCACAACAGTGAGAGGCCCGCGTACTGAAAAAAAAAAAAAAAGAAAAGAATAGACCCCAGGGACTTCCCTGGTGGTCCGAGTCAATGAGATTTCGCCTTCCAATGCAGGGGGTGCGAGTTCCATCCCTGGTTGAGGAGCTAAGATCCCACATGCCTCGAAGCCAAAAAACCAAAACATAAAACAGAAGCAATACTGTAACAAATTCAATAAAGACTTTAAAAAAGACATATATAGGGCTTCCCTGGTGGCACAGTGGTTGAGAGTCCGCCTGCCGATGCAGGGGACGCGGGTTCGTGCCCCGGTCCGGGAAGATCCCACATGCCGCGGAGCGGCTGGGCCCGTGAGCCATGGCCGCTGAGCCTGCGCGTCCGGAGCCTGTGCTCCGCAACGGGAGAGGCCACAGCAGTGAGAGGCCCGCGTACCGCAAGAAAAAAAAAAAAAAAAAAAAAAAAAAAAAGACATATATACATAAAAATATATATATATTTAAAATAAAAGTAAAGAATTGACCCCAAATCTGTATGACTAGAGAGCTTGGGTTCAGAAGGAAATACCAAGAGTCAAGTCTGGCCACTGTTCAGGGATTGACATTCTATGCTGACTCGTTTAGGCAAGTCCCTTCTCACTGGGCTCACTGGGCCTTGGTTTTCCCATCCATTCTGTGGGGTGAGGGAGAGGGAGCTGATCCCTTTTTCTGTTTTGGCTGCACCACTCGGCTTGCAGGATCTTAGTTCCCTGACCAGGGATCGAACCTGGGCCCTGGCACTGAAAGCACTGAGTCCTAACCACTGGGAATTCCTGGAGTTGATCACTTTTAAGTCTATGATCCTATGCTTTCATGTCAGCAGGGCTTTCCCTAAATCACCCCTTGGGCATGGTCTCTTTCCTGAACAGCCCATTCTGGGGGAAGAGCAGACAACAGTGGTGAAGGAGTCTTCCAACTTGGAGATTTCTCAGAAAAGTCTCAGCTCTTGCTTACAATTTTTTCATGACTTCCATTGAGCCATGTCCACATCCGTAAAACTGGGATGACCATAGTACCAGCAATCCAGTCACAGTACATACCACTGTGCTAGGTGTGTCAGATACATGTCTCTTTATCTTCATAGTGGCCATAGGAGAGGATGTCACTGCTTGAGGTCATCAGCTTATAGGAAGTGGAGTTGGCATCTCAGCCTAGGTGGGGTATGTCTGCCTCCTTCTCCTTTGCCACACTGCCCCTCCTCTTACCTCTTACGCCTGATGGTGGGAGACTGGACTGAAATGAATGAAAAATATTTGATGACCTTTACATTGCTGTGCACATGTGAACTATTAGGAGTCATTACTAGTTTTCTTTTTCACATTTTAGTGGGGACTGGGACCTGAGTCTTCCACCATTTTTGCATCCACAAAGAATGCCAAGGTGGGACTTTCTATGGGTTCTTGGTGTGTAATTGCTGACTAATACAAGTCTATTCATGAAGGACAAATGGGTGAATCAATCAACGATACTGGCCAAGCAGGAAGGACAACAATGTCCTTGGGAATTAGCTCCCTAGTTGACTTGGTCATTACCAAGGACCCTGTGCCCACTTCCTCCTTCATTTATTCTCAGCTTTTCTCTGCCATTATGATTTTTGTCATTGCCACAGTCTCACTCTTTCCCCCAAGGGAATGGGAAGACCGAACCCTAAGAGCAAGTAGAAAAGCCAGTGACACACAATTCCTTATCAGTTCACCTATTCTGACCTCCATTCTCACTTCCTTCCCACCTGTGGGGGCGTGTCGTAGGGGTCACACACCTGTCTTGTCACCCCTGACGGCCTCATCCTCCAGCAGGGCTTCTCCTGGATTTCTGTTGTTCTTACTGGGTGTAACATTCTATTCACTCTTCTTTGCTTCCTCATGGGGTTAATTCTCTCTCCTACTCTGTTTTTTGATTTACCAATATTTACTGTGTACAAACCCTGTGGTTAGAGTTGCTTTGACTTTCCAATTTCTCAAAATGGAGAAAGTAACTTTTTCCTAAATATTTGAACTTTTTTCTAAAATATTAGAACTTCTCACAATAAGCAGGAAATGCTCTTGTAACCAGGAAGAAAAATGAAATTTTGTTCATTATTTTAATCAATTTTATTGCGATAGATATACATACAATTCGAACACACCCATTTAAATGTACAGCCTGATGCGTTTTGACGAATATACACACCTCAGTAACCACCACCACAGTTAAGGTATAGAATATTTCCATATTCCAAAAAAGTTCCCTTGTATCTCTTTGCAATCAATCCTTCCCGTTCCTTAATCCAGGCAAGCACAGATCTCATTTATTTCACTATAGATTAGTTTTGTCTGTTTCAGAATATCTTATAAATGGAATCACGAATTATATATTCTTTTGTGTCTGGCTTCTTTCACTCAGAATGTTTTTAGATTTGTCTATCAGTACTTTGTTCTTTTTTTTAATTGCTGAATACTATTGTGTTGTATGAATATATCCCAATTTGTTTATCCATTTACCTATTGATGGACGTTTGGTTTGTTTAAAGCTTTTTTTCTTTTTAAGTAACACACTCTCATCAAAAATTGGGAAAACAGGGACAAATGGAGGGAAAAATAATCTCTGGTCTCATTAACCAAAACCAATTATTCTTAGCATTAGAGTGTTTTGGTTTTTTTCCTCTGTGCACGGATGCTTTGGAGACTATATAGTTAAAATCATATCACACGTAGGATTTTGTAACTGCCTTTTTTTAGTTGACAACATAAGTATTTTTCACATTATTTCTTTTGTAACCATTTTTCATGGTATGTAATGTTCTATCACTAAAATGTAGGCTCTGTCGGGGTATGGATTTAGGTTGTCTTGCATATACTCATAGTCTAAGAGCCCAGGACAATGCCCACCCGGCTTGCGGTACACCCGTAATAAGTATTGACTAAATTGTATGCCACAGCTTGCCTTGCTACGTCCATATAGAGACTTGCCAATTCTCCTTAAAATTTTCATTTGTCCCCTTGTTAATGTTTATGCCCTGCCTCCTCAACCAAACTATTTGAAGGCACTGTCTGAAAATATTTATTACACGCTCAGCACATTGTATGTGCCGTCTGTACTCTTCACAGCAATCCTGTCAAGTGGATCATCTCCCTGTTTTACAGATTAAGAAACAAACTCAGAGAAATTAAGTGACTGGCTCAAGGCCACACACCAGTATGCAGCTGAGTCCAGATATGACCCATGTTTATTCGTTTTTAACCCATGTTTAATAGAGTCCGAATCCCACAATCATAACTGGAATAGTTAAAATTATTATTGATACTTGCTATTTGCCAAGTGTATCAGTCCATTCTCATGACAACCGTAAAGGGAAGTACTAGTTTCTCCCCATTGGAGAAATGAGAACATGAGCCTCACAGAGGCAAAGTACGTTGCCCAAGCTTACATGGCTAGACAGTGACAGGATTTTAACCCAAGTAGCCTGACGCCAAGGCCCATCTTAAGTGCTAAGCACTAGTGTGTTTACCCAGGCCCTTTTGCTCCTCCATGGAGCTCCCTTGGGCTTCTTTATCTCCTCTGGGCTGTACACAGAGTGTTCCCCCAGGAAAGGTTTGAGTTGATAGTGTATATGATGGCATATGATCCTCTGACCTAAAGAAGGGGTTAATGATGATGAATCTTAAGGGACCAGAAACAAAACCTTTTACTTCCAAAGATACCACATGGCAGACTCACAATTCTCGCAGCTATGAGACTGGAAGGACACCACCTGCTTCAGAAGGCAGGTGTGAGGAGTAAATGAGTGATCCAGATTCACAGAAAGTGCTTACCCCAGAGCCTGGTACGGTACCCAGTAAGCCCACACTAAAAGTGAGCTGTTCAAGGGCCTCTGTCTAGGAAATTCGAGACCCAGTGGGTTAATTATCCTCAGATAGAAAACAACACTGACTTCCCCAGACAGACCTGAGAGGGGAGAAACCCAAACAGACAGTTACAGTTCAGCTAAAATAGAGCTAATCTTTAATCTTTTATGGATATGTGTAATACATTAACTATTATAACCTATCCCCTTGAGGCACCTCGACACCTGGTCAACCAGAGGCTGGGGTTGGGTTGGCTGGGCTAAGTGGAAAGGAGCAAGTAAATAGGCCAATTACCCTTTTGCAACAGACTTTCTTAGGTCTCCGCCTTGAGATTAAGAGGATGAAATGGCTGATGCTGCCTGTCTTATGAGGGTGGGGTAGGAAGGTGAACCCTTGAGTCAGCAGCCAATGAAGAATACTAGGCACAAAATAACCTGGGGTGTTTTACATGTCTCTCTGCAAACCAAACTCCTTAAGAGCCAGAATTGTATTATTTGTTATATGTCATTGGGTGTTTGCTCATGATGGTTACTATTAATAATTGTGTTGGGGTTTTCATAATAGGAAAAAAATCCAAAGGTGAAGCATTACTAAGGCTAGGTGTCTCTATGAATTATGAAATTGTAAGTTTCAACTACCATATTTTTTCAACTCTAAGATGTACTTTGTGTCCATGTTTATCAGGCTTTGTCTTATAATACATATGTACATGTATACAGAGGTGTTTCTCAACTGCCTGGAACTCTGTTTTTAAGTAAATGCTGTGGCTTAAGAGTGGCTAGTGGTCAAGAATTGAGGTGATATAACAGTTCAATCTCCCACTCCAGGCAAGAATTCTTTCTACCATAATCTCTGCTTCAATGTTTCCACTGGAAAGGAGTTTACTTCTCATCCAAGCAGTCCTTTTCATTACTAGACATCATCACAATGACCAATTGTTCCTTACATGGAGCCGAAATCTGTCTCCCTATGACTTCTACCCAGCATTTCTAGTCCTGTCCTCTGGAACTACACAAAATTAGTTAAATTTTTCTTAGGATGCAGAGTGGCTTAGGACTGTAAGCAAAATCTCTGGAGGCAGACAATCTGGGTTTTAATCCTGACTCTACCAGTTATTAGCAAGTAACTTAGTTTCTGTTCCCTCAAGTACCATTGTTGTGAGGTTTAAATGAGATAAATATGTACAAAGTATCTGGCACCTGGTGCTCAATAAATGTAAACTACTCTTCTCCCCTCCTCTTCCCCTGGCTTTGTTATAATTTTATATACTTTAAGATAGATGTTATGTTCCACACTTCCAAGTCTTTTCCAAATTAAATATTTCCCAGTTCCTAAACCATTCTCCTCATGATAACTCTGATTCATCGCATACCAACAACATACAGTATGTGCCAGGCACTGCCGAAGGCCTAAGAGCTTAAATAACTTGCCTAGGGCCACATAAGCAGTAGCCAGGATTCAAACCTAGATCTGTCTGGCTCTAAAGCCATACCTTCAAATCTAGATCCCATAGCAGTGTTGTTCAATAGAATGTAATGTGAGCCACATATGCAATTTTTCATATACTAGCCCCATTTTAAAAAATAATGAGAAACAGGTGAAATTAAATTGAATAATAATTTAATAATATTTTATTAAACCCTAGCTATCAAAATATCATTTGAACCTGTAATCATATATAAAATTATCAAAATATTTCACATTTTTTTCATAGTAAGTCTTCAAAATCCAGTGTGTATCTTACACTGATAGCTTATCTCAGTTTGAACAAGCCACATTTCAAGTGCTCGTGGCTGTAAACTGGTAAGCAGGCGGTGTGTCACCTAGCCAAATGTGTTGTGAAGAAAAATACAGCAGGGTATGGGGGAAGACAGGGCAGATAGTGGATTACAATTTGAAATACATGATCACGGAAGGCCCCCCTAATAAAGATTTGAACAGAGACCAAAAGGAAACAAGGGAGTGAATCCTGCAGTTCAGTGGAAAGGAGAGCTCCAGGCAGACTGCACAACAATTAAGATGGGAGCGTCCTTGACATGTTCTAGTAAGAGCAGAGTAGATGGGGCGGGGGCAGGCACAGATGGAGATGGTCAGAGAGGTAACAGGTGATGAGGGCGGATCGTGTAGGCATAATGAGGGCTTTGGCTTTTACTCTGAATGGAGGAATAGCATGAACTTATGAGGATGCTGGAGACAATTAGGTTGAAAAGAAACAGTTATACCTTTTCCAAAGGGCTATGCAAATAGGAAGCAGCCATTCCTGGGGAAACACTAGTTTGTAACACTAAGGTTGATATCCTAGCATTGCAGATAACACAGGGGTAGATCTATTTAATTTCTATCAGGCCATTCTAGAAAGCCGAGTGTGCGCTCCAAACCATGTTGATGGTCTGCAGTTCTGATGAAGACTGGCCAAGAGCTAGTCTTACTCCTTTGAGCCCAGCCTAGTGATGGGTTAGGAAACATGTATGGACTTCTCTCCTCCTTTGATGCCGCTATTTGTAATAATTGGGGAACTTAACTTTGGAGAAAGAGCCCATGAATTCAGAAGGTAGCATGGTAAAGAGATAGGTTTCTGAATGAAAGAACTGAATTTGAATCTGAGTTCTGCCATTTGCTGGCGATTTGGCTTTGGGCAAGTCTCTTTACCTCTCTGAACCTCTTTTTCCTCCTCTGTAAAGTGGAGATGGTAATATCTACCTTTTAGCAGTATTTGACATATTTACACACATATAAATTTGTGTATATTAACTGTTCAATAATTGGTAGTTATTGTGATGTGTTCAACAAAATTTCTGAACACCCGCTACATGTTAAACACATTGTTATAGAATGTTTTTGTCCCCCTGCCAAATCCTTACATTGAAACCCTACTCCCCAGTGTGACAGTATTAGGAGGTAGGGCCTTTGGAAGTGGTTAGGGTTAGATGAGGTCAAGAGGGAAGGGCCCTCATAAATGGGATTAGTGCTCTTATAAGAGTCCTGAGGGAGTTTGCTTTGCTCTGGTTTTCACCATGTGAGGATACAAGAAGTTGGCAACCTGGCAACCCCCAAAAGGGCTCTCACCAGAACCCAACCATGTTGGCACCCCAACCTCAGACTTCCAGCCTCCAGAACTGTGAAGAATAAATTTCTGTTGTTTATAAGTCACCTTGTTTATGATATTTTGTTATAGCAGCCTGAGCTAAGATACACATATATATAAAGAAAATACATGATTCCTCCCTTCAAGATGTTTATAATCTATCTAGGGAGATGAGATATGCACAAAATATATTCAATAAGATAGAATGTGTTTGCTCAAATGAGAAATATAAAGTGGAATAATAGTAGCTACTATTTATTGATTGCGTACAATAAGCCAGGAACTATGCTAAGTGGTTCATAAATATCTCATTTTATTTTTGCAACCTCCCTCTTAGAAAGTACTATTTTTAACTCTATTTTATAAAAAAGGAAGCTGAGGCTCAGAGAGGGGAAGTGCATTGCCCAAGGTTGCACAGCTGGGTACTGGCAAAAGACAGAAGTGAGTTCCATCCTAAGCTCCAGGCCTCACATCCTTATCACAGAAACCCATCCCTATAACTCCTAAGCCTTGTCCAAGTTTTACCATATTGTTTGCCCATTTATTACCCATTATTATTCTTTTAATTTAATGCTACTTTTCAAATGCCAGCTATAATTTGGGCAAATGTTATAGGAATGTTTTCAAAAATGTGAATGAGTGGGAGATAGTGTGGGTTACAGCAGGGGAACTGGAGTGAGAAGGGGCTGTATAGTGTAGAAATTAAGAGCATGGGTTCTGAAGTCAGCGGCTTAAATTTGTATCCCAGCCTCTCAACTCTCTCTGGTGTTATTTTACATTTTGTTGCCTAAGTTTCGCCATCCATAAAATTACCGTAATTATACTCGGGTCATAGGGCTGCTATGAAGATCAACTTTAAATTTCTGACACTTTGTTCATTAAGGATTTTTTTTTGCATTAAATTTGTAAAATATTGTATTAAAAATTTTTTATTTGTTACTGAGTTTTTTGGTGCCCCCTTAAATTTTTTCGCTCCAGGAGAGTGCCTCAATCACCTCACTCTAGCTCACTCTTTGCCTGCATTTTATGTGCTTGAACATAAGCAGCGTTCAATAAATATTCATTGAATTTACTTACCTCCCAATATTTTTAAATTGAGGTAAAATAAACACAGAACAGTGAACAAATACTAAATGTATTACTGAGCCCCCCCAATTGTTCAGAACAGTTTGCTAAGCAGTAAAAGCTGTCTTTCCTTTTTATCTTCACGTACCCAACCAAAAGAAGTTTTGTTTTACAACAATCTCTTCTCTTTTTCTGCAGCTCTCTTCCCCAAGCTCTCTTTTCCCCCTGTCAGTTCAAGAGATTTCCTGGACGTCTCCAGGTCGTCACACCAGAAAAAAATAAATATTTTCCTGGAGGACGGCCTATGACGTCAAGGCTCCCTGTAACTCCCAGACGAACGTTCGAAAGAAAGCCGCCAGTTTCTCCGAAGCATCGCAGTTTGCGCATGCGCTTCTGCTTGCCGGACAGCAGAGGTGATTTTTATGCCCTCTCGGCACCCTTACGTCGCGGAGTGGTGGTGTTAGAGGTTTGAGCGACGAAAGCTTTTTGCCGGAAGTGGGAAGAGAAAAGGGAAGTCTCGCCCTCTCCCGGGGTCTTCAAGTTTACGGCTGGGGGCTAATTGTCGCTAAAAAGCTCAGAGGTGCTCGGGTGGATACAGTGCCTCGCTTTGCGAGAAGAGGCTAGAACGCGCGCTGAGGTGCGTTTTTAGTGTAAGTGGGCACGCGTTGACGCTGGCTTAAGAGGACCTAAATCATCAATTAAAAGAACTTCCGCCTGGCCAGCTTTAAAAGGCGTTTGACTCAGAGAGGTGGAACGCATAGATTTTAGTCTGGTCTAGGTTCTGCCACCGACCTACTGTGTGTCCTTGGGCTCCTCCCCAAGTCTCAATATCCTAATCTATAAATTGAAGCGTAGACAAGATTCTTTAAGTCACCTTTCAATCCGTCTATTATTGCAGGTCCATTTTGTCGTCCGAGCAACAAAGCCTTGGGGGTTAAATATCGTTGGCCCCGTTTTAGAAGGAAGACATTGAGTTCCAGGGTGAGAGACTTAGTTATTGCACAGAAAACGGTTAGAGATTTTAGACCTTGAGACTAAAAGATTATGCTGTAACTCCATGATCAGGCCTCCTTTGTGTATTTCTGTATCATCAGTTCCTGAAACTGGCCTATAGCAGTTACTCAAAAAGTTTTGAATGGATGGATGAATGAATCTTTTCATGTCAAGGCCAATGACCCAAGCAGATCTGGTGTCTCTCCACCTCTCTGATGTATTAACAAGTATAACTCTTCTCCAGGTATATCCTGTGCTTTACTTGACGGGGGACTCCGAGTCCAGTTCCGTCGTTTTCAACTTAAACAGGTAACATGGAGGCACCTCCAGTCACCATGATGCCTGTCACCGGGGGCACCATTAACATGATGGAGTACCTGCTGCAGGGTGAGTGAATCAGGGAACTTATTTTCCTCTTTTCTGTTCAGCTTCCGCGGAGATGAGACGCTGTTCTACAAAGGCAGCCTGCATAATTTCTGGCACCTTTTTTTTTTTTTCCAATTTACCCTTAATTATGGTCACAAATACATAACATTAAATTTACCATATTAAACATTTTTAAGCATACAGTTCAGTAGTGTTAAGTATTTCACATTGTTGTTTAGCCGATCTCTAGAACTTTTTCGTCTTTCAGAATTGAAATTCTATTCCCATTAAACACTAATTCCTCCTTTCCCCTCCCTGCAGCCCTTGGCAACAACCTTTCTACTTTCTGTTTCTAATTTTGACTACTTTAGATAACCTCATATGAGTGGAATCATTACAGTATTTGTCGTTTTATCACTGGCTGATTTCACTTAGTATAATGTCCTCGATGTTAACCCATATTGTAGCATGTGACAGGATCTCCTTTTTAAAGGCTGAATAATGTTCCATTGTATGTATGTACCACATTTTCTTTATCCATTCATCTGTCAGACATTTGGGTCGCTTCCACCTCTTGGTTATCGTGGATAATGCTCAGTGAACATGGATGTGCAAATATCTCCTCAAGATCCTGCTTTGAATTCTCTCAGATAAATATCCAGAAGTGAGATTAATGGATCATATGGTAATTCTATGATACTGTTAACTAGCTCCATTTTATAGATCAGGAAATAGAAGTGAAGTAAATTTCCCAGATGAGAAAACTCAAGACCCAGAGGGGGTAATGATTTTCAGGATGTCATACAATGTTTAGTGCAAGAGTTTAGACTTTAATTCAGATCATCCATTTAGTAACTCACTGTGAACAAAATAGGGTTGTTAATTTTCACTCCTCAAGCTGCGCCTCCTTCAGTCTTTCCCATCTCAGTAAGTGCCACTGTCATTCACCAGTTGCTTGAGCCATGCATTCAGGAGTCAATGTCCATTTTTTGCTTTACCCCCACATGTAGTCCATTTCTAATCCTATTCATTTTACTTCCAAAATATGTATTAAATAAGTCTTTTCTCAACCTGCAGTACCACACCCTGGTTTATCATCCTTTGCCTGAACTATTTTAGTAACCCTGTACTTATTACATTGCTTCCACTTTTTTTTTTTCATTGCTTCCACTTTTGATCATCTTTCTCTTCTCACACAACAGCTAGTAGTCTTTTTTAAAAAATTGTTTTAGTATTAAAAATATTCAAACATAAAGTAGATACTAATATAATGAACACTCCATTTCTGTCATCTAGATTTCAGTTTCTGTCATTTTGCCATATTTGCTTTCTCTTTTTTCTTTTGCTATTTTTAAAGACAGTTTCAGGGACTTCCCTGGTGGTCCAGTGGTTAAGACTCCGCGCTTCCACTTCAGGGGGTGCGGGTTTGACCCCTGGTTGGGGAACTAAGCTCCCCCATGCCTTGTGGCCAAAAAAATTTAAAAAAAAAACGACAGTTTCAGATCTCATAACATTTTACCCCAAAACATTTTCAGTATGCGTCTCTAAAAAATAAAAAGCAAGGATATTTTCCTTCATAACCCCAGTACCATCATTATTATATAAAAAATTAACAATGTATTTTTAATATCATTTAATATCTAGTCCATATTCAAAAGTTTCCCCCTGTCTTGCCCTCACAATGTGTTTTGTATCCAGGATATAATCATGTTTCATGCAATACATTTGATAACTGTGTCTCTTAAGCCTCTTTTAACTTGGACCAGTCTCCCCTCATTCCCACTTTTTTTCCCATGACCATGTCTTGTTGAAGAGTCTATACCAGTTTTCCTGGAATGATCTTTTTAAAATGTAAATCCAGTCATCTCTTTCCCTGTTGTGTGGAGAATAAAGTGTGGAGCTAATAGCTTCCCAATGGCCTTAGAATAGAATACAGCCTTTAGCATGAGCTGTACATAAGACCTGTGTGCTTTGGCCCATCCCAAATCCTCAGTTCATTATCATCTTCCATCTTGCTTACCACGCTTCAGCCACACTGATATCCCTTCATTTCTTTGAATTCCCCAGGCCCTTTCCTACCTCTGGGCCTTTGCACTTGATTCCTCTGCCCTTATACTTTGTTCCAGCCCTTCCAATAGCCATTTTATTTTTATCCCTCCGTCCTCAGCTCAGTTGTCCTTCCCTTTGAGAGACCTTCTCTTGACTACTCCAAGCCCTCAGAGAGGTCTCCTCTTCTCCACCCCCATCAGTTCCTCTCTCCCCTCTCCCTTTTATTTCCCTGTATTTCTGTTTAATTGTTTACTTATTTATTTTTGTTTCCCCCACTAAACTGTAATCTCTGTGAGGGCTGGACCCCCTACTTCCTAGCATGGTGCCTGGCACAGTATTCAGTAAGTATATGTTGAAGGAACCAGCACTTACAAAGCTCCTTAAATGTTTGAAGTATGAAAAAACACATGTCTGACACTGTCCTGAATGTAGGACACAACGTATCCAATGTAGGACTCATTCCTTGCTCCCATCGTCATCTGTCCTATGATTACAGGGACCTGATCTGTTGCTTTCCCTCCAGCACTACCCATTTCCAAACATGTAGTCATTTGAGTCCCCCTGTCAGTATTTACCATAGTTACAGTAGTATATTTTTATTTACTTTAACAGATGTAGTCAATAAATGAATATGTTCCTAGCATTGGAGTAAGTATCAGCAGTAGAGGAAGAAAGATGTTAAAAAGTCAATACATAATTGATATATTGAAATATGACTAAAAAGTTGAGGCGCTAATGCTAAAAAGTAAAGCAGGGAAGCGGAAAGAGATTGGAAGGAGATAATGCTATTTTATTTAGGGCAATGAGAAAAGAGATCTCTGATAAAGTGACATTTGAGCAAAGATCTGAACAAAGTGATGGGGTGAGATATGCAGGTGTCTGAGAGCAGAACATTCTAGGCATAGGGACTAAGGGAAGGGCTCTGAAGAGAAATACAGTGTCAAACGCTTAGCATTTTTAGGAAACAGCAGGAAAATCACTGTGGTTGGAGAGAGTGATCTGGGAGATAGTAGAAGGAAATGATCAACATCAGGTAGCAGAGACCACAATTTATAGGGCCTTGTAGACCGTGGTAAAGAATTTGGGATTTATTCTGAGTGACATGGGAAGCCATTGGAGGGTTCTGAGCAGAGAAGTGTCATTATCTGCCTTATGTCCTAAAAACCAGCTGGCTGTTGTATGGAGGAGAGAAGAAAAAAGCGAAGATAGAAGCAGGGTATTGCAAAGACCAAGCAAGAAATGATGGAGTCTTGGACTAGGTGGAAATGATTGAGTGAACTGGATTCTGCATATATTTAAAAAATGCAGAGTGGATGTAGGATGTGAGAGAAAGAAAGGAGTCAAAGCTGATTATGTGGTTTTTGGTTGAGCAGCTGGAAGCAGAGAGTTGCCATTTACTATGACGGGGAAAACTGCAGGAGGAGTAAGATTGTGGAGGAAAAATCAACAGGTTGATATCGAACATGTAAAGATGAAGATGTCTTAGGCATCCAAGTGGAGAAGTTAGGTAGACAGTTGGATGTATGAGTCTGTAGTTCATGAGATATAAATATGGTAGTCCTCAGAGCATAAATGATACTTAACACCATAGGGCTGGGCTTCCCTGGTGGCGCAGTGGTTGAGAGTCCGCCTGCCGATGCAGGGGACACGGGTTTGTGCCCCAGTCCGGGAAGATCCCACATGCCGCGGAGCGGCTGGGCCCCGTGAGCCATGGCCGCTGAGCCTGCGCGTCCGGAACCTGTGCTCCGCAGCGGGAGAAGCCACAGCAGTGAGAGGCCCGCGTATCGCAAAAAAAAAAAAAAAAAAAAAAAAAACAAACCATAGGGCTGAATTAGGTCACCGAGGGAGGAAGAGATTTTTGATAGAGACGAAGACCAGGATTGAGTCTTAGGATCCTCCAATATTTTGGGAAGATGAAGATCCAGCAAAGATGACTTAAAAGGAATGGTCAGTGAGTTAGGTGAAGAACCAAGAGAGACTTGTGTCCCAGAGGCCAACGGAAGAATAGATTTCAAAATGGGTATAATATAACAACCATGTGAAATGCTGCCAGGAGGAAGAATAAGATGAGAACAAAGGACAGTGTATTTTTCTGAAGCAGTTCATTCTCTTTTACTTAAATATATTACATAAAAAGGAAATGTTATATTTTTTCTATCAATGGAAAACTTTTGTTTTCTGAGACTAGAAGATAAGTTTTTAAATAAATGACAAAACAGTATTATTATTCTAGGTAGATACTGTTGCCTGTTAAGGCCCAAAGCCCGCTGGAGGTTAGCATTGTTAGAGAAGGCCTAACTATTCTAGTACCAAATAAGACAATGCAAAAAATTGAAAAGGGATTAACTTGTTATATAATATCTTGGCAGTATAACCCCTCTAAAATCTCATATGTTGGGCCTGTGCTTTACAAAACACTGCACTAAGCTGCTCTGATTTTTCATTTAAGTTTTTTCAATCTTTTGCTATTTCCATTACCCAGAATGAAAGATGGGACTCAATGGTACTTTTTTCCTTCTTCAGGAAGTGTTTTAGATCACAGCTTGGAAAGCCTCATCCACCGCCTTCGTGGTTTGTGTGACAACATGGAACCGGAGACTTTCCTTGACCATGAGATGGTATTCCTCCTTAAGGGCCAGCAGGCCAGTCCATTTGTTCTAAGGGCTCGACGCTCTATGGATAGGGCAGGGGCACCCTGGCATCTGCGCTACCTGGGACAGCCAGAAATGGGAGACAAGAACCGCCATGCCCTGGTGCGTAACTGCGTGGACATTGCAACATCTGAGAACCTTACTGACTTCCTGATGGAAATGGGCTTCCGCATGGACCATGAGTTTGTTGCCAGGGGACACCTGTTCCGTAAGGGCATCATGAAGATCGTGGTGTACAAGATCTTCCGCATCTTGACACCAGGGAACACAGACAACACTGAGGCCTTGTCACTCTCCTACCTTGTGGAACTAAGTGTTGTTGCACCAGCTGGGCAGGATGTGGTGTCTGATGACATGAGGAACTTTGCAGAGCAGCTGAAACCTCTGGTTCACCTAGAGAAAATAGACCCCAAAAGGCTCATGTGACAAGGCAGTCTGTCCACCACTGGGGCTTGTCCTCAGCTGTTACAAAAAAAGAAGATGTTATAATTGCCCTATTACACCACTGCCAGCCAGGCATTCTTCCCTCAGGAAGGAGGACAATGAGAACTTAGTTGGTTCTTTGCACTGTTTTCCTCATATGGCCAGTTCACTTTTGTGACAGCCTTTCTAAATTAAAGGCTAAGGATGACATGGAGAATCTAGATAATCCCTCTGCATAAAGAGGGGAAACTGGAATAAAAAAGCTTTGGGGAATAAAAATCTTTTAATTGTTTTACCATTTGTGTGTAAGGTTTGTAAAACAGAAACTGAGTTTGTATTGTGCAGTAATAAAGGCTATAAAGAGAAATGTCAATCATTCTGATTCTTTACTCCATTACCCTGCTAATTTGGGATGGACTCATCAATTGGAGCAAAAATATGACAGTTTTTTGTTTTAATTTTGATAGAGATGATAGTTTTTACCTTTCATAAAAGTAGCACATATTTGTTATTGAAAAAAATTTTAATTCAGACAAAAATAAGAAAAATAACCTGTAATCCTGTTATTCAAAGAGATGTACTATTTTTGTTTTATATCCTTCTAGTCTTTATTTTTGGAAATTTACATATATGAGATATATTTATTTTAGAAAAATATTGTATATATACTGCTTTGTAATTTCCTTTTTGTGTTTAATTTATCATTAACATCTTTCCGAGACATTAGGCATCCGGGACAATGTTTTTCTGGGGTTTTTTAAAGTAATTTATTTGGTTGCTCCTGGTCTTAATTTCAGCAGGCATGTTACTTAGTCGCAGTTCCAGGGCTCCTTAGTTGCGGCACGTGGGCTCCTTATTTGCAGCAGGCAGACTCCTTAGTTGTGGCATGTGAACTCTTAGTTGCAGCATGCATGTGGGATCTAGTTCCCCTGACCAGGGGTTGAACCTGGGCCCCTTGCATTGGGAACATGGGGTTTTATCCACTGTGCCACCAGGGAAGTCCCTCTTCTGTTAAAAAAAAATGTTTTTTTGTTATTACTATGTGTCAGTGCTATCCTGAGTGCTTTAGGTATGTTTACTAATTTAATCCTCGCAACAGACCCTTTTTTTTTTTGCGGTACGCGGGCTTCTCACTGTTGTGGCCTCTCCCGTTGCGGAGCCTGTCCGGACGCGCAGGCTCACGGCCATGGCTCACGGGCCCAGCCGCTGCACGGCATGTGGGATCTTCCCAGACTGGGGCACGAACCCGTGTCCCCTGCATCGGCAGGCGGACTCTCAACCACTGTGCCACCAGGGAAGCCCCAACAGACCCATTTTTTACAGGGAAACTGAGGTGCAGAGAGAGTAATTAGCTTTCCCTGAGCTATACAGCTACAAATTAGAAGAGCTTGTATTTAAATACTGATAATTGTAACTGCTATTTGTATCCTATCATTTGGATTTTCCGTAACTTAATTGATTCCCCTACTTTGGGAATTTTAGTTTGATCCCAATTTTTTGCTTTTATAAACTGTCCTGTGATGCTAGTGTTTTTAATTAAATTTCTGTTGTCATCCATGATGATTCTTTAGGATAAATTCTAGGGAACTGCTGAGTCAAAGAGTGTGCCTTGTTTTAAGTCTTCCACCATGCATTGCCAGATACCTTCCAGAAATGTCCCAGTTTTCACTCCTACCAGTTTTCCAACACAATTGCCAAAGGTGGGTGTGACGGTGAAAACTTATTTTTCCCATTTGATGATAAATGGTGACTGGTTTTAATTTTCTTTTAAAAATACTCATCAGTGAGGTTTAAATTTTTATATGTTTATTGGACTTTTTTTTCTTATGTGAATTCCCTTTTCTTCATTGTCTTTATTAATTTGTAAACAGCTTTTATATAATTTCCCATTTATTATTTGACTTTTAATGGATTTTTAAAAATAACAGTTCGGAGCGGGGTAAATGTTGATCATTTTAATACTTACAGAGTTTTGTTTTTTTTTTAATTTGGGGCTGTGTTGGGTCTTTGTTGCTGCACGCGGGCTTTCTCTAGTTGTGGCGAGTGGGGGCTACTCTTCGTTGCAGCGCACGGGCTTCTCATTTCGGATCATAGGCTCTAGGCGCGCGGGCTTCAGTAGTTGTGGCACGCAGGCTCAGTAGTTGTGGCTCGAGGGCTCTAGAGCACAGGCTCAGTAGTTGTGGCACACGGGCTTAGTTGCTCCACGGCATGTGGGATCTTCCCAGACCAGGGCTTGAACCCGTGTCCCCTGCATTGGCAGGTGGATTCTAAACCACTGTGCCACCAGGGAAGCCCACTTGTAGAGTTTGGCCTTTAAAAAATTTTTGGTCACTCAAAATTTTCATTTTCTTCTGGAACCTCCACTGAGATAATACCCCAGTTGAGGTATTACATTGGATAGATCATAATTCTCTTTGGACCTTGGTTTGCCACTCGAAAGATCATATGAATACTCTGTTAAGAGGTTTTGGGCAAGTAACAGAAAACTTATCCAAAGCTGCCTTAAACGGTAAGGATGGTGTTATCTCATTTAAGGGTAAGTTCAAAGATAGGGTAGCTTCCAAGTTGGCTAGCTGGTTATTTCTCTGGCTCTGGGATCCTTTTCTTGGCTTTCCCTTGCATATTTTCAAGATAGCTTTTACCCCCTTCAGTTGCAGATTTCATGAGTAAATCTTGTTCCTCCTTTCATAGCATATTAGCAGGATGATTCAAGCAAGGCCCCTTTCTTATTTTGTAGTCTTCCACTTTATTCCTAAACTCTACTCTCATTCTATCCTATAGGCACCCATTCTGATCTGTTCAATATATGTCTGTCATGCTTGTCTTGTAAAATATGTAGAGTTATGTATGTTCAATCCACATAAATGATATTATGCCATAAATGTTCCATTTTGGGACTTCCCTGCTGGCTCAGCCATTAAGAATCCACCTGTCAATGCACGGGACACGGGTTCAAGCCCTGGTCTGGGAAGATCCCACACGCTGTGGAGCAACTAAGCCCGCAAGCCACAACTACTGAGCCCGTGTGCCACAACTACTGAAGCCCGCGCACCTAGAGCCGGTGCTCCACAACAAGAGAAGCCACGGCAATGAGAAGCCCGTGCACCACAACAAAGAGTAGCCCCTGCTCGCCGCAACCAGAGAAAGCCTGCGTGCAGCAACAAAGACCCAACGCAGCCAAAAATAAATAAATAAATGTTCTTTCTCTTACTTTTAAAAATTATTATTGTTTTTGTGATATTCTCTTGTTGCTATACGTAAACCTAACTTACAACTTTGAACTTGCATATGCTTTCATGTTAACAGTAATAGTAGTACTTAAATAGTGCTTAACTCTGTTTCAGATGGTTTAAATGTTTTAACTCATATACTTCTCGCAACAGCCCTATGAGGTAGATATTATTACTCCCATTTTGTAGATAAGAATGAGGCACAGATTACTCAAATTTTTACTTCTATTGTAAGTGGTGGAGGCCGAATTTCAACTCCAGCGGTCTAGCTCCAGATTCCACGTACATAACCACTGTGCATCCACCATGTTTTACTCATTCACTCTTTTGATGATAGAACTCTAGATTGCCTTCAACTCTCTATTACTGTTAAAATTGCAAAAATAGAGACTTCTCTGGTGGTCCAGTGGTTAAGACTCCACGCTTCCACTGCACGGGGCATGGGTTCAATCCCTGGTCAGAGATCTAAGGATCCCGCATGCCATGCTGCACAGCGGCAAAAAAAAAAAAAGCAAAAATAAGCAAGTTTGTATACTGACGTGAATATTCCTCTGAACTATGCAATTGGGCATGTTCAATTTGCCAAAAATGGCCAGGTTACTTTTCAGAATGGCTGTGCTAATTCCTATCACCAGTACACAAGAACTCATAACCACCAGTCTTCGGTGTTAGCATCTTTCTCATTTTTTCCAGTTTTCTTTTTCTTTTTTTATGTTTTTGTATATGGCAAATTATTTAAGTCAATAAATTTGTAAGGAATTTCACACATTCTGATTCCTTCCACTGCCGATCACCGTAGTTCCTCCAGTGTCTGAGTCATACTCTTCAAGACAGCCCTTTCAAAAAGAATTTTTGCTCAGTCCACAGTTGTCATGTCAGTCAGTCAGTCTCCCATTCTTTTAGTTGGGCTTCTTTGATCTCCAATGGAATATGGACATACTTCAAAATTCCCCACCTGTGATCTTTGGGATCCAATTTCCTCAAGCAATTTACTTTTGGACCATGTTTAGGATCAGAGGAAATGGATCTGCCTGCTTCTGAATTTTAGACACCCTCTAAACATGCATTAAGTTCAAATCATATTCACTCCTAAGCTATCATAGCTTAGAACAGTACAGATCGTTGAGATATGCCAATACCTTTTTAAAGTCCAGACACTGTGTTCTCAAGATAAAAGCCTAAAAAAGGAAGTCATCTTTGTTTCATGTCAACATTAGAGTACTAAATCAGCGTAGCTGATAATTTCCCACATATCTCAAGCTTTTAAATTATCAATTCTATAGTCCTGGAAGCAACCTTTGTGTTTATCAATACCCCCACCACCTGAATCTGTTTTAGATACCATGTTCCTTCTTATCTGTATCAAAACTCATACTGAACAATGAGTTCTAGGTTGCAAAAGAGGATTTATTTTTGCACCCATCTATAAGTCTTTGTCTACAGATTAACAAAAACAAACGTAAGTGCTATTAATTTTTGCCAGTCTGGTGGAAGTAAAGTGGCAGCTCTTGGCTGTCTTGATTTGCATTTCTCTGATTATAATTAGATTTGAGCCTTTTCTTTCTTTCTTTCTTTTTTGTATGCTTAGTATGTGAAACTAAGGTATTTATATATCCTTTGCTTATTTTCCTATTTGATTTCCTGTCTTGTTGATTTGTAGGAATACTTTGTATATTCTAGACCTCCTTTTATTTGTTTTAAACACTGCAAATACTTTCTCCCAGTGCCTATTTATATCCTTTGCCTACTTTTTTTAAATTTGATTTCCTGTCTTCTTAGTTTGTAGGAATTGTGTGTATATTCTAGACATTATTCCATGTTTGTTTTAAACATTGCAAATACCTTCTCCCACTCTGCAACCTTCATGTTAACTTTGTGATGTCATTAATTAAGCAGATATCCTAAATTTTGACCTTAGAATTTGGAGTCTTGTTAAGGAAGTCTTTATTTACACCTGGGTAACAGATTTTCCTGTATTTTCTAATATTAGCTTTATAGTTTTAACTTTCACATTTATGTCTTTAATCCATCTGGAGTCCACTTTTAACATAGTTTCAAGTAAAAATTGAGCTTTTTTCTCTATACAGTGAAATCGTTTTTCTATAACTGTCAGAAAAACAATCTTTCCAGTGTTTTGTGATGCCACCTTTATCACATATTAAGTTCCCATGTATATACTTTATTTATAAGCTCTCCATTCTATTCCATTGATCCTTTTCTTTGTTTCAGTGCCAGCAACACAATATTTTTATTACTGTGGCTTTTATTACTGTGGCTTCAGTTCTACCAGTAGGGCAGGTCTCCCTACTTTTATTTCCCTCTGAAAATAGACTTAGCTTTCATAGACCTTTATTCGTTCATATTCATTTTAGAGTGGGTTTTAGTTTCTCAACATTACTACTGGAATTTTTATTGGAATTTCATTGAACACATATAGATTAATTTGGGGGAGAACTGACATCTTTGCATGGAACACTCCCTCACCAGAATTCAATGTGGCAGGCTTCCTTCACCTCTTTCAGGTCTTTGCTGAAACATCAGGAAAGCCTTCCCTGACCATCCTAAATTAAGTAGCACCCTCACTCCTCATCACTCTTTCTTTCTCTTACTTAATCATTTTCATAGCATTTATTACTATCCAACTTTAGATTATTTAATCACTGCTTCTCTGCTAAAGATGTAAGATTTGTGAGGATAGGTGCCCCGTTTTGTTCTCTGCTGCACCCCTAGTACCCAGAACAATGCCTGGTGTATGGTGGCCACTCTGAATATTTGTTAAACAAATGAATAAAATCTTTACACTACTGAAGTTATCTGAATTATGACATTTATTCAGGCCTTCTAATGTCCCTGAATGGAGTTTAGTTTTTTTCCTTGATAAACTTCTTAGGCATTGCTTTGTGGTAAGGGAAGTTTGCCTGCCATTCCAGTAAACAATAAATGTTGCCTGCCATCAAGGCATCAGGCACTACAGCCACCTCCCTACACCCACAACAGTGCACCCTGAGGAGAATTCAGGATAGAGGAAAATAGGAAATATTCTGTGCTCTGGATACTGGCCCTAGAGAGTTAAGCTGCATATCTAAGGAAAAATTTTAGTGAGCCCAGAATCTTGCATCTTCCCATATGTAGAAAAGCTCTAAAATCACTAACTTGAAATGTTTGTTTTTTATGATTAGCAGTAATCTTTTGATGTTCTTCTACATGGTTTTTCAGCAAAAACTCTCCTATATATCCTGGCTCCTCCCTTCCCTCTTCGGAGTAGTTCCTCAGAGCTATCTGAGAGGCTGTCTCCCAGGCTCTAGTCCTCAGGTCCCGAATAAAACTTAACTTGCAACTTTTAGGTCATGCGTTTTTCTTCAGTCCACAGTTTTTTTGTTTTTGTTTTTGTTTTTTCTCTTTTTGTGGCACGCGGGCCTCTCACTGTTGTGGCCTCTCCCGCTGCAGAGCACAGGCTCCGGACGCGCAGGCTCAGCAGTGGCCATGGCTCACGGGCCCAGCCGCTCCGCGGCATGTGGGATCTTCCCGGACCGGGGCACGAACCCATGTCCCCTGCATCGGCAGGCGGACTCCAAACCACTGCGCCACCAGGGAAGCCCCAGTCCACAGTTTTTAGGCCAATTACTATAGAACAGGAGTTGGCAAACTACACCTGGGCATGTCAGCCTGTGCTCTGGTTTTGTAAATAAATTTTTATTGGAACATCCACATTCATTCATTTAATACTGTCTATGGCTGCTTTTTGTTCAACAGTGAGAGCTGAATGGCTGCAACAGAGACCACATGACCTGCCAAACAAACTACTTACTGTTTGCTCTTTACAGAAAGAGTTTGCAGATCTTTGCTATAGACTTTAGTTTAGTTGCTACTGTAGATTGTGTTATATTTTGTATTACATTTTTAAGGTGGTTATTCCTAATAGAGAAGAACACTATTGAATTTTGTAAGATGATTTCTATTCTTACAAACTTGACAATAACTCTTTTATAGTTCTGCTCGTTTGCCTGTTGATTATATTGTGTTTTCCATATAGACTATCATATCATTGGCAAGAATGGCAAGCAAAAGAGTACATACCTCTTTCACTTTTTCTCATCTGAAAGAATTGGCGAGACTCTAGACAACACTAATAATGAGCATCCACGACTTAGTCCTGACCTTAATGCTACTGCATCAAGTTTCTCTAAGTATGAAAAAAATCATAATTTTTACCCTTTGGTCCATCAATGTGGTGAATTATATTGACAGATTTTCTGCTGTTGGGCCATCCTAGTACTCCTGGGATAACTCCTATGCATCATGATTTTTTCCTTTAAATGCCCTGTTGGATTTGAGTACCTATTATTTTGTTTAGGGTGTTTGCTCTGTGGACTACCTTAATTGCCATCCAGAGATCTATGCAATGTGACTACTCCCTATTTTTCCAACCTCTCTGCTGGAACTACAAGCTAAGCACTATGCCAGACACTGGGTTACAGCAGAGGCTAAGATACAGTCCCTGTCTTCAATAGCTCCCATTAAAATGGCAGAAACAGACATTTATACAGTTTGTGTATTCACCAAAAGTATGCAAACAAAGGCTCCTTCCCAAAACAAATGAATCTTTAGCACTGAACAAGAAGGTCTGCTTCCTTTTTCTTGGATGTAACTCAGTACTCTTGCTTATGTATTATCTTCCTTAATACCCTTTCACTTTTGCCTTTTCCACTCATCTCTGGCTATGTGACACCTACACAACCAAAAAGCAAGATCAAATAATGGAAAGCATGTAACACAGTGCTTAAGGGCTCAGATTTGAGAGACAAATAGGTTCCAGTTCTAGCTATGCCATTTACTAGCTATGTGACCTTGGACATATCACCTTCCAGAGAATCCATTTCCTCATCTGTCAAATTTAGAATAATAATAATACATTCATTACAAAGAGGATATAATGAACTGACCTTTGTGAAGGCTTTCAACACAGGTCCTGACAAACCGCCAGGATTTTCCCTTTCTATCCTTCTGTGATCATTCCTGGAACACAAGAAGGTCACGAAGCCTCTTTTCTGTGACTTCTGAAATTTGATGGTAGCTAAATAGTATCACTTGTTTTACATTTCATCATGTTCCCTATACAGTAATTCTTTGTATATCTTGGCTTCTAGTGCTACCATTTAAGAGCTATTTGTATATTGGGTAAGTTATTTAAACTCTCAGAATATCTATTTTCTCATCTATAAAACAAGCATAATTACAAGAGTATTTCATAGAGTTGTCATATGAATTAAATGATCAATATGCATAAAGGCCTAGCACAGTGCTTGGCATATAAGTGCTTAACACTTGATAGCTGTTTGCAATTTTAGTATTATTAATAAGGCTATATGCTTCTTAAGGGGAGAAATTGTGTTTTGTAATATAGTATAATGGCTAAGAGCACAGACTCTGGAGTCTTCAGTTCAAATCTGAACACCACAAGTATGTTGCTCAAGCTGGGTAAATCTCTCTAGGCCTCAGTCTTCTTATCTGCAAAATGGGGATGATTAAAAAAAACCCACAACAGTTCCTGGAGGTTGTTGTAGAGATTAAAGGAGATAATACACTTACTTGGCATTTAGCAGAGTACCTGACATAAATACTGATTTATTGAGCAATTATCGTGTGCCAGGCTATGTGCTAAATGTTTTAATTAGCCTTGTTCTAAATATTTTTTTCTGTGAACCCCATAACCCCTGCTTAGTACTACTCATATACTAACCCTTCAAATATTTATTGAATGAATGAGTGAGTGAATTAGTGAATGCTGACTTGTAGACCACAAGAATCTTGCCTGTATTAGCTGGTTTGTCCCAGGTTAACACTCCTCATTCCTCTGCGATGAGTTAGTGTATAAGCCATGAGGTTCAGCATCTGTAAAAAGCAGGAGAGCATGGAAAGGGGGTAGATTTTAGACCCTGACTCTTTTACTCTAGAGAAATCACTCATCCTTTAGTGCTTGGATTTATTTCTCAGAACTGGTAAAATGAATTATAAAATGTTGCTGTAGGCAAAAGTGATAAAATTTACATTTAAGGTCATGGAGAACATAGAGAAAGGAACACCTCTTTGGAGGAAATAAAAATCTATGTGGGCTTCCCTGGTGGCGCAGTGGTTGAGAGTCTGCCTGCCGATGCAGGGGACACGGGTTCGTGCCCCGGTCCGGGAGGATCCCGCATGCCGCAGAGCGGCTGGGCCCGTGAGCCAGTGGCCGCTGAGCCTGTGCGTCCGGAGTCTGTGCTCCGCAACGGAAGAGGCCACAACAGTGAGAGGCCCGCGTACCGCAAAAAAAAAAAAAAAAAAAAAAAATCAGTGCAACTGTTCTTGAGGGCAGTTAGCCTAAGGAAATAATTAAGGATTGTTCACAAAGGTATAGTATAAGGCATCTTATACTGCATCACCATGTTAGTGATGTGTATAAATCAAAAAATGGTAATAATCTAGATGTCTCATAAAAGGAAGTAGAATCATTAAATGATACTTCATCCACAAAATGGCTGCATCGATAACCTGCAGCCATTCAAAAAAAAAAGAAAATGTGTGGAAAATGAATTTAGCAACATGGAAAAATGTGCCAGTTCGTTAACTTATTGACTTTGTGACCTTAGGCAAATTACTTCTCTGCTTCAGTCTCATCATTAAATGGGAGTACTAATATTGCCTTCCTTATAGAATTATCATGAGGACTAAATGAATTATTACATGTAAAACTACTTGGGGGCTTCCCTGGTGGTGCAGTGGTTGAGAGTCCGCCTGGTGATGCAGGGGACATGGGTTTGTGCCCCGGTCCAGAAGGATCCCACATGCCGCGGAGCGGCTGGGCCCGTGAGCCCTGGCCGCTGAGCCTGCGCGTCCGGAGCCTGTGCTCCGCAACCGGAGAGACCACAACAGTGAGAGGCCCACGTACCGCAAAAAAAAAAAAAAAAAAAAAAACTACTTGGAATTGTACCTGACCCATAGTAAACATTATGTAGATATGAGCTATAATTATTATGTGGGGGGAAAAAAAGTTTAAAAACAACGTGTATGGTATGCCATATATATATATATTTTCCCCCCACACCTTGCCGGATCTTAGTTCCCCAACCGGGTATCGAAACTGTGTCCCGGGGGCGGGAACGCGGCGGCAGTGGCGGCGGCTCCGTGTCGGAGGCCCGTCCCGGCTGTCGGGGGGCGGGCGGCCGGGGCAAGGGCGCCACGTGGTTCATGTATGTGCTGAGCTGGCTGCCGCTCTTCATCCAGGTGGCCTTCATCACGCTGGCCATCGCAGCCAGACTCTATTACCTGGCGGAATTGATAGAAGAATACACAGTGGCCACAAGCAGGATCATAGAATATAGGGTCTGGTTCTCCACAGCTGTGCTAATTGGCCTCTACGTTTTTGAGCGCTTCCCCACCTACATGATTGGCATGGCCTCTTCCTGGTCTACCTGGTCTACTTTGGCCTCCTCCAGACCTTCCCCTTCATCATGCTCACCTCGCCTAACTTCATCCTGTCATGGGGGCTAGTGGTGGTGAATCATTACCTAGCGTTTCAGTTTTTTGCAGAGGAATATTATCCTTTCTCAGAGGTCCTGGCCTATTTCACTTTCTGTCTGTGGATAATCCCGTCTGCGTTCTTTGTGTCACCGTTGGCTGGGGAGAACGTCCTGCCTGCCACCATGCAGCCTGGAGATGATGTGGTCTCCAATTACTTCACCAAAGGCAAGCGGGGCAAACGCTTAGGGATCCTGGTTGTCTTCTCCTTCATCAAAGAGGCCATTCTACCCAGTCGGCAGAAGATATACTGACCTTCTGCGGAGGGGATGCTGGGGCAAGATCAGGAGAGTCAGGCCTCTGGGCCTCTGCACTAGGTGGGGGCCGGGAGCTGGAAGGCACCTTTCCCCAGCCCTGGCCCTCCTTCCCTCGACTCCCCCAGAAGCCCCCATCCCCACCGTCCTCAGGAGGCTCAGCTTGGCTCAGATCTGATGCTGCCAGAGGCTGAGACCTCAGAGGGCACCAGGGAGGATGCAGTGCCTGCTTAGCCAGTAGGCCATGGTCCACCTGGGTGTGCAGAAGCTGAGCTCCTGTGGCCCTCCAGCCCCCTCCTGTGATGGGTCAGGAGTTCTGGCTCAGCCAGGGCAGGCAGGGCAAGGGCCGTGAAGCTGGAGAGCAGACAGGGGTAATTGCTATGGGCAGATGGCCGTGGGGAGGGGCCGTGGCTTAGCACTTGCAAGAGAAAGTTTTGTGATTTCTGTCCAAGTGCTGATTCCCGTTTGAATAAAGATTCTAGGTGGCCCTGTTTGCCTTAATACCCTGAAAAAAAAAAAAAGAAAGAAAAGAAAGAAATTGTGTCCCCTGCAGTGGAAGCACAGAGTCCTAACCACTGGACCACCAGGGAATTCCCTGGTGTGCTATTTTTCATAAAACATATTCTATAGAGAAAATGGTGTGAGGGTAAATACTTCAAAATGTTAATGGTCTTTGCTTGGTGTTGGAAATAAGCTGTACTTTTTATTGTTTCTGCCTGCCTTTTTTTTTTTTAAACGATGAATGTATATTTCTTATGTAACTGAAAAGTAATAATAGTTAAAAAAAACAGTAAGAGATCATTGCTTTCGTAGGGGAGTAATGGGTATCTGGAATTTTCCACCCTGTCTGTGCTCTGCTTTTTTTTTTTTTTTTTTTTTTTTTTGGCTGCGTTGGGTCTTCATTGCTGCGTGGGCTTTTCTCTGGTTGCGGCCAGCAGGGGGGCTACTCTTCCTTGTTGTGCGCGGGCTTCTCATTGCAGTGGCTTCTCTTGTGGAGCACCAGCTCTAGGCATGCGGGCTCAGTAGTTGTGGCACTCAGGCTCAGAATTTGTGGCTCGCAGGCTCAGTAGTTGTGGTGCACGGGCTTAATTGCTCCACAGTATGTGGGATCTTCCCAGACCAGGGCTCAAACCCATGTCCCCTGCATTGGCAGGTGGATTCTTAACCACTGCACCACCAGGGAAGCCCCAAACCACTTGACTTTAAAATTGGTTCATATGAAATATTTTTCTAGCTCCTAACTTATTAAAATTGTGATACCAAGTTCTTGTTTTAGATGCAGTGACATGGGTATTCTACTGTTTCCTTGGCATTATAAATTAGTGAAAACCTACCAGAAAACAATTTGGAAGTAACTATCAAGAACCATCAAATCCTCATACCCTTTGATCCAACATTCCCACTTCTGGTAATCCAGGCTGAGGAAATAAGCAAAAATTTGAGGAAAAGTACATATATTTCATAATAAAACACTTAAAACAACCTAAATGTTCAGCAAAAGAGAAGTTGTTAAGTAAATTCTGCCATATCCATTTGATGAAATATTATGCAGCCATTAAAAATATTATTATGAGGACTCTACAGCAACATGAAAATATGCTTATGAAATAATTTAAATTAGGTTAGCATGTTACAAATGATATGTACACTATTACTACTGTTTTTTAAACTGTATATTAAGGAAAGATAAGGAAAATGCACCAAAATGATAGCAGTTGTATTGTAAGCTATGGGTAATTTTCTTTTTTGTTTTAGTAGTCTAATTGGACTTCTTTTTTAAAATAATTTTATTTATTTATTTTATTTTTGGCTGCATTGGGTCTTCGTTGTAGTGTGCGGGCTCCTCACTGTGGTGGCTTCTCTTGTTGCGGAGCACAGGCTCTAGGCGCGTGGGCTTCAGTAGTTGCGACTCATGGGCTCAGTAGTTGTGGCTCACGGGCTTAGTTGTTCCGTGGCATGTGGGATCTTCTTGGACCGGGGCTCGAACCCGTGTCCCCTGCATTGGCAGGCGGATTCTTAACCACTGTGCCACCAGGGAAGCCCTAATTGGACTTTATTGCTTTTATCTTTTAAAAATCAGTTTCTTTTAAATGGATAAAATCCTTGGGAATTCCCTGGCAGTCCAGTGGTTAGGACTCCACACTTCCACTGCTGAGGGCACGGGTTCAGTACCTGGTGGGGGAGCTAAGATCCCACAAGCCGCGCTGCCAAAAATAAAATAAAAGGATAAAATCCATGTAAAAGCTATATAAGAAAGTTAGTCTTACTTCATCTTCCCCTGTACCCTATTTATTCACCAACTTCTGATTATTTCAAACATTGAATTTATCTTTACAGAAGATGAAGATTTCCTACTGATGAGGATATTCAGAAGAATGTGTTATAGACCCTGAAGAAATTTCTAAATTGGGTACCCCAAAAATGTTCTGGAGAGTGGAAGCATCCCTGGAATAAGTGCACTGCCTCCAAGGTGATGACAACTTGAAGTAAACAACATTCATTTGTACGTATAAGGTGTGTCCTGTTTTTAAAGAACCAGGCATAATACTGCTGTGGGCCCCAGACTGACCTTAAACTGGGACCACTCCTGAAATTCAGTCCTTATTAGATGTACCTGATAAGATAGGTGGCCTACAGGTAATAATCAATGTTAACCATTTATTAAGCACTTACTGTGTTCTGGGCACTGTGCTAAAAAAACGCAAAAACTGTCGCTTCTTAAACTCTTCCAACAGTCTTTTGAGACAGACGTTATCATCTTCATTTTACTGGTAAGGAAACTGAGACTCATGGAGAAACATGGCCAAGGTCACAGCTGTGAGAGGTAGAACTAGATTTTAACCTAGGTTGTCTGACTTCAGGCATATCTTCTCAAGGCTCACTTGCTGTGCAGTCCTGCTCTTATTACTTGCATTAGTTTATTGGGGTGGGGATGGAGGGCTATAGTGATGAGGAAGAAGAGAAAAGCTTGCATAGGGAAGACAGCCTGGTGTCTGTGTATGACATTAGTCCCAATGCAAGCCTTGAGGACATGTCTGTATCAGATTCATGTAGAGAAAGGGGTTGTAGGTTAAAGCTTTTTCCTGTTCCATTCCAGTTCTCATGCAGAGCTACTCTGGGGTCCAGCGGACAAATATGTGACAAAGTAGAGCAGGGTCTCTTCTACTCTTTTTTTTTCTCAGTAGAGTTGATTTACAATATTGTGCTAGTTTCAGGTGTACAGCAAAGTGATTCAGTCATTATATATATATATATATATATATATATTCTTTTTCAGATTCTTTTCCCTGTATATAGCAAAGGGATTCAGTCATATATACATATATATTCTTTTTCAGATTCTTTTCCGTTATAGGTTATTACAAAATATTGAGTATATTTCTCTGTACAGTAGGTCCTCATTGGTTACCTATTTTATATATAGTAGTATGTATATATTAATCCCAGTCTCCTAATTTATTCCCCCCCCTTTCCCCTTTAGTAACTATAAATTTGTTTTCTATGTCTCTGGGTCTATTTCTGTTTTGTATGTAAGCTCATTTGTATCATTTTTTTGGTTAGATTCCACATATAAGCGATATCATATGATATTTGTCTTCCTCTGTCTGGCTTACTTCACTTAGATGACAATCTCTAGGTCCATCCATGTTGCTGCAAATGGCATTATTTCATTCTTTTTATGGCTGAGTAATATTCATATACATATATATATATATATATATATATGTATCACATCATCTTCTACTCTTTGAAATACACTCCACTTTGTTACAACTTAGATTTTGAGGGATTGTTCTGTTACTTTGAGGCAGACACAAAAGAGGATACAAGAGCAGCAGAGTTCTTGAATGCAACAGTCTTCAGTGTGTCTCTCTCTTGAGTCATAGTGCTCCAATTTGGATATGTGGCATCCAGATGCTATGTCTGGAGCACAGTTGTCATCCTAGAATGTTCCTTACAGCCACTTGGGAATTCTCTTTGCTTCTCTCCTGTGTTGACTCTCCTGTTTCCTGAATCCCATAACTTTCTTTCTCTTTTCTAAAAAAAAACTGTAGATTTAACTGACATATAACATTGTATTAATTCAGGTGTACAACATAATGATTCAATATATGTATATATTCAAAATCATCACAGTAAGTCTAGTTAACATCCATCACTGCACAATTTTTTTCCCTTGTGATGAGAACTTTTATCATCTACTCCATAACTTTCTCTATCTTTTTTTGCCCTCTAGTTTTGGTGGCCATGTCTTATGAAAGAATGCACTAGAAGTAAAGTCTTCTCTTGTTGCAGAGCATGGGCTCTAGGCATGCGGGCTTCAGCAGTTGTGGCACGCAGCCTCAGTAGATATATTCAGATATCTTTTCTTCTAGTTGAAGCTATGCATAATAGTTTTTAAAATATTATCTTCTCGGGCTTCCCTGGTGGCGCAGTGGTTGGGAGTCCGCCTGCCGATGCGGGGGACGCGGGTTCGTGCCCCGGTACGGGAGGATCCTGCATGCCGTGGAGCGGCTGGGCCCGTGGGCCGTGGCCGCTGAGCCTGCGCGTCTGGAGCCTGTGCTCCGCAGCAGGAGAGGCCGCAGCAGTGAGAGGCCCACGTACCGCAAAAAAAAAAAAAAAAAAAAAAAAAATTATTTTCTCTGCATTGTCTCAGTTTCTTCCAAGTGTCTTTCTTCTCTTTGTTTTCATCTCTTTCTTTCCTGTTAGAGGAAATCCTTGTGTCCCATAATCCTTGGCTTTCTGCTCATGAATAAAAGTGGGGGACTAAAAGCTGATTAGAAACTCTGTGCATGAAGGGGAGAATCATTGACCATGAGGTCGTTTGTCCATGAACCAATGACCATGAGGGACCATTAGCTGGAAGACCTCAGTGCCATTATCTTTACATCTTTCATATTGGGCTTCATTTTCCCCAAAGAAGAAGATACATCTTCCCAGGAGGTAAAGGTTGTCTACCAGAATTCCGGGAGCAGAGTGTGGAAAAAGTCTACTGATTGCCTCTTTTTCGGTATGATGCTCTTAACTGTTCCTGGTGACCTGTATTACTCCAGAGATTATTTTACTCTCTCAAGTGAATACCCTCCATACTTCTGCTGAGGTGGAGGAGGGGCAGTCACCTAGAGGGTACCGTGAGGGAAGCCAACTGACCTTCAACTAGTCCTTCTTATTTTAGCTGTTCTTCACCCCCACCTCCAGGGATACCATTGGTTAATTCTTGAACATATCCAGGCTGCTTCTCAGCTTTCTCCAGTTTCTGGTCCAGATTCTGCGTTCTTGGGTCTACCAGGCCTTTTTTTTTTTTTTTTGCGGTACGCGGGCCTCTCACTGTTGTGGCCTCCCCCGTTGAGGAGCACAGGCTCCGGACGCGCAGGCCCAGCGGCCATGGCTCACGGGCCCAGCCGCTCTGCGGCATGTGGGATCTTCCCAGACCGGGGCACGAACCTGTGTCCCCTACATCGGCAGTAGGACTCTCAACCACTGCGCCACCAGGGAAGCCCCTGCCAGGCCTTTTAACACTCATTCATTTGCTTTCTCACCTGCAAAATTCTGTTGTATTTATTGCCCCCTCTCCCTTTCCTTATTCTTTAAAATAATCCTTTACTGAAGTTTTAGTGCGATGGGACTGGGAGGGGAGGAAGTGGAAAGGAAAATTACATGCATGAGAAATTATATTCACTGTCTTTATCCAGAACTCTTTAATTTTTTTGTTTTGTTTATGTTTTTGTTTTTACGGAATTATACCACATTCTACTATTTACACACAGGCAATTTACTTGGATTTCTCTGTGCTTCATCAGCAAAATGGGAGAAATGATGGTATCTACTTTATACTGTTGTGAAGATTAAGCAAAATACCGTACTTAATTGTTTTTAAGAAACAAATTCTTTCCAGATTTTTATATCTCTGGAGTCAGAATGTTAACACAGGTCCAAGTATCTTGTAAACATTCAGTAAACAATTATCTTAGGTTCAGTGAAATATGGTAATACATATAACACACTTCACAGAGGGCCTGAAACAAGGTGTGCAATAAATGTGGAAGACAGGATTATTATTATGCACACTAAACCATACTTAATATTCCAAAACCTGCTTGTTCTACTTAATACAATCATGTGTCCATTCTTCTGCATTAGTAGAAGGAGATCTACCTTACTCTCTTTGAAGTTATATGATATTCCATAGAATCGATGTTCCATTTAATCACTCTTCCATGGATGGACATTTTTTTTTCAAATTTTTTCCTGAAATACCAGTAGTAAGCACTCTAGTAATATATCCTTATAGATATGTGTTAGTATTTCTGTATGATAAAGACCTAGAAGTGGAATCACTCTATCACACTCATATGGAAAGTGTCTATTAGGAATTTCCAGAGTAAAAAGAGTCATGTGAGTGATTAATCAGGATCCTGATTTAGGTAGGCATCTGTAATTGTGGAAAGCACACCAGACTTAAAGACAAAAGACCTAAATCCCAATGGTAGCTCTGCTGCTTATCTGGGGAAATATTGTTTGTTCTTTCATTTATTCAAAAATATGTACTGAATTCTGCCTGCTTTATGCCAGACACAGTGTTAGAGACTAGGAATACAGAGATGAGTAAGACGCAGTTCTTGCCCTCAAGAAATTTACAGTAATCGGTGGGGAGATGGACAAAGAAACAGATGCCATTTGCTCTCTGTGTGACCTTGGGAAGTTGCTTAACCTTCTGAATGTCTGTTTCTTTTTCTGTAAAATGGTTGATAGTCCTTATACCATAGGGTTTTTGTGAAGATTACATGAAATAATGTATAAGTGCCCTGTACAGTTCCTGGCACAGAGTGTGCACTCAATAAATGGAAGCTATCATTATTGTTTTAGTAATATGATAATTGTAATAAATAATTTGTTATAGTTGCTGTGATAGAAGCTGCTATATGTTCTACCTCTTTGAACTCATTTCTACAGTATTAAATGAATTGTTAAGAGACATTAACATATCATATTCAAAGTGGCACTAGGTAGAGACTTCCCTGGCGATCCAGTGGTTAAGACTCCATGCTTCCAATGCAGGGGGCTTGAGTTCTATCCTTGGTCAGGGAACTAAGATCCCACATGCCGCGGGGCGCAGCCAAAAAAACAAACAAACAAAAGTGGCACTAGGTAAGTATTAGTTTCATTTTTTGCCTTTTATGTTGGGACAAAGGGTAAATAAGCAGATAGGAACGCAAACATCCATATGTTTGAACACAACAATGATCTTCCCAGTCCATGTGTCACAGAGCCAATTCTGGGCACTTCCTTAGCTACATAGATTTCACTTCTGGCTACATCTGAACGTCTGGAATGAGGCTGCATACCTCCCTGCCCACAACCACAAATAATCACGGAGACAGGATGTTCATATGTCCCACAGCTGATGGCTGCCTGCTGCAAGGGATTTTTTTCTCCCAGTTTACAAAGCACAGCACAGCTTGTACCCCATCCTTAATGGGGGTCACTTATTTGCTTGACACTGACTTTTATGAAATTGTTTCTTTTCTTTCGCACAGAGATATAAAACAAGAATTAAAGGAGGGACTTCCCTGGTGGCGCAGTGGTTGAGAATCCACCTGCAACGCAGTGGACACGGGTTTGAGCCCTGGTCCAGGAAGATCCCACATGCCGCAGAGCAACTAAGCCCATGCGCCACAACTACTGAGCCTGTGCTCTGGAGCCCACGAGCCACAACTACTGAGCCCGCATGCCACAACTACTGAAGCCCACGCGCCTGGAGCCCATGCTCCGCAACAAGAGAAGCCACTACAATGAGAAGCCCACGCACCCCAACAAAGAGTAGCCCCAGCTCACCACAACTAGAGAAAGCCTGCCTGCAGCAACAAAGACCCAACGCAGCCAAAAATAAATAAATAAATAAATAAATTTTTAAAAAAAGAATTAAAAGAGGTATATCTTGATACCAAAAATTCTCAGCTTTAGCTACTAATTATATTTAAAGATAATTCTAGAGGCAAATTTAAGCACAATGAAGTGACAGAAAAGAGCAGTATAAATATTTGGGGTGGACTCTCTATTCAGAGGTTAACTAGTGTTTAATGACTAGATACATTGTTTTGTTTTATTTTTTCCCCCTGTTTCTTTACTCCCCTAGAGGGTTTTAAAAGCACCTATATTTATTTCTTCTGTCTGGATATGTACCACATTCCCCTGGATTTTTTCAAGCTGACTCTCCTTTCAGAGATGGTGTGGTGCAGTGGTCTAGAGCCCAAGTTTTGGAGTCAGGCAGACCTGGGTTTGAATTATAGCTCTTCCATTTACTAGCTCTGGGATCTCAGGCAAAAATTTACTAGCTCTTCCATTTACTAGCGCTGGGATCTCAGGCAAAAATTAGCGCTGGGATCTCAGGCAAAAATTTCTAAAGCTCAGTTTCCTCATCTGTAAATGGGCAATATTAATATCAATACTATGATATTAGCTTTATAGAATGAACGTGGGTTAAAAGAGATAATACATGTAAACTCCTCTACACAGTCTCACAGTGTGGGCTTTTAGTTTTTAGTTATGATCATTTTTAATTTCATTAAGGTGCCTCATGCAGTGCTTGGCACGTAGTTAACGCTCAAAACTTGGCAGCTATTATGATAAGTTACCTATGGTTTCTAACTGCCAGGATTATGGCTTTGTTATTTAACTTTTTTTGGTTTTATTGGCTGTGTTGGGTCTTCGTTGCTGCGCGCGGGCTTTCTCTAGTTGTGGCGAGCGGGGGCTACTCTTCTTTGTGGTGCGTGGGCTTCTCACTGTGGTGGCTTCTCTTGTTTTGGAGCTCAGGCTCTAGGCGCGTGGGCTTCAGTAGTTGTGGCACGCCAGATCAGTAGTTGTGGCTCACAGGCTCTAGAGCGCAGGCTCAGTAGTTGTGGCGCACGGGCTTAGTTGCTCCGCGGCATGTGGGATCTTCCCGGACCAGGGCTAGAACCCTTGTCCCCTGCATTGGCAGGCGGATTCTTAACCACTGTGCCACCAGGGAAGCCCTGCTATTTACTTTTTTAAATTTGTTAGTGACTGGGACTTCCCTGGCGGTCCAGTGGCTAGACTTTGTGTTTCCACTACAGGGGGCATGGGTTCGAACACTGGTCAGGGAACTAAGACCCCACATGCCACGCGGCCACAAAAACAAACAAAACAAACAAACAAAAAATCTATAAATTTGTTAGTGATTAACATGATCTTTAGCCTAGTACCTGGAAACTTTTCTCATTATCTCTGTAACTCTGACAATGCCTGGCACCATTCCTAGCACACAGTAGTCACTCAGTACATTGCTGTTGAACCATATTCAGTTGAACTGAACATCTATTCAGACATTAGGACAGGAGCTGTGTCACTAAATAGCTGTCATTCCAAAACAGACAGCTAAACCTGACACAGACATGCTTGCATAGTTTGTAAGCCATTATTTCAACTTCCTGCATTGCAGGCATCTCAGTTAATATTCCATTCCACTCACATGACCCTTTGAAGGAACATAAAAACTAATAGAAATATCTAGTTTAGCAGCTAAGAGAATGAGCTTTGGTCTTGGTAGATCCAGGCTTACATCCCGACTCCAGCACTGTCTAGTGGGTCAGTTACTTCATCTCTCTTAGAACCTCAGTTTTCTCATCTGTGAAAAGGGGATAATCATAGCGCCTGTTTCATCAGGTTATGGTGAGACTAGTGCCTTCCATGTGCTGTTCTCTTTTCCTGGAACAGTGTTCCCCTGAGTTTCACTCCTGCCTTTTCGGCTTGACTGTCGCTTTTTCCAGAAAGCCTTCCCTGCCACCCATGATAGGTTGGGTTCACTGTTGTACTCTCACTACGGTGTCTGCCAATTACCCTTTATAATTACTTCTTCAGCTACTCAATTCCTTTCTGGATTGTGAGCTTCCACAGGATAGGGATGGTGTCTGTCTCATTCATTCCTGTGTCTCCAGTGCCTAACAGTACCTTGATACATAATATTTTGGGTGGACTATATTTGTTAACTGAATGAAATAATGAGATAATAATACACATAAACACAGAGCCTAACATTTAGCAAGCTCTCAATAAATGACCTATATAATTATCAACAACACAGTATTGGTGCTGAGTTTATTCACCTTGAGAAAACTAATATAGTGAGAAAAGCAGCAAATTAGAGATTGGTGTTGTGAATCTAGTTCTGTATCGCGTTTGACATATGTCCTTAGCCAAATCTTAATTCTCCTCATTTTTCCACTATTAAAATAAACATAAGAGGGCTTCCCTGGTGGTGCAGTGGTTGAGAGTCCGCCTGCCGATGCAGGGGACACGGGTTCATGCCCCAGTCTGGGAAGATCACACATGCCGCGGAGCGGCTGGGCCCGTGAGCCATGGCCGCTGAGCCTGCGCATCCAGAGCCTGTGCTCCGCAACAGGAGGGGCCACAACAGTGAGAGGCCCGCGTACCGCAAATAATAATAATAATAATAATAATAAATAAACATAAGAAATTCACCCTGGCGTCCTGCTTAGCTTGGTCTTTGTAAAGTCTGCCCTTTGCCAGACCACACCTGACAGGCTATCCTATGTATGCCCAGAGTTTCTAGATAGGAATCCTATAATGCCCTAGTACTCCTCTGCTTTCTCAGCTGCTCACTGTTGACCCATGACCCTAATCCATCTGACCCTGCCTAGCCCCTCAGTTTGTTGGCTACCAACTACCTGTTGGCTACCTCCCAGCTTCCAGCCTTGAACTACATTCATCCTCATGATAAAGTCCAAAATCCTTAAGGTGCTAACTGGAGCTTCGTCTTCTTCCCACCTTTCCCTTCACTGTCCTCCAGCCACCAGACTTTCCTGAAGTGCCCTGGAGGCACTAATCTCCCTGAATCAAGGCTTTTAGACCTGCCACTTCCTCTGCTGGGAGCATCGTCCCCACTCTATTAGGCTAACCCCTACTCAACCTTCATGTTTCAGCTTCAGTATCACTTCTTCAGGGAGCATTACATGGCTCCCTTGAAAGAAATTAGATTTCTCTGTTATATGCCATCTTCCTTGTAGATCTGGTGTGATACATAGTCAGAGCTTCACATTATAAAACAGAAGTTAAGAATCGACTTACATGTGAAATTTCTGTTTTTAATGCTGGCAAGTAATTTAAAACTTGTAACACACTGAGGGCCAACCAAAATATCTGTAGGTTAGTGACCACCTGTGGCCTGCCTGTTTGCAACCTGAGCTGTTCAACCTTTGGCTATACTTGGTAACTATTCCTGTGTTAATCATCACTCTATTTATTAACTGTCCACTCCATGCCAGGCACTGTGGTTGGTGCTTTACATAGATGAGTTCATGTAATATCCAAAACCACCTGTGAGGCCAATAGAGTTCAGAGAGGTTAAGACACTTGCCCAAGGTCACAGGTTGTAGGTGGTGCAGCCAGGTATTAAAGGTCTTTTCTTGACACACAGTAGTTTCTTGCACTACCGTGTGTCAAGAAACAATTTGTCAGGGACTTCCCTGGTGACGCAGTGGTTGAGAATCCGCCTGCCATTGCAAGGGACATGGGTTCGAGCCCTGGTCCGGGAAGATCCCACATGCCTCGGAGCAACTAAGCCCATGCGCCACAACTACTGAGCCTGCGCTCTAGAGCCCGTGAGCCACAACTACTGAGCCTGCCTGCCACAACTACTGAAGCATGCGTGCCTAAAGCCCGTGCTCCGCAACAGGAGAAGCCACCGCAATGAGAAGCCCGTGCACCACAACGAAGAGAAGCCCCCGCTCGCTGCAACTAGAGAAAGCCCGTGTGCAGCAACGAAGACCCAATGCAGCCAAAAATAAATAAATAAATAAATAAATTTATTTTTAAAAGTAATTATTTACCAAAAAAACCAATTTGTCAGTTTAGAATGGGAGAGGCTTCTGCAGGTTTGCCTAACAACAACTCTTAATATTGGTTGTGTGCTCACTAAGTGCCAGGCAGTGTGCTACACACTTTATAAATTTATTTTATAGTAGCAGGGGCTACTCTTCGTTGCTGTGCACAGGCTTCTAATTGTGGTGGCTTCTCTTGTTGTGGAGCACGGGCTTTAGGCACGCAGGCTTCAGTAGTTGTGGCACGTGGGCTTTAGAGCACAGGCTCAGTAGTTGTGGTGCACGGGCTTAGTTGCTCCACAGCGTGTGGGATCTTCCCGGACCAGGGCTCGAACCCGTGTTCCCTGCATCGGCAGGCGGATTCTTAACCACTGCGCCACCAGGGAAGCCCCAGCTACACACTTTAAATGATCTGATTCAATCCTCACATGTATTCAAAGGAGCTACTATTATATCCACTTCATAGATGAGGAACCTGAGGTATAGACTGGTATCTGATTTACCCAAGAGCCAGGATTCAAACCCAGACAATCTCAGACCACAGTCCCCATACTTAGGAACTCCTATCACCAGTTTGTGTTTGTGGCAGAGTAGTGGTCTGACGGACAAAGAGAAAAATGTATAAGTCCCTGTTTCTCCAATCCAGAGTCCCACAGAGGACTCATTTGAGAGAGGGATCCCCGTGGGTTATTTCCATGAACCTGCTGTTGACAGATGTGGCCTGCAGGTGGCAGCAACATCCACAGCCTCAATTCTGCAATGTTCAAAGAAAGGTTAAGGAAGCTTTATATAGTCAGACTCACTCATTTGCATTTTACTGAGTGATTGGCCCAGTTAATTCTTTGCCAGTTAATTGGACTTGGTTCTCAGCCCAGTAAGGACTGCCAGGATTTGGGAGCCCTTCACAGTTTGTGAAAGAAAAGATCTCAGGATTTGAAACTATGGTGAAGTCATTCAGTCCAGCAACCATCGTGGTGATTTTAAGCTGTGTTAGGTGGAACTGGGTTTCAGTTGTCCCCAACACATATTGAGATCTTAGCTTTCTTTTTTCTTAATATTTATTTATCTATTTATTTGGCTGCATCAGGTCTTAGTTGAGGCACTCAGGATCTTTCGTTGGGCATGTGGGATCTAGTTCCCTAACCAGGGATTGAACCCAGGCCCCCTGCATTGGGAGTGCAGAGTCTTAGCCACTGCACCCCCAGGGAAGTCCTGAGATCTTAGCTTTTTTAAAAAAAATCCCTATTTTGTTTTTGTTTTTAAGGTACAGTATGTGTACATTTAAGAAAAAATTCAATAGCACAAAAGGGTATACAGTTTAGAGTCACTTTCTCTATCACGTTCAAATCACATGATTTTCCCACCCCAGAGAAAAGCTTGTGTATTCTTCCAGGTATAGAATATGGATATAAGAGAATATGCATCTATCCTTTGAAAAAAATAAATGATAACCTAAAACTATAAAGTTCCAGAAGAAAACTTAGAGGGAACATTTTGTGATCTCAGGTTAGGCAAAGATTTCTCAGATATGACATGATTCACAAAGTGGGGGGGGGAAGGACAAATTGGACTTTATCAAAATTTTAAAATTCTGCTCTGTGAAAGATATTATTAAGAAAATGAAAAGACAAACCACAGACTGGGAGAAAACATTTGCAAATTGCATATCTGATAAAGGTCTTGTACCTAGAATATATGAAGAGCTCTCACAACTCAATAATAAGAAAATAACCCAGTAAAAGAATGGGCATGGGACTTCCCTGGTGGTCCAGTGGTTAAGAATCCACCGTCCAATGCAGGGGGCGTGGGTTTGATCCCTGGTCAGGGAACTAAGATTCCCATGTGCCTCAGGGCAACTAAGCCCGCGTGCTCTAGAGCCCTTGCACGCAACCAGAGAGAAGTCCGCGCGCTGCAACAAAGATCCTGCATGCCACAACTAAGACCCAATGCAGCCAAATAAATAAATTTTAATAAAAGGGACACAAGACTAATAAAAATACTTCACTAAAGAAGATGTACAGATAGGTATTTCCCTGGTGAGCCTGCCTGGCATGCTGCAAGGCCAAAAAAAAAAAAAAAAAGAGGCTGAATATTGTTATGCATTAGGGAAATGCAGATTTTGCTGAGATACCACTACACACATGTTGGAATGGCTGAAAACAAATACTAATAATTTTCAAAAAAACTGAAAATTCCAAATGCTGATAAGCATGCAGAGCAAGTGGCGCTCTCAATTCTTGCTGGTGGAAATGCAAAATGGTGTGAACACTTTGTTAAAGAGTTTGGTTGTTTTTTTGTTTTTTTAATAATGTTGGACATACATTTACCATACAACTCAGCAATCCCATGCCTAGTTCTTTATCTGAAAGAAATAAAAACCTGTGTTTACACAAAAATCTCTATACAAATGTTTATAGGGGTTTTATTCACAGTCAACAAAAACTGAAAACCATCCCAATGCCCTAAAACTGGTAAATGGAAAAACAAACCATGGTACATCACTGCAATGGAATACTATTCAGCAGTAGAAAGGAACAAAATACTGAGACATGAGACAACATGGATGAATCGCACATGCATTATTCTAAGTGAAAGTAGCCAGACTCAGAAAGCTATTTGTTTTTTATTCCATTTACATGACTTTCTGGAAAAACCCAAATTATAGGAACAGAAAACAGATCAGTAGATGCCATGGGTTGGGTGAGGAGGAGGGGCTGACTACAAAAGATAGCACAAGGGAATATTCCGGGGTGATGGAACAGTTCTTACCTAAATGATTATGGTGGTGGTTACACAGGTATATGCATTTGTCTCATAGAGCTGAACACCAAAAAGAATGAAATTTATAGGGTTCAATCCCTGGTTGGGGTACTAAGATCCCATAAGCCGCAGGGCGCCACCAAAAAACCCCACAAACAAAACCCGATACTTCACTTCCCCACCAAAGCCATTGATTTCAGGTTGGCATAATAGCAGTTGTTGATATAAATAAATTGTTTTTCCTTACAAAAAAAAGTATTTTGCACACTGCTCTGCTCCATGCTTGCTTTTTTTTAAAATAGAGAACTATTTCAAGAAGCAGATAGAAAGAGGTTTATGTAACATCCAAGTACCTTTTACCAACTTTGTCAAATCTTAACCTTTTGCCTTATTTCCTTAGTTTTTTTTTAAGAAAAAAAATAAGAGAGATGTGTTAACCCCAATGTGTCCTCCCTTTCACCCAATCTTTTCCTTCCTCCTCAAGAAGCAATCACCTACCTGAATATTTTATTTCCACACATGATTTTATATTTTTACAATGTATATATGAACCTTTAAACAGTACATAGTGTTGTTTGGCACGTTGTAAAATTTTATATACTTGGTATCAAGCTGTATCTATCCTTCTACAGCTTTTTCCCCCCCTCAACATTTTGTTTTATCCATGTTGATAACCAGTAGCTTGAGTTTATTCATTTTAACTGCTTTGAATTATTCTATATTATGAATATATCACAATTAATTTGCCCATTATCCAGTAGATGGATATTTAGATTGTCTCCATTTTTTTTTCCATTTCAAACAGTGCTACAATGAACATTCCTGTACCTGCAGCCTGTGTCAATGTTCATTGTTGAAAACTTGGAAGCTTAAAAAAAATAGAGGGCCTCCCTGGTGGCGCAGTGGTTGAGAGTCCGCCTGCCGATGCAGGGGATACGGGTTCGTGCCCCGGTCTGGGAGGATCCCATATGCCGCGGAGCGGCTGGGCCCGTGAGCCATGGCCGCTGAGCCTGCGCGTCCGGAGCCTGTGCTCCGCAACGGGAGAGGCCACAACAGTGAGAGGCCCGCATACCGCAAAAAGAAAAAAAAAAAAAAAAAAAAAATAGAAAGATGAAGACTAATATTGCCTACCATAACAGTTATTATTAATTAAAAAAAAAAACTCCTTAAGTTCCCCTGATTCTTTTTTTTTTTAAGATGTTGGAGGTAGGAGTTTATTAATTAAATTTTTTATTTTTGCTGCATTGGGTCTTTGTTTCTGTACGAGGGCTTTCTCTAGTTGCGGCGAGCGGGGGCCACTCTTCATCGCGGTGCACAGGCCTCTCACTATCGCGGCCTCTCTTGTTGCGGAGCACAGGCTCCAGACACGCAGGCTCAGTAGTTGTGGCTCACGGGCCTAGTTGCTCCGCGGCATGTGGGATCCTCCCAGACCAGGGCTCGAACCCGTGTCCCCTGCATTAGCAGGCAGATTCTCAACCACTGCGCCACCAGGGAAGCCCTATTAATATTTTTTGAGCATTAAACCAGGTACAGTGCTGGGTACCTTATGGGTTATTTTAATTCTCACACCAACCTATATATTAGGTACTATTATGTTTCCTATGGTACAACGAGAAAACTAATTTTTTTTTTTTTAGTAAAAGGTGAAAAATTTATTCGATCTGAAGAGATACAGGAGTATGGAGACTGAATCTTAACAAGTTTAAATAACTTAGCCAATTGCACACAGAAAGAGACAGAACAACTCTCTATTGCCAAAGGCTGTGCTGTTAAATTAACATTATGTTCCAGTAGTGCCCCAAAGCCCCAAATCCAGAAATATTAACAGTTAGAAATAGTCTTTACGGTTAATTGGTCTCTCAGAAGACCAAGAGAGGCCACCTTCCAGCTAAAAATTATATCAGGAGTATCATACATATGCAGAAAATTATACATACCCCACTGATTAATTTTTACAAACTGAATATACTCATGTAACCAGCACCCAGATCAAAAACCAGAGTATTGGGCTTCCCAGGTGGCGCAGTGGTTGAGAGTCCGCCTGCCGATGCAGGGGACACGGGTTCGTGCCTCGATCCGGGAAGATCCTACATGCCGCGGAGCGGCTGGGCCCGTGAGCCACGGCCGCGGAACCTGCGCGTCCGGAGCCTGTGCTCCGCAATGGGAGAGGCCACAGTAGTGAGAGGCCTGCGTACTGCAAAAAAAAAAACAAAAAAACAAACCAGTATTACCAGCATTTAGAAAATGTCCTTTCACCCTCTTCCAGACACTGTTCTTCCACTTGGAAGGGTAGCTGCTATTCCAACTTTCAACAGACTATTTTTGCCTGCTTTATGTTTTATTTATGTGAAATCATACAGTATACACTACTTGGTCTGGCTTCTTTCACTTAATATTATTTGTGAGAATCATCCATATGGTTGAGTATAGTGTGTTATAGGGCACAAAAGGCATATGGCACAATGTACATTTTGCAAAGAATTATGAGCACCACTGAGATTGTAGCCAGCCATTAACTGAAGACTAGGTGATAGACTGGATCGAATGTAGAGCATGGGCAAATCTGAGTCTTGCAAGGGATGGTGTGGGACCTCTTTTGCCTTCTGTCATCTCAGCCTTATCTTAGATTCTAGATGAAGCTGCAGAAAACAGTACAGTGGGAGCCTACCCAGAAGTGGGAGGGGAGTTGATGCCCCTGGGCCATCCTAAACAATGGGGGATGGGAGTCAATGGATACATGCTTCTTCGTGGCAGTCCTTAGATGGACCATGCTGAGAAGCATTCTAGGAAATCCTCAGATGGCTTTGGTAGGATCTAGCCCCAGGTACCCACAGCAGTGAACAACTTGGTAATGCATCTTTAGTGTTGGCCTTTCTTCCTTCCCTATTTTACCCTGTACTTTCACATTAAATCCCTGGGATCACATTCCAAGTAAATTACCTGCAACTAGTAGTTGTCTTGGTTCTGTTTTCTGGGGGGAGTCCTAATTAAGACATATGTAAAATACCTGGTTCATGGCAGATGTTCAAGAAAAAGTAGCAGTTGTTTGTTTTTTGTTTGTTTGGGGTTTTTTTGGTTTCATTGGGTCTTAGTTGCGGCATGTGGGATCTTTCATTGCAGCATGCGGGCTTCTCACTAGTTGTGGCGGGCAGTCTCCAGAGTGCAAGGGCTCAGTAGTTGCACAGCATGGGCTTAGTTGCCCCATGGTATGTGAGATCTTAGTTCCCAGACCAGAGCTCGAACCCGCTTCCCCTGCATTGGAAGGCGGATTCTTAACCACTGGACCACCAGGGAAGCCCCAGCAGTTTTATTATTACTACTTTACTGCTGCTACTACTGTTACCACCATTATTAGTTACCTGGAATTTCACAATTGCCATCCCTATTAGTCCCCTTCCTCATAGATGATATTGAAGCTTCACAGTTAGAGCTTCTATGCAGTGATTTTTGCTTTTTTCCTAGGGTACTAGGAAGCCATTGAAGAATTTTCTTTCTTTTTTTAAAGCAATGTTTTAAATTTATTTATTTATTTATTTATTTATTTATTTATTTTGGCTGCACCAGGTCTTAGTTTCAGCACACTGGATCTTTGTTGCAGCATGCAGGATCCTTTAGCTGCAGCAGGCGAACTCTTAGTTGTGGCATGCAGGATCTAGTTCCCCGACCAGGGATGGAACCCAGGCCCCTTGCATTGGGAGCTTGAAGTCTTAATCACTGGACAATTTTTTGACTATATTATTTTTCAGGTTTAGTGGAGTATAAATGACAAACAATAAACAGCGTATATTTAAAGTGTGTAGTTTGATGAGTTTTGAGTTTTTTTATTTTTTTTGTTTTTGCCACGCTGCAGCGAAAACCATAAGCACAAACCTTGAAACCATAAGCACAATCAAGATAATTAACACAATTAATTACTGTGTTATTGTGTGAATGAAAAATATTACTTGCCATATCAGTAAACAAAGGATGTTGCAGCCATCAAACCATCACATTACAGCCTCCTGGATGGTGAGCCCCAAGGGAACTCAGGATAGAAACAGGATGCCCGCCATCTAGCATGCTGAGGAAACTCAGGATGAGAAAGCACGGGATGCTGGCCCCAGATACCTGAGGTGCATACCAAAGGAATGATTTCAGTGAGCCCAGGACTCTTTCATCTCCCCATATATAGAAAAGTGCTAAATTCCTTAACTTGAGACATCTGGTTTTCTTTAATTAACCATAATCTTTTGATGTTCCTACTACCTGGTCTTTGTTACAAAAACTCCTATATGTCCTGGCTCTCCCCTTGCCTCTTCAGAGCAGCCTCTCAGAGTTATCTGAGATGTTGTGTCCCGGGCTTAAGTCTTCAGTTTTGTACACCAAATAAAACATAACTCTCAATTTTTAGGTTGTGTATTTCTTTTTTAGTTGACATCTGTCACCCCAAAAGTTTCCTCATCCCCTTTATTTATTATTATTATTATTATTATTATTATTATTATTTTTGCGGTTCGCGGGCCTCTCACTATTGTGGCCTTTCCCGTTGCAGAGCACAGGCTCCGGACGCGCAGGCTCAGTGGCCATGGCTCACGGGCCCAGCCGTGCCGGCACGTGGGATCTTCCCGGACCGGGGCATGAACCCGCGTCCCCTGCATCGGCAGGCGGACTCTCAACCACTGCGCCCTATTTATTATTTTTACTTTCGGGGATCTTAGTTCCCCAGCTGGGGATGGAACCCACACCCCCTGTAGTGGAAGCGCAGAGTCTTAACCACTGGACTGCCGGGGCAGTTCCTCCTCATTCCCTTTATTATCCCTCCCTGTCATGCTTCTGCCTTGTTGGTCCCCAGGCAACCACTCGATCTGCTTTTGTCACGATAATTCCTAGAATTTATGTAAATGCAATCATAGAGGATATACTCTTTTATGTCTGACTTTTTTTTTTTTAATATCTATTTATTTATTTATTTTTGGCTGCGTTGGGTCTACGTTGCTGCGCACGGGCTTTCTCTAGTTGCGGCGAGCAGGGGCTACTCTTTGTCGTGGTGCTCGGGCTTCTCACTGTGGTGATGCGTGGGCTTTAGTAGTTGTGGCTCACGGGCTCTAAGAGCACAGGCTCAGTAGTTGTGGCACATGGGCTTTGTTGCTCCACGGCATGTTGGATCTTCCCGGACCAGGGCTCGAACCCGTGTCCCCTGCATTGGCAAGCTCATTCTTAACCACTGTGCCACCAGGGAAGTCCCTGTCTGACTGCTTTCACTTGGTATAATTATTTTAAGATTCATCATGATGTTACATGTATTAGTAGCTCATTCCTTTTTATTACGGAAGAGTATTCCATTGTGGAAATATCCATTTGCATTGTGAAGAACATTTGAGTTGTTTCCAGTCTTTGGCTAGTAACAAAACTGCTATGAACTTTCATGTTCAAGTCTTGTGCAGATGTATGCTTTCATTTGTCTTGGGTAAATACCTATAGTCAGTAAATGGTTGGCCATATGGTAGGTATATATTTAATTTTTAAAGAAATTGCCAAACTGTTTCCCAGAGTGGTTGTAGCATCTTAACGATCCAGCCAGAAATGAGTGAGAATTCCCATTGCTCTACATTCTCGCTAACACTTGATAGTGCCAGTCTATTTTATGTTAGCCAATCCAGTGGGTGTGTAATGTTATCTTATCGTGGTTTTAATTTGCATTTCCTTAACATCTTTTTTTTTAATAAATTCATTTATTCTATTTTTGGCTGCATTGGGTCTTCATTGCTGCATGCGGGCTTTCTCTAGTTGCGGTGAACGGGGGCTACTCTTCGATGCGGTGCGTGGGCTTCTCATTGCAGTGGCTTCTCTTGTCGCAGAGCACAGGCTCTAGGTGCACAGCCTTCAGTAGTTGTGGCTCGTGGGCTCTAGAGCGCAGGCTCAGTAGTTGTGGCTCATGGGCCTAGCTGCTCCACGGCATGTGGGATCTTCCAGGGCCAGGGCTCGAACCCATGTCCCTTGAATTGGCAGGCAGATTCTAAACCACTGCGCCACCAGGGAAGCCCTCCTTAACATCTTTTACGGGTTTATTTGCCATACATTTATCGTCTTCGGTAAAGTGTCTCTGTTCAATTTTTTTTGCTTTTTTTAAACTAGGTTGTTTGTCTTGAGTTGAAAGAGTTCTTTGTGTGTTCTAGATACTAGTCCTTTGTTGGCTATAGGTTTTGCTGCTGTTTCATCCAGGTCTGCAGCTTTTCATTTTCATAACCGAGTTTTAAAGAGCAAAAGAGTTAATTTTGATGATGTGCAGCTTATCAGTTTTTCTCCTTTATGGATTGTGTGTTTTAAAGTCACATGGATTTCCTCCTGTGTTTTCCTCTAAAAGTTTTGTGGCTTTAGGTTTTACACTTAGGTCTAACTTGGGTTGTGACGCAATGTGTTTGGCATTTAGAAAGATCCTCTGGCAGCGGGAAGGAAGGTGTTTGGAGGGTGACTGCCTGGAGGCCTGAAACTAGAGAAACTTGGAAAGGTGATGGTGCCTCCCCTTGGAAAGGTGGTAGTGGAAAAACTGGTAAGGAACTGGGATGTAAAATGACTGGACTTAATAGGCTGAAGGAGATAAAAAATGATTCCTGGGTTTCTTCCTTATGCACAAAATTGAGGGTAACTTGCTTCTAAGTTTACTGCACTTCAGTAACTGGCCCTCAGTAGTTTTTTCCTTTGCGGAGATTATAACTGAACTTTAGCAAGACAGGGACTGGACACAGATTTCTATAACCACACCTTCATCAGCTCCCTCCTTAGGCACTCCCTGAAGCCCAACATTGAACTCTCTCCTCCCAAGTCCAAAGACCTTTGCCCTCCTCCATAGCAGGAAAGGTGCCCAAGCTGTTTTACAAGAAGGGGCGGCGCATGCCCAGAGAGGCCGTGTGGGGCCGACCGCCCAGAACTAAGGGTGAGAGGTTCCCGCCATTTTGTCCGGACGGCGGCACAGCTGGCCCCTCCTGGAACTACAAGTCCCATGAGCCCCCGCGGCGGCACTTCCTACCCCTCACTGTCCCGCCGACTCCCTTTCCACCCCCCATCCCCCCGTCCCCGGGGGCCGAAGTCTCTGGCTGCAGCCTGGCGGCCGGCAGGCCAGGTAGGATTTCCGGGGGAAACCACCGTGGAGGCTGAGGAGGCGGCGGCGACGCCCCGGGTGAGTTCGGCAAGCAAGGGAAAGTGAGCGGAGAGTGCACGGAGTCGGGCTGCGGGCGCCTGGTAGTCTCGGGCCACGCTTTCAGCTCCGCGAGAGGGTGGCGGTGCGGGCCGGGGTAACGGCCGGGCCGGGGTAACGGCCGGGCCGTGGTCGCTTCGAGCCAGGGCGGGGCGGGCGGTGGCCGCCGCCTCCTCCTCCGCCCTCCCACAACCGTCCGCCTTGGCTTCTCCGCCTGCAGCGCGCCTCGCTCAGGCTCGCCTTCTCCGCCCACCGCGACTTGGCTGGGCCCTTTTGTCTCGGCTGCTTTGCGCCCCTTTGTGCCCGGGCTTGGAGTCGCCTCCTCGGGGGAGCCCGCCGGGCCAGTCCCTGACAGGGGCCGGTCCCTGGGGATCCGGTTACGGTAACCAGATCGGGTCAAAGTCCACTTTTCAAACCTGTCTTCCCTCATACCTCTGCATCCCAGCTGGGCAGGTCGGAGGCTTCGGAGCCAAGGCGAGGCGGACGGGGTTTCTATTGAAACCTCGAGGTTATTGTCCAACTCTTAAACGTCAGTCCCGGTTGGCTTCAGGGCACTAATCTCCAGGCATTTTTCTGGAGGGGGGATGGGCCTATGGGAAAAAAGTGAGCCCCCCTCCCCAGGAAACCGGGAAGGGGTAGAATTTGCTTCGAAGTCCGTATGGGTCGCGACTGTGATCGAGGAATCAGAACCGGTGCGGATGGTCAGAATGGTAGTTCACACACCGCTAGAATCTCGGAGGAGAGAAAGTGATTTATAGGGCAGCGAGCAGCCTCTTCATCCAGTGCACGCAGAAAAAGACCACAGTACTTCATCCAGCCGCCCAGTTCCACGCCCTCTATTCCCCTCAAATCCATTTTCACTTCTGCTGAAAACGCAGAGTTGAAAGCAAATGTCCATTAATAGAAGGACCTGCTTTATAAAGAAACCAGAAACCTAGTGGCTTCTAGAAAGCCACAGAAGTAATCGAAATGAAGCCAGTTTGAGGGAGGAGATGTAGTAGATCCTTACTGCAACTGGTGAATTTTGTGGGTTTTATCACATTTTGTTAGTGGTAACTTTGTGTATGTCCCGTTGGAAGACTAGGTTCAGCTTAAGGTAAAGCTTTTAAAATAAAAGCCATTGCAGATACTCCTTTTGAAAAATAGGTTAGTCTTTCAAGTCTCTGAAATGAGGACAACCAGGACCCCTTTACATGAATCAGGGAAGGTTATTGAAGTTATATAGGTAAAATTCCCACTCTAGTCAAGTAGGCAGATAAACCCCTTTGTACTTTATTACTTTGTTTGATATCTCTTATGGAAGTGATTTACTCTGAGAATCTCTGATTGTGTTAGTAGTATTGTGTAGGGATGACAGTGCTATCGGTGCTTTTTTTTTTTTTTTTTTGTGGTCTCCCTGCCAGGCTTGAGGGATCTTAGTTCCCCGATTAGGAATTGAACCCGTGCCCCCTTCAGTGGAAGTATGGAGTCCTAACCACTGGACCACCAGGGAATTCCCACAGTGCTATTTTTGAAAACTGTCCATATATGTTATATAATTGAATTTTCACTGTGCAGTTCTGTGAGGTGGTGGTTCTCTCATTTTACAGCTGTAAAATGTTAAATTGACAGCCTCTGAAATGTTAACTGACTTGCCAGGGGTCACACAGTTAACCTGGATAGGAAATAGTAGAGTAAACCGTATTCCAAATCCAGGGCTCTATCCCTTACCTCACGCCTATTGCAGTTATTTATCATAACACTACCAACAGCTTGTGATTCACTGAAATTTAAATATTGGAGAAAAATAATGGAAATATTTTCAATCAGAGCACCTGATTTATAAGGAACTGGAGTTTCTAGGACCACAAACAGTTGCCATACTGAACATTGGTTCCATCACCTTGTCTTACGGTATGCTGTGATTACCTTGTGCCTAGGCAGAATGGCAATTTTATGGAGCCCTGGAGGTGGGGAAGGGTGGTGAGTTATTGGGGTGTGGTTTTGACTAATGGTTATTGAAAGTTTTATTTACTAAAAGGGTTTAACTAATCTTTGCTTAAAGGTATATTAAGAAATATATTGGAGAACGTATATACGGCAGCGTCAGCCGCTGAAAATAACAGAAGAAGGAACTGATATTCAGACATTTTTCTAACCAGAGAGTCAAAACTCAAGAAAATGCTTTCTTAGTTTTTGCTTTTAATAAAAACTTTTGATCAGTTTCAAACTTGCAGTTTAAGCCTGGGTTTATGTCAGTACATGCCATGAATGTGACATCAGAAACAAAAACCTACTTCACCTCCCTTACTTAAATTCTTCTTAGGTAAAATGCATTACATGCCAGTGGGATTGAGTCAATACAATTAGTATAGCCTTTCTAACTAGTAGGAGCCTGTTTTAAATCTCTCTTTTATTATGCCATCATAATGGGAAGGAACTTTATTCCTTTGTGTTTTTTGCTGTTGGTCTGCTGTATTTTCAAATCAATTCAGTCAACAAATATTTATTGAAAGCCTGTTGTGTTTTTTTTTTTTTAAGAAGGGAAGTTTATTTATTTATTTGTTTATGGCTGTGTTGGGACTTTCTCTAGTTGTGTTGAGCGGGGGCTACTCTTCGTTGCAGTGCACAAGCTACTCATTGCAGTGGCTTCTCTTGTTGCAGAGCACAGGCTCTAGGCACGCGGGCTTCAGTAGCTGTGGCTCGCGGGCACTAGAGTGCAGGCTCAGTAGTTGTGGCGCGCACAGGCTTAGTTGCTCCGTGGCATGTGGAATCTTCCCGGACCAGGGCTCGGACCCGTGTCCCCTGCGTTGGCAGGCGGATTCTTAACCACTGAGCCACCAGGCAAACCCCACCTGTTGTGTTTTAAGCACCTTTGTAGTCCCTGAGGACAAAGCAGTGAGAACAAGTCTTTTTTCTCTGGGGCTTACAAACTGATTAGGTTTGAAAGGGAAGAGTAAGACTGTAAATAAGTACTAAGTAAATCCCCTCTTATTTACTGTGCAATTTTGATCAATAAGCTCTTTGAACTTTAGTTTTCACATCTTTAAAGGGTGTAATGATTCCTGCTCTACCTGGCTTGTGGAATTGTTTGCAGAATCAAATAGGATAAAAATTTGGTTGCATTGTACCCTTCACATTCCTGTGGTAAGTTATTGTTACTGATATTAGAAAAGGAAAAGGAACATTGGGGAAAGGTTGTTTATAAAGAAAGACAAGACTTCCCTGGTGGCACAGTGGTTAAGAATCCACCTGCCAATGCAGGGGACATGGGTTCGAGCCCTGGCCCTGGAAGATCCCACATGCTGCGGAGCAACGAGGCCCGTGCACCACAACTACTGGGCCTTCGCTCTAGAGCCCGCGAGCTATAACTACTGAGCCTGCGTGCCACAACTACTGAAGCCCGCACGCCTAGAGCCCGTGCTCTGCAACAAGAGAAGCCACAACAATGAGGGTTCTGCGCACTGCAGTGAGGAGTGGCCCCTGCTCGCGGCTACTAGAGAAAGCCCACGCACAACAACGAAGACCTCACACAGCCAAAACTAAAAAACAAACAAATTAATTAGTTAATTAATTAAAACAAAAAAGAAAGACAAAGAGAATAGTTGGATTCTCTGTTCTGAGAGAGTCTGATGTCCCATTGTTAAACCTTCTGTGAGTGTTAGTCACATCTTCACATGGGCTATCATAGCCCTTCATGTAGACCTTTTTAAATAGCACTTATCAAATAAGACCATTATTATTCTATATTGTCACAGTTAACTGCCTTAATGTCAGGGACCATGCCCTAGTCTACATCCTTACTGCTCGGCACACAGTTCCAGGTATTTCACTGGAACTTTATAAATGTTTGTGAATGAGTGAATGAGTAACAGAAGTGGGCAGGAGCAGTTGAATGCCAAAATTGTTCAGCAGATTTTTTTGTTTTGCCCATCATGTGCTAGGACCTGGGTTATGTTCTGGCGGTACAAAGATGTGAAGGTATATAGCTTCCGCCTTAAAGCTTACAACATTACAAAACCTAGTAGTCTGGTGAGTATTAAATAGGGGTGTGTTATACGATAGGTAAGGGACTGAATGATTCTGTTTTGGTAGACAGTGAAGGAAGGCATTACAGAGGAAGTGATTTTGGAGCTTGTTCTTGAGGGATTAATAAGAACAGTTACTATCAAGGTTATTCCAGCCAGAGGGGGCAGTTTGAGCATAGGAATGGAGATGCTAAAGTATAAGGTGTGTGTCTGGTGTGGCTAGAGGATATTGCAGTGGGTTTTTACATTTTTTGGTTCAGGTACCCCCTCTAGAAAATTTGAGAATAGCAATGGATTTTCACCCCAGAAAACTGCATATAAGGAGACATATGCTGGGACTTCCCTGGTGGTCCAGTGGTTAAGACTCCGCACTCCCAATGCATGGGGCCCGGGTTCGATCCCTGGTCAGGGAACTAGATCCCGCGTGCCACAGCTAAAAGCCTGCATGCCGCAACTAAAGATCCCACATGCCACAACTAAAAGATCTCACATCCACAACTAAGACCGGTGCAGCCAAATAAATAAATACATAATTAAATATTTTTTAAGAAAGGAAGCATATACATATCATTCTAGAAAGTTATGGAATACTTAGGGATCTCTGGACCAGTGGGGCTGAGAAGTTGAAAAGTGCAATGGCTGGTGAAAGGAAAGATAGATGGCTGGGTGCTGAGAAGGATTCAAAATGCTTGTTAAAGACTTCAGGCTATGGGAATTCCCTGGCGGTCCAGTGGTTAGCAGTCGGCACTTTCACTGCTGTGGCCTGGGTTCAGTCCCTTGTCGGGGAACTAAGATCCTGCAAGCTGTGTGGTGGCACGGCCAAAAGAATACTTCAGGGTTTATGATTAAGGAATTGCTAAACCATCAAAAGTTTTTAAGCAGGAAATTGACATAAGCTGATCTGTTTTGACGGATGATTGCTTGCTGTCTTCAGGGTGGGTTAGAGGGTTTAGGAGCATATTTAGAGTAAGTGCTAAATAGGAGGCAGGATTGAGGGCCTTTTTTTGGTTTTGTTTTGATTTTAAAGAATGGGAGAGATTTGTCATGTTTGAAGGTAAAGGAAAAGGAGCCAGCAGAGAGCCAGATATTGAAGATCTGTGCAAAAGAAAAGGAAGATAATAGAGAAACATTGGGAGGAAATAAAAGCTCATAGAGAGGTGAGCCTTGAAAAGGAAACATGAAGAAAGGATGGGAGAAGGTATATTTGAAGTGACGGAGGTGGACGTTGAAATTGGATTAAGTTACCAACAGCCTATTTTGTACCCAGACACTGATCTAGGTACTTTTCTATGTGCTATTTCATTTAATTTTACAAAAATTCTGTAGATTGGGTGGGCATTACCATTTGACAGCTGAAGGACGTATGGCTCAGAGAGATTAAATTTCCCAAAGGCACCTTTAAGTAATTGAAGAGATCTGGAACCCAGATATATATATATATATATATATATATATATATATATATATATATATATATATATATATTTTTTTTTTTGCGGTACGCGGGCCTCTCACTGCTGTGGCCTCTCCCGTCGCGGAGCACAGGCTCCAGAGGCGCAGGCTCAGCGGCCATGGCCCACGGGCCCAGCCGCTCCGCGGCACGTGGGATCTTCCCGGACCGGGGCATGAACCCGCGTCCCCTGCATCGGCAGGCGGACTCCCAACCACTGCGCCACCAGGGAAGCCCACCCAGATATATTTTGACTTCAAAGTTTAGAATAATAATTTCTGCCTTGTAGGGTCTGTTAATGCCTGATGACTTCTTTTTTTAAAATCTTTCTTTCTGAATGAATGAATGAAGTTATCTGCAGAATGATCAAAGGATAGAGTGGGCTAGAGGACTTCAGAGAGTGTTAAAAGTTTGGAATAGCAGTCATGGAAAATGTAAGGGAGCCCACCAGAGATGAGCAAAAGGGCTGCTGAACCTCAGTTAGGGCCCCACCGAGGTCAGACAAAATAGCCAGTCGGCCATCCATTCTGTCTCCTCCATTCTCAGACATTTCTTGAATACAGTACTGTTGATGTGGGCCTTAGAAAAAGACAAACTATATTGTAACGGGAGGCTCAGAGCGAGTCACAAGTCTTATGCTTCAGTTTTCTCATCTCTAACAGGGTCTGGTTTAGTTGATTTCTCAAATTCTAGGATTTTTATGGTATTCCGAGGAGTTTAGGAGAGGAAGTGTGTTTAGTGACTGATTTTTAGGGAGGAGATGGTTGAAACCATACAGCTTTCAGATTCAAGCTTGGTTTTCAGTTTAACTTCTCTATTGTGTTTAAAGCACCAGGTGTTTGTTTTGATAATCGGAAAGTTCTGACATAGTTACTCAGTATAATGTATTTACTACCTTTGGAGTCTGAAAACCTGCGTTCTAGTTCCAGCTCCATCACTTCTTAGCTGTGACTATCCAAGTCAGCTGAGCTCCTTGAACTTTAAGTTTCCTCATTTATAAAACAGAGTTAGTAACTATTTCTTCAAAAGTGTCAGATGGAATAATGTATATGAGAAGTCTTTGTAAACTGTATAGTGTTTAGTAACTATGAGAAAAGATATGATTATACCTGGCATAGAAAAAAGGATTAGTACTGTGATCAGTGCTGTACAAGGGAGTGAGAACTGGTTTAAAGTGCATCCTTCACTTCCAGGGTACTGAGTGGTAAGGGAAACCTCTCAGGGTGTGTACTATCAGTGCACTGAATTTAGAAATTTGTTTATAGTATATGATGTTGCTGGGTGTTTTTTTCAGGTATATATTAAAATCAAATCTTATCTTGAATCAAATCTGTGACTTAAAAAAAAACCTCCGTTGTTAAAGATTCTCTGCATTTATTCTCTCAAATGTGAACTTGTTAGCCAAATATCCACGAGTATTTTTTTTTTTTTTTTTGCGGTACGCGGGCCTCTCACTGTTGTGGCCCCTCCCGTTGCAGAGCACAGGCTCCGGAAGCGCAGGCTCAGCGGCCATGGCTCACGGGCCCAGCCGCTCCACGGCATGTGGGATCTTCCCGGACCGGGGCACGAACCCGTGTCCCCTGCATTGGCAGGTGGACTCTCAACCACTGTGCCACCAGGGAAGCCCTCCACGAGTATTTTTAAAATAGTTGTTGACTGTATTTTATTTAAGGGTAGATAACAATTTTATGATTATCTCACAGAACTTAAGTACATTGCTTCATTTGTTTGTTTCCTTTGTGGAGGGCTAATTCTGATGGAACTCAACAAAATCTCTTACAGAGAACTGTCTTAGCCCGCCTTGACCCTGCAGATATCTAGCAGATAACCAATGTACTTGATTCTATCTACCCAGCTACCCGTTCTCTTCTTTGCACTTAGGTTGGAAATACAGTGTCAAAAACTGGCTTAAAAGGTTAATGATTCATCCTTACCTTGAGTGATCCCAGAGCACTTTGTCCATGTCTCTGCAGGGCACTTTTCCCTCTGTAGCTTATTTACCTCTTTATTCTCCCCACTAAACAGTGCCTGTTTATGAAAATAAACTGAACTAAGGGAAATTCCCTGGCGGTCCAGTGGTCAGGACTTGGTGCTTTCACTGCAGTAGGGCCAGGTTCGATCCCTGGTCTAGGAACTAAGATCTGGCAAGCCACACGGCGCAGCCAAATTTAAAAAAAAAAAAATTAAAGAACAACTGAACTAAGGATTCCTATGTTGTTGGCTTCAATTTATTTAACCATTGTGAATACTGCCACATAGGTCTCTGTACATGTAACTTTTTCTTTTTAAATGAAATTAGTGCCATATTCAATATCCTGTGATAAGCCATAATAGAAAAGGATATGAAAAAGAATGTATATATATGTATAACTGAGTCACTTTTCTGTACAGCAGTAATTAACACAACGTTATAATTCAACTATACGTCAATAAAAAATAAATTAAAAAATGAAATTACTGGATAAGCAGGTATGAACATTTACATAGTGCTTGATTTTTTTTTTTAATGCAGCTTTTATTGGGTGTAGGATTGCTATAAGAAAGCCATATCTTATAGACTCTGATATGACTTCTCTCCCGTTGCGGAGCACAGGCTCCGGATGCGCAGGCTCAGGGACCATGGCTCACGGGCCCAGCCGCCCCGGGACATGTGGGATCCTCCCGAACCTCTGTCCCCTGCATCGGCAGGCAGACTCTCAACCACTGCGCCACCAGGGAAGCCCAGTGCTTGATTTTTAAAATATTTTATTTTATTTTTTTCATTTCATTTCATTTATTTATTTATTTATTTTGGCCATGATGCACAGCTTGCGGCACAGCTTGTGGGAGTTCCCCGACCAGGGATTGAACCTGGGCCACAGTAGTGAAAGCCCGGAATCCTAACCACTAGGCCAGCAGGGAACTCCTTTATTTTACTTCTTTAAAAAAATTTTTTTTTTATTAAAATAGAGTTGATTTAAAATATCGCATGTCAGATGTACAGCATATATATCCTTTTCCAGATTCTTTTTCCTTAAAAGTTATTACATGATGTTGAGTATAGTTCCCTGTGCTATACAGTAGGTCCTTGTTGACTTTCATTCATTCATTCATTCATTCATTTATTTATTTATTTATGGCTGCGTTGGGTCTTCATTGCTGCACGCAGGCTTTCTCTAGTTGCGGCGAGCAGGGGCTACTCTTCGTTGCGGTGTGCAGGCTTCTCATTGTGGTGGCTTCTCTTGTTGCGATACACAGGCTCTAGGCACACGGGCTTCAGTAGCTGTGGCACTTGGGCTCAGTAGTTGTGGCTCATGGGCTCTAGAGCGCAGGCTCAGTAGTTGTGGCACATGGGCTTAGTTGCTCCTTGGCGTGTGGGATCTTCCCGGACCACGGCTCAAACCCATGTCCCCTGCATTGGCAAGTGGATTCTCAACCACTGTGCAACCTGGGAAGTCCATGATATATTCATTTTTATTTTTGTTTTGTTTTGTACAGAAATCTAAATATTTCATGCCATAGCTCTTCACTGGTTCCTTTTGTAATTTCTTCCATCATTAGAAAATTGTTTCTCCATAGGTGGAGCAAATATTAATTTCTCGACTTCTGTTTCTCCCATTCTTTTTTCTTTTCTTTGAAAAATTAATTTTGAGGTGTGGGAAAAAACGTTTGTTTTTTTAAATTTTTTTAATTTAATTTAATTTATTTTTTTATACAGCAGGTCCTTATTAGTCATCCATTTTATACACATCAGTGTATACATGTCATTCCCAATCTCCCAGTTCATCACACCACCACCACCACCACCCCGCTGCTTTCCCCCCTTGGTGTCCATACGTTTGTTCTCTACATCTGTGTCTCTATTTCTGCCCTGCAAACCGGTTCATCTGTACCATTTTTCTAGGTTCCACATATATGCGTTAATATACGATATTGGTTTTTCTCTTTCTGACTTACTTCACTCTGTATGACAGTCTCTAGATCCATCCGCGTCTCAACAAATGACCCAATATCGTTCCTTTTTATGGCTGAGTAATAGTCCATTGTGTATAATGTACTATATCTTCTTTATTCATTTGCTGTTGATGGGCATTTAGGTTGCTTCCATGACCTGGCTAATGTAAACAGTGCTGCAGTGAACATTGGGGTGCATGTGTCTTTTTGAATTATGGCTTTCTCAGGGTATATGCCCAGTAGTGGGATTGCTGGGTCATATGGTAGTTCTAGTTTTAGTTTAGTTTTTATTTTTTTGCAGTACGCGGGCCTCTCACTGCCGTGGCCCTCCCGAAGTGGAGCACAGGCTCCGGGCACGCAGGCTCAGCAGCCATGGCTCACGGGCCCAGCTGCTCCGCGGCATGTGGGATCTTCCCGGACCGGGGCACGAACCTGTGTCCCCTGCATCGGCAGGCGGACTCTCAACCACTGCGCCACCAGGGAAGCCCAAGACACAATTTTTTAAAAATAAATTTATTTGTATTTATTTATTTAGCTGCATTGGGTCTCAGTTGCAGCACATGGGATCTTTGTTGCAGCATGCAGGATCTTTCATTGTGGCACGTGGGCTTCAGAGCATGCGGGCTCAGTAGTTGCGGCATGTGGGCTCCAGAGCACACAGGCTTAATTGCCCTGTGGCCTGTGGGATCTTATTTCCCAGACCAGGGATTGAACCCGCGTCCCCTACATCGGAAGGCAGATTCTTAACCATTGGACCACCAGGGAAGTCCCACGATGTTTTTTACCTATTGGTGATACCATTAAGATTGGCTATTTTACAAACAGTCTTTTACATATTCTATGTGCTTAAATAAAATCCCAGAGATAATTGGCTTCTGGGATATCTTTGTATAATTGGGAGAAGGGCTTTGTCCTTCCACTGTAGCCACAGACCACTAAGACCGTTCTGTTAAACAAATACGCATTTGCATATTATGGCATAAGATAAGTAAGAAGTTTGCTTCTCTGCAACTGCATTAATGATGGCAAACTTTTTCAAACTGTAAAATTTATCATTTTATCCTTTCTTAAGTGTATAATTCAGTGGTATTAAGTACATTCACAGTGTTGTGCAGCCATCACCAATATCCATGTCCAGAACTTTTTCAGCATCCCAAACTCTGTACCCATTAAATAACTCTCCATTGTCCTCCCCCCTCAACCCCTGGTAACCTCTATTCTGCTTTTTATCTTCTATGAATTTGCCTATTCTAGGTGCCACATACAAGTTGAATCATAATATTTGACCTTTTGTGTCTGTGTTTATTTCTTTATGTTTTTAAAACTGTCTTCTCTTTGTGCTTACATTTGTTTTATTTTGTAGAAAATCAGAAGCTTCTCTCTAGCCTCTTAACTCTCTGGAGAAGAGCAAGCATTTAACTATCTTCAGGGTGCTTACGTTAAGAATTATTAATAAAAGGTTTAGAGGATTTGGTAACTAAAATATTTTAGTATGTGCTAGTGCTTTTGGAGGGCAGAACAGAAAGGAAAATATTAAGGAGCAGTTGTTGAGCAACTTCTTTTTAATTATAAGAGATTAAAAGGGTTAACCTACTGGGACTTTCCTGGTGGTCCAGTGGGTAGGACTCCGTGCTCCCAATGCAGGGGGCCTGGGGTTCGATCCCTGGTCGGGGAACTAGATCCCTCATGCATGCTGCAACTAAGGAGTCCACATGCTGCAATGAAGATCCCGAATGCTGCAACTAAGACCCAGTGCAACCAAAATTAATTTGAAAAAAAAAAGGGTTAACCTATTAAACATCAATTATGCCACATTAAATTCCTATAAATAGTGATCCTCAATATTATTTCATGAAGAAATATTCATACTTGATATCGTATGATCCAGGCATACATGAAAGTTTTAAAAAAATTTTTTTGAAGTATAGTTGATTTACAATACTGTGTTAATTTCTTCTGTACAGTAAAGTGACTCAGTCATACACATATATATTCTTTTTCATATTCTTTTCCTTATGGTTTATCATAAGATATTGAATATAGTTTCCTATGCAGCAGGACCTTGATGTAATCCATCCTGTATATAATAGTTTGCATTTGCTAATCCCAAACTTCCAATCTTTCCCTCCCCCACTCCCTCTCCCCCTTGGCAACCACAATTCTGTTCTCTGTGTCTGTGAGTCTGTTTTTGTTTTGTAGATATGTTCATTTGTGTTGTATTTTAGATTCCACATATAAGTGATATCATATGGTATTTGTCTTTCTCCTTCTGACTTACTTTGTTTAGTGTGATAATCTCTAGGTCCATCCATGTTGCTGCTAATGGCATTATTTCATTCTTCCTAATGGCTGAGTAATATCTCATTGTATATATATACCACATCTTCTTTATCCATTCATCTGTCAATGGACATTTAGGTTGTTTCCATGTGTTGGCTGTTGTAAATAGTGCTGCTATGAACATAGGAGGTGCATGTATCTTATGAAACTATTTTTTAAATTTCATTTGTTGGTCTTTCCATTGACCACTTTTACTTGATTTCTAACACTGTATAGATATATTTAACCAAACTTCATCTATTAAAGGGAAACTTTTCTTGCCTAAAACACAACTTTAGTCTCAAGTATTTCAGGAGAACAAATAAGATGATTAATTCTGATTCCACAAATCTTAAAAATAATTTTTTTTTTTTTTTGGTCATGCTGTTCAGGATCTTAGTTCCCTAACTGGGGATCAGACCCATGCTCCCTGCAATGGAAGTGTGGAGTGCTAACCACTGGACCGCCAGGGAATTCCCTAAAAATAATTTTTGATTGTAAAGGAAATATACAATAAAAATTCAGATAGTATATAAGTACATAAAATAAAAAGCAAAAGTCCTTATCACCCTACTCTCTCTCTCTTATTCCCACTTGTGTCCCCTCCAAACTTCCACTGAGAACCCTTTTGGTGAGTAGCCTTATAATCCTACCTTTCGTTAAGCAACTTGTTTCTTTTTTTCATTCAACAATATGTTGAGTATATCCTTTAATGTCAGGACATAGTAGATCTTTGAATGTCTTCATGGTATTCAATGTATGAAGGTTTCATTCTTTAGCCATTTTCCTGTTGACAGACATTTCAGGTATCTCGAGTTTTTGCCATTATAAATAATACTGCCACAATATCTTTTTGAGTCTAGTATATCTGTACTTTAGAAGTGGAATTGCTGGGTCAAAGGTTTACAAATTTGATTGGTACTGCCAAAGTGTCCTCCAAAAAGACACATCAAATTACCTGTTAATTCATGAGAATACTTTTCTGTGCATTAGTATTACTTTTTTTCTTGAATTTTTGAATTTTATTTTATTTATTTTTTTATACAGCAGGTTCTTCTTAGTCATCCATTTTATACATACTAGTGTATGTATGTCAATCACAATCTCCCAATTCATCCCACCACCACCCACTGCCGCTTTTGTTTCTTGAATACTACCAATACTGGATATTTTATTCTTTTTTTTCCAGCTTTATTGAGATATGATTGACAAATAAATAATGTATGTATTTAGGGTATACAGTGTGATATTTTGATGTACATATACTTTGTGAAATGGTTACCACATCAAGCTAATTAACATATCCATCACCTCACACAGTTACCAGCATGCACACGTGTGTGTTGAAAACATTTGAGATCTACTCTCAGCAAATTTCAAGTATACAATACATTATTATTAACTGTAGTCATCATGCTGTACTTTAGGTCTCCAGAACTTACTTATCTTACACCCTTTGATCAATATCTTTCCTTTTCTCCTTCCTCTCCCCCTCAGACTGAATAGTTTAAATCTCCAAATTTTTAGCCATTCTGATAGGCAAGAAAAATAAAAATAAAACTCACTTTACATTGGCATTTTCCTTATTAGTAATCAGGTTGAACATATTTTCATCTTTATTAACCATTTGTATTTCTTCAGTGAATTCCCTCTCATCATTCCCATTTATTTGTTCATGTGTCTTCATCACATAACTATTTTAAAAGTCAAGTTGGGGCTTCCCTGGTGGCGCAGTGGTTGAGAGTCCGCCTGCCGATGCAGGGGACACGGGTTCGTGCCCCGGTCTGGGAAGATCCCACATGCCGCGGAGCGGTTGGGCCCGTGAGCCATGGCCGTTGAGCCTGCGCGTCCGGAGCCTGTGCTCCGCAACGGGAGAGGCCACAACAGTGAGAGGCCCACGTACAGCAAAAAAAAAAAAAAAAAAAAAAAAAAAAAAAAAAGTCAAGTTGACAACAAATATGAATTTCATTTGTTTACATTTTCAGTTTGGGGATAAAATTATTTTTGGAGATTTTATAAATAGTATTTTCATCATAGTTAATGTTCACTGCCAAAATTGTTTTATAAGAAGATTTGATATATCACTGAATACTGTAGCTTTTAAAAATATGTTTTGTTCTGGGGGATTTTCTCAAAATGCGATATACATAATGCCAGTGCTACATTTTTCTGGGTGTAGATTTTGTCATGGCTAGTGATGATGAATTGCCCTTGCTGAGATCTGTCCTTTATAACTCACTAATGATATTTCCTGAGAGTACTTTTGGTTATCCGTAACCCACACCTCTGTTTCAAAGCTGATTCATACTGCTTAGTGTGAATGGACTTAGACAGGACTGTTTAACTAGGAGGAGGAGGTTACAGTTTTTGTTTTCTTTTAATAAATTTATTTATTTGTTTATTTTTGCTGCAATGGGTCTTCATTGCTGCACGCGGGCTTTCTCTAGTTGCGGCAAGTGGCGGCTACTCTTCATTGCGGTGCGCGGGCTTCTTGTTGCGGAGCGTGGGCTCTAGGGTGCGCAGGCTTCAGTAGTTGTGGCACTCAGGCTCAGTAACTGTGGCTCGCAGGCTCTAGAGCGCAGGCTCAGTAGTTGTGGCCCACGGGCTTACTTGCTCTGTGGCAATGGGGGATCTTCCTGGACCAGGGCTCGAACCCGTGTCCCCTGCATCAGGAGTCAGATTCTTAACCACTGCGCCACCAGGGAAGTCCCTACAGTTTTTCTTAAAAAGGGAAATTACCCCCATTTTTATATCTTTACCCTTACATAATATGTTAGATGTTCATTATTTGTGTTTAAAATTAAGTAATCTTTTTGCAAGTGTAACTTTTATTGAACAGACCTTTTTTTAAAATTTTTTTTTAATTTTTTATTTTTTTTTGCTTTATAACAAATTTAATCAGTTATACATATACATATGTTCCCATATCCCCTCCCTTTTGCGTCTCCCTCCCACCCTCCCTATCCCACCCCTCCAGGCGGTCACAAAGCACCGAGCTGATCTCCCTGTGCTATGCGGCTGCTTCCCACTAGCTATCTACCTTACGTTTGGTAGTGTATATATGTCCATGCCGCTCTTTCACTTTGTCACAGCTTACCCTTCCCCCTCCCCATATCCTCAAGTCCACTCTCTAGTAGGTCTGTGTCTTTATTCCTGTCTTACCCCTAGGTTCTTCATGACATTTTTTTTTCTTAAATTCCATATATATGTGTCAGCATACATGAACAGACCTTTTAAAAAACATTTGTAAAACTGTTTTACTGAGAGCATGATTGTAAATCTCTATTTTAAAATTTTTAATATTTTTTATTTCTGCTAAAATCCCATTTACATTTTTAACTTATCTGTATAAATCTCTTTATAATGTTTCATTTTTCTGGTAAGGCAAAAACAAATGAAGTTCTTTGTGAACCAACTCTATTTTGTAGCTGCCAAATTTCTATGTAGTATTAACAAAAATAGTTCAGAAATGGCAAAGAAAGTTATTTTAAGAAACTAGAAGTTTTCCAATTTCCAGTCAAAGGGTAGATTCTGTGGTGACAGATGATAATGGTACATGTAGATTACAGTGTTACTTCCTTACATTACGTGGTAGCATCTGTCTGAGCAATTGTAGATCACTCTGGAAGAGCAGTTGATACACTGTTTCTTAATTTTGTTTATTTCTGTAATGGCGTGCTTTCCGGTCAAGTCCAAGGAATAAATGGAAATGATACTTTAAATTGTCCCGTCTCTGCCAATGTAAATTGGTTTCATCATCTTGATAATATTTGTAGATATTATATATTCTGGTTAAGCTTAGACTCATGACAGCTAAAATCTGCTTTGAGTTTTTATTTGGAACTAAAATCTAGGAGTGGGGTGAGCTTTAGCATTACGTGGAAGTCCAGCCCTATTTCTCATGTGGTTAAAAGGGAAAGGGGGGGAACCTTTTTCTTTGCTACCTGTATTTACATTATTGCGTGTATATTATATTAATACCTGTTTGTTAACATGACCATCTCTTTTTCTTTACTGGTGTTGCTTTTTAGTTTAAAGACCATAAACTTACTTCTCTTTGTACACCGTCTGGCATGGAACTTGGCATTTATCAATAACTGGTTCTTAATAGCCACTTGCTTAGCTGAACAGTTATTAAGTACTTACTGTATGGAGGCACAGCTCATTTTTTACTGTTTTATTTTTTTTAACAAATACTATTTCATGATATTCTCACAACTCTTTGAGGTCAGGTATTATTAATCCCACTTGAAGCCAAAAGGACAAGGAGATTAAATTCTGCAGTATTATCTTTTGTGACCAAAATGACTAATCAGTTTTGTGTGAGTGAATGATATTTGAAACTAATTTATGCTGATTTGTTCAATGGAAAATAATCTGAGTTCTCTTAACCATCTACCCAGTAAATATTTGTTCTTTAGTTTTTGCCTGAGTAATTATATTCACTTGTTGTGCTTTCTCAGGAGGAAGTAGGTTATTTTGCAGAGCACGGGTCTGGCATTATGGAAGTGCCATAAAAAGGAATAGAAAAGGCAGAAAGATAATCTTTTCATTCTTGATGGTTCACATATTGGTAGACTCATTTATATCTGTATTTACAACTTGTGGCTATCTTGGACACTCAAAGTGAAACAAAGAATGAAGGCTAGGGTGATTGAGATAAAGAACCATTTTTGCTTTTAATATCAGAAGTTATTAGTCTACAGTGCACGCTTATGTGTTTCTCTCACTAGATTGACCTAGCCATGGTTATTAAAGTTGAGGAACCTGGTACATATGAACGGTTTTGCTAAAGCTGGAAAGGAGGTAGTTGTATTTCACGATTTTCATACACTAATGTTAATACCCTCAAGACTATGGCTACCATTAGCAACAGCAGCATTAAATATCTATTAGGTAAACTATAGACCAAGGCTTTTAGTTTTGCAGATATAAAATAAAACTAAAATTACTTTTCTTATTATTTGCCCTAGATTTTATGGACACTGTCACAGATACAACTTAAGTGTAAACCAGATTGACAAATCTGGTTTTCATATACCTCTAAAATTTTATTTTAAAATCTGCTTGATATTTAAAAAAAAAGATGGTTTGGGCTAGGAAGTAGAAACATTATAGTCGATTGTCCTTTGTAAATCCACTTTTATCTATGTTGTGTGGCCCAGCACATCCTTGTATTGATGAATGGCTGATGTTTAGTTTAAAGCAGTGTTCATGCAAAACAAGATTTTTAGCATTTGATGAAGTAATTTAACTGATTTGTTGTTTGGCTAGTTTCATTTGTAATCAGTGCTTTCATGGAATAAAAAAATCCACCAATATATTTCTTACCCTTTTCTGAATTTGCAGAACCAGAAGGGGACTTTGGAGGGATTTGGTAGAAGAATTTGGAGATGGTGGTGGGGTGTGGAATAGTATTGGGAAGAGGATGAAGAGCATACAAGGATTCGTGAAAAGAGGGGTGGTGTCTTGGGATTTAACTGCCTTTCCTTCCTTCTTGTCCTGCCATTTTTTATGGCGGGAGCAACTTTCCAGTTTTTGCAAATTGAAATGAACCCATTCACGTATCAGGGGTTTGCCATATTTTCTAGAAATGTCCTACTGTTAGTACCCATTTGTTTGTAATCTCCTAGTTGAATTTTTATATGATCTTAAAACCACTTGGCGGAATTCCCCGGTGGAGCAGTGGTTAAGAATCTGCCTGCCAATGCAGGGGACATGGGTTCGAGCTCCAGTCCAGGAAGATCCCACGTGCCGTGGAGCAACTAAGCCTGCGTGCCTAGAGCCTCTGCTCCACAACAAGAGAAGCCACCACAATGAGAAGCCCGTGCACCGCAACAAAGAATAGCCCCTGCTCGATGTGACTAGAGAAAGCCTGCACGAAGCAACGAAGACCCAACGTAGCCAAAAATAAATAAATTTATTTATTAAAAAAAAGGGCTTCCCTGGTGGCGCAGTGGTTGAGAGTCCACCTGCCGATGCAGGGGACATGGGTTCGTGCCCCGGTCCGGGAAGATCCCACATGCCACAGAGCGGCTAGGCCCGTGAGCCATGGCCGCTGAGCCTGTGCATCCGGAGCCTGTGCTCCGCAACGGGAGAGGCCACAACAGTGAGAGGCCCACGTACCACAAAAAAAATAAAATTAAAAAAAAAAAAAAAAAAAAAAAAAACCACTTGGCAGTTTAGCTGGTGAAGAATCTTCTGAGACATATTAGACTAGTGGCTGTGCTTTTTTTGTTGCTTTAACTAATTCTAATTATCTTACAATTTTAGGTAGAGGAAACCTGTATTGATCAGGGCTTTTAACATACGAATCTCTTGCACGAGGGAATTCCTCAGCTCTTTGGTTTAGCAGAGTGTAAACCTCTTACAGATCTTAAATCAGTTAACATTCCTTGATTTAGGATCAGGCAACATCGTATATGGTTTAAATGCAAACTCAGAAGTCAGGCTGCCTGAATTAAAAAATCCTGGCTTCACTATTTATTAGGTAATTGACCTTGGATAAGCTACTTAACCTTCCATATACCCTAAGTTCATCTTAAAATGGGGATGGTAATAACTACCTTATGGTTATGTTGAAGATTAAGGTCATATAGCAGGCAAGTAGCCTATTTAAGGCCTGAGAGGTACCAGTTCAAGTACCTTTGACTTTTTTTTTTTTTTTAGTTGACAAGTTTTCTTTACTTGTTTTTGTCAGTTTGACTTTTAAATGCTTTTTCCTGGTTTCCTCGTAGTTAGATAAACTATACTACTTTACTTTATTTCCTTTATTATTTTTATTTTATTTTTTAAAAATATTTATTTATTTATTTATTTTGGCTGTGCTGGGTCTTAGTTGCAGCACGCAGGATCTTTAGTTGTGGCATGTGAGCTCTTAGTTGCGGCATGCATGTGGCATCTAGTTCCCCGACCAGGAATCAAACCCCAGCCCCCTGCATTGGGAACGTGGAGTCTTACCCGCTGGACCAACAGGGAAGTCCCGGAAAAAGGGTTTATAATGGACCCTGAGACTACATAATTTCCTCTAGCAGGGTATATACATTTTGAGAGATTGTTTGCTGTTCCGGTCAAGCCAGTGCTGGAAGCAAGAAGACAGTGAAACAATATTTTACAAATGCTAAATGAAAACACCTGTCAATTTTGAGTTGTATACCCACTAAAATCATATTTCAGAAATAAGTCTAGGGACTTCCCTGGTGGTCCAGTGGTTAAGAATCCACCTTCCGGGACTTCCTTGGTGGTGAAGTAGTTAAGAATCCGCCTGCCAATGCAGGGGACACGGGTTCGAGCCCTGGTCCAGGAAGATCCCACATGCCGCGGAGCAACTAAGCCCGTGGGCCACAACTACTGAGCCCACGTGCCACAACTACGGAAGCCCACGCACCTAGAGTCCGTGCTCTGCAACAGGAGAAGCCACCGCAATGGGAAGCCCACTCACAACGCAGAGTAGCCCCCGCTCGCCGCAACTAGAGAAAGTCCGCATGCAGCAACGAAGACCCAACACAGCCAAAAACAAATACATTAAAAAAAAAAAATCCACCTTCCAATGCAGGGGACGTGGGTTCGATCCCTTGTCAGGGAACTAAGATCCCACATGCCGCAGGGCAACTAAACCTGCATGCCACAACTAGAGAGAAGCCGTGCACCGCAACTACTGAGCCTGCATGCCACAACTAAAGAGAAGCCTGCCACGAAGAGCCTGCACACTGCAACGAAGACCCAGTGTGGTCAAAAAATAAAAAATAAATTTAAAAATTAAAAAAAAAAGAAAGTACTTTGGCTTTTATCCTGAGCTTTTGAGAGGGATCTGGACTGAGCATATGTATAGGTTTGGGCATCTTCTGCACATAGACGGTTATAGAAGCCATGAGAATATTTCTGTCTTGCACATGCATTCATTTAGATGGAGACGCAAAGTCTCATTTTCTGCAAAGACTACACAGGGTTCTTCAGCAAGATACCCTTCTGTTTGTGATTCTCTGAGGACAGGGGTGTGTTTGTTTGTTTTATTTTATCTTTGCCAGGTCTTAGTTGCGGCATGCGGACTCCTTAGTTGCGGCATGCATGCAGGATCTAGTTCCCCAACCAGGGATCAAACCTGGGTCCCCTGCATTGGGAGCATGGATTCTTACCCACTGGGCCACCAGGGAAGTCCCAGGGGTGTTTTTTGTTTGTTTGTTTGTTTTTTGTGGTACGCGGGCCTCTCACTGTTATGGCCTCTCCCGTTGTGGAGCACAGGCTCCGGACGCGCAGGCTCAGCGGCCATGGCTCACGGGCCCAGCCGCTCCGTGGCATGTGGGATCTTCCCAGACCGGGGCATGAACCCATGTCCCCTGCATCGGCAGGCAGACTCTCAACCACTGCGCCACCAGGGAAGCCCTGTTTGTTTGTTTTTTATTTATGTTCTTGGCTGTGTTGGGTCTTAGTTGCAGCATGTGGGATATCTTTTGTTGCAGCATGCGGGCTTCTCTCTAGTTGTGGTGCACGTGTTTCTCTCTAGTTGTGGTGTACAGGTTTTCTCACTCTAGTTGTGGCATGCAGGCTCCGTGGCGTGTGGGCTCTGTAGTTGTGGCGTGCAGGCTCCAGAGCGCGTGGGCTCTGTAGTTTGCGGCACGCGGACTCTCTTGTTGAGGTGCGTGAGCTCAGTGGTTGTGGCACACGTGGGCTTAGTTACCCTGTGGCATGTGGAATCTTAGTTCCCCTACCAGGGATCAAACCAGTGTTCCCTGCATTGGAAGGCGGATTCTTTACCACTAGACCACCAGGGATGTCCCCCCAGGGGTGCTTTAATTGAAACTTTACATCAGCTAACCCAGGATCATCATCCCTATTATCTAGTGATAATGTGATTAACAGTTGAGGTACTACTGATTCTCCCTTCTCAATCTGCCTGTAAATCCTGTTACTTTCATTAACCATTTCAGATTTTCAATTTTTCATTATTATTGCCATTTCACTTGTTTATCAGATATTTATCCAGTGCCAAGTACATATGAAAAAAAAGTGCTAACCTCAGATCTGTTGGCATGAGAGGTTGGATGGAGCTTTGTTTACACAAATGAACACACTGTATTGAGGTTTCTAATGACTGTTGCCCATATTAGTGACATATTTTCTAATTTCTTTTGTACTTGTTCTTAGAAGGTTAACGCTCTACTAATTTGACTTCCCAGCTAGTTTTAGTGGTTGCTCTGGGGATTACAATTCACATTTTACCTTAAAACAATCTAGTTTAGATTAATACCAACTTAATTTCAGTAGTGTACAAAAAAATTTCTCCAGTGTAACTTGGCTCCTTCTCCCCTTCTTGGTGCTTTATTCTCATATAAATTATATATTTATATATTACAAGCCCATTAACATGGTTTTATAGGTATTGCTTTATGCATTGTTTTTTAAATTAGATAGGAGAAGAAATAAAAATACATTTATACTGTCTTCTTCTTTTGGGAGGGGTGTGCCAGCTGGCATGTGGGATCTTAGTTCCCTGACCAGGGATTGAACCTCTGCCCCCTAAAGTGGAAGCACAGAGTTTTAACTGCTGGACCACCAGGGAAGTCCCTATACTGTCTTCTTTATTTTTATATTTATCTATGTAGTTACCTTACTGGTACTCTGTTTCTTCCTGTGGATTCTAGTTACTGTCTGGTTTCTGTTTATGTCAGCATAAATACAGTCTCCCTTTAGTATTTCTTGTAGGCATGTCTGCTAGTAAAGAATGCTTTAAGTTTTTGTTTATCTGGGAATGTCATAATTTCTCCTTTGTTTTAGAAGCATAGTTTTGCTGGATATAGAATTCTCAGTTGACAGTCTTTCTCTTTCAGCACTTGAACATAAGTGTGGATCACTTTGTGTTTATCCTACATAGACTTTATTTAGTTTCTTGGATGCGTTTTTCATCATATTTGGGCACTTACTGGCCATTATTTCTTCATCGTCCCGTTTGCTTGTTTGTGTGCTTGGTGGTTTGTATACTTGATAATTTGTTCTCTGAGGCTCTGTTCATTTTTCTTCATGCTTTTTTCTTTCTGTTTCTCATATTGGATAATCTCAATTAACCTATCTTAGAGCTTGCTGATTCTTCTGCCTGCTCAAATCTGCTGTTGAGCCTGTCTAGAAAAATCTGTTTCTTTCTTTTTTAAATATAATTTCTGTCTCTGTTGAGATTCTCTATTTAATGAGGCATCATTCTCATACTTTAACTTTTTTTTAATTTATTTTAATTTATTTTTGGCCACATTGAGTGTTGCTGCACGTGGGCTATCTCTAGTTGTGGCGGATTCTTCACCACTGCGCCACCAGTGAAGTCCCTCATACTTTAATTCTTTAGGCATGGTTCCCTTTAGTTCTTTGAATTTTTGCTTGTGTGTTCTTAGTTCCCAGACCAGGGATCAAACCTGGGCCCTCTGCAGTGAAAGCGCAGAGGCCTAACCACTGGACCGCCAGGGAATTCCCTTCTTTGTAATATTTATAATAGCTTATTTAAAGTCTTTGTCTAGGGCTTCGCTGGTGGTGCAGTGGTTAAGAATCCGCCTGCCAATGCAGGGGACACGGGGTCGAGCCCTGGTCCGGGAAGATCCCACATGCTGTGGAGCAACTAAGCCCATGTGCCACAACTACTGAGCCCGTGTGCCACAACTACTGAAGCCAATGCTCCTAGAGCCCGTGCTCCGCAACAAGAGAAGCCACCACAATGAGAACCCCACACACCACAACGAAGAGTAGCCCCCGCTCGCCGCAACTAGAGAAAGCCCACGCACAGCAACAAAGACCCCAACGCAGCCAAAAAAAAAATTAATTAAATAAATTTATTTTTTAAGAAAAGTCTTTGTCTGTTAAGTCCAACATCTAGGCTTCCTCAGATACAGTTTTATTGATTGCTTTCTTCCTCCTATATATGCACCATACTTTCCTGTTGGTGTGTCTCATTTTTGTATTGAAAAGTGAGCATTTAAAATAAGGTGGCGGGACTTCCCTGGTGGTCCAGTGGTGAGGAACCTGCCTTACAGTGAAGGGGACGCAGGTTCGATCTCTGGTCCGGGAACTAAGATCCCACATGCCGTGGGGCAACTGAGCCTGTGCGCCATGGCTACTGAGCTCACACGCCTCAACTAGAGAGCCTGCGTGCTGCAAACTAAAGAACCCACACGCTCTGGAACCTACACGCCACAACTAGAGAGAAGCCCGCGCACCACAACGAAAAATCCCACGTGCCGCAACTAAGACCCGACACAGCCAAAAATAAATAAAATAAAATAAATAAAATGATAAACAAATCTTTAAAAAAATAAAATAATGTAATGTGGCAAGTCTGCAAATCAGATTCCCCTCCTTCCTGTGGGTTTCTCATTGCTGCTTGTTGAGTGACTTCCCTGGACTAAACCTGTAGAGCCTGTATTCTTTGTTTTGTGCAGACGTTGAAGTGTCTGCTTGGTTGACTTAGTGGTTAGCTAGTGATTAGACAGAAATTTCCTTAAACGCCTTGAACCAGTAAGTTTTCTAGCCTTTGCCAAGGATACTCTGTGTATATTGCAGTATGCCATCAATGTTCCTGCAGGCAATTTACAACTTTGCCTTAGCCATCGCTTTCTGCTTGCACAGAACCTCAAGGTCAGCCAGAGGTGAGAGATTAGGGCCTTCTTAAGCCTTTCCCTGAGTCCATAAATGCATGTGTCCTTCTAGATATCCAGGAATATGTCAGCTTTCCAAAGCCCCTTATAGACGTCTCATTCCTGAACATTCACATTTTTTGGTCAGTGTCCTGTTAGCCCTAACTGGTATCATCACTGATTATTTTTGAAAAATGTGCTAAGGATAAGGTTGTTCACACAAAACAAGCTCTGAGTCAGGTCAAGTAAAGTAGCTCTGAGAGTGGAACTTCTTGGTGCTATCAGATCAGATAGAAACAGTTCTCTGGGGATGAGGCTTTTGGGCAGCTCCAGATTGGTTCTGCCCCCTCCAGTGGTTGCTAGGCTGCTGGTTTTAATAACTAATGTTGTGAGGCTCCTGGTTTTCAAGGCTGCCAGAAAGCTAGGGGAGGAGAGGGAGATGGGAATCAGGCAAGTTAAAATGCCATAAAACTCACTGTACTTACCAAGATTCAGGCATTTTCTTTTTTTTAAAAAATTGTAGTAAAATATACATAATATAAAGTTTACCATTTTAACATCTTTTAAGGGTACAGTTCAGTGCCATTAAATACATTCACATTGTTGTGCAGCTGTTACTACCATCCATTTACAGAACTTTTTCATCTTCCCAAACTGAAACTCTACCCATTAAACAGCTCCTCCCCCCACCCCTGGCAACCGCCATCCAACTCTGCCTCTATGAATTTGGCTAGTCTGGGTACTTCATGGAAGTGCAATCATACAATATTTATCCTTTTGTGTCTGGCTTATTTCAGTTAGCATAATCATCCATGTTGTAGTATATGTTAGAATTTCATTCCTTCTTAAGGCTGAATAATACGTACCACATTTTATTTACCTATTCACCCACTGATGGATATTTGGATTGTTTCCACCTTTTGGCTATTGTCAATAATGATGACATAGGTGTACAAATATCTGTTTGATTTCCTGCTTTCAATTCTTTGGGGTATATACCCAGGAGTAGACTTCCTGAATCATGTGGTAATTGTTTTTAATTTAAATTTTTTTGAGGAAGTACCATTCTGTTTTCCCAGCAGCTGCATCATTTTATATTCCCACCACTAATGCACAAGTGTTATAATTTCTCCACATCCTCCTAACACTTGTTATTTTCTGTCTTTAATTTGGATAATGTCAAGTTTATCTATTTTTTTCTTTTGGTGTCATAACTAAGGAACCATTGCCTAATCCAAGGTCATAAATTTATGCCTATGTTTTCTTTTAAGAGCTTTCTAGTTTTAGCTCCTACATTTAGGTCTTTTATCTATTTTGAGTTAGTTTTTTCAAAGTACCTTTTAAATTAAATTTTATTTACTTTATTTTTTGGCCACACCGTGCAGCATGTGGGATCTTAGTTCCCTAACCAGGGATCAGACCCATGCCCCCTGCAGTGGAAGTGTGGAGTCGTAACCACTGGACCACCAGGGAAGTCCTATTTTGAGTTAATTTTTTTTTTTTTTTTTTTTTTTTTTTCTGTATGCGGGCCTCTCACTGTTGTGGCCTCTCCCGCTGCGGAGCACAGGCTCCGGACGCGCAGGCCCATCGGCCATGGCTCACGGGCCCAACCGCTCCGCGGCATGTGGGATCTTCCCAGACCGGGGCACGAACCCGTGTCCCCTGCATCGGCAGGCGGACTCTCAACCACTGCGCCACCAGGGAAGCCCTTGAGTTAATTTTTGTATTTTCTATTTCATTAATTTCCACTCTAATCCTTATTATTTCCTTCCTTTTGATTTATTTTGTTTTTCTTCTATTATCTTATAGTAAACTATTGTGTTGTTGATTTCAGATCTTTCTTCTTTTTTAATGTAGTATTTACAGCTATAAATTTCCCTCTAAGCACTGCTTTAGCTGCACCCCATAAGTTTTGGTATTTTGCATCTTCATTTTCATTCGTCTCACCTACTTCTTTATATATGTTGAGAGGGTAGCTGGAGGACCTCTCTTCCTGGGGAATACTTAGAAGAGGAAGATTAGTACTTTGTCTCCTGCTGCTGCAACTGGTCTCAGGGTTACAACTAATAATTGTTACCTCTTTCCACTCTCCATTTCAGATTCCCCTTGCCCTCAGCTACCATCTCTGCCAGTCTCAATGGCTTTACTTAGTGGTATGACCCAAACCCTCATTCCTGAGGGACCTGAACCACTGGTTACCACGCTTTTCTCAGGTTAGAGTTTCCAACTTGTCTGTTTACTGTACTGTCAGAATTGGGAAAGGGAATACCAGTAGGCACCAAAGTGGATCATCTGAATTTTAAATATATTTTCATTGTGGTGTGGAATAACAACCCTCTTTCTGATAATGAGGATTAGTTACCCTTACCAAGATGATAGTTCCTCTTCTTGCCTGATGACCCCTGGATACGAGGACTCCACAATGCCCAGGTGACAGCTGTAGCTTATAGCCTCTTGGGACTCTTGTCTCCTGTGGAAGTGTTCCTTTTTGGTGACCAAGATCTTTAACTCTGCAGGACCCAGAGTTGCAGAGATAGGAAACAAAAATTCCCCAGGTGGGTCTTTGGGATTGATAATAAACAGGGTATGCTATTTCTACCCCCTCTCCCCGCCCCATTTCTCACATCCATGTATTTTTCCTGTTTTGAAGACGAGTAGCATATAAAGGTCTTTGATTTGGTGTATATATTGCACCCTGGAAGATGGTACTCTTTTGTCATAAAATATGTCATTGAGTTGGTGCTTCAGCTGTGCCTTCATCACGCCATTCCAGTGCTCTTTTAGGCTAGCAGCTTCTAGATGTTGTTGTATATATACCACCAGTAGATCCCATGGTCCTGGGCCCTCTCTTGCACTTACTTTACTACAGAGTGGGTCCCTTGTCATGAAATGATGTTATGTGGGATGATGCTTACTGGTAGATTAAACATTTCCTTAACTCTCATGTACTGTTCACTGCAGCCCTGAGGGCAGAAAAGGCAAACGTACAGCCAGAATATGTCCCTATTTCTTTTTTTTTTTAATTAATTAATTTATTTGGCTGCTCCAGGTCTTAGTTACAGCACGCAGGATCTTTGTTGCAGCATGAGGGATCTAGTTCCCTGACCAGGGATCAAACCCAGGCCCTCTGCATTGGGAACATGGAGCCTTAACAGCTGGACCACCAGGGAAGTCCCCGTTTCTTTCAGAATAAATTGTTCACCTTTTCAGGGTGGAAGGGGCCAAATACAGTCAACTTGCCATCCAAAGGCTGGTTGGTTTCCTTGAAAGATGTCATGCTGGAAGCTTTGTGTTTGTCTCTGTTGCTGGCCATTCGGGCTTTTGGTGGCATCAGTAGCTAGAGCATACTTGGTAAGTAGGACTTCATACTGTTGTCTATGCATAGAGTATATCTCTGCCACATGACCACCTTCTTTCAGGTGCTCATTTTTCTAGCACTGGGGAGGCCATGACAAAAGATGGCTGATGTAAACTGGTTGAGTCATTGTCTACTTGGTTGTTTTGTGCTTCTTTCATGGTAGATGTTCTCTGATGACTGTTAACATGTGATATGAAGATCTTGAAATGTGTCTATTCTTGTATCCTCCCACGTGCCTCTACCTTAAGACCTCCTTCCCCTAATTTTCTTTTTTTTTCCCCCTAATTTTCTAATCGTTCTCCTTTTATGCCCCCTGACCAGCACATCAGGACATTTACCTGTGAGTCCACATATATTTTAACCTCAAACCAATTCTTTGTCTACACAAAGTAGACAGTCTGCCTAAAGCTCTGCCCATTGGGCACTGTCCTTCAGTGCCACCCCTGAGTGAGGCTGTAGTGCAACCACTGTCCATTTTTGACTTGGACCCAGTTACAGCCATCTGTGAAGAAGGTGAGGGTTTTTCCTTTGTCAGCTGGCTGTGAGGGCCCCCCAGTACGGCCAAAGGTGTATGCTAATGAAGGGGCACTTTGCAACAATGGTAGATGATATGAGGGTTTGGGCTATCTGCTCATGCTCGTGACTTCTGGTCCTACTTGTGCTAGATACTGGATGTATCACCTTCATCTTAATGCTGAATTATTGCTGGGTCCACCCAACCCTATGACTTGATATGTCTCATAGAACCTAGGTCATGGTGGGTGATTCTGGATAAATGGTCACTTGGTGTCACACCATCAGGTGTTCTATATCTGCTAGGACCCAGTATCATGCCAGGAGTTGTTTTGCAAAAGGCAAGCGATTTTCCACTGAAAATGGAATGGCCTTGCTCCAGATCCCAGGGGTCTGCATAGTGATTCTCCCACTGGGGCTTGCCATAATACCATAGCATTTGCCAGATTGTATGCCATCCAGACCTGCAGAGTCCTTTACTGTTCTGGAAACTGGTAACTTTTTGTGTCACCTGATAGAAAAGCCAGAGCAGTATTCTTGGGTGTCATGCTTCCCTCTTAATGGTGGGAGGTGCAAGATGCAGTTGGTTACTTGGATGCCTTTACTTGAATGGCATGTTTTATCAAGCCCCTGACTACTGGGCCTATAAAAATTTTACTGATGAATGGGTGCCTGAATCTCTGTAGCATTTATCTTTCACCCTCTGGAGTCCATGTGTTCTGTCAAGGCCTTCAGTGTGCTATCCACCTCCTGTTCATCTGGCCCAATTAGCATGATGTTATTAATATAGTAGGTCAGTGTGATATTCTACAAGAAGTCTATATTATCATAGGACTATATTACATGAGACAGTGGCAAAATTGACATGGTCCTGTAAAAGTATGCTATAATCCATTCCATGTGAATGTGAATTGTTTCTGATCCTACTTTCTTGAAGGGATAAGAGAAAAAGAACTTATTCCTTCGATCTTTGACTGTGTGCTATGCTCCTAGGGCTCTGTTAATTGGCTCTAGCAAAGATACCACATCTGGCATGGCAGCTGCAGTTGTGGCTACTATTAGATTGAGTTTGTGGTTATCTACCTTCCTCCAGGATTTATCTGGTTTCTGCCGGGACTACACTGGTAAATCCTGCATCCTCTGGGGGTGTAGCACTAATTTCTGCCATCTCCCCTCCATTGCCCCCAGAATACAATATTGTTTTCTTTTGTGTTTATTATCTTGGAAGGTGGGATGGGGCACCCACCTTTAGAGGCTTCCTTCCACTTGGCCTTCCCCAGTATAACTCCTATCCCATAGGCCAAGGACTCACTAACTTCCAGGTATGTCTATTTCAATTATACATTCAGGGTCCAGGGAAGTGACCACCAGGATGGTTCACACACCCAGTGGGCCCATCGTGAACTGGATCTTGGCCAGGGCTCAGTTTATTTCCTGGTCCTCATAAGTCCATGATTATACTTCCAGACTCCAAGGTGTCAATGTCAACCTGTCCTTAAAATGTTAGCATTCCCATTTACACAGTTTACAGTTACCTGAGTAAATGACCGTAGACAGAGCTGACTACATAATTTGCATGCTGAATATGCCTGGATTGAGAGTGGGTGAGAGAAATTGCCCACCAAAAGTACGTGGCACTCCTAGCCCAGGCAGGGAAAGGATGGCCAGGTGGGACCAGAGGGAGTGGCCAAGAGGCTGCTCCTGGGAAGACAGGAAGAGGTAGACTGTGTGTGAGCTGAGGCTTCAAGCCCCCAGCACATGCTTCATTTTCCCCCTCAGATTTCACTTATGGAGCAGAAATTCATAGATAAAATTATTAAGAATTTTAAGACAGTGACTGCAGAGCATTAAACTTCAAGTACAGGGACCTTCTGAGTATGGAGTCCATGAGACCTATAGTATATGGGTCTCTTAGGCCATAGGTTTCTCAGGGAATTGTTATACTTGCTTTGGTGTTGCAGGTTCTTTTCTCTTGGGTACCTGGCCTCCTTCAGTCAAAGGGGTCAGGATCTGAAACTGGCTCAGGTTCAGACACTGGACATGGATTCTGATATTTTTTTATTGAGGGGACAGACCTCAGCATCCAGCTCTTCTATCCCTGATTTCTTTTGATGTTACAGATAGAGAAGTGCTCTTATTAGCTGCTTGTCTATTTTGCTTCATAAATACACCATGCTTTATTAACTATCTCTACAAATCTGTGAGTCGGATTCCTTTGACTGCCACTCTGACTTTGCTGATCTTTATAGTAAGTGTCTCCATCTGGCTTCAATCATTAAGTACCATGGCCTGGTCTCCTTTGTTTTAGGGTCCTATCATCACCGTTGCTATCAGTGGCATTAGTGTTTTTGTTTGTTTTATAAATCTTCTTTTTTTGTTGTTGTTGTGTTGGGTCTTCGTTGCTGCGCGCGGGCTTTCTCCAGTTGCGGCGAGCGGGGGCTGCTCTTCGTTACGGTGCGCTGGCTTCTCATTGCGGTGGCTTCTCTCGTTGCGGAGCATGGGCTCTAGGCGCACGGGCTTCACTAGTTGTGGCACACGGGCTCAGTAGTTGTGGCTCGGGGGCTACAGCACAGGCTCAGTAGTTGTGGCACACGGGCTTAGTTGCTCTGTGGCATGTGGGATCTTCCCAGACCAGGGATTGAAGCCGTGTCCCCTGCACGGGCAGGCAGATTCTTAATCACTGTACCACCAGGGAAGTCCCAGTGGCATTAGTTTTATAACAAATTCTCTATGGAGAAGAGCTTTTAAACTCTTAATGATGCTGGTGCCCCTCTCACCAGCACATTCCTTATAGTATCCTCCCAGCCATTTCAAGGAACATAATACTTTTTTCTGACCACTTCAGCAAGCCAGCTTCACTTAAGTGAGCCTTTTAATCCCTTCCTCCCCTGTCTGCCACTGCAGTTTTGTCATTGCTACTTACCATGGGCCGTGACTTTTCCAGCTTTTAGGAACCATCCTAGTGATAAGTTCATACCATATTCTGAGGTTTTTGCCAGGGTGTTAAATCCTGTATCTTCGGAGAATGATCAATAACTTTATGTTCTGGTTGTGATGTTCAAGCACCCTCAGAATTCGCATTTGCTCTCACTTAGCCCCTGCCAGTACATGCTGGCTAAGTCTTACAGCTCCCTTGGGTTATAATTCCTTTGTGACCTTATCAGGCACAAAATATCTGGGCTGGGTTATGGCTTGACCTACTACAAGTTAGGAGGCATGGAGGTGGCAGATCCTGAGGGGACATTGTTTACCGAGCAGGGTGGGGAGGCCTCTGCATTATCTTCAAGTGCGGGAAGAGTGCTAGCTCTTACAGAGATGGTGGGCCACTTTCGCAGTTTCAAGGGCGCTATCGCATTCAAGATATTGGAGGGGCATCAACTCAGTTGTCTCCATCTCATGTATTAGGGTCTCATTCTTTACCAGTCAGGGCCCTGACGTGGCGTAGCATACCTCCCTTGGCTGAGAGTTAACCTTCCTTGGTGCTCGGCTACTCTGTTGATTAACTCTTGGGCCTGGTCTCCAGCTTTTTCTCTCCTCCTGCTGCCACAGAAAAGAGCCTCTTAATAAATTACCAGGAGGCCCTGGGGCGTTCATATTTGACATTCTTCTTTTTAATTACTTATTGATACTTACTTACTTATTTATTTAGGCTGCGCCACACGGCTTGTGGGATTTTAGTTCCCAACCAGGGATTGAACCCCAGCCCTTGGCAGTGAAAGCATGGAGTCCTGACCGCTGGACTGCCAGGGAATTCCCCATATTTGACTTTCAGTTGACTGTTAATCACTCTTAGCTTTTTGTTATCTTCTTCTAGATCATCAGTTAAGTTTAGTAATAGCGTTCAATTCCATTGTCATTATAGTTACTTCCCCCTTACTCTTCAAGTGCCTCATAAATCCAATCAACTAGAGCATTCTGTCCATAGATAGATCATCATTATTCACCACTAGTGAAAGCTTAAGAATTGTACCAGCACCTTGTGCCAGGGATTATCTGGTTACCTGCCACCACCAGTGGGGTCCTCAGTGCCATCTAGTCTGTGAGCGACTCAACTCCAAAACCCCTTCACAGTCCTAATTTTCTCAGATCACTGCCAGCCCCAACTGTTAGTAGGTTATATTCTCTGAAAAGCAGACTCTGAATTGGAGTTTAGTATTCAAATTGTTAACTAAGGAGTGCCCTTGGGATCAAAACTATGAAAGAGGTAAAAAAGCAAGATTGGGCAGATTCGATCCTTGTTTTGACTAAGGGTGAGGGAGGTTGAATATACTTATTCAACTTTTTTCAAAATTTTTTTGTTTTATTTTAATACTTGAGCATTCTTAACTTACTGAACTACTTTCTACTTTCCTCAGGCAAAACCAATTCCTTCATTCTATGATATCCTCATATGCTTTCCCAGATGTTTATGTGAGTTTTGTGAGTTTTGTTTGTTTGGGGTTTTTTTGCATAAAAATTTGGCTTTTTGCTGCTCTCTCTCCTTCCCTCCCTTCTTCCCTCTCCCCTTCCCCACCCCTCCCTTTTTCCCTTTGTCCCCCCTCCCTAAAAAATAAAAAAAAAAATTTTTTTAACTTGCCTTTTTCCTTACACTCCAGTAAATTCAAGATGGAGATTGGAAAGGGAACTTATTGTATCTGTACCTCAGCCCCCTTAAAATAAATCCCAGTTGGCAATGTTCTCACTTAATAAGTTGTACATTTCTATAATGTTCTAGTTTTAAACTATAATCAGTGTTCCTGAATTGGGTTTATTTTTTAAGAAATATAAAAGGTGATGGATTTTATGTTTTAAGTATATCATTTACTTTTTTCTCTTTTTAGAAACTATATACCACCTCCCTAAACTGGTTAATAGTGGCATGGAAGATCCATTTGGTGAGTATCACCTACATTTTTCTTAGTAAATGATATATGTGTTTTACCCTTACCTCCATTAAAGCTTTGAGAATAAATTGATTTTTTTCATGTTTAGTGTGCTAAGCTCTCTAGTTTATCAGTTCTCAAACTTTTTGGCCTCAGGATCCCTTTATACTCTTAAGTATAATTGAGGGCCCCAAAGAGCTTTGTTTGTATGATTTATATCTATTGATATTTACTATATTACAAATTAAAAGAGACATTTAAAATATTAATTCATTTCAAAATAATATTAATAAACCCATTATATGTTACATAAATAAAATTTTTTAATGAAAAATAACTCCCCAAATAAAAAAGAGTAACAAGAAGAGTGGCATTGTTTTACATTTTGCAAATCTCTTTAATGTCTGGTTTAATAGAAGACAGCTGGATTCACATATCTGCTTCTGCATTTAATCTGTTTTGTTATCACATACCCTGTAGACTCTGGAGAATTGACTGTTTTGGAGCTAATGAGAGTGAAAAGGCAAATAACACTTTTGTAATATAAAAAGTAATTCTGACATTGCTATGAGGCATCTCTAGTAGTTCCTAGACCACACTTTGAAACCTAATGCTCTAGAATGTTAGTTACTTCAAATACAGCAAAGAACCAGTTGGCAAGTTAAAATAATAAGTTTTAAATTCTGTAACAACATGGTTAAGGGAATATAAATCTAGACACACAAAGGTTTGGTATCTACCTTTTTGACTAAAAAGTCAGTCACTGTGTATGGAACTCTGTTTTCCTGTTGACTGCAATTTCAAAGAGAGGTAAGGTCTGAGATAGTTAGTAGGCCATTTTGAACACTTGTGCCTTGTGGTGTTTATTGAAGCTTTATGAAAACTATTGATGTTTCTTTAGTATCCATAGAGTTATATCCGTGCTTTAAAAAGTTTCTCTGTAGGAGAGAAATGGTATTTCTACCATCTTTTAAAATTCTCTAAGATGAGACATCTTAGCTGCTTTCCAGGCTTTTATTTTATTTTTTATCATTGTGTTCTGAATCCACAGCATTTTATTTATTTATTTATTTGTTTGTTTGTTTATGGTTGCGTTGGGTCTTCATTGCTGCGCACAGGCTTTCTCTAGTTGCGGCGAGTGGGGGCTAGTTGCGGTGCATAGGCTTCTCATTGTGGTGGCTTCTCTTGTTGCGGAGCATAGGCTCTAGGCACGCGGGCTTCAGTAGTTGTGGCTCACGGGCTCTAGAGCACAGGCTCAGTAGTCATGGTGCACGGGCTTAGTTGTGCCGTGGCATGTGGGATCTTCCCAGGCCAGGGATTGAACCCGTGTCCCCTGCACTGGCAGGCAGATTCCTAACCACTGCGCCACCAGGGAAGTCCCCAGGCTTTTAAACTATTAAGCCACTCCCCTTGCCTACATGTGATTGGAAATACTTTTTAAAATTTGTCATGTGGTCATCCAGAAAGCCCCTTGGGGGAAAACTTAACAATTCCAGTGTCATTGCCGTACAGCTTCATTAGAATTGTTGAACCACAGCTAAAACAAGCCTTCTATTACTTTTTAGTTCCCCCGATACCATTTAGAATTTTAAAAGTAAAGGTGGTAGTGTAAAAACTTAAGAAGGAGCCTTTCCATTATCTTAGGTTGCAGGAAACTTTGTAGTTTTTCTGGTTTAACATGTTGTATATCCTTAAATTTACATTAATCACTATGCTAATGAGTATGTAAAACATTCTTGTACATTGATGCATATTGTACCTCCCACAATTAAAAGTGTAACAGCCAAAAAAAAAACAAAACCCCGCATATTATACACTTGGAAGACTAGTTAAGACGTACTTCCCACTTCATATGCATCAGCAAAAAAAAAGCAACCAGAGAAAGTTTTCCTTGCTAGAGGCAAGTTTTGTTTTTTGTTTTTTTAAAAGGATAGGTACTTTTATTTTATTATTTATTTATTATTTATTATTATTATTTTTTTTTGGCTGCGGTGGGTCTTCATTGCTGCGCGCGGGCTTTCTCTAGTTGTGGTGAGCTGCGGGGCGCGGCGGGCTACTCTTCGTTGCAGTGCGCTGGGCTTCTCATTGTGGTGACTGTTCTTGTGGAGCAAGGGCTCCAGGCGCGCGGGCTTCAGTAGTTGTGGTGCATGGGCTTAGTTGCTCCGCGGCATGTGGGATCTTCCCGGACCAGGGATCGAAGTCGTGTCCCCTGCATTGACGGGTGGATTCTTAACCACTGTGCCACCAGGGAAGTACCAAGAGGCAGGTTTTTGGTTTTTTTTTTTGCGGTATGCGGGCCTCTCACTGCTGTGGCCTCTCCCGTTGCGGAGCACAGGCTCCGGACGCGCTGGCTCAGCGGCCATGGCTCACGGGCCCAGCTGCTCCGCGGCATGTGGGTTCTTCCTGGACCGGGGCACGAACCTGTGTCCCCTGCATTGGCAGGCGGACTCTCAACCACTGCGCCACCAGGGAAGCCCAGGTTTTTTGGGGTTTTTTTTGCGGTACGCGGGCCTCTGTGGCCTCTCCCGTTGCAGAGCACAGGCTCTGGACGCGCAGGCTCAGCGGCCATGGCTCACGGGCCCAGCCGCTCCTGCTGCATGTGGGATCTTCCTGGACCTGGGCATGAACCCACGTCCCCTGCATTGGCAGGTGGACTCTCAACCACTGCGCCACCAGGGAAGCCCAAGAGGCAGGTTTTGATTCGAGCATTTTGTGCTTCTTCACCAAATGGGAAAAGTCTGAATCTCATTTTATGGCAGTGTAACTTGAAGTAGTAGTGTAAAAAAGGTTCCAAGTTTATATTCTACTCACGCACAGTTACTGTAGATGACTGAAATTAGGCTCTTTAGGCACCTGGTACAAGTAAGTAATCATATAGCTCAGATTAATAGCTTGTTATCTTGCTTTGAAAAGACTGTTGTTGAAAACCTTGCCAGATCAGAATTTCTCCTCTGATTTTAATGACCCTAAATGGCTTCTTTAGGAGTTTGGCTTTTTTCACCCTGTAGTGTACATTGCATCTAGCTCATCAGTGAAATCCTTATTTTGAACACTAGAGGGCAGTCAGTACTTTCTTCATAAATATGCAGTTTCTTTACAAATGAATTCTTAAGGGCGTTATTTATGAATAATTTGGTGAATCGAGTTGCTATAGTTGCCTGGTGACAAATCCTAAAGAACATGTCCATATGATAAACTAGCATAATGTATGACAACTCCAAAGGCTTTTATGGGAAACATTTTTTTTTCCACTGAGTGACCTCCTTACCTCACCTAACTTAAACATAACTTAAATGGAATTTAATCTAATTAATTAAGCTTATTATTAAGCTTATTAAATTCAACTTAAATTAAATTTAAATATAATTAAATTTACTAGAGAATACCAAAGGGAAAGTTGCTATGGAAGTTATAGTTGGCTAGTAGTTAGCTGAAATATAAATTAATATGTGCTTTTGATCACGAATATGAGAAAAGGTTTGTCTTCTGTGCTAGTGAGAGGATTTTTTCCTCTTATACTTTTATTTATTTATTTTTTTGGGGGGCTGCATTGGGTCTTTGTTGCTGTGCGCGGGCTTTCTCTAGTTGCTGTGAGCGGGGCTGCTCTTTGTTGTGTTGCGTGGGCTTCTCATTGCAGTGGCTTCTCTTGTTGTGGAGCACGGGCTCTAGGCGCTTGAGGGTTCAGTAGTTGCAGCACGGCGGGCTCAGTAGTTGTGGCTCTTGAGCCCTAGAGCGCAGGCTCAGTAGTTGTGGCACACAGGCTTAGTTGCTCCGCGGCATGTGGGATCTTCCCGGACCAGGGCTCGAACCTGTGTCCTCTACACTGGCAGGCAGATTCTTAATCACTGCGCCACCAGGGAAGCCCTTATACTTTATTTATTTTTTTTTATTTAATTTGGTTATATTCCCTGTGTTGTACAATATATCCTTGTAGCTTATTTTATGCATAATAGTGTATAGGGTTTTTTTTTAATTGCTCACGAAACATACATATGATAAGAATCTGGTTTATTGAGTTATGGTCCACTCAGTGCCATTTGACAAGGAAAAGAATTCTGAATGTAAAATGAATTTGTTTCTAAGAAGATGGAGCCCCTGGAAGATGGTTGAGAATTTTGTTACAGTTAGGTTAACTAACAGTTATGTAGATACATTGGAAAAGAATTATTTGTTGCATTCTGAAAATTAAAGTGAGAGATTTTTACCCATCACATTCTAGTGGGACAGACCTAAGGCCTCTAGGACCTTTCTTACATGGACAGATGTTTACACATTTTATTATATAATATTTTAAAATCACATTTGTTAATGCCACCACTGATCTCATCAGAAAAGTCTTTAAATATTGGGAAGTTGGCAGGCTCACTCTAGTGGATATGTTTTCCAAAATTCGAATTTTCTCTTGAAAGCTTGACATATATCACTGGCAACAAGTACTGTCAGTTTTATTTGTAGTGACAGGCTCCATTCATTTTTGAGAAGATATCTGTGAAATATCTAAGCTTGAACAACACAGTTTGTCATTCAGTCTTTCCAGTAAAAGTGGTATTTCATGAAACTGGCCAGTTCAGCTTGCAACTCAATTACGCAAGTGCCTTTCCTGAAGGTAACCGTTGTACTTACCATTTCATCATGCAAAATAGTAAAAAGACACATAGAGGGCTTGAGATTTATTACAACTAATAATAGTTTTTACGGCTTTATCAAGGATATTCTTAAACTGGCATTATTTTTAACTGTAATTATGTAGTGGTGAAGATTATGCGCCCTACTACAGTTTGGCGCTACTGCCTTGATACATGTGAAGGTACCAGCAGTTTTGCTCACCATTGCTTTTGTACCCTCAGTACCAGTGTCAACGTGGTGAAAAAGGCAATGAATTCTTTAATATTATTAAGTATATCATTGTACCTCTTGGGTCCTGAAAGGATCTTGCGGATACCCAGACATCAGTGGACCATACCTGCTTCAGTTTCCTAATTTTCAGAGTCTCTTCTGTGGAAGTCATGGATAGAGTCAAAACTTAGTCCTGGAAATTGTTTTGGGCAGGGCTTCAATCTTGTACACTTGGCAGAGTATGGTCAGAGGGAGTGAGCTGCTCTGTGGTCTCTCCTAAGTTGATCATGACCTACCTGAAGCTTTTAGGAATAAGTTAAAGAACACTTCTGTGGGTGAAATGAGTGTTCTGAGCTCATTAGGCAGCTCAGTTTTTTGAGAAGAAATTCACCAGCATTTAGTCAAGATGACCTCACCTGGGCACTATTTTCTTATCTTTAAAAAGAGTAAACGGCAGCAGAGATCTTGGTGACACTAGCCTTCAGTATGTCTCTTGAGTCACACTGCTCCAATATGGACAGGGGTCCCCCTGTGTGTGGTACACAGCTGTCATCCTGGGGTATTCTTATTCACCTGGGAACTCTGCCTCTCTTCTGTGTTGGCTCTTTCGTTTCCTAAATACCATGTCTTCTTCTTTCTTTCTTTTTTCTAATATTTATTTATTTATTTATTTATTTTTGGCTCCGTCAGGTCTTATTTGTGGCGCTCGGGCTTAGTTGCCCCACAGCATGTGGGATCTTAGTTCCCTGACCAGGGATCAAACCCGCGTCCCCTGCTTTGAAAGGCAGATTCCTAACCACTGGACCACCAGGGAACTCCCTCTTCTTCTTTCTTGATTGCCAATAGCTGCTTGATGATGGACTCCTGAAATAGTTCTCTAATTTTCATCTCTTTTTTTCTTTAGCTCTACCTCCTGAAAGATTTCTTCATCTTTATATTCTATTAAATTTTTCTTTTCGGGCTTCCCTGGTGGCACAGTGGTTGAGAGTCCGCCTGCCGATGCAGGGGAAGCGGTTTCGTGCCCCGGTCTGGGAAGATCCCACATGCCGTGGAGCGGCTGGGCCCGTGAGCCATGGCCGCTGAGCCTGCATGTCCGGAGACTGTGCTCCGCAACGGGAGAGGCCACAGCAGTGAGAGGCCTGCGTACCGCAAAAAAAAAAAAAAAAATTTCTTTTCTACTATTGTGTTTTTTAATTTCTAGGAGTTTTTTATAAGATTTTTTTTTGATGTGGACCATTTTTAAAGTCTTTATTGAATTTGTTACAATATTGCTTCTGCTTTATGTTTTGATTTTTTGGCCTCAAGGCATGTGGGATCTTAACTCCCTGACCAGGGATCGAACCCCCACCCCCTGCATTGGAAGGCGAAGTCTTAACCACTGGACCGCCAGGGAGGTCCCTAGGAGGTCTTTTTTATTCTCTGAATATTTCTTTCATAATATTCTTTATTGTTTCAACAGATTTACTTTGCCCTGCATGGGCTCTTTTCGCCCAAAGTTGTTTTCCTTTGTTTTGATCTCTCTTATATAAGAGTTTTCCTCTGAAGTCTAGTAATAATTAGCTGTCTGTTTGTGATTAAGAGTGGTGAGCTTTAAATTAGAAGCTTTAAATGCATAGGCTGGTTGCCTTTGGGCCTTACTATAGTGTGAGCTTCTTGTCCCTATTGTTGAGGAACAAGTCTGTTATCAGTATCAGGGTTCGAGGGGCGGAGTCTTCTCATCACTGGGTGGTAAAGGGTGATGAAGACTGGGAGGGTTGCTGCATTCAGTATTCATTATGTTCACTCAATTCCCCTCAGTTTTTCATGCTCTGTTCCCACCGTCAACCGCCTTTTGAGTCCCCCAGTCCAGAGACCATTTGTTTTATCCCTTCCAGAAAACAGGCCTCCAGAATTCTGCCAGGGTTGGTATGGGACAGACATTCAAGGTCATGGAGTGCGGAAGGTGGTAAAGGAATCAAACAGCTTTTACCCTGATTCTCCTTATTTTATTCCCTTTCCTTTCAAAGGGACCTGGTAGAATACTGTGAAAGTATTCATTGTTAATTTATATTGGTATAAGCTACTAGTTTTTTTTTTTTTTAAAGTAAGGGCTACACTGTACATAAGTGCTGGGGGAAGGCAGGGTCCAGAGAAAATATGTATGTATACATTTTAAGCTACCGTGATGCTTCAAACCCCGCTACTTTTAAAAATGGCTTATTCCTGCTTCTGCTTTCTTTCTTCCTCCCTTCTCAAATGTTTATGGGTTAACAGCCATTCTCTCCGTAGCACACCCAGGAAAAGGGACCGAAACCCTGGCATATGAAACTTCTTCTAAAAGGTTTTTTGGGGTAGGAGAGGATCTGTATATACTAAATTGCCTTCTCAAAATGTTTTAAATTGTCTAACAACTTCATTAAGTTTTTATATGCCCTCCCTTCCACAGAAGAGAGCACAGTTTGTTGAAAAAAAATTTTTTGGTTGTATTTGATGAAATAATTATTTAATGAGATAGATTGTTGGTGTGAAGCCTGAATTTAAAGCTAGGTGCAAAGGCTTTATTCATATGCATGGTATTCTGGGAACAGATTAAACAGATTTAACAAGGTAATATCACCTTTAGATTAGAATTTGTATCACATAGGAAATACGAGAATCAGTTTGTTGAAGTGGAAAACAGAAGCCATATCCTAAACAAATAAAGTCAATTGTTTTCTTCCTATTCTGAATCTGAATTTATAAATCATTATTATGTTTTAAAGGGGGTTTTCCTAACCTTTCAAGGACATTTGTTAAGGAACCATGTTCAAGACTAATGCATTTCACTTAAGTTCATGGGAAAATTTTTTGTTATCATGTTGTTAGTACTTGAAGCTCAAAATATGCTAATAACACAGCCCTTCCCTCCCTTCTCTTTAAGAATGAAGGCAAAATATGAACTTAATTAGTTTTGAGATTCTTAAGGTGTAGGAGATAAATTCCTCTGGAATTAAACAATGCCAAAAATGATGTTACTTCTATTTTTTTCCTTGTGGTGTTCAGTAGGAATTTAATATAGCATTGTTATACATATATTAAATATCTCTGTCATCTTATTTCCTGATAAGAGTATAACTTATGAGGGGCAAGATCTTTTTACTGTTATATCCTACTACTCAATAGTAGGCAATATTTGTATGTATTTCTTATAGTGGTTTTAAATTTTCTTCATAAGATAGAATTAACAATCTTAAGGGAAATAGAGTGCATAGAACACCCGTTTATTGTAGAACACTATGAACTTTAATAACACAGATGCCCTATAATTATTTTTTTCTGTCAATAGAAAAAGATGAGCCATCTTTGTAGTCATGCAAGCCTGAAAAGTAGTGATGCTGACGTTCTGGACCATCTCCCATATCGTCTCACCACTTTTCATCACTTCTGATTGCTACTTACTCCCTAGAAAATCATAGAAAGTATGATAGGTGGACTAAATGTGTAGATGATTTTCCATCTGAATTTCTTTCTGCATACTGAGCCCTTCATCAATGTGTCTTGGACAGGGATTTCCCTGGTGGTCCAGTGGGTAAGACTCACGCTCCCAATGCAGGGGGCTGGGGTTCAAGCCCTGGTCAGGGAACTAGATCCTGCATGTATGCCGCAACTAAGAGTCCGCATGCCGCAACTAAGACCCAGCACAGCCAAAATAAATAAATATATATATATATTTTAAATGTGTCTTGGACACTACATAGGCAATGATTATAAGAATGAAAATTAAAAGGGAGGGATAGTGGGAATTCCCTGGTGGTCCAGTGGCTAGGACTCTGAGCTTTTGCTACCATAGGTTTGAGTTCAATCCCTGGTCAGGGAACTAAGTAAGATACCCACTAGCTGCGCAGCATGGCAAAAAAAAAAAAGGAAGGATAGATGGTTTTCACTTATCATTTTGTATCTTCCTGTATGGTTTGCATTTTCATCTGTATACATATATTACTTTTGGTTTTTTAAATGTAAAAAAGGATTTTATCTGGATTGTAGGGTTATGGGCATTTTAGTTCATTTTTTGTATTCCTCAGTATCAAAAATTAAAATTAGTAAAATAATTTTCTTAAAGGAGGTAAAAGAGAATAAAAGGGTATTGTCAAAGGGTATTAAAGACTATCATGGTCATTCTACATTCACAGCTTACCTGCTACACCTAAAATTACCACTTTACATCTCTACTTACTAATGTGTCCTTTTAAATATATATGTGTTTTATTCTTCCTATGAACTGTCAGTAGATTCAGCCTACCCTGCCAGACTCCCTCATAGTTGACTTGTTCCTCATCCATTCATTTGTTCAGTAAACACTAAGCAAAATCAGCAAAGCAGTATATCCTAACAGTTAAACTCTCACGCTCTGGAGTAAGCAAACTTGGTTTCACATCCCAGTTCTGCCACTTCTTGGCTGTGTCCTTTTGGGCAAGACAGTTACTCTCTAATCTTCAGTTTATTCCTAAAGTACGGATATGAATTTTACCTTTCCCACAAGGTTGCTATAAAAATTAAATGGGGACTTCCCTGGTGGCACAGTGGTTAAGAATCTGCCTGCTTGGGACTTCCCTGGTGGCACAGTGGTTGAGAATCTGCCTGCAAATGCAGGGGACACGGGTTCAAGCCCTGGTCCGGGAAGATCCCACATGCCGTGGAGCAACTAAGCCCGTGCACCACAACTACTGAGCCCGTGCTCTAGAGCCCACGAGCCACAACTACTGAAGCCTGCACGCCTAGAGCCCGTGCTCCATAACAAGAGAAGCCACCGCAATGAGAGCACACCGCAGAGTAGCCCCTGCTCGCCACAACTAAAGCCCGCATGCAGCAATGAAGACCTGATGCAGCCAAAAATAAATAAATTTATTTTTTTTTAAAAGAATTAAATGAATTAGTACTTAAATATGCTTAGCATTGTAACCACATAGTGAACATACAGTAGCTGTAATATTCTTATTAATTATAATCACTAATAAGATGTAATCTCTGTTTTTATGGAGCTTTCGGGCTGTGTTAAGCAGTTACAAGGTGCTCCTTAGAATTCCTTTAAAAAAAAAATAAGTCAGGTTAATTGAGATACAATTTATATACAATAAAATTTACCCTTTTTAAGTATATAATAGTTCTTTTTTTTGACAAACACGTAAAATCATGTAACTACCACTGCAATCAAGATGTAGACTACTTCCTTCCATACCAAAAGTTCCCTGCTTACCTTTTGTAATCAGAATTATACAATATGTACCCTTTTTTTTTTTTGCGGTATGCCGCCCTCTCATTGCTGTGGCCTCTCCCGTTGCGGAGCACAGGCTCTGGACGTGCAGGCTCAGCAGCCATGGCTCACAGGCCCAGCTGCTCCACGGCATGTGGGATCTTCCCGGACCAGGGCATGAACCTGTGTCCCCTGCAGCGGCAGGCAGACTCTCAACCACTGTGCCACCAGGGAAGCCCCAATATGTAGCCTTTTGTCTGGTTTTTCACTTAGCATAAAGCTGTCAAGATTCATACATGTTGTTGCATGTATCAGTAGTTCATTCCTTTCATGCCTTTTTTTTCATATTTTTTTTGTTTCATTTTTTAATAGATCTTTATTGGAGTATAATTGCTTCACAATACTGTGTTAGTTTCTGTTGCACAACAAAGCGAATCAGCCATATGCATACATATATCCCCATATCCCCTCCCTCTTGAGCCTCCCTCCCATCCTCCCTATCCCACCCCTCTAGGTCATCACAAAGCTCTGAGCTGATCTCCCTGTGCTGTGCAGCTGCTTCCCACTAGCTAACTGTTTTACATCCGGTCGTGTATATATGTCGATGCTACTCTCACTTCGCTCCAACTTCTCCCTCCCACCCCATGTCCTCAAGTCCATTGTCTATGTCAACCTCTTTATTCCTGCCCTGCAACTAGGTTCATCAGTACCATTTTTTTTTTAGATTCCATATATATGTAGCATCGGTATTTGTTTTTCTCTTTCTGACTTACTTCACTCTGTATGACAGACTCTAGGTCCATCCACCTCACTACAAATAACTCAATTTCATTTCTTTTTATGGCTGAGTAATATTCTATTGTATATATGTGCCACATCTTTATGCATTCATCTGTCGATGAACATTTAGGTTGGTTCCATGTCCTGGCTATTGAAAATAGTGCTGCAATGTACATTGTGGTACGTCTCTCTTTTTTTTTAATTTATTTATTTTATTTATTGATTTTTGGCTGTGTTGGGTCTTCATTGCTATGCACAAGCTTTCTCTAGTTGTGGCGAGTGGGGGCTACTCTTCATTGTGGTGCGCAGGCTTCTCATTGCAGTGGCTTCTCTTGCTGCGGAGCACTGGCTCTAGGCACGTGGGCTTCATTAGTTGTGGCACGCAGGCTCAGTAGTTGTGGCTCATGGGCTCTAGAGTGCAGGCTCAGTAGCTGTGGTGCACGGACTTAGTTGCTCCACAGCATGTGGGATCTTCCTGGACCAGGCAGGGCTCGAACCCGTGTCCCCTGCATTGGCAGGCAGATTCTTAACCACTGTGCCACCAGGGAAGCCCTACATGTCTCTTTTTGAATTATGGTTTTCTCAGGGTATGTGCCCAGTAGTGGGATTGCTGGGTCATATGGTAGTTCTATTTTTAGTTTTTTAAGGAACCTCCATACTGTTTTCCATAGTGGTTGTATCAATTTACATTCCCACCAACAGTGCAGGAGGGTTCCCTTTTCACCACACCCTTTCCAGCATTTATTGTTTCTAGATTTTTTGATAATGACCATTCTGACCAGCGTGAAGTGATACCTCATTGTAGTTTTGATTTGCATTTCTCTAATAATTACTGATGTTGAGCATCTTTTCATGTGCCTCTTGGCCATCTGTATGTCTTCCTTGGTGAAATGTCTATTTAGGTCTTCTGCCCATTTTTAAATTGGATTGTTTGTTTTTTTGATATTGAGCTACATGAGCTGTTTGTATATTTTGGAGATTATTCCTTTGTCTGTTATTTCATTTGCAAATATTTTCTCCCATCCTGAGGGTTGTCTTTTTGTCTTGTTTATGGTTTCCTTTGCTGTGCAAAAGCTTTTAAGTTTAATTTTCCAGAATGTCATAAAGTTGGAATCATACAGTAGCTTTTTCATACGTAGCTTTTTTTTTTTTTTTTTCACGGGCCTCTCACTGTTGTGGCCTCTCCCGTTGCGGAGCACAGGCTCTGGACGCGCAGGCTCAGCAGCCATGGCTCAGCAGCCATGGCTCACAGGCCCAGCCGCTCCGCGGCACGTGGGATCTTCCCAGACCGGGGCATGAACCCGTGTCCCCTGCATCGGCAGGCGGACTCTCAACCACTGCGCCACCAGGGAAGCCCCCATACGTAGCTTTTTCAGATTGACTTCTATCACTTAGTAGTATGCATTTAAGGTTCCTCCATATCTTTTCGTGGCTTGATAGCTCTTTTTAGCACTGAAAAATATTCCATTGTTTGGATGTATCATGGCTTATTTATCCTTTACCTACTGAAGAGCATCTTGGTTGCTTCCAAATTATGGCAGTTATGAATAAAGTTGCTATAAACATCTGTGTGTAGGTTTTTTGTGGATGTAAGTTTTCAATTATTTGGGTAAATACCAAGGGGTACAGTTGTTGGAATGTATGGTAAGGGTATGTTTAGTTTTTTAAGAAACTGCCAGATTGTCTTCCTGAGTGGCTGTACTATTTGGTGTTCCCATCAGCAGTGAATGAGAGCTCCTATTGCTCCAGCATTTGGTGCTGTCAGTGTTTTGGATTTTGGCCATTCTAATAGGTGTATAGTGGTATCTCATTGTGGTTTTAATATGTAGTTTCCTCATGACTAATAATATTGAGTAACTTTTCATGTGTTTATTTGCCATGCATATCTTTTCTCTGATGAAATGTCTGTTCAGATCTTGATCTTTTTAAAAATTGGCTTATTTTCTTATTATTGAGTTGTGAGAGTTTTTTACGTGGTCCACATACAAGTTCTTTATAAGTGTTACTACACAAATGTTTTTTTCCCAGCCTGTGGTTTGTCTTATTAGCAGACGTTTTTAATTGATGAAGTCCAATTTTTTCTTTTTTGGTTAGTGTTCCTTATCTTCTAAGAAATCTTTGTTTAACTCAAGGTCAGAAAGATATTTTTGTTTTTCCTTCAAGATGTTTTATCTTTAGGTTTTACATTTAGGTCAATGATTCTTTTTGAGTTAACTTTTGTATATGGTATGAAGTTGAAAATATTCTCCTTTGTCCACTGAATACTTTTACACCTTTATTAATAAATTCCTGATTAAATAGGTAATTTTCTAGGGAAATATAATTTACTAAAGTGACTCAAGACATGAAAATCCCATATAGACTAACAGGCATGGTTGAAATGTTAAAATGTATCTAAGCCCAGTGAGTAGTTTTTTGTTTGTTTTTCTTTTTCTTTTGTTTGTTTGGGTTTTTTTTTTTTTTTGGCTGTGTAGGGTCTTAGTTGCAGCACACGGGATCTTTGTTGAGGCATGTGCTATCCTTTGTTGCAGCACGCAGGCTCTTCATTGTGGTGCATAGACCTCTCTCTAGTTGTGGCGGCGGGTTTTCTCTCTCTAGTTGGGGCGCGCAGGCTCCAGGGTGCATGGGCTCTGTAGTTTGTGGCACATGGGCTGTCTCGTTGAGGCGCATGAACTCAGTAGTTGTGGCATGTGGGCTTAGTTGCTCTGCGGCATGTGGGATCTTAGTTCCCTTACCAGGGATCAAACCCGTGTCCCCTGCATTGAAAGGCGGATTCTTTACCACTGGACCACTAGGGAAGTCCCCCAGTGATTCTTATGGACAGTTTCATTAATAGCTTGAAGAAGCAGATAATTATAATGCTGTATCACACACTGTAGAGAAAAAGAAAGTACACCCATTTATTTTATAAAATTAGCAAAATCTTGATAACTGAGAGCTGACAAAGATAGTGCAAAAAGAAAATTGAAATTTGTCCTATCTCACTTAATGAATATAGTTGTAGGAAGTCTGTATAAAGTACTTGCAGATCAAATTCAACAAGTCATTATTATATTTTTTTTCTGATTTCAGAAACAATACATATTTCCTCCAGAAAATATAAAGTGGTGTAAAGTAGAAAAATTTAAGTCATACTTGATCTTTCCACCCTGTGGTAACTACTGATAATATTTTGATATATTTACTTCCATGTTTTTTTCCAGAGCAGTTATCTATATAGTTATAGATAACTATATTACTATAGCTATGTAGTTATTTTAACATACTGATTAGAACTGCTTTTTTCCCCATTGGATATGTCAGATCTCTCAGTATATTAAAAGAATATAACCAAGAGGAATTCTTTCAAGATCTAAGTATTATATTAAGGAAACTATAAATAATAACACATTAGTACATTGATAAGTCAAAAAACAGGAGGAAAACGATATGCTTATCCCTACTGATCATAAATTTTTTTTTTTAAGAATATGTTGGGGGTAGGAGTTTATTAATTAATTTATTTATTTTTGCTGTGTTGGGTCTTCGGTTCTGTTTCTCTAGTTGTGGCAAGCGGGGTCCACTCTTCATCGCGGTGCACGGGCCTCTCACTATTGCGGCCTCTCTTGTTACGGAGCACAGGCTCCAGATGCGCAGGCTCAGTAGTTGTGGCTCATGGGCCTAGTTGCTCCGTGGCATGTGGGATCCCCCCAGACCAGGGCTCGAACCCGTGTCCCCTGCATTAGCAGGCAGACTCTCAACCACTGCGCCACCAGGGAAGCCCCCACAAAAATTTTTGATAAAATTCAACTATTCCACTCAAAGCTTTTATTATACTAAGAATAGGATAATTTATTTTTATTCTAAAATATTTAAATAATAACAAGCACCTATATATCTACTCAATTGATTTTAAAATTGGTAACATTAGGGCATATTTATAAAAGTTAGTTATAATCTCCTTTGACCACTACTCTCCAGTGACAACCCATAACATGGATGTTGTGTATATCCTTTTAGTTCATTTTTTTCTTTTATAATATGCTTACATAATCCTTTAATATGATAAAGAATAGCTATCTGAAACCAAGAGACACTAGCACACTTACAGTGAAATACTGAAGAAATGTCCACTAGAGTAAGAACAAAACAAGAATTCCCACTGTTACTTTATTTAACATTATTTCGGGGGTTCTTAATGCAGTAAGATGAGCAATCATTAGAGGCATGTTTCCAATAACGAACAAAATAAGTACATAGTTGTTGGCTAATATTATTCTCTCTTCAGAAAAATATTCCCAAAAGAATCAACTGAAAAAGAATTCAGTAACATGGCTGATAAATGCAAACTAAATGTTCAGAAATGAATCATTAAAATTTTTACATATATTAGAATAAATTATATCTAAAAGTATTTACAACAACCAAAATTATAAAATACCCATGAATGATCTTAATAAGAAAAGTACATAACTTATAATAGAAATTTGCTATCATAGATAAGTAAATAAAGGCGTTACGTCAAGAAATAAGAAAATTTATTAGTGTCCATCTATCCAATTTACCTAAAGAAATAACCTTGATAAACAGCAGTGTGCACAGCACACTGGCATATTCAGATTTAAAAGTGTGTATTATTTTTATTAAAGAAAAGAAAACTTTAAAGTTCTTGAAATTTTTATGGTTTAATAGTGAGTGATGAGTGGGACTTCCTTGCTGGTCCAGTGGTTAAGACTCTGCACTGTTGCAGGGGGCACGGGTTCAATTCCTGGTCGGGGAACTAAAATCCCGCAAGCCCCATGGCACGGCCAAAATAAAAATATAAATAAATGTTTTTCTTCAACTTTGCTCCAAATTCAGGTTAAGTATGATCAGTGGGATTTAAAAGTTGGTAATAAAACTTGTATGAACATTTCCCATTAGGCAGGGGACCATTAGTTTCAAAACAACCTCAGTGGTTGGCTTCTTGGCCCTCTAGAGTTCTATCATACTAAAAATGGCCTTTCATGATAGAGCTTTGACTTGATTCAAAGGCAGGATAGGTTTTACAAGATTGCAACATGAAACATCATCCAAAACACGCACAGATGTGCACGCACGTACACACCCTGTAATGGAGGCTTCCATTAAAAGAGGGGGATAGTAGTATAATGGACTATCTTGTGGAATGATGTTGATGGCCTTCAGTTCCTCATTGAAGATTTGTGTGTGTGTGTGTGTGTGTATGTGTTTAATATTTATTTATTCTGGCTGCATCAGATCTTAGTTGCAGCATGCAGGATCATCGTTGTGGCATACAGGCTCTTAGGCATGGTTTGCAGGCTTCTTGGTTGCGGTATGCAGATTCTTAGCTGTGGCATGCAAACTCTTTAGTCGCATCATGCGTGCAGGATCTAGTTCCCCGACCAGGGATCAAACCCAGGCCCCCTGCATTGGGAGTGCGGAATCTTACCCAGTGGACCACCAGGGAAGTCCCAAAGATTTGTGTTCTGTTTTTTCCTCATCAAACTAGTGTGTGCATCTCTTGGTAGCCAGAGTGATATCATATCGGATTGCAGTCTGTAGCTACAGCTTTCTTTTTTTTCACTGCATGAGAATATTAAATAAATACTACATTTTACTTGACTATTTAAACATTATAAAATTTCAGATTTAGGTTTCTTTTGATGATTGTGTATCTTCTGTTTTTCTTTTTTGATCTCCCAAAAGAATTTAAAGGGTGTAAAGCAGATGGGTCTAGCAGCTTTATTTTGTCCATTTTACACCCCGCCCCCCACCCCAGGTCAGTCTTTTCCCTCTTCAGTATAGAGCTGGATAATCAAAGGGCTTGAATAGCAAGAACCCATAAGAATTATGTCTTAAATAGTAAAAGAGAAAAGTGGCACCAAAGAAAAGACATTCTTGCTGGGGTGAAGTGCTTTGGTGTGTGCTTGTTACTTCTAGTTATAATCCCACAATGCATCCAGGGCCAGTAGCTTAACATTGGTTACAGTGAAGTCTAGTTGGTTTTGCTTGATAATTTATTGTCATAGTCACTACATACCCTAACCAATCAAAAGGTGAAAAAGCGGATGGATGGGTGATTGTCTGGCTGAGTGATTCATTAATTCATTTAATAAATTTTCCTAGGCACATTGCCCTAGCTGCCATGAAGGACAAAACAAACAAACAAACAAAAAAGAATAAGATATACTTTCACCAAATGACCCAACAATCCCACTACTGGGCATATACCCAGAGAAAACCATAATTTAAAAAAACACATGCACCCCAATGTTCATAGCAGCACTGTTTACAATAGCTAGGACATGGAAGCAACCTAAATGTCCATCAACAGAGGAATGGATAAAGAAGATGTAGTGCATATATAAATGGAATATTACTCAGCCATAAAAAGGAATGAAATTGGGTCATTTGTAGAGACGTGGATGGACCTAGAGAGTGTCATACAGAGTGAAGTAAGTCAGAAAGAGGAAAGCAAATATCGTATAATAAGGCATATGTGCAGAATCTAGAAAAATGGTATAGGTGATTTTATTTGCAAAGCAGAAGTAGAGACATAGACGTAGAGAACAAATGTATGGATACCAAGGGAGAAAGGGGTGGGGAGGCAGGAATTGGGAGACTGGGATTGACAAATATACATTATTGATGCTAGGTATAAAATAGACAACTGATGGGAACATACTGTATAGCACAGGGAACTCTACCTAATACACTGTGGTAACCTAAATGGGAGGGAAGTCCAAAAGGGAGGGGATATCTGTATGTGTGGCTGATTCATTTTGTTGTGCAGTGGAGGCTAACAGAATATTGTAAAGCAGCCATACTCCAATAAAAATTAATTTTAAAAAAAGAATAAGATATAGATATAGTTTCATCACTCAGAGAGGAGATTAAAAACTATTAATGCTAGGCAGAATGAATAAGTGTTTTTATACAGATAAAAATAATTGTGTTATTGGAATTTCATGCCATGTTATTCAACATGACTTGTACTTAAGGAAATTATTAAAACAAAACTTGCTTTATAGCATCTATATTGACTTTTCTATATCTGTGTTGTTTGAACAGTTTAATACTGATGACTTTAAGTAGAGTTTTTTTGTTTTAATTGTTTTTGTCTCGTACCTAACAGGAAAATTTGGTGAACATGGAGAAATAGGAAAAACTAGGTGCTCCTAGGTACCTTAGGGAGTATGGATAGAACTTACATGGTGGTGAAGCACATTTGTACATTGCTAATAATGATTGCTCCCAGTAGCATACATGTGGGTTAAAGGTGTAAACCTGTGCTTCAGTAATTTGGGTTTCTCATGCAGTATTGGGACTGAAGTATTTTTGTTCTAGATTTGGTTTGAGGGGTAGTAGAAATGTCTGTATCCCATATAGCCAACTTTTTTTGATTCTAGCTAGACCTTTCACTTATTTTCTAAGTAATTCCTTTAAAAATTGATTTTGAGATAAGAAACATCATTCTTTTTGGTAGTCATACTGGAAATATCAGGGGTAAGCTAAGAGAACAAATTGTTGGTGTTTTTAATTTTAACATTGTCATTTTGGGCAATTCACATAACTGTTCTGTACCTGAATTTTACTTTTGTTAAAGTACTACCTCCTGGGCTTCCCTGGTGGCGCAGTGGTTCAGAATCTGCCTGCTAATGCAGGGGACACGGGTTCAAGCCCTGGTCTGGGAAGATCCCTCATGCCGCGGAGCAACTAGGCCCGTGAGCCACAACTACTGAGCCTGCGCGTCTGGAGCCTGTGCTCCGCAACAAGAGAGGCCCGCGCACCACGATGAAGAGTGGCCCCCACTTGCCACAACTAGAGAAAGCCCTCGCACAGAAACGAAGACCCAACACAGCCCTAAATAAATAGATAGATAGATAGATAGATAGATAGATAGATAGATAGATAAATAAAGTACTACCTCCTAAAGTTTTTATAAGGTTAAAAATAAATGTTCTTATCTAAACACCTAGGAGGTATTGTGTGAATTCAAAGTCCACTTCGTAGTACAAACTATCTTGTAGTAGTTGGGGGTGGAGATTCACATCCAGATTACTTAGATATGAACCTTAGCTTTGCCGTTTATTAGCTATGAACTCCTTGGACAGGTTTACCCCTGGGTGACTTAGTTTCCTCAACTACTAAATGGGGATAATAAATGGTATCCTTCTTATAGCCTTGTTGTAAGAATTAGACAAAACAAAACACTTAGAATAGTCCCTGGCATTATAATACATGGTCGATTAATGTTAGCTCTTATTATCCATAGAGAATGGGGAGAAGGAATGCATAGGAATTTGAACTTAATTTACCTTTTCTAATCTTTAGCTTTCTTTTTCATCAGATCTTTTGTTAGAGATGTTCATATGTAACAGTAAATCATTTTGAGTTTAGTATTATTTTCTTTATGTTTTGATTTTTTTGATGGAAACTTTTACCATTTAATGAAATGATCAGAAACCAGAAAACAGGAATGAAGGGGAGAAGAAGCAGAGACCAGAAATCAGCTCTGAGTGATTAAAAACTCGTGGTGCTACTTTAGTCCTTTTGTTTCTCTTAGGAACTAGAAGAAAAGTAGAGCTATTTTTTTAATCAGTTTTTTATAAGTCTAAAGGCAATAGTAATTAAAAGATTATGTCACTGTAAGCATCTATGGAAGTGAATCTCAATTATATCTGTCTGTTTCTTTCCTGTTTGTCATGAAACTGTTCAGTGATTTATTATATGTTCAGTACCTACAGGCCTGGCATGTTTCCCAAAACAAATACTCCATAACCTGAAAGGGACACTTAACAAGCTAAACTAGTGAAAGATCTTACTTTCCCTTTGCCTCCCTCCATTTAAAAAAATATTTATTGAATGCCTTCTATGTGCTGAGAAGTATGTTACTAGCTGAGGATATAAAGACAATCTCTGTTCAAAGAATGTAGGAGAGACAAATAAGTAAGTAGATAATTTTAACAAAAGTGATTTATACCCCTCTATGTAGAGGTATATACGGGTGACCTCGGAGTACCAAAGGGGTGCATAATTCAGTCTTAAGTATAGAAAGGTAGATGTTCAAGGAGGGATTCCTAGAGGAAGTGAAACATAAACTGAATTTTGAAGGAGTGAGAGTTAGCCAGATTAAGGAATGGAGGGAGAGGACATTTTAGGCAGCTAGAAGAGCAGATGCATAGATAGGTAGACCTGGGCAAATATATCATCGTTTAAGAATTCCAAGTGGTTTGGAATAGGACTTAAGACAGCAGGCATGGGAGTGGTGAGAGAAAAGGTTAGACAGAAAGATAGGCATTAGTGCAGCAACATGGATGGACCTAGAGATTGTCATAGTGAAGTAAGACACACAGAGAAAGACAAATATTTGATATCGCTTATATGTGGAATCTAAAAAAATGGTACAAATGAACTTATTTACAAAACAGAAATAGAGTCACAGATGTAGAAAACAAACTTATGGTTACCAAGAGGGAAGGAGGGGAGGGATAAATTGGGAGATTGGGATTGACATATACACGCTGCTGTATATAAAGTAACTAATAAGAACCTTCTGTATAACGCTGGGAACTCTACTCAGTACTCTGTAATGGCCTGTATGGGAAAAGAATCTAAAAAAGAGTGGCTATATGTATATGTATAACTGATTCACTTTGCTGTATACCTGAAACTAACGCAACATTGTAAATCAACTATACTCCAGTAAAAATTAAACAAAAAAAAAAAGAAAGAAAGGTAGACATTGGGCCAGGTCTTGAAGGATTTTTAATAAGCTGTGAAGAGCCCTGTCAGATTTGTGTTTTTGTAAAGGTCGTGGTGGCACCACTGTTGAGAATAGATCAGAAAGGGACAAAACTGGAGTCAGGTAAGAAGGAAATTATTACTGTCCCAAACACACATAAAAGGATGTCACATTTGAAAGCTGTGATCCACAAGTAAATTCTGTCAGACTGGGATTTATAAAATTGTTTAAAGATATAGAAGACTTTTTGTCCCAAGTGAATAAATCCCAGAAGAATCATTTTAGCCCTTTATCTTTTTTTCTTTTCATTCACTACAAATCAACACAACAAACTTGGTTGTCAGCAATTTGGACTTCAGGATAGGTGGTATTCTGAAGGCTCTTGGTGCCTAGGCCTGGGAACAAGATGAGAATGGGTAAAGTGTTTAATAGCTAATTGGATCCTGTTTGATTTGGGGCTTTTTCAACAAAGGAACTTATTTTTAGGCTGAAAAAACAGTAATCAGATTTGCATCTTGGATGGTTTTATTTGGCGACTACATTTTTATAGACCCGGTAGCACTAATAAAGATTAGCTTTTCAGGAAGGTTAAACTAGGATTGGGCTCATTGCTTTAACATAGACAGATGAGCAAAGGGACAGCTTGTTCATATTTTCTCTGACCTCATACATTGTTTTCCTAAAGTGTTAAGGTGTTTCACTGTTACTTTTTTTTTTTACAAGATTTAGAAACAAAGGTATGTATAATCCAAAACACTATTTCTCTTTGAATTTAGAAATTATATACGTAACCTTTTTTTTTTCTCCTGTACCTCACCTCCTAGGTTCTGTGGTTGTGAAAGTTTGAGAATTTTGAGGGAAGAGAATGGTATAAAAGAGATAGATATTTCTTACATGGAAAACAAAGAATAAAGTACATTTGAATTACTGGCTGGAGCAAGTTTGATAGAAACACCATTTATATGGTCATCCTTTGTTCTTCTGTGGAATTACTGTTGACTCATAGTGTAACTAGGTGTTCATTACTCAGAATTTTTATTTAGTAGAAGAGGAAGTCTGTATTCTCCTGCACGTGTACCAGAAAAGAATGTTTAAGGAGATTTCTTGTTAGAAATTTCTGAATAACTCCTACAAATGTTATAGCTATCATCAGACTTACTGTATTTCCACTGGATATGTGGCTGAGTGTTGGTAATATTTGGATTTCTTTCTCACTGTCTGAAAGTGAAACTGAGAACCGAATGAGTTAGAAAGAGTTATGAAAGAGAGAAGGAAGGAGAGACGTGGCAGTGACTAGTAGTCATCTCTGAGTCATCAGCAATGAATGCCACTTTACTGGAGAACATTTAGTGTTTCAGAACCCTGTGACGGGCAGCTCCTTGATTTCTGACTGGTTAGTTTCTACACATCATTGATACCTCCAGGTTCCTTAGTAGACAGAGGCCACTTGGGACTTAGTTTTTATGAATATCATGTGGTTTTATTAAATATTTGTTTCTTTAAGATTAAGATTTCTCAATCACTTTCATTGTAACTACATGAAAAAATACTATTTGGGATAGATAGAATATTAAATGGACGGCCAGTAAGATGGAGGTTGTTAATTTTCAATTGGTAACAAATGGATATAATTCTCAGTAGATCTTTAAATTGAAATAAAACCATCCTTCCTTGAGCTTTGAGTTGTTATTAATAGTCAAAGACTTTACTTGAGGGTTACTAGGAAAAGAAACAGTAATTCAACTGTTAAAGTAAGAGTATCAAAGATTGTGAGTATAAATAGCTCAATAGTTTGTGACTGAATAAAAGGAAACTTTTTTTTTTAACTGTCAGTGTTCCTTCGGAGTATACTGCCTCTAGTTGTTGGTGTTTAGTCATTGGTGCCATGGAAAATAGATACCACATGCTGATGAAATACTCTGTTTTGCATTGTTACTGGAAGACTTGTAAGTGTACTTCAAAAATACTTTGGGTTTGGCCTGTCTGATAGAACTTTGTGCAGTGATGGAAATGTTCTAGATCTGCACCATGCAGTGTGGTGGCCATGTGTGAAATGTGGCTAGTACAACTGAGAAACTGAATTGAAAATTGTGTTTAATATAAATGTATTAAATATTAATATACATATAAATAATCATACGTAACTAGTGACCACAGTATTAGACAGCACATCTTTAAATATTTGAGAACTGAGCAACTCATTTGACAACCCTTACTTCACTGACCAGTCATTAAAATATACTATAGTTGTAATTAATATTTACTTTTAGTACATTAATTGAGGAATGTGTTGTTTATTTCAGGTCTTTGTTTATATGTCATCTTCCCAATGAGGCCCTTCTGCTTGCACAGTTTATAATTTAGCACCCGCTTTCTCAGCCCATCGTATTCCCTTTCCCTGAATAATTTTTTTTCTATAGCACTTATCACCATCTAACATACTAGAAAGAAGGCATAGATTTTTCCCTCTTTGTATCCAATCAGTGTTTCCAACACCTAGAACAATAACTGATACTTTAGAGGTGCTCAGGACATTTTTGTGGAATGAATAAATGAGGATTGTGGTTTCCCAATAACAATACCCCAATTCATTAAGCACTTATTTTGCATTCTATGGGAAGCATTGAGTTGGATTAGCTATATAAAGTGCACCATGGCCACTGCTCTCTTCTGTAATAAAACATTTCTTGGAACCATTTTTGGAAACAGAGCACTGAATTGGTTGTCATTAGTTTGGCTCTGCTGTAGCATTTCAGAACCTGAAGGGAACTTGGCAATAATTTGATTCAGGTGCCTGATGTCACATAGTGGATTAAAGTTTGATAAATGTCATTTATATCCTCTTCTCATTTCCCTTTTTCCCTCATCCACACAACCTGTGAATCTTTTTGCTCAATTTTTTTCCCACTTCTTCTCATCTCCATTCAGCTAATTCTTTTTTCTTAATTAGGATTTTTTAAAATTAATTAATTTATTTACTTTTGTTTGCGTTGGGTCTTCGTTGCGGTGCATGGGCTTCTCATTGCCATGGCTTCTCTTGTTGCAGAGCACAGGCTTTAGGTGTGCAGGCTTCAGTAGTTGTGGTGTGCGGGCTCAGTAGTTGTTGCTCACGGGCTCTAAAGCACAGGCTCAGTAGTTGTGGTGCACGGGCTTAGTTGCTTCGCGGCATGTGGGATATTCCTGGACCAGGGCTCGAACCCGTGTCCCCTGCGTTGGCAGGCGGATTCTTAACCACTGAGCCACCAGGGAAGTCCCCATTCAGCTAATTCTCATTTTCATCTAGGCCTACCATTTCCACTGACTCTACTGTACTCTGAGGAACTACCTAATCCCTTAACCCAACCAGAGAGAAATGTTTCATCTTTCTTAACTGAAACTTTCCTGCTTACTATAATTTTTATAACTAACTCCTCAGATCTAGAAACATCTCCTGACCACTAGGGCATCCTTAAGAATTTATTGTCTTCAAAACAAAAACTTTAAGAGAAAGCAAAAAGAATTTCTGTAGCTCCAATTGCCTAGCCTGAGGTCTCTTATTCCGTGGATCTGGAAGCAGTCCTGCTGGCATAATTTCAGTTTCTTTCTCCCATAAACACAGTCCAACATACTGTAGGTTTGTAAACATATACATTACTTCATGCCTGCCATATGTATAGCCACTGTGATGTAAAGGCATAGCAGAACCTCCCCATTTTTTCCTAAGGAATGGTGGTACTTAAATGTAAGCATTGGGTGGGGGGAGTCATTTATGTGAAGAATCTAAGTGAGGTGAGAAGGATCCAAACATATTAATCACTTTCAGTCATCAGACTATAATTTAGAGATTTCTCTTATTTGATCCTCACAAAAACTCTGAGTAATTATCTCTATCTCATATAAGTTAAGTAATTGTTCAGAGTCACCTAATCAGCAAATGGAAAAGCTGAAATTTTACATAGTTATGTATATGTAACTCCAAAGCCTCGAAAGCTTTCCTCCGTTGGTAAGCCATGCTTCCGTCTGGAAGTGGGGGTAGGCAGGGGACAAGAGTTACAGTATTTGATGTAGAATAGGCGGCGCGTGTGTTCATTTTTTGCCTCCAATGAGCCAGCCACAGAAAGAAACCAGTGTCATTGGGAGTAAGAGGGATGAGTATCTGGTGGTACCAGTGGCTCCCCCTTAACTTTAATCTCTGTCTTTCAGCCTGTTCTTCCGGCTAGTTCACATGGAGTAGAAGTGCTTTCTGCTGAGGATCTTGAGCCTAGCAGTCGTGATTATATGAGGGTTTATGTAAACATTCACCTGACACATTTGTCTTCTTTGAAAGTTATTACGACTTGCAAAGCAGTAAATTATCAAAAACCATCATAAGCATGCCATTTTTTCGCACAGAATTGAGAGTTTCACAGTAGTTCTCAAGATTGTTTGGAATGATAAACTAGTCTATGGTCTTGACATTTCTTCCAGCCTTCATCTGTGGCGCTTTTCGCCTTAACTGTCTTTTGCTACCAGATTCTGTGAGCAAAGCTTAAAGTTGAGGAATGCTGTTTCTTCCCTTGTCCTCAAGGTTAATAAATACTTTTTGCATGTCCACCGTGCACTGAGTCGTGCCAGGCACTGAGGGCTTAAGTGTAAACACATCATGGTTCCTGCCCAGCAGAGAAGTCGGAAGATCATTGCAGTTTAGGGTGATACATCCGGCACCATCAGTCATGAGCAGCTCTTTACCTCTCCAGTCTCATCTCTTGCTGCCCTTACCTTTTTCTCACCTCTGTTATTCCTTCTATGACTGACTCTCTCAGATTTTAGAAGTCACTTAATTCAAGATATTTTCTCTCATCTCTCAGGAGAAAGCTAGATGCCCCCAGCCCCATCAATATGTGTTTGCGTAGCACCTAGGTACTTATCATGCTCTATTGTTGATCCTACTTATTTGAACTGTAATCACCTTAAGGACAAAAACTATTCTTTTTAGTTCCAGCGCATTGCTGGGCACATAATCAGTGATCAGGAAATCTTTGTCTGAATTCTGCTTGAGTGACTAAGAAAACGCTCTTAATAGTGGAAGCAACATTTGAGCCAATTCTTAAAGGATGGGTAGGAGTTCCCTAGATGGATCTGGGAAAGAAATTCCAGGCCAAGGGAGTGGTTTGTACAAATAGATGAGACAATGAAGAGTTTACAAGTGACTAGCAAGGCTTTCTAATTTCCACATGGAATATGAGACAGTTTATTAATTGTAGGAGGTTATCTCCTATTCAGAGCCAGCCAGACTAGATTAGAGTTAGATGGTGGAATAAAGAATAGAAAGCTGCTCCCACCCTCAATTATATATAAAGAAGTTGAAAATTAGTCTTTTACTTGAATATGTATCTGTGTGACCTGTTAATAATTTCTGTTGGTCAGCCTTTCCAAGAGGAAAGTGACTTTCTTCCCAACCTCTCACTAGAGCTCACCTCCTTGAGACATCTCAAACTTAAAGTGGTATGCTGAATTAAGCTGAGGGAGATGTAATTGAAATAGCGAAGAGTTTACTCTCCTAGGTAAGCCAATTTATACTGGTACCTCAGCATAAAAGTACATTTAAATGGAAGCATTATACTTTTGTGATTGATCTTGTAAACTGTTTATTGACAATATAAAGCGTGTTCTCACGTTAGTGTCTGATGTGCTGGCCAACAAAAAGTTTTGGAATTGTAAGTGTCACTAAAGGTTTTGAATGTTTAGCAGTGTTTGTTTAGAAACAGTTCTTCAATCAAATGAGACTGCTTGGGGGCTTCAATTGCTATATAAATCTAAGCTGTAACTTAGATTCCTTTGCATATTAAACTTTATAAGGCCTTTTTTCTCTTTCTCTAAATAAAATAGGGAGATTCACAGATTTTAATCTGTTACTTGCCCCATTCCTTGAGGCAATAAGCTGTGGAAGAAAAGTACTCTAAAAAGAGAGTTTCTTATTAGGTGACACTTCAGAGAGGGTTGTCTACTTCTTATAAAGTTGAAGTGAGAGTTACCTTTGCATACCTTTGAGAGTTACATGGAAAACTAGAATGAACACAAGGCCTTATTGTTAAATTTTAAAGCCATCAGTGGGCCAATACTTTCCCCTCTCCCTGCTTGTCTGCTTTTGTCGGCACAAAGTAAATATTGATTGTTAAAATGAAACTGAAACATGCTGGTTAGGGAACATGTGTTGGTTTGGTCCATAGGTGACAGAATTAGAATCTCTGAGAGATTTGTCATTGTTGTAGAGTGTGGACTTCCCTGGGAAATGAATATATCTTTAGGAAATAAATATTTCCTTGGCCATTTATAAAGAGCCAAAGTGAGTCCTGGAGTTAGAATCAGGAGTCTTGGGTTTTAGTCCTGTCTCTGAGCAAAGCATTTAACCTCTTGAACCCTCAGTTTCCTTCTTCTGTAAAGAATAGGAGATTGAGCCAAATGATCACTAAGAATCCTTTTTCTAATCTTTGAGTTTATTGCTGCTTTCAAATACCCAAGATCAGCAGTGAGCCAAGTCAAGTTGGACATTTAAATTTGGCAGGTGGTAAACAGCAGCCATACGAGGATCTTTAAATCTATCTGTTCTACTCTTGTATAATTCTGTCAACATGAACTAGATTCTATAATACTGTTTCTGGGCTCTGTGTGTGTGTGTGTATGTGTATGTGTGTTTAATGTGCCTGGTTTGAACTAATTCATGATAATGCACACACCTGGGCTGTTCCATCTGCTTAATATTTCTGTGCACCAACCTGATTGTGTTCCAGCTTCCTCCTTGGCCTGCTTCTTCCAGTTTGCTCTCTGGATTCATGGTACAGAAATGTCATCCTCTTCCGTTTCTGACTAACCTCCTTGTAATGACTGGGTTTTCTGCCATGTACCATTGTCTGGCTGCCCCTGACCTGCCCTCTCCTTTTTTGACTTGTTTTTTTTTTTTACTATAACAGCTGTGATAGGTATTGCTTGCATTTATTGAGAACTTTCCATGTGCCAGGCACATTACAAAGTGCTTTATTTCTGTTCATGTCATTTAATGCCTTGTACTGGTAAGTATTGTTATGCCCACTTTACAAATGAGGAAACTGAGGCTCAGGGAGGTGAAATAACTTGCCTAGTGTTAACACCTAGTAATAGATCTGGAATTAAAATTTTAGTCTGCCTCCAAAGCTCATCTTCTTAAACAATATGCTGTATTGTCTGCATGATGGTGATAACTACAATATGCTGAGCACCTACTAGGTGCTGGCCAATGCATTTGCCACCTTTTGCTTCCCCATTTTACAGTAGTGGGTGGTGCTCTTGCACATGATCTGCTTTTAGGCTAATAAATGTAAGGGCCAGCTTAGAAGGAATTTGACATTCTTAGATTGGCGCATTCTTTTTTGTTTTTTGCGGTACGCGGGCCTCTCACTGTTGTGGCCTCTCCCGTTGCGGAGCACAGGCTCTGGACGCGCAGGCTCAGCGGCCATGGCTCACGGGCCCAGCTGCTCTGCGGCATGTGGGATCCTCCCGGACCGGGGCACGAACCCGTGTCCCCTGCATCGGCAGGCGGACTCTCAACCACCGCGCCACCAGGGAAGCCCTGGCGCATTCTTCTGATGTAAAATTTCGCTGTTTTTTTCCTTTTATCCTTTCCTAAGTTAATGGTCAATATCATAATTTTTTTTACTACTACCAGTACTAACAACTGAGTTTTGCCCAAGTGTACACTTTTTTTTTCTTACTGATGCCTTAGCATTGTCGTTTTCTTATTCCTTACCTTTGCTACTTTTTAAATCAAAAGCAGATAATAGAGATAAGGTAATGGGGAAAGAGGAGCAGGTGCTAAGGAAAGGCAAAGGAAAAATCCAGATACTAGAAATCTTTCCGAAATCTCAGTTTGGAGAACAAAGTTTTAAACTAAAAGCTCAGTTTTAGGGGTAGCTGTCATTTGTTAATGGAATATTAGGGCTTTGACAAACACAGGATTTGACCTCAGTAGCCTTATTCTCATCTGATAATAGGGTAAATAATATATTCTTCACAATGCCTGTTATTTGTGGTGATAATTAAAGGACATAGACAGTATAAAACTCCTTAATATAGTGCTCAGAATTGTTAGTTCCCCCTTTACCTTCAGATGTTAAATTCATCAAGCTGTATCCTTAATATTTATGTATATGGCTGTATATAAATTAGTTATATCTGAATAAAAAAAATCAGCATGCAGGCTGGCCCTTCCATTGCTGCATGTGGTTAGCTGATGCTGTCTATGTATTATATGCAGCATGTAGGGCTACTCCCTATAGTTTTGTATTCCTCAAGACCATTATTGAACTTTAGCAGAAAGAGAAATATTGCATAATACCTTAAAAATATTTATTTCAAGTTTACTATTTTAGTAAGCAAAATTTTCAGAAATATTTCTTTTTATTTTTAGAAAAGGTATATTTAATTCTAAAATATTGTTCCTAATGTTATTAATTCCCAATACACAGATCTCATTCTGCCCTGAGCATGCCACTCACAGGTACGAAATACAGTTTTAGAGCAAGCAGTGAAATGTCAGAATGGTCTGATTTTGAGGTAAGCCTGTATCTAAAATGTACCTTTGAATGGACTTCTGCTCCCATCAGCTTGCTTACGCATAACCCGGATGTTTTTTGTGTGATTAAATTTACAAATTCTTTGGTAGACTCTTGAGCAGCCTCCCTTTCTTCGTGACTGTGAGTCTGGAAAGTTGTAACCCAGCTCAGTGTCAGAAAAAGTAGGTGTGGACTTCGAGGGCTGTGCCGATCAGCAGCTAGAATGTGGTTGGCAGTCTCCTCCCCTTCCTGCACTTGAGCTCTTCACAGTGTGCACTCTGGAATGACAGGCATTCCTATGTGAAGAGAGCCAGCGTGAAGACATATTTGTGAGAAACACCAGTGCCTTGTCCGGGATACAGGAAAACAGAAACTCCTGCGGATTAACTGGCTTCCTGCCATTTCCTGATGTCTGGCGGTGACACTGAGAGAGGAGTGCATGTCCCCTCCTTATGTGGATTTATCGTTTAAGAAAAGTTTGCTTTGGTCGGGGACAATTTGTTGTTGTGAGACACATCAGACAACATAATCATGGGGCAAGCTGACATCTCCAGACCGGTAAATCCAGATGGAGTTGGTGAGTAATAGAAGGCAAAGAAACAAAATCTTGACAGAGGCAAGGCAGATCTGTAGGTGAAGTTGACTATTTTATAGGAATTTGAATGTGAGGATTTTGATGTTTTTAACTTTGGGATGTTTATCACTTTGTGAAGAATAAATGAAAAATAAGTTAATTTTTCATTCAGTTATATTAACTTACCACTCATAGTTGCGTTTTACTGGATCATTTTGGACTTTTTAAAGACAATATTGCTAGTAAACCATCTGTTAATTTCTTGCCCTTGCAGAACATAAGTGCTACAGGAACTCATGTTTAGAAATCAATGGTGTTTTACTGCTCTTTTGCAGGACTTGGGCAGCTGATATATACATGTGGTGTAGAATTAGAATTGTTGACTTCTATAAACAGGACCTGTTTTGGTTTGTTTTGTTTTGTTGGCTGCAGCATGCGGGATCTTAGTTCCCCGACCAGTTCCACCAGGCCCCCTGTAGTGAAGCACAGAGTCCTAACCATTGGACCACCAGGGAATTCCCGACAGGACCATTTTTGAGATTTGACTTAATTTTTTAGACTCAGTTATACATTTTCCAAATAAGTCTCAGGCTTTTTCCATTGTGCTGGTGTTTCCGTTTCTCATAAGGCAATACTTGGTATAAACATTTCTGAAGGCAGTGCTTTGCGTTTGAAGTGTTATTGTCTCAGAGATAGCTGGAGACCAGGCTGATAAGTGTAGCCAGAGTTTCAAAGCATATAAGTGAAATGGAAGTCCACTGTCACTAAAAGACTCATTTTCCCAACCTTGTGGGGTTTTGTATAAAATGAAGATGGAAAGGTGGGAAAGATAGATTTAAGTGGATATTCATTAAAGACTTCCTAAATATAAACAAAGTGGGGGAAAGCCTGTGAATCATTTCTTGACATTATACTTTTTTTTTTAAGATTTATACCTTCTTATACCTTCTCTTTGATTTATGAAGCAGCAGAAAACATGTTCAGTCCCAGGGTGCTTTTTTTCCCCCAGAAATGAAAAATGTTAGTGACTTTAAAGAAAACCATAAAGTGTGGGAACACAGGTAACACGCCCAAATGTGTCTCATGATTTAATGTAATTTCATTTCTAAAGGTATGTTTTCCCCTGAGAACTTGCCAGATGAAATTCCTACAAAGTACTTTTCATATTTTATTGAAACTGAGGCACATGGATCGCAAAGTGAGTCATTCAGCCACAGATTTTTAGGACTGAAATCAGAACTTGACTTACTTTACTTTGATCACCAGGGCTGGGTCCATATCAATTCAGTAGCTCAGTTGTTTTGTTTTGTTTTTATTCCCTTAATGAAATCGTTCACATTGGGTTGGCCGATAAAATCGTACGATGTTAACGGAAAAAACCAAATGAACTTTTTGGCCAACCCAATGGCTAGAAAAGGGTATAGAGGAAAATATAAAGGACCCTCTGGGGCCTCTACTCAGCTTAAGAGATGAAATTAAAAACAAGAGTTATATCCCACCCCACCCCTCTTTCTATGCCTACATTCCCTTATGATGGCATTTTGCTTGTTTGCTCCCAGAGGTAACCACTCTCCTGAATTTGGTAAATTCCCTTTTGGGCCACTAAATTCTCCTGTGGTTTCTACTACAAAGGTGGTTCTCTGTTAACAAGTCAGGATGTAAATCATGCTAGGCATTTATCTATGAGATGGAAATGAAAGGTCTTTGAAAAGCAAGAAATGGGTAAGCAGGTACAACGTACTAATGAGTGGTGATATTTATGAAGAATGCCCATTTAACATCTATATACTAGACAAAAAATTTCATCTCAACAGATAAAGGTTCAAATTTTTTCTGCCTATTAAAAAAAAGTAGGGCTCAGGCTTCCCTGGTGGCGCAGTGGTTGAGAGTCCGCCTGCCGATGCAGGGGACACGGGTTTGTGCCCCAGTCCGGGAAGATCCCACATGCCGCGGAGCGGCTAGGCCCGTGAGTCATGGCCGCTGAGCCTGCGCATCCGGAGCCTGTGCTCTGCAACGGGAGAGGCCACAACAGTGAGAGGCCCGTGTACCGCAAAAAAAAAAAAAAGTAGGGCTCATCATTCATCAATTTTTCCTTTTACCAATAACCCTAATAAAAGTCCTATGAACTGGGGAGTTCCCTGGTGGCCTAGTGGTTAGGATTCTGGGCTTCCATTGCCACGTCACAGGTTCAGTCCCTGGTCTGGGAACTGAGATCCCGCAAGCCGTGCAGCGCGGCCAAAAAAAAGATTTACTGAGATAAAACTTTCAAATAATACTTTGTATTCTCAATCAACATAAAAAGCTGTTTCTGTGTTCACTAGAATCCTTTACTATGTATCATACTAAAACAAACAGCTAAAAAAAAAAACAGCTGACTTAGCACGTCCTTAAATTTGGCACAAGACCAAAGATATTTATTTATTTGTTTAGCTGAGCCGGGCCTTAGTTGCGGCACATGGGATCTTTAGTTGCAGCATGCGAACCCTTAGTTGTGGCATGCATGTGGGATCTAGTTCCCTGACCAGGGATCGAACCCAGCCCCCTGCATTGGGAGCATGGAGTCTTGGCCACTGGACCACCAGGGAAGTACCAAGAATTTTAGTGAACTCTACCCAACCATTTAGGCTGGCACTTTCCTTTTCTCTCTAACTTTCCATTCCCTCTCTCTAGCTCTTTTTTTTTCCCCCATCATATACCTTTCACACAATAATTAGCCTCTTTTTTCCTCACTTTTCCTTTGTATAAGAATATATTGCTTTAAAAGATGTCATATTGTAATACAGGAGTTCCCAATCCCCAGGCCGCATACCAATATCCCCATCACTCATATTACTGCCTGAACCATCCCCCACGCACCCCCCATCCATGAAAAAATTGTCTTCCACGAAACTGGTCCCTGGTGGCAAAAAGGTTGGGGACCACTGTTGTAATATTTCTTCTTTCCTTCATTCCTTTTCCATCAGTATTCGACTCATTTTACTCTGAAATTTGTTGTTATGTGTTCTCCCACATGAGAATAGGAGTGGTGTTGGGAAAGGTGCTTTAGAAATAATTTTGTTATTTGGAGGCAAAGTTAATAAGGAGATTGCTGGATGAATAAATTTTAATATAGCTACAGAACAATATTAACATAGAAATAAATAATAGGTGGATTAATTAAAAATAAACTTCTTCATGAGACTTGAAAGAAGAACACTTGGCATTATTTAGTCACCAGAATTATCAGAGACATTTCTCATACCTATCTAGATCTAAAAATAAATGCTTCTGAGAAAGAAGGAACAGGTATACTTTCTTCATGTAATCCAGGAATCAAGAGAAAGTGTTAGGGGTCATGTACTCCTTAAAGGATTTTCTATTGAATACCAATCAAAAATTATTATTCCCTCTTTCTGCTTCAGATTTTCTGAATGGCCTATTGTCACAACAGTGTATTCCCTCTTTCTACTTGCAGGTTAATTTTGATAGGTTTAAAGTTTTTTTCCATGAGAGAATATATTTTCTGGCACCTCACCTTAAAACCTTTCTCTCAACTTAGAACCTTTATCAAAAAAGTATACATATCAAATTGCCAGAGTAAAGCAGCATCACTTCTTGACGCAGTTACGGTCAAAGATCTATTTTCCCAGAGTTGGAACCTCAGACCTAATTGTACCTGCAGGTACAGAGAGAGACCTTCTCCCTGGCTATCTTCTTGAGTGCTTTGCCCAGTTCTATTTCCCAAAGGTCAGAACTATGCCGTATTTCCAAGGGAAGTTATGGGCCTGCTCTAGACAAAGCCTGCTTTGTTCATTAGTGGCAGGTTTTGCTTTCTGTAATTTTGTTGCAGTTTTCTAAAACAGTTTTTTAAATTCAATAATAATCCTCTTTCAGAAGGCAAAAATGAGTATAAGTACAATAGTGTAAGTACCATAAATTAGTGTTCTCCATTTACAGAGTTCTAACGCTGTTAAAATGATTGTATAAAAGCAAGATCTGTTTCAAGCTAGATGGGCATAAAAGATAATTAAACAGAACCATTAGATTATAAAAGTAATTGGCCACAATATATTTAAGTCAAACCATTATGCTGTATACCTTAAACTTAAAAAAAAAAAGATAATTGGTACCTCTTGATAATGGAGTATGTATCTCATTGCACAAAGCTATGTATTTTTAAGTTTCGGACAATAACTGATTATTAAAAGTTTTGGGGGTAAAATGAGAGAATTTTATACACTTTAAATCTACACATTTTTTAAGACCTGACAAGGTATAAGAAATAGGTGTGGAACTAAGACAGTCCCAGTAATTTTGTTGCTTATTACTAAGCCTAGTGAAGGGGAGTGGGTAGTGAAGGCTATCTTGTCAACTGCAATTGCTTGTGCCTTACCTTGCCTTCCAACATGAATGACTAATTGGTTGTAAATCAGATTCTCAAAGGAACTAGGTTTACCGTTTAACCTTGTTTTATCCCTTATCTCTAGCAAATAACGTAGGTATAACATGTATCTGTAGCAAATAGTTTATCTGAAGATGAAAAGTGCTAAGTAATCTTTTAATAATACTATACATTTATTTTTAAATCACCTCAGAAATTCATCTGGAACAACTAAACTTGAACTAAAAACCATTGAATTAAATGTTGACCAGGAAAAAACTGAGGGTTGAAGAAAGAAACTGCTAGAACTCTGAATAATATGTGAAATAAGAAACTAGCCTCTGAAATGTGAGGTGCTACAACTTGGAGGAGGGAGTAAGTAGTTTAAACACCGGGGCGTAGCTTCAGGGTACTTCTCAAACTGGAAACTCCAAACTGTAATTAGTTATCTTCCTCTCCTAACCTCCACCCCCTCCAAAAAACACTAAGACCTCCAACTCTGTGACTTGCTTTCCTAGTGGCCTGCAGCTGCATGACTTCCTTGAAACACACAATCCTAAAACTATAGCCAGCATTCTACACCCTGTTTTCTGGCAAACAAAGGGAAACAAGGAGGGAAAAGCCACCTTGTTTTGGTTCTCATGGAAAACAGAGTGGGACCATGAGGACATTTTAAATTCCATACTGAGTTTAAATAGAAACAATGAGTTATCCAAATGTGACTCCAAGCCTGTATTTCTTCTGTCAAATTGGAAATGGGGGCTTCCCTGGTGGCGCAGCGGTTAAGAATCAGCCTGCCAGTGCAGGGGACACGGGTTTGAGCTCTGGTCCATGAAGATCCCACATGCCGCAGAGCAAGGCCATTCACCACAACTACTGAGCCTGCGCTCTAGAGCCCGCAAGCCACAACTACTGAAGCCGCGTGCCTAGAGCCTGTACTCTGCAACAAGAGAAGCCACCGCAAGGAGAAGCCCGCGCATTGCAATGAAGAGTAGCCCCCGCTCGCCGCAACTAGAGAAAGCCCGCACGCAGCAACAAAGACACAGTGCAGCCAAAAATAAATTAGTTAATTAATTAATTTTTAAAAATTGGAAATGGGAGGGAGATGGTCATAAAATCAGAACTGTTGAGAACAGATATTTGGTTGATGTACAGATTTGCTTATGAACAGTTTCAAATTCACCTCCCTAAGCCCTTTATTTATGAGTACAGAAACAATATTTGAGGTGTAATTGTATCATTAAAAATAAAAAAGATCGGGGCTTCCCTGGTGGCGCAGTGGTTGAGAGTCCGCCTGCCGATGCAGGGGACACGGGTTCGTGCCCCGGTCCGGGAAGATCCCACATGCCGCGGAGTGGCTGGGCCCGTGAGCCATGGCCGCTGAGCCTGCGCGTCCGGAGCCTGTGCTCTGCAACGGGAGAGGCCACAACAGTGACAGGCCTGTGTACCACCAAAAAAAAAATAAAATAAAAAAGATGGTTTCTCAATACCTGAGTATACCTTTTGTTGTATAATTTATTCATCCATCAGTTTCTCTTTCTTTCTACTGCAGTTTTCTAAGCGATGCAATTGAATTTTCTTAAAGTCAGACAAAAATTCACAGTAGGAAGCCTGAATAGTTTCAGTGGATCCAAGAATGCTACGGAGATTAGTGGCTTCAATTAGATCTAATCAGCCACTGCTATCAAGAATTTATGCATACTTTAAAACCCTTTATTCTACAGCTGAAGAGTTTACACCTGGTGAATTTAGATTACCATTAAATTTGGTTTCTAGCTCCTTTAGTACAAGATTGTACTCATGGTGAACAAGGGTGGTATTCTTAAAAGAATGTAGTACTAGAAACTGTTGTTTGGGTGATCCAAATCTACTTACTGTCACTACTCCAAGAAAATGTCGTTGAATGGTTTAATTTGCTTAATACTTCAGACTATGATTTTTATGTAGGAAATAATTTTTTTTTTAATTTATTTTTGGCTGCATTAGGTCTTCGTTGCTGAGCGCAGGCTTTCTCTAGTTGTGGCAAGCGGGGCCTACTCTTCGTTGCAGTGAGTGGGCGTCTCACTGCGGTGGCTTGTCTTGTTGCGGAGCACAGGCTCTAGGCACACGGGCTTCAGTAGTTCTGGCACGCGGGCTCAGTAGCTGTGCCTCGTTGGCTCTAGAGCGCAGGCTCAGTAGTTGTGGCACACGGGCTTAGTTGCTCCACGGCATGTGGGATCTTCCTGGACCAGGGCTCGAACCCGTGTCCCCTGCATTGGCAGGTGGATTCTTAACCACTGTGCCACCAGAGAAGCCCGGAAATAATTCATATTTATAGGAACCTAATGTTTAGAAAGAATTGTTTTCTTTTGTGTACTTATATATATGCTGGACTTTATTAACTGTCATGATTTGAAAGCTCCCACTTTCAAAGTAAATTTGTTTTTATTCCAATTAGAAAAGCCATAGGGCTTCCCTGGTGGCGCAGTGGTTGAGAGTCTGCCTGCCGATGCAGGGGACACGGGTTCGTGCCCCAGTCCGGGAAGATCCCTCCCACATGCCGCGGAGCAGCTGGACCCGTGAGCCATGGCCGCTGAGCCTGCACGTCCGGAGCCTGTGCTCCCCAACGGGAGAGGCCACAATAGTGAGAGGCCCGCGTACCGCAAAAACAAACAAACAAACAAAAAAAGCCATACATGTTCACTGTAAAATAAAAACACACACACACACAAAATATAAGAAACTAGAAGAAGCACAGATATCCTGTAGTCCTATCATCAAATTATATTTACATTTTCGTTTAGTTCTTTCCATTCTCCTTTTTTTTTGAATTTATGGATTTTATTTTATTTATTTTTTTATACAGCATGTTCTTATTAGTTTTCTATTTTATACATATTAGTGTTTATATGTCAATCCCAATCTCCCAATTCATCCCACCACCAACACCCCTCCCCGCTGCCCGCCACTTTCCCCCCTTGGTGTCCATACGTTTGCTCTCTTACATCTATCTGTGTCTCCTTTTCTGCCCTGGAAACTGGTTCACCTGTACCATTTTTCTAGGTTCCACATATATGCGTTAATATATGATATTTGTTTTTCTGACTTACTTCACTCTACATGACAGTCTCTAGATCCATTCACGTCTCTACAAATGACACAGTTTCGTCCCTGTCTGAGTAATATTCCATTGTATATATGTACCACATCTTCTTTATCCATTCATCTGTCTATGGGCATTTAAGTTGCTTCCATGACCTGGCTATTGTAAATAGTGCTGCAATGAACATTGGGGTGCATGTGTCTTTTTGAATTATGGTTTTCTCAGGGTCTATGCCCAGTAGTGGGATTGCTGGGTCATATGGTAATTCTATTTTTAGTTTCTTAAGTAACTTCCATACTGTTCTCCATAGTGGCTGTATCACTTTACATTCCAACCAACAGTGCAAGAGGGTCCCCTTTTCTCCACACCCTCTCCAGCATTTATTGTTTCTAGATTTTCTTATGATGCCCATTCTAACTGGTGTGAAGTGATACCTCATTGTAGTTTTGATTTGCAGTTCTCTAATAATTAGTGATGTTGAGCAGCTTTTCATGTGCTTCTTGGCCATCTGTATGTCATCTTTGGAGAAATGTCTATTTAGGTCTTCTGCCCATTTTTTGGTGGGTTGTTTTTTGTTTGTTTTTTTTTTGCGGTACACGGGCTTCTCACTGCCGCAGCCTCTCCCGTTGCGGAGCACAGGCTCCGGACGCGCAGGCCCAGCGGCCATGGCTCACGGGCCCAGCCGCTCCGCGGCACACGGGATCCTCCCAGACCGGGGCACGAACCCGCGCCCCCTGCATCGGCAGGCGGACTCGCAACCACTGCACCACCAGGGAAGCCCCGGTTGTTTGTTTTTTTTAACATTGAACTGCATGAGCTGTTTATATATTTTGGAGATTAATCCTTTGTCCGTTGATTCGTTTGCAAATATTTTCTCCCATTCTGAGGGTTGTCTTTTCGTCTTGCTTGTAGTTTCCTTTGCTTTGCAAAAGATTTTAAGTTTCATTAGGTCCCATTTGTTTATTTTTGTTTCTATTTCCATAACTCTAGGAGGTGGATCAAAAAAGATCTTGCTGTGATTTATGTTAAAGAGTGTTCTTCCTATGTTTTCCTCTAAGAGTTTTATAATGTCCAGTCTTACGTTTAGCTCTCTAACCCATTTTGAGCTTATTTTTGTTTATGGTGTTAAGGAGTGTTCTAATTTCATTCTTTTACATGTAGCTGTCCAGTTTTCCCAGCACCACTTATTGAAGAGATTGTCTTTTCTCCACTGTATATCCTTGCCTCCTTTGTCATAGATTAGTTGACCATAAGTGCGTGGGTTTATCTCTGGGCTTTCTATCCTGGTCCATTAATCTACATTTCTGTTTTTGTGCCAGTACCATATTGTCTTGATTACTGTAGCTTTGTAGTATAGCCTGACGTCAAGGAGTCTGATTTCTTCAGCTCCGTTTTTTTCCCTCAAGACTGCTTGGGCTATTTGGGGTGTTTTGTATCTCCATACAAATTTTAAGATTTTTTGTTCTAGTTCTGTAAAAAATGCCACTGGTAATTTGATAGGGAGTGCATTGAATCTGTAGATTGCTTTGGGTAGTATAGTCATTTTCAGAATATTGATTCTTCCAATCCAAGAACATGGTATATCTCTCCATCTGTTTGTGTCATCTTTTTTTTTTTTTTTTTTTTGCGGTACGTGGGCCTCTCACTGTTGTGGCCTCTCCCGTTGCAGAGCACAGACTCCGGATGCGCAGGCTTAGCAGCCATGGCTCATGGGCCCAGCCGCTCCGCGGCATGTGGGATCCTCCCGGACCAGGGCACGAACCCGTGTCCCCTGCATCGGCAGGTGGACTCTCAACCACTGCGCCACCAGGGAAGCCCCTGTTGGTGTCATTTTTGATTTCTTTCATCAGTGTCTTATAGTTTTCTGAGTACAGGTCTTTTACCTCCTTAGGTAGGTTTATTCCTAGGTATTTTATTCTTTTTGTTGCAATGGTGAATGGGATTGTTTCCTTAATTTCACTTTCTGATCTTTCGTTGTTAGTGTATAAGAATGCAAGATTTCTGTGCATTAATTTTGTATCCTGCAACTTTACCAAATTCATTGAGTAGCTCTAGTAGCTTTCTGGTGGCATCTTTAGGATTCTTTATGTATAGTATCATGTCATCTGCAAACAGTGACAGTTTGACTTCTTTTCCAATTTGTTTTCTTTTTATTTCTTTTTCTTTTCTGATTGCCATGACTAGGACTTCCGAAATGATGTTGAATAATAGTGGCGAGAGTGGACATCCTTGTCTTGTTCCTGATCTTAGAGGAAATGCTTTCAGTTTTTCACCATTGTGAATGAGGTTTGCTGTGGGTTTGTCGTATATGGCCTTTATTATGTTGAGGTAGGTTCCCTCTGTGCCTACTCTCTTGGGAGTTCTTATCATAAATGGGTGTTGAATTTTGTCAAAAGCTTTTCCTGCATCTATTGAAATGATCATATGGTTTTTCTTCTTCAGTTTGTTAATATGGTGTATCACATTGATTGATTTGTGTATATTGAAGAATCCTTGCATCCCTGGGATAAATCCCACTTGATCATGGTGTATGATCCTTTTCATGTGCTGTTGGATTCTGTTTGTTGAGGATTTTCGCATCTATATTCATCAGTGATATTGGTCTGTAATTTCCTTTTTTTGTAGTATCTTTGTCTGGTTTTGGTATCAGGGTAATGGTGGCCTCATAGAATGAATTTGGGAGTCTTCCTTCCTCTGCAATTTTTTAGAAGACTTTGAGAAGGATGGGTGTTAACTCTTCTCTGAATGTTTGATAGAATTCACCTGTGAAGCCATCTGGTCCTGGACTTTTGTTTTTTGGAAGATTTTAAATCACAGTTTCAATTTCATTACTTGTGATTGGTCTGTTCATATTTTCTATTTCTTCCTGGTTCAGTCTTGGAAGGTTATACCTTTCTAAGAATTTGTCCATTTCTTCCAGGTTGTCCATTTTATTGGCATAGAGTTGCTTGTAGTAGTCTCTTAGGATGCTTTGTATTTCTGAAGTGTCCCTTGTAACTTCTCCTTTTTCATTTCTAATTTTATTGATTTGAGTCCTCTCCCTGTTTTTCTTGTTGAGTCTGGATAAAGGTTTATCAATTTTGTTTATCTTATCAAAGAACCAGCTTTTAGTTTTATTCACTTTGCTATATTGTTTTCTTTGTTTCTATTTCATTTATTTCTGCTCTGATCTTTATGATTTCTTTCCTTCTACTAACTTTGGGTCTTCTTTGTTCTTCTATCTCTAGTTCCTTTAAGTGTAAGGTTAGATTGTTTATTTGAGAGTTTTCTTGTTTCTTGAGGTAGGCTTGTATTGCTATAAACTTCCCTCTTAGAACCGCTTTTGCTGCATCCCATAGTTTTTGGATCATCGTGTTTTCATTGTAATTTATCTCTAGATAGTTTTTGATTTCTTCAGTGATCTCTTGGTTATCTAGTAACGTATTGTTTAGCCTCCATGTGTTTGTGTTTTTTACGTTTTTTTCCCTGTAATTGATTTCTGATCTCATAGCATTGTGGTCAGAAAAGATGCTTGATATGATTTCAATTTTCTTAAACTTATCGAGGCTTGATTCGTGACCCAAGATGTGATCTGTCCTGGAGAATATTCCGTGTGCACTTGAGAAGAAAATGTAATTTGCTGTTTTTGGATGGAATGTCCTATAAATATCAATTAAATGTATCTGGTCTATGGTGTCATTTAAAACTTGTGTTTCCTTATTAATTTTCTATCTGGATGATCTGTCCATTGCTGTAAGTGAAGTGTTAAAGTCCCCCACTATTATTATGTTACTGTTGATTTCTTCTTTTCTAGCTGTTAGCAGTTGCCTTGTGTATTGAGGTGCCCCTATATTGGGTGCATATAAATTTATAATTGTTATATCTTCTTCTTGGATTGATCCCGTGATCATTATGTTGTGTCCTTGCTAGTCTCTTGTAACATTCTTTATTTTAGAGTCTATTTTATCTGATATGAGTATTGCTACTCCAGCTTTCTTTTGATTTCCATTTGCATGGAATATCTTTTTCCATCCCCTCACTTTCAGTCTGTATGTGTCCCTAGGTCTGAAGTGTGTCTCTTGTAGACAGCATATAGATAGGTCTTGTTTTTGTATCCATTCAGCAAGACTGTGTCTTTTGGTTGGAGCATTTAATCCATTCACGTTTAAGGTAATTATCAATATGTATGTTCCTATTACCATTTTCTTAATGTTATGGGTTTGTTTTTGTAGGTCCTTTTCTTCTCTTGTGTTTCCCACTTAGAGAAGTTCCTTTAGCATTTGTTGTAGAGCTGGTTTGGTGGTGCTGAATTTTCTTAGCTTTTGCTTGTCTGTAAAACTTTTGATCTCTGTCAAATCTGAATGATATCCTTTCCGGGTAGAGTAATCTTGGTTGTAAGTTCTTAACTTTCATCACTTTAAATATATTGTACCACTCTCTTCTGGCTTATAGAGTTTCTGCTGAGAAATCAGCTGTTAACCTTATGGGAGTTCCCTTGTATGTTATTTGTCATTTTTTCCCTTGCTGCTTTTTTTTTTTTTTTTTTTTTGCGGTACGCGGGCCTCTCACTGTTGTGGCCTCTCCCGCTGCAGAGCACAGGCTCCAGACACGCAGGCTCAGCGGCCATGGCGCACGGGCCCAGCCGCTCCGCGGCACGTGGGGTCTTCCCGGACCGGGGCACGAACCCGTGTCCCCTGCATCAGCAGGCGGACTCTCAACCACTGTGCCACCAGGCAAGCCCCCTTTGCTGCTTTTAATAATTTTTCTTTGGCTTTAATTTTTGTCAGTTTGATTACTGTGTGTCTCGGCATGTTTCTCCTTGAGTTTATCCTTCCTGGGACTCTCTGCGCTTCCTGGACTTGGGTGGCTATTTCCTTTCCCATGTTAGGGAAGTTTTTGACTATAATCTCTTCACATATTTTCTCGGGTTCTTTCTCTCATCTCCTTCTGCGACGCCTATAATGCGAATTTTGTTATGTTTAATATTGTCCCATAGGTCTCTTAGGCTGTCTTCATTTCTTTTCATTCTTTTTTCTTTATTCTGCTCCACAGCAGTGAATTCCACCATTCTGTCTTCCAGGTCCCTTATCTGTTCTTCTGCCTCAGTTTTTCTGCTATTGATTCCTTCTAGTGTATTTTTCATTTCAGTTATTGTATTGTACATCTCTGTTTGTTTGTTCTTTAATTCTTCTAGGTCTTTGTTAAACATTTCTTGCATCTTCTCAATCTTTACCTCCATTCTTTATCCAAGGTCCTGGATCATCTTCACTATCATTATTCTGAATTCTTTTTCTGGAAAGTTACCTATCTCCACTTCATTTAGTTGTTTTTCTGGGGTTTTATGTTGTTCCGTCATCTGGTACAAAGTCCTCTGCCTTTTCATTTTGTCTAACTTTCTGTGAATATCCCATTCTCCTTTTCAATGTATATTATAGTGTAGGTAATGCAGTGCATGTTACCTCCTACTCTATTTTTAACCTGTATTTGAAAAAATATGTGCATGGCCCTGGCCCCTATTCTAGTTCTAAATAATACCTAGTTAGGGACTTCCCTGGTGATCCAGTGTTTAAGAATCTGCATTCCAATGCAAGGGACATGGGTTCAGTCCCTGGTTGGGGAACAAAGATCCCACATGCCGCAGGGCAAGTAAGCCCGCACGCTGTAGAACCCATACGCCACAACTAGAGATAGCCCCTGCACCACAACAGAAGGTCCCACGTGTCGCAACTAAGACCCAACGTAGCCATATAAATAATTAATTAATTAATTTAAAAAAATAATAGGGACTTCCCTGGCAGTCCAGTGGTTGAGACTTTGCCTTTCAATGCATGGGGTACGTGTTCCATCCCTGGTCAGGGAGCTGAGATCCCACATGCCTAGTGGCCAAAAAACCAAAACATAAAATAGAAGCCATATTGTAACAAATTCAGTAAAGACTTCAAACATGGTCCACATCAAAAAATAAATAAATAGAGACTTCCCTGGTGGTGCAGTGGTTAAGAATCCGCGTGCCAATGCAGGGGATACGGGTTCGATCCCTGGTCCAGGAAGATCCCACATGCCACGGAGCAACTAAGCCTGTGCACCACAGCTACTGAAGCGAACTGCATGCCGCAACTACTGAGCCCGCATGCTGCAACTACTGAAGCCCAAGTGCTTAGAGCCCATGCTCCGCAACAAGAGAAGCCACCGCAATGAGAAGCCCATGCTCCACAATGAAGAATAGCCCCCGCTTGCTGCGACTAGAGGAAGCCCACACATAGCAACGAAGACCCAACGCAGCCAAAAAGAAAGAAAGAAAGGAAGAAAGGAAGGGAGAGAGGGAGAGAGGAAGGAAGGAAGGAAGGGAGAAAGAAAGAATTAGGTTACGTGCAGAGAATGTCTGCCTCTGTCTCTTTTAACATGCAAAAGTTTTCCAGATAGTAATCTGAAATTGCATTTAACAAACTGACTAATCATAAGAATTGCCTGGGAAATTTTTTAAAAACAGATTTTTAGGTCCCAGCTCCTGGAGATTCTGTGTTTTGAAAAGGCAACTGGGCTGATTCCAAGTATTTGGAACAAATTTGGGTGTCACAGAAATAATGTTCTGTTTGTCATGAAAGTGAGGAGGGGAGAAGGGGAAGGAAAGGAGAATGTGAGAATATAAGAATATGAATGAATGAATTTGGGATGATAACTGGGTCAGGACTTGGTGTGGCTGAACCTCACTGCCTGATGCAAGAGGCATACCAGTTTCTAAAAGTTTTATGGACATGAAGATTAAACACATTTTCATAAAGCGTCAAAGAAAAAAAGTACTGCTCTCTTTGCTTTTTGTATTCAGAGCCTTGATGGCAGATGCATTCATTTTTATTGTAAGCTGTTGGTATTTTCCACACACACTGTGACTTAATATAAACTGAACTTATTTTGAGTTCATATGCTAGCAGGCATAAATATGTTTGAAAGGATATCATGATTTTCTTGTTTGAATGTATAAGAGAAAGAGGACAGATAAATTTGTTGTTCAATATAATGAAGAACTAAAAGGGTTGAACTAAATCCTACTTTAGAAGGTCATTAGATATCAAAGAAGATAGTGGAAGCAGGCTAGATTGGATATATTTCATTTTAGGACTTTACAGACAGGAACTTTTCTGTGAATATGTTACCACCTAACATTCCTAAAGTTTTTGGCTATTTTTCTTTGTAAAAGCGTCACATAGCACTAATAACCTTTACTTTCATACTGTTAGTTTGGGGTTTTGTTTGTTTTGGTTTGGGTTTTGTTTTTTTTATATTATCTTCCCTGTTACTTTTAACCAAACAGGCATTTTCCTGTGTGTCTTTTGGAACTCTGAATTTCACTCAGTGGGTGGGTTAGCAAGAGATTTAAAGTTTCAGTCCTTCCTTGTCTCTGTAAGGAAGGCTACTCTTTGAGAATGAACAGCTTATGATACTTACCTCCATTTCTGAAAGTGTTATCATTAACATATGTTAAATATTAATGTTATGATATCATGAATGGTCTGAAATGTGTCCGGGTCTCATTGAAATTCCACAATTGGTAGAATACTGTCTTAGTTAAAGCACTCTTAAAAACAGTACAATGTGTTCACCCTAGTGCCATTCTTGGCGGTCCATCCCGGGGTACCATTGAGGGGAAATTGTTAGGACAGGAGTTATTCTACGTCTCTAGCAACTAAACTTTAAAAAATATGATCCAATGTTATAACCATGTTCTATTGCATTTCATGTAAAGAATTAAAGTAGTTGAGACCCAAGATGCCCTCAAGTAAAGAAAAGAGTCACTGTCCTCTGTCCTCTTCATCTGTTGCACTTCAGGAACCAGACCCCTGTTTTGCCTATGTCACCTTAGGCATAGCAAAGTAATGCATCAGCAGCCATTGCTGAAGTCGCTCTGATAATTACTGTTGTGTAAATCTTACCTTTATCAACGGACTTCCCTAGACTCAACATCTATCAACTGAAAAAAGATTGAATTTGTCAAGTGTTTCTTTAAAAAAATTAGTGCTTGTTGATTGTGTATTTTCTCTTATGAAAAAATATCTATTAAATTAGAAGAGGGTTTTTTTAGTGTATGTATTATGCCCTTTTGTCCCCTCCACCTCCAAATGCATTATTTGCTTCAAATGTGAAATTGTTTACGATAAACATGTTAACTTATTACATGTGATTATACAGTATGTGGTCCTTGATGTATTTCTATAAAGTAAAGGTCCCAATTTAATTCCAGGATCGTTATTCCACATGACTCTTTTTTTTCTTCTCCTCTAGACTTCTCCAAAGAACGCTGGGACAGTAGGTGGAGTGCAAAGTTGTATTGTGTTGCCTTCCTGCTTTTTTTGTTGCCTTCCTGCTTTTTTTTATTATTCTTGGCCCAGTCTTGGCTGCTCCTTTCTCTGCCACTAAAGCTCACTCACTAAACCCTGCATGTGTGGTCATTATGAGGGACTCATGGCCTTTCATTTCAATCCTGCACATTTATCATGTCAGTTATGTTTCTTGTCAGATCTTTAGAATCAGGATTGTCCCTAAAACAATATTGTAATAAGCAAACTGAAATCTCATCTCTACTTTCAAAAAAGTTTTCCTTTATTTTGAAGCACTGTCTAATACCCCTGCCCCACCCCGCTCCCCAAGCCCCTTCCAATACTCCAAAACTACCTAAGGTCTTTTTTGCAAAGGGAGAAAATAATCTGATAACATATACAAGTAAGGTGTTAATACTTAAATGTTACCCCCCTCCCTGAACTATTTATATCCTGAAAAAGGAGGGCAGGGAGAGGGCAGTGTTTAACAGAGAATAATGACTCACTCACTGATGGTAGAATTCTCTGCTTCAGTGACACAAGAGATAGTGGTGTTAGCTGAGACAGGCCTTCCCCCATGCCAAGAGGATGAGCATAGCAACAGCAATAGCCTACATTGGGGCAAGATCTCATGCACATTGGGAAGATATCCACATTTGTGCGTGTGTGTGCCTTTAAGAGATTTGAGCTGGTTATGATCATCTCATTGAATTTTTGTCCTAAAATGATGTCAGCTCCGTTTGGTTCCTTTTCCTCCTTAGTAATTTATCTGTTATGGATTTTGATGTTTGGTGTCCATGTGATGTCAAGGAGTCTGTCTGCATGATTATTTTATCATTGCTCTGATCCTTTCCAACTACCACAGGAAGATAGGGGAAGGGACATTTCCAAGATTGTGCTGAAATAATAAATTGGCTGTTCTCTTCCCTTTCTCCCTCTCACCATGCAACAGAAGAAGCAGGTCAGCCCACTGCAGACCCAGGCATGGTCATGGACAGTGTGGAAGCAGGAGACACAACACCTCCTACCAAAAGGAAGAGCAAGTTCTCAGGGTTTGGCAAGATCTTCAAGCCCTGGAAATGGCGGAAAAAAAAAAGTGATAAATTCAAAGAGACATCAGAAGGTGAGATGTTAAGATTTAAATATATGTTCTGAGTTAGAGAGTTCCCCATTGGAAGTACCTAACTTTTTCATTCTCTTCCCAAGTTTCTATAACCCCCTGTTTGAAAAGGGAATTGAATCTTTTAATTTAAAAAACAGGTGGTCACTCACTAAGCCATATATGCTATATCCTCATCCCTAGGTTGGTATTTTGACAGGGTTCATGTTTATCAATTGAGTGATGAATGGAGCTCCTGAACTACAGCAGATATAAGATGCTTCTTTTTTTCTATTCTGGCCACTTCCTCCCAGAAGAAGTTCATCCATAAGTATCTTACTATTGCAATTTCCATTAAAAAAGGAGGGACTTCTCTGGCGGTCCAGTGGGTTAGGACTCCTCGCCCTCATTGCCAAGGGCCCGGGTGGTGGGCCAAAAATTTAAAAAAAGGAAAAGCTAAACTTATGAAAGGATAGTTCTTTTTGGAAATGATATTTTCCCAATAGCACAGGTTGTGAATGAAATTAAGTTTTTAAATTCAAAGTTAGTTTTTGTATTCTTTTCTTTCCTAAGAATAGAAAATTGAATCACTTTATTCTTTTACCTAAGGAGGTGAATTTTATCTGCCACATTTCTGAGTGTTGTTTTCCAATTTAATGTTAGTTTTAGAGCGAAAAATATCTATGCGAAAACCGAGAGAAGAGCTGGTTAAAAGAGGGGTTCTGTTGGAAGACCTTGAGCAGGGTGAGTTTGCAAATAGCATATGCCTGCCTCTGTACACTTGGCCTTTGGTTCTGACTAAGTATTTGAATTTTCTTTCTTTATTATTGCTGTTGTTGAGAGGGAAAGGGGCTTTAAAAAACTGTTCATGCACCTGGAATATATATTTTTATAACTTCTGTTAGAAAAGAAAAAGGCAATGCGGTAGAAAAGTCTGCAAAAGCACTGAACAGACAGTTCACTGGAGAGTACATACAAATGCCCAATAAACAGAAAGGTGGGTTTTTTACTTCATTAGTAATTAAGGGATACAAATTAAAACCAAAATAAAATAGCTCTACGTATAAACTAGAAAACCTAAAATTAATCAGATGACCAAGAACAAGAGTTGATGAGAGTATGAAATAAGTGGAGTTCACATACACCTATTGGTGGAAGTGTTAAAGTGGAAGAATCACCTTAAAAAAAAGTTTAGCATAATCTATGAAAGCTGGAGATATGTAAACCTATGTGCAGTCTTTGGTATATACCCAACAAAAATATGTATACATGTGTATCAGGAGATATGTATAAATATGCTCATAGCAGCAATATTTATTAACAGTAGAGCAAAATTGGAAACAACCCAAATGTCCATCAATAGTAAAATATATACATAATTTGTGACACATTGATAAAATGAAATATTATACAGCAGTGCAAACAAACTACACCTACATGGTTTAATATGAATGTCATAAGTAATACTGAGCAATTGAAATCAGTCATGAAAGAATATATATTGTATCATTTCTGTAAGTGTGAAGAAAAAACAGCGTTTGGAAAAAAAAGAAAATGAGTTTAATGAACTGTGTTAAGGAGAAAACTGGCCACCTCACAAAGAAAGGCCTAATGGCAGCAATGACTCTTACAAGATAGGAAATAATTAAAAGTTAAACGTGAGTTGAGCTTGAGCTGAGGAATAAAAAGTTCTTCTTGCCCTTTTACTAATTTTTGCTTACAAATTCACTCCAAACATGCTTTTAAAAGATACTTTCAGGGCTTCCCTGGTGGCGCAGTGGTTGAGAGTCCGCCTGCCGATGTAGGGGACACGGGTTCATGCCCCAGGTCTGGGAAGATCCCACATGCCGCGGAGCGGCTAAGCCCGTGAGCCATAGCCGCTGAGCCTGCGCATCCGGAGCCTGGGCTCCGCAACGGGAGAGGCCACAACAGTGAGAGGCCCGCCTACCGAAAAACAAAACAAAACAAAAACAAACAAAAAAAACCCCACAGGATAAAAGATACTTTCTCCCAGTAAATGATCTAAAAAAGTGATTGTTTAGAAAAGTGGGTTGATTCTCCTGATTATCAAAAGAAAATGGAAACTAACTTTTTGGACTAAAGCTCAGGGGGTTTTAGTGAATGAACTGTTGAAATAAATGCCTTCAAAACAGAAAAAAAAAGAAAAAGGAAAAACTGTTTGGAGATGCATGCTTATGTGGTTAAACTATAATAACATAAAGCAAGGATTATCATAAGAGTTAGGAGAGTGATTGATTGCTTTGTGGGGGAAGGAAAGGGATGTTACTAGGGAGAGAGAGAGGCTTCAGAGCTCTGAAAACGTTGTATTTCCTCATGTCCATGATGATCACACAAGTGTTTTCCTTGTAATATGTCTTTGAAATTTACATTTCTATTTTGTACATTTTTCTCTACTGGTATTAAACTTGACAATGAAAAATACTAAATAATGATAAGGTATTTCTATGGAATTCAGTGGCATACCATCTATATTTGATTTATTTTAAGAAGGCATTTTTAATATAATTTTTAAAGATTACTTTCCATTTACAGTTATTACAAAATATTGGCTATATTCCCCGTGTTGTACAATACATCCTTGAGCCTGTCTTATACTCAGTAGTTTGTACCTCCCAGTCCCCCACCCCTTTTTTGCATATAAATGGGCATATATTTTTTGTGGGAATGAAAATATCTAATGAAGAAAAAAATATTAAAACATAAATGAGAATAATTGATTTTTTTGTTTAAGGAATCTCAGCTTAGGGGGTAAACATAAGGGGTAAACCCCTTCCAATAATTGCTGCCTAATTTTCTGTATTAAAGTCCATTTTCTTGCTGAGGAATAAAAAAAGCTTCCTTCACCCTTCCTTCCAAGTACCTACCTTATCTGGCTGCAGTCTTTAACTCTGGAATTGCAGTTCAGTGGTTGGTGAAGGATCCTTAGGACAACCATTCTCTGTCTCTTTGTACATCCTCAGCTTTGTGCTAGCTGCAGTACTGTGTCATTTCCTTTTTTTTTTTTTTTCTGAAATGCCAAATTTGTCTCCAGGCCCATATTACTGCCCTAATCTTTCTTGTTTGTCTGTCATAAAGATCATGTTTTGGTATTTCAACACTCACTGCTGGTTTAATAATGTCAGGACTTTCTCTAATGTGTGACTTTTATGAAGCAGCTTATCAGAAGAGTAAGGCTGTAGTACATTGGTTGCATTTCATTTCTCTTCATTAGAGTTGTTTAGCGTGAGACAAAATATGAAAGCCAAGTTTTAAAAATATATCCTTTGGTTGGTGGAAGAAAGGAACCAAACCAATGAAATACTATACTCTTTAGGTTTTGAACCATTTGAATGTATTACTTATTTGCAAAATTTAATTAAATTATGTACTTATTATCTCAACTATATAAAAGCTTAAGTAGAAAAAACAAGCTTGAAGGAAAAATACTAAAATATTATTAGCATTGATTATTTCTGGATGTTGGAATGGGAATGTAGGGGATTTTTTTCTTTCTATTTTTCTAAATTTTCTAAATTTTCATGAGTCTATTTGCTTTTTACAGTAGGACACAAAAACTTCTAGGTATTTAGGTGGGTAACCACAGTTATAATGCCTCTGTTGCAACGCCTTTGGCCATTGTTTTTTGATAATAGCTATTCCTCACTCCATGCGCTCTCCTACCTCTTACCTTTCTTGCTCACTCACCAAACCCCATACATTACTTCTTTCTTGTTTTTCACCTTCATTCAGTCTTTTTTTTTTTTTTTTTTTTTTTTTCTTTTTGCGGTATGCGGGCCTCTCACTGTTGTGGCCTCTCCCATTGCGGAGCACAGGCTCCGGATGCGCAGGCCCAGCGGCCATGGCTCACGGGCCCAGCCGCTCCGCGGCATATGGGATCCTCCCAGACCGGGGCACGAACCCGTATCCCCTGCATCGGCAGGCGGACTCTCAACCACTGCGCCACCAGGGAGGCCCCCATTCAGTCTTTTTTGCCATATGCTTCCTATTGGCTCTTGATCCAAGTTGTTATCAGCTTAGAAGCAAGCTCAGAGGTCTAATTGCTAAGTGAATTGTAGCCATTGGACAAGATGTCCCTCTGCCAACCAGAGAACTGACCTAAACTGTACTCTGTAAGAAGAAACTAAGAGCACTTCCCTGGCGGTACAGTGGTTGAGAATCCACCTGCCAATGCAGGGGACATGGGTTCGATCCCTGGCCCGGAAAGATCCCATATGCTGCGGAGCATCTAAGCCCTTGAGCCACAGCTACTGAGCCTGCACTCTAGAGCCCGCAGGCCAAGAGTACTGAGCCTGCGTGCCACAACTACTGAAGCCCGCGTGCCTAGAGCCCATGCTCCACAACAAGAGAAGCCACCGCAATGAGAAGCCCGCGTGCCACAACGAAGAGTAGCCCCCACTAGCCGCAACTAGAGAAAGCCTGCATGCAGCAACGAAGACCCAACACAGCCAAAAATAAATAAATAAATTTTTTTAAAAAAAGAAGAAACTAAGAGATGGGCCTCACAGCCTGGCTTACATATCTCCAGTTTAGGCTAAAAGCAGTATTGGAACCTTGCAGTTCTTTTCATACTCAGAGATGGCTTTTGGCTTGATTATGGTTCTGACTTGACTATATTATAAAATATGTAATGGATTTTCTGAGCTGGGGGTTGAGAGGCACTCATAGATGTTGAGGCCAGATTCTAATTCTATTCTGTTAGCATTTAGCACAAACCCTTTGCATTAAACATAAGAAGTTTGGGACTTCCCTGGTGGCACAATGGTTAAGAATCCACCTGCCAATGCAGGGGACACGGGTTCGTGCCCCGGTCTGGGAAGATCCCACATGCCGCGGAGCGGCTGGGCCCATAAGCCATGGCCACTGAGCCTGCACATCCGGAGCCTGTGCTCCACAATGGGAGAGGCCACAACAGTGAGAGGCCCACATACCGCAAAAAAAAGAAAAGAAAGTAGGGGCTTTGGGCTTCCCTAGTGGCACAGTGGTTAAGAATCTGCCTGTCAATGCAGGGGACATGGGTTCGAGCACTGGTCTGGGAAGATTTCACATGCCACTGAGCAACTAAGCCCATGCGCCACAACTACTGAGCCTGCGCTCTAGAGCCTGCGAGCCACAACTACTGAAGCCCACCTGCCTAGAGCCCGTGCTTCACAGCAGGAGAAGCCACTGCAATGAGAAGCCTGAACACTGCAACAAAAGAGTATCCCCCGCTCGCTGCAACTAGAGAAAGCCCGCGCGCAGCAACGAAGACCCAATGCTGCCAAAAATAAATAAATAAAATAAATTTTTTTTAAAAAAGAAAGAAAGTAGGGGCTTTGAAATGATTCATTGCTTTACGTTCTAGAAAGTCCTGTTTTTGTTAAAGGTGTGCTATATTAACATAAGCAGTAACTTACAACATTTGCATAGCTGTTGTCATCTTGCCCTTTCCTCTGTTTTAAAATTTAAAAAATAGTTGTCAGAATACTTTCACTTTAGAAGTACATTTTTCATTCAGTGCTCATTTGCCTTAGACTTCTACTACTTTTAGCCCAAGCTCCACCTCTTTCTGAGACTGTATGAAGAATGATACTGGCTAATCTCTTAGTAGGAAGTGGTGGGTTGGGGTGAGGGAGTCTGGTCTATGAGAACTCGAGGGACTAACTCAAGAGACACTAAAATAAAGAGCGTCTCCCTATGGAAAACAAAGAGAGTAACTAGAGAGCAAATAGTTCCAGTTCCCATGACACTAGAGGGTGAGACAGTTTTCAGTCTCTAACCTCAGTGTTTCAGTTCTCTCCTCCAAAGGAAACCTCAGCAGTAACTGGGAACACTTGTCTAATTCCTCCATAAAAGGATCTTGCCTACAAGTTTAATAGCGATGAGTGTTCATCCCAAAGCCTGCAGCCTAGTGATCATTCCTGCAGTTTAGCTTATAGGAATTCATCATGTGTACCGTGTTTTACCTTTGATGTGTCTTATCAGTTCTCCCCCTTGCTGTCCACTCCTAATGCCCTCAGGCACCCTCTGCTATTTCTCACCTACATTCTGCTTATTATTAGTTTTCCTATTCCAATCACTGCCTAATCCATCCTTCTCACAGCTCTCATTATTAACTTTCTAAAAGACAGAGCAGATCATATCTCTCTCCTACTTTAATTCTTTGGCTTCCTGTTTCCTATAGGATTCAGTCCAGGCTCTTTTACATGGTGCTTGGCACCCTTCATAGCCTGGCTCTTGCTTGCCTTTCCATTCCTATTAACTTTTTCTTATGTGCATCTGTTCTCCTGCCAGGACAAACTAATTGTCAGTTCCCAAACATGTCGAATAATTTCACACCTTCATACATGCTATTTCTTCTTCCTACATGGTCTTTGCTCATCTTGTCATCGAGTGGCAGGCTCCTACTCCTCCTTTAAGACTCAGTTTAGCTACCACTTTCTGTGAAGCTTTTCTAAGTCCATTCCCACCCCCAAGAAAATTGTTTCTTCATTTGTACCATAGTATTTCACTCATAATAGCTCTTAACATTTAGCATTGTAATTATTTGTGTGAAATAAATGTCTTATTCATGTAGCAAGGCACCCGGCACATAATAGACAATCAAATGTTTGTTGGAAAAAGAATTACTTATTTTCATTACTACTATAAAATCTAAATAATAAGCTAAAACAGGAAGAGGGTTGGATAAAGGGGATAAGAAAGGTTAGAAATTGCCAACTCTTCTCCCTGCCTGACCACACCAGTCCATCAGTTTGCTCTTTCTTTTGGACCTTGCAGGTGGTGAGGATCCAGGGAAGTTGAGCCATGCCACGTTAAAGAATGGCCATACCACCCCCATAGGGAGTGCCAGATCTTCTAGTCCAGTCCAAGTAGAGGAAGAACCAAGAAGAATAGCAAGTCTTAAGAAGCCTATTCCAGAAGAGGACCCAAAGAAGCGACTAGGTAATTAACTCTGAATTTTTTAGTTTAAGAGCCATGGATCAGTCATTCTCATTTACTTCAGGGGTTTACAAGAGCCAGGGGAGAAATAAAATCCAGAGGGACTTCTATTCTCCTCTAGCAGTTCCTCACCTAGTTGCCACTTTAAGTAGAATTTCTCCCCTCATTCTTGTATTCACAAAATACCTAAGTGTGTGATATTCAAGGACGGAAGAGGATGTTAAATATCAGATAACTGTAGGACTTTTTCAAGCTACACATTCCTCCTCCTCCACCCAAGGGACTCTGTGTCCAGTTTCCTGGCTCTTGTATGAAGAATCACTACCATAACAAGCCTCTCTTATGATTGAGAAAGTGTCATGTACCTTAAGTATGTTGAGGTTGGGAAACTTTGTCCATAAACCAATCTATACATTAAATAATGGATGGAGTTGACCATAAGCTATGGGTGTGTTAGCTTTTTCAGTCTGTCTTGTAACTCTTTCCTTTTAAATCACATCTGTTATTACACAGGCTCAACTGGAAGCCAGCCTAATTCTGAAGCAGAGTCCATTCCTGAGAATGTACCCAAACAGCCTTTACTTCCCCCTAAAAGACACTTATCCTCTTCTCACGAAGCAAATGAAGGGCAAGCAAAGGATGCCACTTCCTCTGGCAGCACGGCAAGACCACTCTCCTCCACGCCCACCACTGCCATCACCACAGCACCTGCTGCCACCACGGCTGCCACGAACCCAGCAAAAACTGTTAATTCCTCTGTCCCCCCTTCCCAAGCACCCAGGACTCTGCCTGCTTCTCCTGCCAGCACTAACACTACTGCTACCCCGAGCCTCACTCATATAGTCCCTGCCAAGCAGCCCCCTATCCCTCCCCCTAAACCAGCTCACAGAAATAGCAACCCTGTCATTGGTAAGTAAGTCTTTAGATTTCCATTGTTTGGGGTTTGGTTTGGTTTTAGACAGTTGTTTTATTGGATAACTGGTACAATATTGATTTGGTCTGTGAGAGAGTTCTCCATAGCTTGTCCCTGTGAATGCCCTCAATATAGAAGAAAGCCTTGAAAATGAGGCAGATGGCTATAAATGGAAACAGAGTGGGGTCAAATATCACTAAAATTAGGCTCAAGTTTTGGGGGATTAATATTTATTTTACTAAAACAATGTTTCTGAGCTACTGTTTGTAGCTGGGGGACTGTACATGTGAAGACCACAATGGGTTTGACCTGCTTGGAGAAAAGGGTTTTTTCTTTAACCTACTTTAAACTGCCAGTGCCTTCCTTCAACATAAATCCAGTACATAAAAAGGTGATTGTATAGGTGCCAGTGTAACTTGTGATTCAGTGTCTGGCATAGTACATTCATGGGAAACTGCAAAGATACTTAAATTATCCTGATAAAATCATGTTTTGTCTCAGGAGAGTTAAGAATGCTACTCTTAATAAAATAAGTGGTGGAAGAATGAAAGCAGGGAAGATAACCAGTAACTTTTTATTGGTTTAGTAAATTTTTTATATTTACCTGAATATATTATATTATATTTAGGTCAGTTTTCCTTATATAAATTTAGAGGAATTTTTAAGAAAGGGAGGAGAGGAAAAATGGTAGTTTTTCAAGAAAAATGATATTAGGCTTAGTACTGCTTAAAGTTTTTGTTAATGATTGGAGAAACAAAAAGTGTGCTCATCAAATGGCTAATTAACCAAATTGTATGGAGTGACTAGAACCTTGAAAAACAGGCTTAGAATTCATTGTGACTGTAGCAGGTTGGAGGAGCTTGATAAAAACAGGATGAAGGTTATTATTATTATCACTACCTTGGATGGATAGTGCTGTGTTGACTTATCTCTGAGGACTGAGGAGCTTTCATATGCTTATTTTCAAAACCTCCTTGTGGAGTTTTTTTTGTTTTTTTTTTTTAATATTTATTTATCAAAAAACCCATACATTTTTAGTATAGACATTGTGCAAGATTAAAACATATTCAACTATCAAGATCCACATTCAGGTCTTCCCTGATGGCACAGTGGTTGATAGTCTGCCTGCCGATGCAGGGGACGCTGGTTCGTGCCCTGCCTGGGAGGGTCCCATGTGCCACGGAGGGGCTGGGCCCATGAGCCATGGTCATGGGGCCTGCGTGTCTGGAGCCTGTGCTCCACAGTGGGGGAGGCCATGGCAGTGAGAGGCCCGCGTAAGTTCTAGAGGCTGGAAGTCTGGGGTCAAGGTGCCAGCGTGGTTGGGCTCTGGTGAGAGCTCTCTTCTTGGCTTGCAGATGGTTGCTTTCTTTTTCTGTCCTCACATAGCAGAGAAAGAGGAAGAGGAAGAAGTGTAAGAGAAAAAGAGAGAGAGAGAGAGGGAGACGTTGTGGAGTTTTATCTATTTTATCTATTATATAGTTAGGGCAATAAGAATGTGAAGAAGTTGTGATTGACTCAGGTTGCAATTAGTGAAAGACAGAAACCAAACACAGCCTTTTCAACTCTGGAGTACACACCTCTGTCCTGTATACTTGTGTTCTCAACCTGTTGTCTAGACAGGGGTTCTCATCATGGTCACCTGGAGGGCTTGTTAAAACACAGAGTGCTGGGCTCTGCCCTTAGAGTTTCTAATTCAGTAAGTCTGGGGTAGTGCCTGAGAATTTGCATTTCTGATGAGTTCCCAGATGAATCTGATGCTCCATATATGGGGACCACACATCGAGAACCACAGTTCTAAACCAGTAGTACTCCACCCTTTTCAGGGTAAGAGAATATTAAAAAATGATAATGTGGGCTTCCCTGGTGGCGCAGTGGTTGAGAGTCCGCCTGCCAATGCAGGGGACACGGGTTCGTGCCCCGGTCTGGGAAGATCCTACATGCCTCGGAGCGGCTGGGCCCATGAGCCATGGCCGCTGAGCCTGCGCATCCGGAGCCTGTGCTCCACAACGGGAGAGGCCACAACAGTGAGAGGCCCGTGTACCGCAAAAAAAAAAAAAAAAAAAATGATAATATGTGTACTGTATCCTGGGCTAAACTGCGGAGGCCACTCTTGGCCTCAGATGAATAGCCCAAAGCAATAGGCCCTGTGACTGAGGGACCAACATCAGTCCACAAGTGGTCCTCGGCAGAAACAGAAAAATAGGATAGTTCACAGAGTTTTTGTTAAGGTTAAGTAGACTTGATTTAAAGAACTATCCTTTAGGGAGTTACCTGCTGGCCTAGTAGTTAGGATTCTGAGCTTTCAGTGCCGTGGCCTGGGTTTAATCCCTGGTCGAGGAACTGAGATCCCACAAGCTGCACGACACAGCCCAAAAAAAAAAAAAAAAAAAAAAAGGACTATCCTTTATTCTGAAATTATGGACCTTCCTAATTCTTTGGTGTTAAAAGACCATTTCTTCCATGAAGCGGTTATGTTCATAAGTGGTTTACTGAATATCAAGCCTTAGTTGAGGGAATTCACTGGCAGTCCAGTGGTTAGGGTGCCATGTTTCCACTGCTGGGAACCTGGGTTCAATCCCTGGCTGGGAACTAACATCCCACAAGCCACGCAGCATGGCCAAAAAAAAAAAAGAAGCCTTAGTTGAAAACAATAAAAATTGACAACCTGAGATTGGTTGAGAATCTTTTTAATAGTACTGGTCCATGAAACCCAAACATTTGGAAACCAATGTTTAGACATTGCTATGTCTACTAATGGGCATAATAGTATTAGGACAAATTAGTAGTGTTGGGACTAAGGAAGGACCACCATAAATAACTGAACAGATGAAGGGAATTTGTGACCCCTCCAACGAACATTTTGGCATCTTTCCCACGGAACTACAGTCAAATGCCATTGGGTATTTGTACCAGAGGGTATGTGTACCAGAAGTCATTTCCTTTACTTTTCAGGTATATGTTTTCCTTAAATTACCAAAGGTAATTTACTTTACCATTCAAATGATAAAATACTCAAATTTGGTATTGTCAGGGGTGGGTTTTGTTGTAGATGGAATAGCTAACCACTATTTTTAGACAGACAGCAAAAATCCAGTCTACCAAAAAATACCTTTTATTGATCCTGAAATTCACATTTTTTGAATCCTTTTTTATATGTGTATGCAGTATTTTTCTAGAAGGACCTTTTAAAATTTTACTTATGAAGAGTGACATTAAAGCATTATCAGATTATAGCTAGACCTTTACTTTGAATGCTGCCAATGGAATGGCATTTAGTGCAGTTAAATTTTTAATTCAGGGAAACTTGAAGTGTTGCTCTCTGGGTAAGACATATAAAACCTTTGAAAACAAGTGAGGGGTTTGGGTAGAGGGTTAGAGGTTGGTAACCGAGAGAACTACTATTTAATTATTTTGCAAGGTTGACCTTTTGTGATGTGTTGATCCACATCTTAAAAGCCATTTGGAGCTCTCCAAAGGGACTTTGTGGAATCAACACCTGAGCCGTTGTGGGCTTTGGGGGATCACATAGGGATATATACTGTCATGATCCAGGGTAGGGGCCTCTCATCTAGTAAACATGTATTGAGGACCCACTATGTGCCAGGCACTGTGCAGCACCCTGTGAATATACTGATAGAGACAAGGGGTGCCCTGTTGTCAAGGAGCCCATAGCATAGTGAAGAGTGGAGATGGCGGATTGGACATAAAGGACAAGAAGAGGTGTGGACACTAATAAAAAACAAAGTCAGTGGGATCCAGACGATGGAGCCTCATAATGAGTCCCGGGAACTAGCTGAGTCCTTACCAGTTTGTAGTATGATCTTGGGCAAGTCACGTAACTTCTGTGGCCTCAGTTTTTGTTTTTGCTTCTGTAAAATGGTAAAGATGATCTCTTGTATAAGAAGAATATGAAGTCGAGGATAGAAAAGCACCTTGCTTTCTTCAAAGGCCTCTGCTATAAAAATCCAATATATCATTGATAGTTTAATAATAAAGTGCTGAGATATCTAGATATCATTATTCATCAGTATATGGTAACAATGCCTGATAGTGTTTGTTTTTTTGTTTCAGTCTGCATGTTTAAATTTTTTAATGGAGTGCTGTTAGACAAAAGAACTTATTAGTCACATTTTTTTTTCATATTAACTTTATCTACACCAAGATCAAGTCATAAAAAGTTGTCATGTCTATTATCATAGTAAAGAAGTAAGAAGTTTCTCATCAGAGTGTGAAGGTAGTGGTCTTCCTACACCTCTGTACATTTATTAGGGTTTCTAGATATTTAAATATTAATTTTGTTTCAGGATGAGATAGCTAGGGAATGGCAAAGCCATGAAATGGTATAATTTGCCCGAAAGATTAAGACTGAGCTCAGCTCTAATTCTAGGCCCTGGGCTGGCCCCTCAAAGCACTGTAAAGCCATCTTAAATTGAGGTGTTGCTTTCTCTTTTCCAGCTGAACTATCCCAAGCAATAAACAGTGGTACGTTGTTATTAAAGCCGTCCCCACCTTTACCACCTAAGAGAGGCGTTCCATCAACCTTGGTGTCCACCTCAGAGTCTGCTGCTGCCACTGCCACTACCACAAAAGCACCAAGTGATCAGAAAGAGAAGAGCACGTGCTCTGTGGGCTCCGAACCCCTGCTGATGATCCCCCCTACCGCCCCATCCCCCCCACTGCCTACTCATATACCTCCAGAACCCCCTCGGTCCCCTCCATTCCCTGCTAAGACTTTTCAAGTTGTGCCAGAAATTGAGCTCCCACCTTCCTTAGACCTACCCCAGGAGGTTCCCCAGCAGGAAAGTCAGAAAAGGGAAGTACCCAAGAGGATGTTGGACCACAGCTCTGGGGAGCCCCATATACCCTCTAGGCTGCCCCCAGTCCCACTGCATATCCGAATCCAGCAGGCCCTGACCAGCCCACTCCCCATGGCTCCCCCCTTGGAAGGCTCTCACAGAGCTCACTCATTGCTCTTCGAGAACAGTGACAGCTTTTCTGAGGACAGCAGTACCCTGGGTCGGACCAGGTCACTTCCCATCACTATTGAAATGCTGAAAGTGTGAGTAACTTTAAAGCTTGCTTCTTGTCCCCTCTTTACTCTAGCTAGCCCTTCTTGGAAAAAATGACTTATAGAGAGAAAATGTGAATAAATTTAAATTAAGAAGAACTCAACAAATAGGACATGTTCTTGAATTTGAACTTTTACTCTCCTGATTTCTATAACATTGTTCCCATGGCAGAAATTTCCATGATGATACAAAAATTACAAACTTCTGTACTTGAAAATTAAAATCACTATGTATTTTTATATGATATACGGGAAGCAGTGTAACATGGTGCTTAAGAACATTGACCCTGGAGTAAGATAGCTCTGGGTTCAAATCCCAGCTCTGCCTCTTATTTACTAGCGTGCAGTAGTGTATGTTACTTAATCTTCCTGCTCTTCAGTTGTCTAACCTGTAAACAGAAATAATACCTACCACATAGGCTTGTGAGAATGAAATTAGACAAATCTGAAGGCTCTAGTGCCTGGCACAGAACCTGGTAGAGAGGGACAGAGAGAAGCCTAGAGAAAAAGAAGGGAGCTCTGAAAGATAGCTCAGTATTCCAGCCCCACAGACTGAAACTGCTCATCTTTTCTCTCCCTCATCTGTTCCCAAACACTCAATCTGTTCACAGTAGCATTGGTACTTATACCTATTTTGTCTGTCTTTTTAAAATTCAGACAAATTGTGACTGAAGATTAACACTTATTGGCAAGTTGGAAATTTGTCTTACTAATAACTAAAAGAATTGTTATAGAGTTGTTGCAGTATCCTACTTTTTGGTTTTTTTGCCATAATCTTTTGTACTTCCTGGTATTATTTATTTTGCATCCTGGAAAGAGACAGTTTAGGAATTTGAAGTAGACTAAGTCATAGTTTTATGCCTCCAGAGTGTAAAGCAAAGAAGTTAGTTTTCATCCTTACTTCTCTTTGCATCCTTGGTTTAGGAAATGGGTTAAATGTTTTTATTGAGTATCTTCCATGAGCCAAGTACTGTGTTAGATGCTGTGTAATCTTCTCATTCAATCAGACCAAAGCAAACTTGCATCTTATATATTGATCATCAGGGCCCTATGTGCAAGACACTAGTGCATTCTAGAATTTGTCTATTTCATTCTCACATCAAGCCAACAAGGTAGGTATCATTCACATTTACAGAAAAATTAAATAACTTACAAGCTAGTAAATAAGTTGTAGATCTGGGATTTGAACCCAGAGCCCTTTAGATTAATAGCTGCTAAAAAGTTTCTTAGCAAGAATGTAAAAATTAAGGGAAATAACTATAAATTATTTCATTCATGGACTTTTTCATGGTTATTCAGTAGTTTGCCTTGCAAATCAGTTATTCTTTATGTCTCTGAAAGGAAAATGTAAAATGTAATTATGTTAATTTGTTAGTCCAGACGATGAAGAAGAGGAGGAGCAGAACCACATATTTTCGTTCGATGCGGATGTAGCATCTACCTCAGTCATTCCTAAACTACCGCAGTGTCTGCAGGAGGAAGAAGAAGGGAAAGAGAGTGACTCTGATTCAGAAGGTCCTATTCAATACCGAGATGAAGAGGATGAAGATGAAAGCCATCATAGTAAGAAAGGGAGGGAAAGAGAAGGAGAAAGTTCTCTTACAGATAAAGCTGTGTGCTGGTCTTAGCAAGTGTAAGATGCATGGAAGCAGGCACCCTCTCCCATCGAGTCATCTGGCTGACTGCTCTTGGAAGGCTCTGTGAAAGACTCTTGTCCCTGCTGTTCCCGTTGTTATAACAAGCCAGTGACAGGGAGCCCAGTAGGTTGAGTCAATCAGTTTTTTATGTGTTTGATTTTGATTTAAAAATTATTTACCTTGATGGTATTAAAGAATGTGGAGTAAAGGAAAGTTGGTATTTGGGCTTTGTGGAAAAGACAAAGGTGATGCTCTCCTTCAGCCTAGTGAGCTTCCTGTGTTCATGGGGCAAAGAAAAAAAAACATGTTCATGTACACACATCTGCGAATAATAGAAATCTGATTCCTAAAAGTGGAAAGCAGCTTTAAGAATAGGAACCTTATGAGGTGTGTTAGTGCAAATGCCTCTGTGTTGTAATTCAGAGGCTGTCCCCTGCTTAGACCATCCCTCCTCTAGCAACTCTTACTAAGAAGAAAAATGTAGACAGAACTGGTAGAAGGGAAAAGATATTTTTAGCCCATCTGAGGCCATCTGCTAAAAAGATTTTTAGATATCCTCAGCTTTACCCCCACCTCTCTGTTAGGTGGATCATCAGAGGCCAGCTAGGAAGATGGGATTATGATATTGTTTATTCAGACTCTTGCCTAGCTCCAGGTGAGGTTGAGCTTTAAGCTTCTACATGTTTTTCTTTCCCTTGTCCAAAGGTGCTCTGGCCAACAAAGTGAAGAGGAAAGACACACTGGCAATGAAGTTGAACCACAGACCCAGTGAACCTGAAATGAACATGAATTCTTGGCCTCGAAAAAGCAAAGAGGAGTGGAATGAAATACGGCACCAGATTGGGAACACGCTGATCCGGTAGGCCTTTTCTTAGAATAGATTGATTTGATTTGATTATGCCAGTATATGTCTTAGAGACGTACTTTGTGGTGGAGCATGCAGGTATCTTTTTTTTTTTTTTTTTTAATTTTAGAAATAGCATAATTTTTAAAAACACACATTGTACACAGATGGGTATCTTCTGAGAGTTTGGAAATTAAGGAACTAGGTGGCTCTCAGAGCTTTAAACCATGAGATAGATCTCACAGCTTTACACCATAAGATAAACGTAAGTATGGCTTTTTTCAAAGTTTCTAAGGATTTAAGTGGCTCCCAGGACAGCAAGCCTCTTCTGGCTTGCTCAACCATGAGGTGCCAGCCCAGTTAAAAATCACACACATAGGGCCTCCCTGGTGGCGCAGTGGTTGAGAGTCCGCCTGCCGATGCAGGGGATACGGGTTCGTGCCCCGGTCTGGGAGGATCCCATATGCCACGGAGCGGCTGGGCCCGTGAGCCATGGCCGCTGAGCCTGCGCATCCGGAGCCTGTGCTCCGCAACGGGAGAGGCCACAACAGTGAGAGGCCCGCGTACCGCAAAAAAAAAAAAAAAAAAAAAAAAAAAAAAAAAAAAAAAAAAATCACACACATAATTTCCATTGTATCTGTTTCACATGTTCCATGCAACTGCCTCCTCTCAACGTGTTAGTATATTTTTCAAGTTAGCTGGAACCAAAAGCATAGAGAGACTGAACGCAGGCCAGCTTCCTGCATATGTACTACACGTAGAGTCCAGGTATACAGACACGTGTTTGCCCACCTCAGATGTTCCTCTCGGAAAGTGGAACTCCTGGCCTATTCCTTAAAAACAATTAAATAAGGATGCCTGTTAATTAAAATATATTCTCCTCTCCTACCTCAGACACCTGGCTTTGCTGATGGCAGTCTTAATGCAGAACTGTGGCCCTCTGAGTGTCAGCAAGAGACCATCAAGATTAGGAATTAGTTAAGAATGGGGATTTTTTTTCTTTTAGTTTTATTGAGATATATTTGACATACGGCACTGTATAAGTTTAAGGTATAGAGCATAATGATTTGACTTGCATACATCATGAAATGATGACCACAATAAGCTTAGTGAACATCCATCGTCTCCTATAGATACAAAATAAAAGAAACAGAAAAAAAAAATATTTTCCTTGTGATGAGAACTCTTAGGCTTTACTCTTTTAACAACTTTAATATATAACATACATGTTAATTATATTAATCATGTTGTACATTACATCCCTAGTATGTATTTATTTTATAACTGGAAGTTTGTACCTTTTGACCACCTTCATCCAGTTCCCCCTGTCCACCCCCTGCCTCTGGTAACCACAAATCTGATCTCTTTTTCTATAAGTTTGTTTGGTTGGTTTTTGGAGTATAATAGACCTACAATACTATATTAGTTCCTGGTGCACAACATAGTGGTTTGATATTTCTATACATTGCAAAATGATCACCACAATAAGTCTAGTTACCATCTGTCACCATACAAAGATATTACATTATTATTGACTATATTCCCACACTGTATATTTCATCCAAGAATGGGGATCTTTAATAATAGATTCCTTTTGCTTTATTGCAATGCCAGTTGCTCGTCTCTGAGTGTTTTTTCCCAGGTCATAATCGTCTTAGAAGAGCTTGTTGGACACCAGCAATGAATAGTGTAAAATTAAAATGTAGAAATACAAGAGATTAACATTTACAATAGCAATTTACAATACCATCAAAAATCTTTAAATTAAACCTGTGGATAAACCTGATGAAAGATTGTGTAAGACCTATGCACTGAAAAGTATAAAATAATGCTGAAGAAAATAAAGAAGACCTAAATATATGGAGACAAATAACATATTCATGGATCAGAAGTCTCAGTATTATCAAGACATCAGTAAATTTAATGCAGTTCCAATCAAAATACCCCCAGTAGGCTTTAATTGACAAACTGATTCTAAAATTGTTACGGAAATATAAAGCAACTGTGAAAAAGAACAGGACCGGAGGACTAACACTGTCTTATTTTAAGACATATTATAAAGCTAAAGTAACCTAAACAGTATGGTACTGATGTAAAGGTAGGATAGACAAAGAAATCAATGGAACAGAAAAGAGAGCCCAGAAATAGACCCACCCATATATGTGCAACTCATTTATGACAAAGGTAAAAAGACAATTTCATTGAGAAGGGATGGTCTTTTCAACAAATGGCCCTGGCACAAAAATAGCTTCAATTCATGCAGTATACCAGATAAAAAATTAACTCAAAATGTATCATAGACTTAAAATATGAGAGCTAAAACTGTAAAATTTCTAGAATATGGGTTAAAGAAAGATTTCATAGATATGATCTCAAAGCATGGTTCTTAAGAGAAAAACATTGGTAAATTGCACTTCATCAAAATTAAAATTTTTTGTTCTGTGAAAGACACTGTTTAAAAAAAAATGTAAAAATAAGCCACAAACTGGGAGAAAAATATTTGCAAACCATGTATCTGATAAAGGTCTTATATCTAGAATATATGAAGAACTCTCCAAACTCAATAAGAAACAACCCACTTTTTAAAAGGTGGGGGAAGCAAGGACTTCCCTGTTGATCCAGTGGGTAAGACTCTGCCCTCCCAATGCAGGGGGCCCGGCATGTGGAAGATCCCACATGCGGTACAGTAACTAAGCCCGTGCGCCACAACTACTGAGCCTGTGCTCTAGAGCCGCGTGCCACAGCTACCGAAGCCCGTGCACCTAGAGCCAGTGCTCCGCAGCAAGAGAAGCCACTGCAATAAGAAACCCGCACACCGCAATGAAGAGTAGCCCCTGCTCACCGCAACTAGAGAAAGCTGGCGCACAGCAATGAAGACCCAACGCAGCCAAAAATAAATAAATAAGTAAACAAATAAATTTATTTTTAAAAATAAAATAAAAATAAAAGACTGATAATATTAAGAGTTGCTGGGGCTTTCCTGGTGGCGCAGTGGTTGAGAGTCTGCCTGCTAATGCAGGGGACACGGGTTTGAGCCCTGGTCTGGGAGGATCCCACATGCCGCGGTGCAACTAGGCCCGTGAGCCACAACTACTGAGCCTGCGCGTCTGGAGCCTGTGCTCCGCAACAAGAGAGGCCACAATAGTGAGAGGCCCGCGCACCGCGATGAAGAGTGGCCCCCGCTCGCCGCAATTAGAGAAAGCCCTCGCACAGAAACGAAGACCCAACACAGCAAAAATAAATAAATAAAAATTAATTTTAAAAAAAAGTTGCTGAGGATGTGGCCCAGCTGGATTCTCGCACAGTGGTGGTAAAATAGACTGGGAGTGTAAAATAGACTACTTTGGAAAACAATTTGTAAGTTTCTTTAAAAAAAATGAAACAACATATGATCCAGCCATTCCATTATTTCTAATAGTCCCCCCAAAATAGAAACAACCTAAATGTCCATCAAAACATAAATGGATGAACATGAACCTAGTCCTGTGATGGAATACTACAGAGCAGTAAACAAGAATGAACTATTTATAATGCCACTACTTGGGTGGATCTCAGTAATTATCCTGAGTGAAAGAAGCTAGACAAAGAGTACGTACTGTATGATTTTATATAAAATTTTAGAAAATGAAAACTAAGTTATAGTTACATAAAACAGATCAGTGGTTGCCTGGGGGCAGGGAGGTTGAGAGTAAATAAAGCAGATGAGTGTTTGCCTGGAGGCAGGGAGGTAGAGATTACAAAGGAAATGAAATTTTGTCAGGGAGGTTGTAGTGGGTAGAGTTGTATGTTCCAAAATAAATCCTAATCTCTGTAACCTTTGAATGTGACCTTATTTGGACAGAGGGTCTGTGTAGATATAATCAACTTAAGATGAGGTCATACTGGATTAGGTAGGTTCTAATCCAATGACTGGTGTCCTCATAAGAGGAGGGAAATTGGGACGGATAGACACAGACACACACACAGAGAACGCTGTGTGACTAAGGCAGATACTGGAATGATGCATCTACAAGCCAAAGAACGCCAAGGACAGCTGGCAACCACCAGAATCTAGGAGAGAAGCATGGAACAAATTCTCCCTCTGAAACTTCAGAAGGAACCAACCTTTCTAACACCTTGATTGTGGACTTCTGGACTCCAGAACTGTGAGAGAATAAGTGTCTGTTATAAGCCATTCACTTTGTAGTAATTTGTTACAGCAGCCCTAGGAAATCAGTCCAAGGGTGATAGACATGTTCCTTACCATGATTGTGGTGACGATTTTTTTTTTTTTTTAAGATTTTTACCCTGAGGAACTAAATCGTTTAATGAACTCTTTTTTTTTTAATGTATTTATTCATTTATTTTATTTTTGGCTGTGTTGGGTCAACATTGCTGCATGCGGGCTTTCTCTAGTTGTGGCGAGCGGGGGTTACTCTTCATTGTGGTGTGCAGGCTTCTCATTGCCGTGGCTTCTCTTTGTTGCAGAGCACGGGCTCTAGGCACGCAGGCTTCAGTAGTTGTGGCACACGGGCTCTAGAGCTCAGGCTCAGTAGTTGTGGCGCACGGGCTTAGTTGCTCCGCGGTGTGTGGGATCTTCCCAGACCAGGGCTCAAACCCGTGTCCCCTACATTGACAGGCAGATTCCTAACCTCTGCACCACAGGGAAGTCCGGTGATGATTTTATAGGGACATACATATGTCAAAATATCAAATCATGCAATTTATTGTATGTCATTTATACCTTCGTAAAGCTGTGGTGGTGTTTTTTTTTAATGAACATTGAAAAAAGAAAAGCTTTGAAATACATAAAGTTGTAAATTGTATATAAAATGGGGGTGGGAGTTTTCCATGCAACTAAAGAGTTACTAGCACGTAGTTCAAATACTGTGAGAGCTATACGTTAAAAGTAAGAAATGAGGAACTTTCTGATTCTAGAAATGACAAGTTGTCATTGGTAAATAACATCTCAGAACTGGGAATGAGATGAGAAACTTCATCAGATATTTCAGAGAGGACTGAAATTAAAATCATAGATTTTACAGAATATAACTCCAAAAGAGACAACCTCAAATTCCAGTGGTTCCTAAAACACTGGTTTAAAAATCAAAGGAGAAGGCTTCCCTGGTGGCGCAGTGGTTGAGAGTCCGCCTGCCAATGCAGGGGACACGGGTTCATGCCCCGGTCCGGGAGGATCCCACATTGCTGCGGAGTGGCTGGGCCCGTGAGCCATGGCCACTGAGCCTGCGTGTCCGGAGCCTGTGCTCCGCAACGGGAGAGGCCACAACAGTGAGAGGCCCACGTACCGCAAAAAAAAAAAAAAAAAAAAATCAAAAGAGAGGCTTCCCTGGTGGCGCAATTGTTAAGAATCCGCCTCCCAACGCAGGAGACACAGGTTCGAGCCCTGGTCTGGGAAGATCCCACATGCCACGGAGCAACTAAGCCCGTGTGCCACAACTACTGAAGCCCGCGCACCCTAGAACCCACGCTCTGCAACAAGAGAAGCCACTGCAGTGAGAAGCCTGTGCACCACAACAAAGAGTAGCCCCCGCTCGCCGCAACTAGAAAAAGCCCGCGTGCAGCAACGAAGACCCAACACAGCCAAAAATAAATAACTAAATCAAAATCAAAAGAGGATTTCCCTGGCGGTCCAGTGGTTAAGACTCCACACACTGGGGGCGCAGGTTCAGTCCCTGGTTGGGGAAGTAAGATCCCACATGCTGCACAGCCAAAAAAAAAAAGAAAACAAAATAAATAAAAATAAAAAGAGGAAGATCAGAGTCATATGGGAAGCATTACACACACACATACACACACACACACACACACACAGTCTCAGTCCTCATTCTGGTTTCCTAAATGAGAATTTTTATTAATATCTTTGAGGATCTGTGTTAACCTGTATGCTGAAGGAGCAAATGTGTTTGGTTGCCACCAGAACAGTCCAAATCTTCATTTTACACATGAGTAATTCAAGGTCTAACTGAGTTTTTGTGGTGATAGGGCTTGCTGGCATCAAAGCTAGAACTAGAATCCTGGCCTCCTGTTTGCCTGTACAATTCCTTTTTATGTTGTAATATCTGTATTAACACTTTCAGTGTGAAAAGTGTTTCATAAACACTTTTCATAAGGTGTTTCAAAAGTGTTTCATAGGGGCCTCCCTGGTGGCGCAGTGGTTGAGAGTCCGCCTGCCGATGCAGGGGATACGGGTTCGTGCCCCGGTCTGGGAGGATCCCATATGCCGCGGAGCGGCTGGGCCCGTGAGCCATGGCCGCTGGGCCTGCGCATCCGGAGCCTGTGCTCCGCAACGGGAGAGGCCACAACAGTGAGAGGCCCGCATACCGCAAAAAGAAAAAAAAAAAAAAAAAAGTGTTTCATAAACAGATCTTTATAAACAGGACCGGGAGATTTAACATAGACAATATTCTTATTTCCTTTTTAGACGACTGAGTCAAAGACCAACACCAGAAGAACTAGAACAACGAAACATACTACAACGTGAGTCCAGCTATGGAAATGAAGTCGTATAGATTTTCTTTGTGTGTTTCTGACTTTAATACACATGACAGAAAAGAGAAGCATTTTTCAACAAGGGCCAAGGAGAGAGTATTCTAGCCAAGGAAGGAGTATTGATACTTTTTACCCCTGAAGGAACATAGTTCCCCCCAAACTTCCTTTACAAGATATCATTATAATATTGTTTAGTAGTAGTGTACTGGGATACTCCAGAAAATTGTATTTTAATTTTCTCATAGTATCCTGTACCTACCTTGGGCATTTGAGAGGTTTTGACAGCGTGTGCTGCCCAACTTTTCTCTGTCTTAAGAGAGGTAAGGTAGTGGTTGTATATTTGGAGTGGACCTTCCTATTCCTAGTGTCTGAGAGCGGGGACCCAGAGCAAGTCCCAAATGCAGCAGTTGCTGTGCCTTTTTCATCTCTTAAGGCTTTCATACCTCCAAAGTCAGAAAATAGGACCATGTATTTAATTTGCTTTCTGTTTATGTAAATGACTAACTGAAATAGCATTCTAATCCAGTACAGATTTATTTTTCCCGATTATAGGGTGAAATTTGTCCTTAAATACCTCCACCCTGAGGAGGATTAGGCTTCATAGGGTTACAAGTGTGGGAGCCTTTATAGACTTACCATGTGAAACCTAGTGTGAGCTCCATTCTCCATTGTTAGTGGTTACTCTTGAGCAAAGATCTGCAAAGTTTTTCTTACAGGGCACATAGTAAATATTTTCAACTTTGCAGGCCAAAAAGCACAAGGAAGCTATTATGTAGGTACTTATCAAACCATTCAAAATGTAACCATTTAAAAATGTAAAGGCCATTCTTAGCTCATGGGCAGGAAAAGTACAGGCAGCTGGCCAGATTTGATACCATAGTCGGCTGACCCATGCTCTTAAGTATTTGACTACACCAGTTGACAAGAAAATTGTCTTGATTAACCAGTCCCAAAGTAAGTATTTTATTCTGACTTGGAACCTGTAAGAAATATCTGTGTATGGGACTTCCCTGGCAGTCCAGTGGTTAAGACTCCAGGCTTCCACTGCAGGGGGCCCGGGTTCAATCCCTGGTCAGGGAACTAAGATCCCACATGTCATGGGGTACGGCCAAAAAAAAAAAGAAATATCTGTGTGTAATTCTGAAACGTTTGATATGCAGATTGCCATTTTGAAGTAATATTCTTTGTTTGTGACTGTCAACTGTAGCTAAAAATGAAGCTGATCGTCAGGCAGAAAAACGAGAGATTAAACGTCGGCTCACTAGAAAGGTACACTGCCTCAGTCTGTCCACTCACTGTGTGTCTTGTATTTGAATGACCTATTTGACTGGAAAGAAATAAATGTGACTTGAATTGCCATAGATTGCTGGGAAAATAGAACACATGATGAAAATACAGAAAACAACACAGCATTATAAGAACTTTTTTTTCCCCCATTTTTACTGTTTAAAGAAAGCCTGGCACAAGAAGGTGCTCAATAAATGTTTGCACAAGTTTTGACCTTTTATTTGGTAGACCTGGGATTTTGGTTTAGACTATAAAAGCTGTTGATGTATGGAAATGGTAACAGGAGGAGTGTGTAGAATTCAATTTTGCAAGGCAAACTGGTGGTTTTCTAATTAGAGAAAGAACTGAACTTGACCCTTAGTAACACCTGAAAAGTATGAAAAACCAAATAGGATTTTCTCATTGGTCCCAAATCAGTTAGGGTAGAATCTTTTCTGTACCAGACTTGTGTTAGCCCTTAAACTCTGGGATTAAGCCCTTTTTCCTTTCCCTCCCTCCATAATAGTTGGTAGTTACCTCCTGTAGATTCTTGGAGTTGGTCTGAGTTCTCTAGACATTTCTTAAAATGTATAAGAATCCCCAGGAGAGCAAGGAATCTAGGCATTTTCCTCCTGATTTTTCCCACTTCTCCCCTTCCCCAGGACCAGAGGAATTATCCTTGATAGATTGGGGGTGGCTAGAGGCCATCACTGGACTTCATGCCTTCAGATTGAGCAAGTTACCTGATTGTTCAACCTTAAATCATGATTTGTTACAGAATCTGATATCTTGGGTATTATTCATGGTGAAAGGAAATTCACCCTTAATATTACCCATTAATAGATATTGCTTTCATATTAAATGTATTCACTTTCTAATGTATTAGATATGAATTTGTAGCCCTGACCCTTTTGCTACCCAAAATGCGGACCACGAAGCAGAAGCATTGGCATCACCTGGAGATCTCAGGCCCCACCCCAGATCTGCTTAGTCAGAATCTACACTTTAACCACATCCCCAAGTGGTTTGTATGCATGTTGAAGTTTGAGAAGCACTGGTTATACCGGTTTATAGCAATGGTTCTCTGTCTTGGCTGTGCACTGTGGAGCTTAAAGAAACAAACAATCTCCTGATACCCAGAATCTCTGAAGATGGACCCAGGGATCAGTCACGTTTAAAGGTCCCCAGCTGATTCTGATGTGCATTGAAAGGTTGAAGCTCTGGATTAGAGGCAGTTTGAATGCATGATTGATGCCTAACTCCTGGCATAGTGAACTGAGAGCCTCCATTTCTTTCAGCTCAGTCAAAGGCCAACTGTGGCTGAACTACTTGCCAGGAAGATTCTGAGGTTTAATGAATACGTGGAGGTAACAGATGCTCATGATTATGACCGGCGAGCTGACAAACCATGGACCAAACTGACCCCTGCCGACAAGGTGTCTGTCGTCTGTCTCTCTTTCTTTATTGGAAGGGTACAAGACGTTAACTAGAAGGGGGAACCATAACAAAATTTCTACTTCTCGTATAATGTTAAATATCTAAGGTACAAAATACCAAGATGTACCAACCAAAACTTTATACTAATGACTTCACCACCACCACCAAAACTGAAACAGAAGAAAATCCCTGCTACATCACAGAGTACAAAAATCTGGAAATACAACACATTTTTTAACAGTGGTTATGTTTGGTTGGAGGGAGTTTGGATGGTATATCTTAGTAATTACCCATATTTCACTTTTATAACAGGAAAAGCATTTTTACATGCTGTGGAAACTATAAAAAGTACAATATCTCTTTGGAGGTCTTCAAGTGTTTTGATTTAACTGGAGATTTCAGGTTTATTATGAGATGAAGGGTGTCAGGAAAGGCGATATGCATCAGGCTCAGAGCTTCACCCAATGTGTTGACCTGGCTTCCTCCCTCCCTCTGGGTTGCCTTCCAGGGGTCGCAGTCACTCACAGAGTTAAGCGCAGTAGAGACTAGATGGCAGATACACTGCTGTACTCTAGCAGACAGAAGATGCTGAAGCGTTTTTGTTTCTACTCTGCAGGCCGCCATAAGAAAAGAATTAAATGAATTTAAAAGCTCAGAGATGGAAGTTCATGAGGAGAGCAAACATTTTACACGGTAAGACCCAAATACTGTGAGCTAAGTAGAGCTCCACCAAAAAGCAAATGTAGCAGAGTTGTTCAGCTAGGAAGAACTCTAATGACATAGTTAAAAGAACAACACTCAGTGTTAATTGCAAGAAGACTACGTTAAGAGAAACAGATGAGAACTAAGAGGCATAGTTCATGCCTTACTGAGTATGGCATTTTATGTATATTATCTCATTTAATCCTTGCAGCAAACATACCAGGTGTGTTCATATCCCCATTTTCTTGATGAGGAAGTAGACTCAAAAAGGTTAAGTAACGTGCTTGACTTGCACAACCAGGATGTAGGGAAAGGAATGAATGACTAAAAGCCACGGGGTGCTCTCTTCTCTGCACTTCACTGTCCCAGGTTATGGATGAGGAACTGTTGCTAAGCTAGACAACAACCTGCCCTCTCTGGTTTCAGTCCTTTCTAGCACAGTTGATCTTACCAATTTAGTATATAAACATCATGAAACAAGCCAAGAAGCATTTTGATTTGGAATTACTGTTGTGATTAAGGACCCAGCCCATACCTAAAGACTCAGCGAGCCACAAATGGAATCAGTAAAAGTATCTAGGTGACTCTCAGAACATTTATAAAAGGAGGCTAAATGAAAGAAGTTATAATGACAATTACAGTTTGCTTTAAAAAAAAAAGGAAGAAGCAAAATTGGAAAATAAAATGTTAAACATTTTTTCGATCACAGTACAGACAAATGGTTATTTTAACTACGGAATTTTTTTGTACTGAACTCTGACAGGATTAGAGAAGGCAGATTCTTTGAACAATAGTAACACCATTCACGGTGCTGTAATATGAGCTCAAATAACAAACCATACTTGCCAGCAAGGAGATTATAGTCTAATCCAGGAAGAGACCTATGTACCACTGTGTACAATCAATGTGATAAATGCCTCAGTCATTCTGAGGCCTGAATCTGTCAGGTTTCGTATCCCAACTCCACCATTTCCTGGCTTTGTCAGTGTTAGCTTTTTTAAAAAAATAAATTTATTTATTTGTTTGTTTGTTTATGGCTGTGTTGGGTCTTCGTTGCTGCGTGCGGGCTTTCTCTAGTTGCGGTGAGCGGGGGCTACTCTTCGTCGTGGTGTGCGGGCTTCTTATTGCAGTGGCTTCTCTTGTTGCAGAACACGGGCTCTAGGCACGTGGGCTCAGTAGTTGTCGCTTTCAGGCTCTAGAGCACAGGCTCAGTAGTTGTGGCGCATGAGCTTAGTTGCTCTGCGGCATGTGGGATCTTCCGGGACCAGGGCTCGAACCCGTGTCCCCTGCATTGGCAGGCAGATTCTTAACCACTGCACCACCAGGGAAGTCCAGCGTTAGCTATTTTTATTAGTAGTAGTATTAGTAGTAAAGTACCATATTGAGCAACAATACAGGAAAGTCAGAGAGAAAGTGACATTTAGGCTGCATCTTAAATTATGTAAAATAATTTATTTGGACAGGAAGGAAGGAAGGAACATTGTAAGCAGAACTACCAGCTTTAGCAAGACTTCGGGAGGCAGGAAAATGCGTGTTCTGAGTAATAGAACGTGTAGCTGGAGCAGAGGATGGATGGGGGCAGCATGGTGAAGGTGAGACTAGCAAGATGGTTACAGTCATGTTCTGAAGAGCTTTGACTCCTGCTAGGATATTGGAACCATTGGAGTTCTGTGTATTTGGGGAAAAGCCCTGGTGGAACTGTGGAAGGTGATTTGGAAGAATGACGAGACCAGCAGCAGGGAGACCAATTAGGAAGCAACTGAAATAGAGTGCGCATGCTGCTAGCTCAAACCAGGGAAGATAGGTTTAAAAGACATTTCAAGCATAGAATCAACAAGACTTGGCAATCTACTGATTCCAGGGATGAACTAAAGGAAGTAATCAAAATGACTCCTTAGATTTCCAGTGTGATTTTGAAGACTGTTTAGTTAATAAGGAGTTCAGGCAAACAGTTTAGGACATTTATTCAGTGAATATTCAGCACCCACTACCTGATAGATACAGTGCTAGGTGCTTGGGATATAGCAGAGAACAAGATAAAGTCCCTGTCCTCAGGGAGCTTTTATTCTAAAAGAGGAAGGCAGACAGTGAACAAACTAGAAAGTCAATTATATATGTTGAGTCTGATGAGCCTGTGACACATGGAGTGGGGGAGCTGCCTAGAAGACAGTTGGATATTCAGCCTAGAGTCCAGGGAGAAACGCAAGGTACAAAGATTCAAATTTATGAAAAAAGATAGTAACTCTTAAGGAGAAAAGTGTTTTGTATTTAAAGGGTGGACAGAGGAAAATGAACCAGAAAAACGTTGAGGAAAAGCAATTGAAAAAGAGGGAAAACTAGGGAAAAGATAGTGTTACAGAAGTCAGAAGAAGAGAGTTTCAAGAAGGAAGGAAGAGGATCAGGAGTATCAGATGCTACAGAAATGTCAGGTAGGATTAGAGTGGAGGAGAGGTCATGTTTTTCAGTTGGAACATTCATTTCATTACTTTTAAGATAATACAGCTGACCTGTGAACAAGGCAGGACTTGGGGCTCCCACAACCCTCTGAACAGTTGAAAATCCACTTATAATTTATAGCTCCCCTCAATATATGTGGCACCTTGGGTATCCATGGTTCCACTTCCTACACAGGCTATTCAGTCATGTAGTTCTGTGGTATTTACTACTGAAAAAAACGCCACGTACAGTTGGACTCGCACAGTTCTAACCCTTGTTGTTCAAGGGTCAATTGTAATAGCAAAGAAATTTACGATATCTGGTAACTCGGCTCTTGTTGATCATCTGTTTTAGCTACCACCGTCCATGATGCTGCAGTTTGTGAGAGGATCTAAGCAACCCCCTAAAACAGGGCTGCCTTGCTGCTTCAGTCTCCAGAGCGACATGGAGGGAACTTCAGCACTTCTCAGCGCAGCCAGAATTGAGTCCTCTGGGATATAGTTCTGGGGTGAACAGCACTTCTGTGAATGTAGCATTTCACTGGAATGGATTCTCGTATGCTGCCTCGGGCAAAGCTGAACACTTTGTCAGTGCTTTTGAACCTTTTAATATTGCAGCGTACCTGAGGGCTCTTCCCTCACCAGCCACCAATGTTCTGAGTCACCTGCAGGTTCCAGGGTTTATTGGCTGCACCTCACCCTCACCCAAGATGACTGCCTGTGCTGAGGCACAGTTTGCACCATTAGCCTTACCTGCTGTTCTGTTGTGAGACCCACCTGTGTAGGCTCTAAATTCTAGCCATCACATCCAGTTGGTGATGGGGGCAACCTTCTGGAGGCCCCCAACCTTCTGGAGAAAGGGGCCCCCACCTCCAGGGGAAGCCTTCATACCACACTGGCATGTCAGCTGAAAGCACTGCACTATACCTCTTGTAACACAGCAGCACAGTCCTCTTCAGGCAGTCCAGCCCAAGAGAAGCTCAGGATCTGACATGTTCTTCCTTTTGGCACAAGTCATTCTGACTTTTATCTGTAAAAACAAGAAAGAAATCTTGAAGAAATGATGGGAACTTATGTTTTTCCTATCTGTTAAACAGTCTGAGCTGCAACCAGATTCCAGGTTGGGAAAATGAGAAAGCGTATATGTTTTCTGTATGTAAACACAAAACCAAAAAAGGCCTTTACATTGAGGCTAACTTGGCAGAAAACTGACTCATGGCTTAACTTGTATAGGCTCTTGTACTTTTGTTGTACCGAATGATACTCTAAACCATTCTAACCAAGAGATGTGTTTCCCCCATAAAGCAGAGTTGCAGCAACTCTGTGGGAGCACTTGTGTGCTGTCAGCCCCACACTTCCAGCCAGAGTCACAGCAAGGTCCTGGGGATGTGGAGTGCTAGATAGAAAAAGGTCTTTGGAGAAGCAGTGAGGAGGGGCAGGATCGTGACCCACTGCTCCTCTCTTTTCCTCAGTACTGTTTGCCTTCTCCTGCTGCGCTCTTTGTCGTAACTCCCAACACTGATCTTCCTGCTGACCCTCTCTGGGAGCTTCCACCTCACTCACCCCTCCTCTTCCAAGCTGTAGCCAGTGCAGTTGGTGCCTGGGCATTGACTCAGGCCCCACTCCTTTTTGTATGTGTAATATATATTAATATGATTTCCTAAAACAGAAGATTCAGTTGCTTTCTTTGAATTTTTACTGAAAACCGTAGCCTTACTATTTCCCTGTAATTCCTATACACTCGAAGTGGAAGGGAAAAAAATAGTTTCTGCTTAACTGATGAATGTGGCTTTTTCCCTTTAATTTTCGGAAAATTGTGGCTATTTTATAGATTTCTTCTGATTTCTTCTGCAGTCCACGTTCTGTATGTGATCTTTCAGTGGATTTTTCTCTTTTCCTCCTTTCATGCCCATGTAAGATTTGCTGAACAATCAGAATATCAGGTTAAAACAAAGCTAAAGTGACCTTAAAAGGTAGTATCTTCCCTCCATATGGGGAATAGGGAGGCATTTGGATTTCTCAGTAAACGTCAAGTGCTTTATGGCTGTGGAGATACACTGGGCCCACATCTCCTTCAAATTCATTAACATTTGGTATGACCAAGGCAAGATAAGTGACAATTCTACAAAGTTGTTAAAGGTCCGTATATAAGGTGGCCACACATTAAGTGTTAACTTCTTCTAACCTTTCTATCGTGTTCTGGAAACTATTTGGCTTATGCCAGCATCCTCTGTGGCTTCAGATGACATTTTTCAAACCCCTTTCACCGCCTTCCTTTCCCTTAATGTGCCAAGCTTGAAACAGGACTTGATTTCCTGAGCTACTTGTCTGCTTTCTATGTGCCACCAAGGAATCTAGTTCATCTTTCATCTCATTCATATTCTTTTGAAACAAGATACTTTGGGAGTCAAGTCTTTTCAGGTGTTTATATAAATATATATATAAAGAGGATTTTGTGTTCTCTTTCCGTGTAAGTAACAATTCACAATCATAATGTAAAGAAGAAATAAAAGCCTGTTGTATTGTACTTCAAGATGCTTCCCTGATGTACAGAATCTCCTTGTAAAATAAATAATTGCATTGTATATCAGTCTTCCTATCAATATTAATTATTAATGTATTTTAGAATTAAAAAAACAAATTATACTATTCTGGTGTGTAGTGTTTATTTTTTATGTTCTACCTCACTCCAAATGATTTAAGGTTGCTTAAAAATGCTCCCTAAGGGACTTCCCTGGCAGTCCAGTGGTTAAGACTCCGTGCTCCCAATGCAGGGGGCAGGGTTCAATCCCTGGCAGGGGAACTGAGATCCTGCAAGCTGCACAGCATGGCAAAAAAAAAAAAAAAAAAAAATCCCTAAAATATTGCTAGACACCCTAAATGAGAAGTAGATGAGGGGGAAAAATTATAGTAAGAACATTAAACGTAACCAGAGATGAAGGTCAGTGATGTTTGTGTCTGTGTACAGAATTGTGGAAAAAGAATAAGCTGCAGAGGGGAAAGCCAACTGTGAACCCCACACTGTGTAGCAGGTGCAGCTCTAGGTTTTATTAATCCCACCTAGACTGCGAGGTAAGTGAAAGTACACTCATTTTACCAGTGAAGAACTTGAGAGATGAAGTTACCTCCCTAAAGTCAAAGAAAATTATGTAATCACTCTTTACATGTATTCGAGGAAAAGCAATTGCATCCTAATCAGTTGTCCCTGCAAGGACTTACTGTGTCTGGACCACATATAATGAGACCTCAGGCTGACACCACAATAGGACAGATCGTAGCTTATGTACTCCTCTCTGGCAAGCAGCTCAGTTTCAATCGAGGTGGCCCCACCAATGACTCACTTTGTACTTGTCACTTCAGAGACTGGCCTTGATTATTGTACCACCCTTTACCAAGGGTTAAGAGAAACCATGAGTCAGAACTGCGCATGCCGTTGGCCTCCACCTGCTCCCATATTTTCCTTCTAGCCCTCCAAAGAGGCCTCAAACTGCCATTACCCTTTTGAGGTCACACATTGTCTCTAAAAGGGTATTTTGAAGGTACACATTGCCCAGTGTTTGCTGAAACAGTGAATGAATTTAGCGCCCATAAGGATTTTGATTACTGTACCCCAGGAGAGAGAGGACTACAATTGCAGAGAAGGGGGTTGGAAAAACACCATCAGAAAGGGCAAGTCCAGTGGATATTGAATGGGAGGGAGTGGGATAGGAAGTCTACATATAAAAGTTGAGAATGTACAACAAAAGCCAGGTGCTGAAACCAAAACACAGCCTAAACCACTGTTTCAATTCCATCTGTAAGAGGCGTGAAGGGAAGAGAAGGAAACACCAGCAGCCTGGACCGCTTGCTCCATCTTACTCCTCTGTGGGTACCATTAATTTCTTCCGCCAAGAATTTTTGCCTCCTTCATAAAGCATAGAGGTCATATGACAGGAACAAACACCCTCAACTTCTCTGCATCTGGTACTGAGGAGACACACGCACACCATTAATTCGTTCATTTGATCAGTGTTTATCTCCTTCCTGCCCCACCAAGAAAAACAATCTTCCCCTGTTGCTCTATCACCTACTTTTCCCATACTCCCTTCACATAATCTGTTCTAACATTAAAAAACTTAAATTCCTGTACAGTCCAAGCAGTTGAACTAAATGAGTGACAGAGGAAAAAGAAGCAATGCAGATATAAACTGAACAGTTTTCTTGACATTCGTGTAGGACCTCTGGTACATACATGCTGTTTTCCATTTCTAAAGCCATGTTCACTAAACTCATTAAAATATAAACTAAAACCAAAATAAAATGGCTTTCCCTGAGGTTACCAGTGTCTTCTTGGTTAACTGCCACATCCAAGGCCTGTTTTCAGCTCAAAACGTATCCGACTACTCTGCAGCATGTGATGCTCTGGGCCATGTTCTAATCCTCAAAACTTCTTCTTTGGCTTCTCAGACACCACTCACTCTCCTGGTTCTCCTCTGATCATGCTTCCTCTGTCCCCCGGCTTCTCCACTGACCACCATTTAAATGTTGGGTTTTCATGTCCTCTCATCACTCTCCCTGCTCTTCCAACATGACTTCAGTCACCACTCTTATTCTGACAACTTCTACATCTTTATTTACAAGTCGGATTTCTTGCTTGGAGTCCAACCCTATATCCAGTTACCCTGTAGACATATATACACCCACATGTTCCCAAGGTATGCACCTCCAGGCTTCCTTTTCAAGGGGGTGCTGAGAGAGGGGTCGCAATGAGTGAGACTTCAGCAGCGTTTGCAGCAGTTCACAATTCAATAAACAATGAGGTTAGCAACAACAAAAAAAACTTATATTCACCTCCTGTGCGGACATTACTCGCTACCCCTACCACCTACTTTCTCAGTTATCAGAGTTAGAGACCACAATATGTTCAGCATCCCAAATCTGAAACTTTGGTATTATCTGCAAGTTTCTCTCTTACCTCGCAGGTCCAGTAGGACAATAAAGTCTGTACATTCTCTACCTCAGAAATGTCTCTCAATTCCTTTATCTCCTCTTGCCTTGTTTACCATTCAAGTTCAAAGCCGACATGATTTGGGCTTCCCTGGTGGTGCAGTGGTTGAGAGTCCTCCTGCCGATGAAGGGGACACGGGTTCGTGCCCCGGTCAGGGAAGATCCCACATGCCGTGGTGCGGCTGGGCCCATGAGTCATGGCTGCTGAGCCTGGGCGTCCGGAGCCTGTGCTCGGCAATGGGAGAGGCCACAACAGTGAGAGGCCCGCGTACCGCAAAAAAAAAAAAGCCAACATAATTTAATGGGACTTTATAACCTCCAGTCTCTCCAATCTATCCTCCGACATTGCCACTAGAGTTACCTTTCTAAAATGCAGAGATAGGGACTTCCCTGGCGGTCCAGTGGTTAAGACTCCACGCTTTCACTGCAGGGGCACAGGTTCAATCCCTGGTCTGGGAACTAAGATCCCACATGCCCTGTGGCACAGCCAAAAAAAGATAAATGCAAAGATAGAGCAATCCTTTACTTTGAAACTATTGACCCCTAGTTACCTGCAGGATAAATTTTTTTTTTTTTTTTTTTTGCGGTACGCGGGCCTCTCACTGCCGTGGCCTCTCCCGTTGCGGAGCACAGGCTCCGGACGTGCAGGCTCAGCGGCCATGGCTCACCGGCCCAGCCGCTCCGCGGCATGTGGGATCTTCCGTGACGGGGGCACGAACCCGTGTCCCCTGCATCGGCAGGTGGACTCCCAACCACTGCGCCACCAGGGAAGCCCCTGCAGGATAAAATTTAAACTTTGTCTGGACCACAAGATACTTTGTATTCAGCTCTTGCCTATTTCTCAGGCTCATGAAAAGCCCAGGCAGTTCTCCCTTTGATGTTCCTAATCAAGCTGACCTCTCACCCTTCCCGGGAGACCACAGGCCTGCTAGTTCCTCACTTGGAATGCTGTCGTCTTCCACACTCCACCCTTTTACTATTCCTTCAAGTTTTAGCTCAGATTTCAACTCCCCAGGAAAACCCTCTCAGCCTTTAGCCAATTGTTCAGTTGCTCTGTCCTCAGAATACATTATTCATGCCACACAGAGCTTATCAAGCAGTAGTAGAATTTGCTGTCATGTCTATTTCCCCCACTGTGAGCGCTCAAGGACAGAAAAAGTGGTTCATCTCAATCCCCAGTGTCTAGCACAATGCCTAGCAAATTAAGTCATAATCACTAAATGTTGAATGAGTGATTGAAAGGCAAGTGAACACTCGTAATATCACCAGAAAAGTAGCAGAATTGTCTCTCTTCCTCTAAACTACTGGTTCTCAAACATTTTTGTTTCGTGACCCCTTCATAATTTAAAAAATTACTCAGAACCCCAAAAACCTTTCTATCTGTTGGTATTTATTGATACTTACTGTACTAAGATTAAAACTGAGAAAATTTTAAAATATTTATGATACATTTCAAAATAATAATCCATTACAGGTTAATTAACAATATATTTGTATGAAAAATAACTATTTTCCAAAAATAGAGAAGAGTGGCATTGTTTTACATTTTTTGCAAATCTCTTTACTGTCTGGTTTAATTGATGGCAACTCAGTTCTCATATCTGCTCTTGCATTCAACCTGTTACCATATGGTGTTTTGGTTTAAGTAAATGAAGAAAATCCAGTCCCACACAAGATATATAGTTGGTAAAGATGTCAGCCATTCTTTCAAATAAAATAGTATTCCATGAAAAAACGTGGCTTTTTCAGCTCACAACTCAAACAATGTCATAAGTGCTTTTCCTGCAGATCAGCTTTTCACATGCAGCATAAATGCTCTATGTGTATTTCTCACTTTGTCACATAGAATATTAAAAAGACAGATACTCAGGACTTCCCTGGTGGTGCAGTGGTTAAGAATCCGCCTACCAATGCAGGGGACACGGGTTCGAGCCCTGGTCCGGGAAGATCCCACATGCCACGGAGCAACTAAGCCCGTGTGCCACAACTACTGGGCCTGCGCTCTAGAGCCCGTGAGCCACAGCTACTGAGCCCACACGCCTAGAGCCTGTGCTCCGCAACAAGAGAAGCCACTGCAATGAGCAGCCTGTGCATCACAACAAAGAGTAGCCCCTGCTCACCACAACTAGAGGAAGCCCGTGCATAGCAACGAAGACCCAACGCAGCCAAATAAATAAATAAATAATAAAGACAGATACTCAAAAGACAAGAATTAGTAAAATTAATGATTTTTACTTCATCAAGGACGTCCTTCGGTGAAACTTTTTTTTTAATTGTAAATTTGTGTTGACGAAGAATACAATGACCACCAGTACAGTTTGGTGACAGGGCTTTGAAGCAAACTAAGACACCAGCAGTTTAACCCACAATTTCATTTTACATCAGTGTAGACTCAACATAGTGAAGGAGGCAGAAAAAGTCTAAGTATTATTATGAAATAGTTTTGACCTCATGAACCCCCAAAAGAGTTTCAGGGACCCCACAGTTGGCCAACTACACTTAGAGAACCACTGCTCTGGGCCTGTTTCACATCTTAAAACCTGAGTAATAGGGCTTCCCTGGTGGCGCAGTGGTTAAGAATCCGCCTGCCAATTCAGGGGACAGGTTCGAGTCTTGGTCCGGGAAGATCCCACATTGCCGCAGAGCAACTAAGTCTGTGCACCACAACTACTCAGCCTGCGCTCTAGAGCCCACGAGCCACAACTACTGAAGCCCGTGAACCTAGAGCCCATGCTCCACAACAAGAGAAGCCACCGCAGTGAGAACCCCGTGCACCGCAATGAAGAGTAGCCCCCACTCGCCACAACTAGAGGAAAGCCTGCGCGCAGCAAGGAAGACCCATCACAGCCAAAAATAAATGCAAGAAAGAAAGAAAATGCATGGTATTAAAAAAAATTTTTTTAACTGGGTAATGATACCAGTGTCTTAGAATTGCTGTGATGGTAAATAATGTATTTAAAGCACCCAGCACAAAATCTTATAGGAGGAACACCATAAATATTTCTACTCGTTATAGCAGAGCTGTGATGGCTCTATGTCAATTTATCTAACATTTATTCGAAATTCTATCGCATTTGCAGCATTTCACATGTAACATTTATCTTCAGGATTCTTTGCTTGCCTTCTTTATATTAGGTGTCTATATGTGTTAAAATACACGTAACGTAAAATTTACCAGTTTAACCATTTTTAAGTGTACAGTTTAGTACTTCCGACTTATTTACCAACGCCATTTATCAAATGTTTATTTCACACGTAACGGGGTAGATTCAATCCCTTTTGAGACTGCATTTCTCTAGATGCCTTTTTCTTTTTGTGTTTTTTTTTCAGACAAGGCATAAATGCCTCCTCTATTCAAAGCACTTATTGATCCAAAGGTTTTTTGACTTTAACGGCTTATCCTCCAGATTGGTGAACTGATCGTAGAGCCGTAAATACCCGATCCAGCACGTACCCATCAGCCTAAACACTTCAAAACCTCCCTTTCTATAACTTGCACTTTCAAGGTCCCGCGCGAAGTCTCTAGTATCGCGAGATGCCTCTACGCCAGGTAGGGGTGGGGCTTAACACGCAGTGGAGTCCGAGCACCCTTAGCGAATTTCTAACTCCCTAACTGCGCATGACGTGACGCAGGCGCAATAGAGATTTCTTGACTTCCCAGGGCTTAAGACGGTATAAATACCGATGGCTTGAGAGGGTTTGGTCTTTTCGGTGAAGCCTATTGTCGTGCGCTTCGGGTGTCAGGTGAGTGTGATTAGATGCCTGCTTCCTCAGCGTTTTGTCTGGTACTGGGTCCGCTACTCAGCCTTTTCTGTGGGGATCATACTATTTAGAATGATTCCAAATCTTCGGTGTCCATGCTGACTACCCTTACTCGCAGAAATGGGGCCGGGTCGGGTGTGGGCGGGGGTGGCCTCGCCGGCCGTGGGTCTTGGCCGTGACCAAGGGTCGCTAGCGCGGGAATTCCCAGGCCTGCAGGGCGCGACCCTCCGCGACCACAAGCTAAGTGCGCAGCGCCCGCCCTCATTTTCTGTTGCGCCATTATGCTGCTTCCTAGGAGGCGCGTTAGCGTCTTCAGTGGAGTTGAATGCAGGCCATTTTGTTCCCGATTCGGGTTATTCTTAATTCTGCTGCCATTTAGTTTTTCTTTTGGGGCAATTTTTTTATTTCAGGCAATCGGGTTAAAGGTAGGAGCCTTTATTGGGGTCATAACGGCTGTTTGTTATTTGCTGTTATCTGGCAGCAAGCTAATCGCCTCTTGGGGTTCCTAGATGTCTTTGGAGTACCTGGTTGAAAATTCAGATTATTGATGTGTCTGCTGGTTAGTCTTGAGCTCAACTCTTGTTGACACTCTGGGGTGATTGGGATCTAGTCCCTTATAGATACTCTTGCGAAGTAGCTGTGAACTTGGTGAAGTTAATTTCTAAAGTATAGTGACCAACGTGGATACCCCGGGAGGTCACTCTCCCCGGGCTCTGTCCTGGTGGCGTAGGGGAGCATAGGGCTCTGCCCCATGATGTACAGTCCCTTTCCACAACGTTGGAGATGAAGCCGGGCCATGAGTCTGCGCCTGCATATTCCTACAGCTTCTCAGAGTCCTGTGGACAATGACTGAGGAGACAAACCATGCAGGAAACAGCTCTCTAGAGCAGCATATCTGAATCTAGGTTGATCCGAACTGAATGAAAAATTTGTTGTAATGAGTTTGGGTGTACTACTGGATTAAAGCTCTTACCTGCCTTGTTTTGCAGCATTCGTTTGGGATTCCAAATAATTTGATTCGGGGTAAGTAAATGTACGAATTCCTTTTGGCCTATCTGTGTTTTGCCTGCCAACATTTTGCATAAGACATTTGATCATTTTGAGCTCAGTTCCCTTTCATGAAGATGCTGCCGTTCAATGCATCTAGATATTTTGCTACTTTTTTTTGTAGGCATGTTGACAGTTTCTTAGATGTATACTCATTCCAGGAAGGTGGCTTTTTAAAGTTTATCTTCACATCTTTAATAGTCATGATAGAGGAGAGATTTCTGTTTTGCAAATGGAACAATTTTGAATGACTTAACCAAAGACAGCAAACTATCCCATGAGCCATGTAATGTGTGTACCCTCGATCTTTCCAGGGGAACTAAGGGCTTGGTCTCTTGTACAGTTCATTTCTGTGGTGCGGGGGGTTAAGTTGCGCCAGCATATGCGGAGCATATGTCTACAATGACAGTAACTATGATAGATAAAGCATAACTTTTGGAAGTTATTAGAACCAGTTGCTAATCCTTGTGGACTTGAACTTCCCTCAAATCTACATGTAGTATGGGATGAGGGGAAATCAAATGTCTTGAAAACAGGGGTACAGTAAGTTCTCTACATACAGACCTTAAGATGCGAACATGTGTGCACATGTCCAGCCAGGTGTCTGGTGTACATTGTCACTGTAAGGTCAGCTGGCCCGAGGCAGGTGATGCAAACAAATTCACTGGTTGCATCAGCCCGGGGACTTTCAGCCTTCCCCCTCTTGAGGGGCGGAACTAACAATCCTACAATTGATGCAACTGGTGTCCGATATTGCCACAGCAGCCAAATGAGGGCTAATCTACGCCAAGAACCATCTGCCCCACCCTTTCCTTTCTACCCCCTATAAATCCCACCCAAGCCCTCAACCCGGGCGTGACTTCTCTGGCCCTGCCCTTCGGACCAGCGAACCTCGCCCCGGAGCGCTCCCAAATAAAGCTAATTTAAAGCTCTGTTTCACGGTGCGATCCTTTACGGCCAGGCCTTACAGTCACATGCGTGCATCCTCTACAAGTGGTTGTGTTTTAGTATACTTTACAGTACTGCATGGAGTACACTAGGACAGTATCTGTATTTTAAGCCCAGGATGTCTGGAAACAAGCATATAAAAGCAGCAGTGATACTGCTGAAGAATGAAAGAGGTTCATGATGCAGGAAGTGGTAAGGGGTTTTCTTTATTTGAGGAGGCACTGTTAAGTTTTTGAGGCAGAGGACCTGGATGTAGAATGGTACACGAAAGTTGCAGCAACCATTCAGAATGCAATGCAGTGCTACTGTGTCATCTGATGAGAAAAAGAGCTAGTACCCAGATATCACTGGATCGTTTTCTCAGGAGGGTAGATAAGAGTTGAATCCAGCAAGGGACCAGAACCTGTGCCATCAGCGTCAGGCAGGAGTGAAGTTGCAGCTTGCCCTCCATCTCCTATTGCTGGTCCTTCAGCTCTACCATCTCCTACCTCCTCCCTCCAGTCAGTAACTCATGGCCTGTTCACTCGAGGCCAGCTCCTGTATGCTAGCTGTTGTACTTTTCAACGTGTACTGTAAGATTTTAAATGTTTATTTTTGTGTGTTTGAAAAGTATTATAAAACTATATTACAGTACAGTACTATATAGTCAAGTGTGTTAATTGGGTACCTAGGCTAACTTTGTTGTACTTTGTCCGCTCTCAGAACGAAACTTGTTTGTATGGGAACTTACAGTAACTCTGTTCAGTCAGACATTCCAACGTGGATACCCCGGGAGGTCACTCTCCCCGGGCTCTGTCCTGGTGGCGTAGGGGAGCATAGGGCTCTGCCCCATGACGTACAGTCCCTTTCCACAACGTTGGAGATGAAGCCGGGCCTTGAGTCTGCGCCTGCATATTCCTACAGCTTCTCAGAGTCCTGTGGACAATGACTGAGGAGACAAACCATGCAGAGAGACATCTAGTATACCAAACTTTAAAAGTGAACTAAGATGGTTATGTATGCATCTAATTATTTTTTGTCCTTTTCATTCAGGAGAGAAGAGGAGCCTTGCCAGACTTGTGCAGTTAACAGTGCTTTGGGGGCCTTTATTTGGCAGGGAGATTAGTAAAGTGAGTAATACACTATTTTTGGAAGATAAGCCTGGGCAACTTGAAAGTTTCGGCACAATGTTTAACCCTGGAATTGCAGAGTAATAGTGTTCTGTTGCCCAGGTGCCTTTTGAAATTTAGAAGGAATTCCAGAAGACACTTGAGTGTGGGCAAGTCTGTGGACAGTACAGTGACCTGGGAGTCCCAAGAGACCCTTTCAGGTTTCCTATGAGGTGGAAACTTGATGTACTGATACTAAGAGCTTGGCCATTCTCAAGTAAACTGGATTTTCTTAAAAGTGGAGAGCAGGTGCCCATGAGAATCTACATGTCTTAATAAAGAGATCCATGTCAGTTTCTAATGTACTCGTGAATCATAATAAAGTTGACTATATACATAATTGTGTGGTTCTTTTTTTTGGCCACACCATGTGGCTTGCAGGATCTTAAGCCCCCCAACCAGGGATCAAACCTGGTCCCCCTTCAGTGAAAACACCAGGGAATTCCCTGTGTGGTTCTTTCTATGCAAATATGACTGCTAAATGAGTATTCTGTAAATGAAGCTGCTTGTTCAAGCAGTTAATACCTGACTGATTCTGCACTAATTAAAGGCCCTGAGCTCTTGGGTTTAATATTGGCATTTGTGTACTACTACTTGGGAAAATGCACGTTTCCTAACCGGTTGTAAATAGGTAGCTTAAGGTATGGTCTTACAGACTTATACATTAGGCCACTGGACATGGGTGTTGAATGAGAGGTCTTGATGCTGATGAGACCTAACCATTGTACAAGATTTGGTGCAGATGTTAAAAAGTTAAAAGCAGTTGTTGGGGTAGTTAGTTCATCCTCTGCTGCTGTGTCAAAGGGCTATGCTTGAGTCACAACAGGGAAGTCATAAGATTGAAGGATGGGGACTAGCAGGGAACCATCTAGAAGGCAGAGTCTAGATCTTGGATGGGGCTATTAAGTGAATTTTACAACATGAGGAGGTAGAATAACCCATTTAGAATCCATTGGGGTCAGGTTTAAGCGGGGGATTTGGGGGTTTGGTGGGTTGTGGCCCAAACACATGTAATGTCCAGATGTACAGTTTTACAGCGTTCAGAGACAAAAGGGTAAATAATAGGAGCTAGTTTGTGGCCATGATTATTGGAGAACCTGGGTTGCTTTACCTAAGCAAGTAGCAACACTTACAGTGCTTACCTGTGCCAGGTTCTTCTAAGCACTTGGCATGTGTTAATCACAGCCCTGAAGTGGGTATTAATCTGTCTGCTTTGATAGGAAAACCCAGGAGGAGAAAGGCTAAATAATTGCCCAAATCTACAACTAGGAAGTGGACTGGTCCTGTATCCCCAGGGTTAGCCCTGTGTCCAGCGCACGTCTTGGCATCATTCCCACATGAACACTCTGGTAGATCCACAGTAAAATCTGAACAATGTTTTTAGTGTAAATTCTCAGGGTAGGGCTGAGTGCTAGGTGGGGAATACATCCATTTCTCCTGGTGTCCAAGTGTAGCTGAAGCAAAGCTGTCAGCAAGTATTCTAGGTCACGTCCTTTGGTGAACTTCAGGTTGCAACATACCTACCTGTAGACTTTTTACAAACAGGTTATTCTGGCTTTTTTCTCCATGTAGGCCTTAATAGTCACAGCAGTAGTTGCTAAACAGATTGCCTGGGATTGAATCCTGATACCACTTGTAGTCCCTGTGACTTTGGGCAAGCTACTTAACCTCTCTGCCTCAGTTTCCTTATGCATAGAATGGGGACAATAAAAGTACCTCTTGGAGTTGTAGTGAGAATTTAAAGTTAATATTTGTAAAAAAAAGCTTACAGTCTCATAAGTACAGTGAGCTTGTGAGAAAATTCTCTGACTTAAAAGCAAACAACTAGGGATATAGTATCCATTAAAGTTTTGTTTAATAAAGTCTGCTACCACAGATAAATGATCTACTAAACCAGGCTCATTTCACTCAATGCTACCTGTTCAGGAGAGAAAAGGGGAGAAGATGCAGGGATTAGTATTGCCCAAGATCACCTAACTAGTAATAGAAGCAGGATTTGAACCCAAAACCGTGTCATGATATACTATTACCTTTGAACAAGGCAGTGTGGTAAGATACGTACATTATTTCATCTAATATTCTATGTACCCTTGTAAAGTAGGTACCCTTTGTGCCCATTTTGCAGAGGAGACTGAAGTTGGAGTTGAGGAACTTGGCACGAGTTATATAGCCAGTAAGTGGCAGAGCATGCATCCGAACAAGGCAATTGACTGCAGAGCCTGTGCTCAACCCACATCATGCCATGCCTTGAGAAAATCAGCTATTCACACTTTGTATTCAGCTATTTAGTACCCACTACACCATAAAAACTGCTACAGTTGTAACAAATTATAAACCTGCTATGAGCCTATGTCTACTTGACTGGATAATACTAAGACATGAGTGCAGTTTCCTGGGGAGTGGGAGCCCTTCCTGGCTGTTACTTCTGTTTTTCACCACTTTCTGTCTTTATGCATGTCTTTCCCTCTGATGGATGGAATCTTAGTTCCCCAACCAACCAGGAATCAAATCTGGGCCCCTGCAGTGGAGTCTTAACCATGGACAGCCAGGGAAGTCCCAGAACCTGTGTCTTTATGATGGTATCTGACAGTTGATGAGGATTTACTATGTGCTAGGCATTCTTTAATCCTTACAACAGCCCTATGCAGGGCAGGGACATTTTTTATATCCATGTTATAGAAAAGGAAGACAATCAAGGTTAGATTATTTGCCCAAGGTCACACATCTTTAGATGAAGGTCTGCATCTTTAGAGCCTGAACTCATCCACCATTCTCACCTCCCCTTCCCTAAGCACCCATAATGGCTTCTCTCAGAGGTAGGGTGGGCACCTTGAGCATTCCATCATGATAATGTTATTAGCATTCTGATGTGCTTATTTTTTAGTTGATGTCCATCTAACCTACTAGTTGAGTTATCCTCAAAGCATGGGACCTTATGTGTATGCTCAGGACCTAATACTGGGCCTGGCACATAGCAAACGCTGGTTGATGACTTTATTCTTCTGTGTTCTATTTCATTGATTTCTGTTTTGGTCTTTATTATGGTCTTTCTTTTGTTTATTTTGGGTTTAGTTTGCTCTTCTTTTCCTAGTTCCCTAAGGCAGAAGCTGATTAATTTGAGACCTTTTATTCATTTCTAGTATAGGCATTTAGTGCTATTAGTTTCTCCCAAATACTACTCTAACAGTATTCCAGAAGTAGAAAACAAAACAAACGAAAATATTCCAGAAGTTCTGCTTATGTTATGTTTTCATTTTAATTCAGTTCAAAATACTTTGAAATTCCCTTTTGATTTCTTCTTTGACCTGTGGGCTATGTAAAAGTGTGTTTTTATTGTTTTTATTTTTATTTATTTATTTATTTATTTATTTAGGCCACGCCAGGCGGCTTTCAGGATCTTAGTTCCCCGACCAGGTATTGAACCCAGTCCACAGCAGTGAAAGTGCTGAGTCCTAACGAGTGGACTGCCAGGGAATAACCAAAAGTGTGTTTCTAAATATTTGGGAGTTTTCCAAAGATCTTTCTGTTACTTGTTTCTACTTTCATTCCATTGTGGCTTAAGTATATGTTTACTTTGTATGATTGAATCATCTTAAATTTAACAAGATTTTTTCTATAACCTAGTATAGCCTATCTTGGGAAATGTTTCATGTGCACTTAAAAGGCATGAGTATGGGGCTTCCCTGGTGGCGCAGTGGTTGAGAGTCCGCATGCCGATGCAGGGGACACGGGTTCGTGCCCCGGTCCGGGAGGATCCCACATGCCGCAGAGCGGCTGGGCCCGTGAGCCGTGGCCGCTGGGCCTGCGCGTCTGGAGCCTGTGCTCCGCAACGGGAGAACGGGAAAGGCCGTGGCAGTGAGAGGCCCGCATACCGTAAAAAAAAAAAAAAAAAAAAGAAAGGCATGAATATGTTACTGTTGTCCGAAAAAATCAAGGTGGAGTGTGAAGAAAGGTGAAGTGTTCCATAAATGTCAGTCAGTTCAAATTGATTGAAAGTGTTGTTCAAGTCTATTCTATCCTTGCTGGTTTTCTTCCTACCTATCCTATCAGTAATATTGAGAGTGGGTTATTGAAATCTCCATTTCTTCTAGAAGTTCTATCAGTTTTTACTTAACTTTTTTTTTTTTTTTTTTTTTTGCGGTATGCAGGCCTCTCACTGTTGTGGCCTCTCCCGTTGCGGAGCACAGGCTCAGCAGCCATGGCTCATGGGCCCAGCCGCTCCGCGGCATGTGGGATCTTCCCGGACCGGGGCACAAACCCGTGTCCCCTGCATCGGCAGGTGGACTCTCCACCACTGTGCCACCAGGGACGTCCTACTTCACGTATTTTGAACCTCTGTTATTAGTTGCATATACTGAGGATTGTGCGTTTTGATTTGACTCCTTTACCATTGTGAAATTACCTTCTTTATTTCAATAATATCTTTGCTCTGAAATCTACTTTGCTATTAATATAGCTGCTCCAGCTTTCTTTTGACTAGTGTTACCAGAGTATGTCTTTTTCTGTCTTTTTACTTTTAATCTATTTTTTCTATCTTTTTACTTTTAATCTTGAACAACACAGGAGTGCTACTGAAAATCCCCATATAACTTCACAGTTGGCCCTCCGTATCTGTGATTCTGCAACCATGGATTTAACCAACCTTAGATCGTGTAGGACTGTAGTACGTAGTACGTATTTATTGAAAAAAATCTGAGTATAAGTGGACCTGCATAGTTCAAACCTGAGTTGTTCAAGAGTCAACTGTATTTATGTTTAACATGTATATCTTGTAGGCAGTGTGGTTGGGTCTTGCTTTTTCTATTTATTATGACAATCTCTGCCTTTCATTTGGAGTGTTGAGACCACATTTATTTTTTTTTAAGCTTTTTTTTTTTTTGTATTTATTTATTTGGCTGCATCAGGTCTTAGCTGTGGCATGCGGGATCTTTAGCTGCAGCGAGCAAACTCTTAGGTGCGGCATGCATGTGGGTCTGTTTCCCTATCCGGGGATCGAACCCGGGCCCCCTACATTGGAAGTGTGGAGTCTTAGCCACTGGACCACCAGGGAAGTCCCAAGACCACATTTATTTTTAATCACAGATCTGTAGGTTTATAGTTTATGGGTTTATAGTTTGAACATTTTTTAGCCATTATTTCTTCATGTATTTTCTGTCCCCAGTTTCTCCTTATTTTCAGGGTCTCCAATTACCTGTAGAGTAGGCTACTTATTTAAGTTATTCCATAGTTCACTAATACTATTTTCACTTAAATTTTTTTTTTCTAAGTTTCATTTTGGATAGTTTCTTTCTTTCTTTCTTTTTTTTTTTTTTTGCGGTACGCGGGCCTCTCTCTGTTGTGGCCTCTCCCGTTGCAGAGCGCAGGCTCCGGACGTGCAGGCTCAGCGGCCATGGCTCACGGGCCCAGCCGCTCCACGGCACGTGGGATCTTCCCGGACCAGGGCATGAACCCGTGTCCCCTGCATCGGCAGGAGGACTCTCAACCACTGCGCCACCAGGGAAGCCCCTGGATAATTTCTTTTGCTGTGCATCAAGTTCACTAATGTTGCTTTTCCAATATCTAATCTATTGTTAATGCTATCCAGTGTATTTGTAATCTTAGATATTGTCGAGAAACTCACTTTGGGTCTTTTTATATCTTCCATGTCTCCACTTAACTTTTGGACATATGCCATACAGTTATTTATTTATTTTAATTAATTAATTTTTTTTTTGCGGTACGCGGGCCTCTCACTGTTGTGGCTTCTCCCGTTGCGGAGCACAGGCTCCAGACGCGCAGGCTCAGCGGCCACGGCTCACGGGCCCAGCCGCTCCGCGGCATGTGGGATCTTCCCGGACCAGGGCACGAACCCGTATCCCCTGTACCGGCAGGCGGACTCTTAACCACTGCGCCACCAGGGAAGCCCTATTTATTTATTTTTTTAATGTAAGTCTTTTTTTTTTTTTTTTAATGTTTTTAGTTCTTTATTTATTTATTTTTGGCTGCATTGGGTCTTCGTTGCTGTGCACAGGCTTTCTCTAGTTGCGGCGAGCAGGGGCTACTGTTCGTTGCAGTGCGCAGGATTACTCATTGCGTTGGCTTCTCTTGTTGCGGAGCACGGGCTCTAGGCTCCCGGGCTTCAGTAGTTGTGGCATGTGGGCTCAGTAGTTGTGGCGCACGGGCTTAGTTGCTCTGCGGCATGTGGGATCTTCCCAGACCGGGGATCAAACCCACGTTCCCTGCATTGGCAGGCGGATTCTTAACCACTGCGCCACCAGGGAAGCCCTGCCATACAGTAATAATAACTTTTAATATCGTTCACTTCTAGTTCCATTTATCTGTGTCATTTCTGGGTTGGATTCAATTGATTGTTCTCCTTACTATGGTTTGTGTTCAATAAATAAAATACAACAATAATAGAGTGTGAAAAAAAATTAATATTTGCATTCAAAGAAGGAAAAGATAAGTGGGGCTAAGGAAGGCTTCATGGAGATGGCAACTGAATTGAGCCTTAAAATATACATATCAAGAATTCAGCTAGGCAGGAAAGAAGGCACCTGGTAAGGGAGGTGAGAAAGGTAAGAAAGCAGGAATGAGCATGGGCATGCTCAGAGTACAGTGCAGACGCCAAGGGGGAAATAGGAAACCAACGGCTTGGGGCATTTGCCACCTGGTGCTCCTAGCACAGCACTAAAAAAATATCTGAGTCTTTAAAGATTTCTAAGCAGGGCAAAGTCTCACAGCCATGATTTAGGGAGATTAACCTTGGGATCTTGGTGGAATGAAATGAAGGGGAAAGGATGAGGGGTGGGAGTAGAGGCCAGGTGGGTGGTGCTTTAGACCAGAGGGGCAGAAAGAGAAGATGGAGAGGAGAGGGGAGAATCAGAAAAGATGTGAAAGCTTGAATCTGTACTTCTCAGAGAACCTTAACCTTGGCTTGAAGGATGAAGGGGGGCTGGGGGTGGGGGGTCTAGATCCAAGGAAAATGAGTTTTATTTGGGGTATTGAGTCTTCTGGGTAGAGCCGTAGGACTAAAACTTAGGGTAGAGGTCAGAACCAGACCAGGTGGGCTGCCCTCTCAGTTAAAAGGCGATGGCTCGGCCCTAAAGAAGATTTCTGATCTCCTTCTACCACTTGTATGATGACCCCAGAGAAAACTTGCTTAACCTCTTTGAACCTCATTTTTTTCATTTTCCATCTGTCGAGGGTTTTGTGAGGAACCAATGAAGTAATGGACGGATGTGTTTCTGTAGTTGAAGTAAGAGGTTTTACAAAATACGTGATGATAGTTATAATTACATCAAGCCATATGAATGAGTAAGATCTTGGAGGAAGACAGCAGGGACAGATCAGAGATCCCAGGGTTAAAACTTGGAGGAATTTCACAGTGTAACATCCAAAAGATGGAGTCCCTGATGGAGGCAACAGTAAACTTGAGGAGGTGAGAAACCTTAAAGATGGGGAGTGCTTTGGGGTGGGCTTTGTGTAGAAGAAACTCAGTTGGTAAACTCATCAAAAGTGCCTATCTAGGGCTTCCCTCGTGGCGCAGTGGTTGAGAGTCTGCCTGCCGATGCAGGGGACACGGGTTCGTGCCCCGGTCCGGGAAGATCCCACATGCTGCAGAGCGGCTGGGCCCCTGAGCCATGGCCACTGAGCCTGCGCGTCCGGAGCCTGTGCTCCGCAACGAGAGAGGCCACAACAGTGAGAGACCCGCGTACCGCAAAAAAAAAAAAAAAAAAAAAAAGTGTCTATCTAGAGTTCAGGTATGATAGAATGACCTTCAGAGTCAGAATCAACATGAAATGGAGAAAATATCCTTCTGCAGAGGCCACGCCTTTGACCTGGGAAACCCCCAGACACAATCAAAAGGCCTGAAAGGTCACCACAGGGAACTTGAAATCCTAAAGAACTGTTTGTATCCTGTCCTGAAGAAGGAGTGTGTTAACAAGACAGGGTAGTCAGCTTGGCGCCTGTTTTCCATCACTAGCTCCCAACCTCAGTTCACAGCCTCATCTTTTTTATCTGGCCTCCTTCCCCCACTCTTGGTTTCCCCTTCCCCCAAGTCCATTCTCTGCATTCTCCATTTTGTTCTAAAACAAAAATCTGCTCCTGTCACTCACGTGCTTAAGTCCGTTCCATAGTTCCCCATTTCCCCAGGGAAGAGGCTGCCTCCTTAGACAAGACCCTGAATCCATGATCTGTCTCTCCCTCTCCAGTTCCTCCGCATGGCACCCTCTGCCCCAGTCAGACCTTGGCAGTTTCCCACAAACACCACAGGCTCCCATCGCTCCCTGTCAGTGCACGGGATGCTTCTCCTAGGATGCCCTGCCCTCTTAGGCTTAACCTGGAAAGCCTTTGTTAAGCCCCGGCTGAGCCAGATAACCTTGTGCGTACCGTTGTCACAGCCTTGAGTAGTTGCTGATAGTCTGATTTCTCATCTTTCTCTGATGGAGAGCCTCTTGAGAGCAGGGAGGATCCGAATCTCTTTTGTCCGTACAGTCCCTTCCACACCAGATTCTCCCAAACAAACCTTGATTTCAAGTAGTCTTTCTGGTTGTCAGTCCTCTTGTCCCAATTTGGGGTCTTCAAAATACACACCCACTGTACCCTTGCCAGGGCGGAGAGAGCCTGGTTAGGAGCGCCTTAGCCAGAGCGCGCCACTTGCACTTCCCGGGGCGGCCGCCAGGGGCCGCCGGGCTCTTTGTTTTCTTTTCTGGCCCGGGGTCGGGGCCGGAGGCCTGTAGAGCGCATGCTCTGGGGCAGTTCGCGGCCGGGCCGGGGAGCGGAGGAGTTCCTTGTGGCCGACCTGCAGCGAGGTAGGTCGCGCCCGTCACGCGCGGAGGGTCGGGGCGGAGGGCGGCGCGCGGGCACCGGCGGTCGGCGGCGGGTCGGGGCCGTTGCCTGCGCGCGCCCGTGTCGCGCGGCGCCGGCCCCACGTGAAGCCGAGTGGCTGAGAGGTGCGGGCGCGCGAGTCTCCGGCCCCGCGGGGCCCCCCGGAGCCTGCCGGGCCCCGCCTCGCCCGAGCGAGGGCCGCGCGGCCCCTCTGCAGCCGCGCCTCGCACGCCTGGCCCGCGCCGCCCGCGGGGGCGGGAGATTCAAACGGCCCGAGCGCGGCCGGCCACGGTGCGCGCGGCCGCGGTGACCTCGCCGCCAGCGGTGTGCCGACCAGCGCGCCTACCGGGCCGGGGCGGCAGCCCTGGCGGGGCCGCGTTTCCGGAGCGGGAAAGTGATTAAGTCCAGCACTGGTTTGGAGAATGCGGTTTGCAGAGTGGGGCGGAACCCTGCCCGGCGAGGGTCTGCTTTTAGGAGGGTAGGCTGCTGAGGGTTTACGCAGAGAGCGAGATCTCAGCGTCAACAGGCACCGTCACGACGACTGTTGACCGGTTGGAGAGGTGTGCCGGGAACTCCGCACCAACTCATCTGTCAACAGATTATTTACTGGCTGTCTACTCCGTGCCGCGCGAGCAGGGCTGGGGAACATGGTGAGAGGGCCCCGTGTGGCCTTGACGGAGCTCGCGGTCTCCCTGGGGAGGCCCATGTAGGGCCACATTTACGGTACGGGGCGATCCCCGAAGTGTGCCCGTGGAGCCGGGGCGCTGCTGCTGGCGGATATTAACAGAGGTGCTCCAACCAAGTGTGACTTGGGTGCCCCGGCAGAAGCTGAGTCTACGGAGTGTGGAGGGGAACTCGGAGGTTCACCCAAGCCTGCGCAGGAGGGTTAGGTATGGCTTTCCAGCCGAGGTTACTCTTGGCCCGGGTTTTGAAGGAACAATGGAGTTATCCAGGCAGACTGAGGGTGGGCGGGGTTAGGGTGATCCAGGCAGGGAACACAGCACATGCAAAAGCATGAAGGTGTAGTTGAGTGTTGTCATCAGGGGTACCACGGTGTTTGATTGGAGCACAGGGTGCAAGTCGGGGAAGAGCAAGATATTCCTGCACGGGCTGGGTCTCAAAAGGTCTGGAGTGCCAGACCAAGGAACACTGGGTGGGGTGGAGAAGGCAGCGATGGTTTCACCCAAGAAGGGCATCAGAATGGAGTCTGGAAAGATGAACTAGGAGTTCTACATGCTCCTGTTGCGAAAACATCCCAAGAGCAGGAATAGTGTTCAGCTCGGCAACTTCCTAGTTGGGTACCCTTGGGCCACCCACCCAATCCCCATGGGCCTTGTTTCCCTTACCTGTAAGGTGAAGATAAGAGGCTTGTGGCGAGGATTACTAATATCCTATTATTTCCATAAAGCTGTGGTTGTAACATCTGGTGGAAGATGTGGCCCCTTTCCCCTGGGAAAGATGAATGCACTTAAGCCGAGGCTCAGCTCCCTATGTAAGGGGGATCCCCCAGTAAGGAGTTCCTGGATGAAGTCTACCAGCTCTGTGCCTGACACGAGGCAGGAGCTCAGCAAATATTTGTCGACAGATGAGCCTCTCTCCTCCCTTCCCTCCTGGGGCCTTTTTTTTTTAATTGTATTTTATTTATTTTGTTATACAGCAGGGTCTTATTAGTTCTGTATTTTATACATATTAGCGTATACATGTCAATCCCAATCTCCCAATTCATCCCCCCCCACCACTCCCCCCACCACTTTCCCCCCTTGGTGTCCATACGTTTGTTCTCTACATCTGTGTCTCTATTTCTGCCCTGCAAACCGGTTCATCTGTACCATTTTTCTAGGTTCCACATATAGGCGTTAATATCTGATACTTGTTTTTCTCTTTCTGACTTACTTCACTCTGTATGACAGTCTCTAGATCCATCCATGTGTCTACAAATGACCCAATTTCCTTCCTTTTTATGGCTGAGTAATATTCCATTGTGTATATGTACCACATCTTTATCCATTCATCTGTCGATGGGCATTTAGGTTGCTTCCATGACTTGGCTATTGTAAATAGTGCTGCAGTGAACATTGGGGTGCATGTGTCTTTCTGAATTATGGTTTCCTCTGGGTATATGCCCAGTAGTGGGATTGCTGAGTCATATGGTAATTCTGTGTTTAGTTTTTTAAGGCACCTCCATACTGTTCTCCATAGTGGCTGTATCAATTTACATTCCAACCAACAGTGCAAGAGGGTTGCCTTTTCTCCACACCCTCTCCAGCATTTGTTGTTTGTAGATTTTCTTATGATGCTCATTTTAACTGGTGTGAGGTGATACCTCATTGTAGTTTTGATTTGCATTTCTCTAATAATTAGTGATGTTGAGCAGCTTGTCATGTTCTTCTTGGCCATCTGTATGTCTTCTTTGGAGAAATGTCTATTTAGGTCTTCTGCCCATTTTTTGGTGGGTTGTTTGTTTTTTTTAACATTGAGGTGCATGAGCTGTTTATATATTTTGGAGATTAATCCTTTGTCCGTTGATTTGTTTGCAAATATTTTCTCCCATTCTGAGGGTTGTCTTTTCGTCTTGTTTGTAGTTTGCTTTGCAAAAGCTTTTAAGTTTCATTAGGTCCCATTTGTTTATTTTTGTTTCTATTTCCATAACTCTAGGAGGTGGATCAAAAATGATCTTGCTGTGATTTATGTCAAAGAGTGTTCTTCCTATGTTTTCCTCTAAGAGTTTTATAATGTCCAGTCTTATGTTTAGGTCTCTAATCCATTTTGAGCTTATTTTTGTGTATGATGTTAGGGAGTGTTCTAATTTCATTCTTTTACATGTAGCTGTCCAATTTTCCCAGCACCACTTATTGAAGAGATTGTCTTTTCTCCATTGTATATCCTTGCCTCCTTTGTCATAGATTAGTTGACCATAGGTGCGTGGGTTTATCTCTGGGCTTTCTATTCTGTTCCATTGATCTATATTTCTGTTTTTGTGCCAGTACCATATTGTCTTGATTACTGTAGCTTTGTGGTATAGTCTGAAGTCGGGGAGTCTGATTCCTCCAGCTCCGTTTTTTTTCCCTCAAGACTGCTTGGGCTATTCGGGGTCTTTTGTGTCTCCATACAAATTTTAAGATTTTTTGTTCTAGTTCTGTAAAAAATGCCACTGGTAATTTGATAGGGATTGCATTGAATCTGTAGATTGCTTTGGATAGTATAGTCATTTTCACAATATTGATTCTTCCAATCCAAGAACCTGGTATATCTTTCCATCTGTTTGTGTCATCTTTGATTTCTTTCATCAGTGTCTTATAGTTTTCTGAGTACAGGTCTTTTACCTCCTTAGGTAGGTTTATTCCTAGGTACTTTATTCTTTTTGTTGCAGTGGTGAATGGGATTGTTTCCTTAATTTCTCTTTCTGATCTTTTGTTGTTAGTATATAGGAATGCAAGAGATTTCTGTACATTAATTTTGTATCCTGCAACTTTACAAATTCATTGATTAGCTCTAGTAGTTTTCTGGTGGCATCTTTAGGATTCTCTATGTATAGTATCATGTCATCTGCAGACAGTGACAGTTTGACTTCTTTTCCAATTTGTATTCCTTTTATTTCTTTTTCTTCTCTGATTGCCGTGGCTGGGACTTCCGAAACGATGTTGAATAATAGTGGTGAGAATGGACATCCTTGTCTTGTTCCTGATCTTAGAGGAAATGCTTTCAGTTTTTCACCATTGAGAATGATATTTGCTGTGGGTTTGTCGTATATGGCCTTTATTATGTTGAGGTAGGTTCCCCCATGCCCACTTTCTGGAGAGTTTTTATCATAAATTGGAGTTGAATTTTGTCAGACGCTTTTTCTGCATCTATTGAGATGATTATATGGTTTTTCTTCTTCAATTTGTTAATATGGTGTAACACATTGATTGATTTGTGTATACTGAAGAATCCTTGCATCCCTGGGATAAATCCCACTTGATCATGGTGTATGAGCCTTTTGATGTGTTGTTGGATTCTGTTTGCTAGTATTTTGTTGAGGATTTTTGCATCTATACTCATCAGTGATATTGGTCTGTAATTTTCTTTTTTTGTAGTATCTTTGTCTGGTTTTGGGATCAGGGTGATGGTGGCCTCATAGAATGAGTTTGGGAGTGTTCCTTCCTCTGCAGTTTTTTGCAAGAGTTTGAGAAGGATGGGTGTTAAGCTCTTCTCTAAATGTTTGATAGAATTCACCTGTGAAGCCATCTGGTCCTGGACTTCTGTTTGTTGGAAGATTTTTAATCACAGTTTCAATTTCATTATTTGTGATTGGTCTGTTCATATTTTCTATTTCTTCCTGGTTCAGTCTTGGAAAGTTATACCTTTCTAAGAATTTGTCCATTTCTTCCAGGTTGTCCATTTTATTGGCATAGAGTTGCTTGTAGTAGTCTCTTAGGATGCTTTGTATTTCTGCAGTGTCTGTTGTAACTTCTCCTTTTTCATTTCTAATTTTATGGATTTGAGTCCTCTCCCTGTTTTTCTTGATGAATCTGGCTAAAGGTTTATCAATTTTGTTTATCTTCTCAATGAACCAGCCTTTAGTTTTATTCATTTTGCTGTTGTTTTCTTTGTTTCTATTTCATTTATTTCTGCTCTGATTTTTATGATTTCTTTCCTTCTACTAACTTTGGGTTTTGTTTATTCTTCTTTCTCTAGTTCCTTTAGCTGTAAGGTTAGATTGTTCATTTGAGATGTTTCTTGTTTCTTGAGGTAGGCTTGTATTGCTATAAACTTCCCTCTTAGAACTGCTTTTGCTGCATCCCATTGGTTTTGGATCATCGTGTTTTCATTGTAATTTGTCTCTCGATATTTTTTGATTTCCTCTTTGATTTCTTCAGTGATCTTTTGGTTATTTAGTAATGTATTGTTTAGCCTCCATGTGTTTGTGTTTTTTACGTTTTTTTTTCCCTGTAATTGATTTCTAATCTCATAGCATTGTGGTCGGAAAAGATCCTTGATATGATTTCAATTTTCTTAAATTTACTGAGGCTTGATTTGTGATGCAAGATGTGATCTATCCTGAAGAATGTTCCATGTGCACTTGAGAAGAAAGTGTAATCTGCTGTTTTTGGATGGAATATCCTATAAATATCAATTAAATCTATCTCATCTATTGTTTCATTTAAAGCTTGTGTTTCCCTGTTTGGATGATCTGTCCATTGGTGTGAGGCGTTAAAGTCCCCAACTTTTTTTTTTTTTTTTTTTTTTTCTTTTGTGGTACACGGGCCTTTCTCTGCTGTGGCCTCTCCCATTGCGGAGTACAGGCTCCGGACGTGCAGGCTCAGTGGCCATGGCTCACGGCCCCAGCTGCTCTGCGGCACATGGGATCTTTCCGGACCCAGGCACGAACCCGTGTCCCCTGCATCGGCAAGCAGACTCTCAACCACTGCGCCACCAGAGAAGCCCCCAACTATTATTGTGTTACTGTCGATTTCCTTTTTTATAGCTCTTAGCAGTTGCCTTATGTATTGAGGTGCTCCTATGTTGAGTGCATATATATTTATAATTGTTATATCTTCTTCTGGGATTGATCCCTTGATCATTATGTAGTGTCCTTCCTTGTCTCTTGTAACATTCTTTATTTTAAAGTCTATTTTATCTGATATGAGTATTGCTGCTCCATCTTTATTTGATTTCCATTTGCATGGAATCTTTTTCCATCCCTCCTGGGGACTTTTCTCACAAAGAGATTCTTTAGCCGTTGCGTCTGGTGGGCAAGTGTCTGCCTCCTGATGTTGGGGTGGGTGGAGACAGCTGCTGTGGTCAGAGAGGGCTCTGTCTCCCTTTGCAGAGATGAGGTCACAGCAGGTCACTGCAGGAACACCACGGCCGTGGTAGACTGTCTAGTCTGCTGTGCCCTCATTCACCAAATGAGGAAACTGAGGCCCAGAGAGAAGTGGGGAGGGGGGATGCTCTCATCCTAGTGGGGAGTGGTCGGGAGACCTGGGCTGTCATCCCACCTCTGTGTGGCCTGGAGCACCTTCCCCTGAGCCTCTACTTTCTTATCTGTAGAGCCAGGATGATCACACCTCCAAGGGCAGGTGTGAACGTTCTAGGAGAGGCTGGCACACTTTAGGTGCCTATTGGTGGAAGTTGTCTCTGTATCTGACTTATTGGATTGTATCTCACTCTTCTCCCAGACTGTAAACTCCTTGAAGATGGAAGCTGTGTTTGTCTGTTGGGGAGTGCAGGGTAGGGACAAAAGACTGTTACTTATTCCTAGCCCAGGCACTCAGTGTCTGGCTAAGAAAACACACCCAGAGCAGTTAGAGAGGGAGTCTGTCAAAGGACTGATGTGTACAGTAGAGGATATGCAGGTGGGTCATGGGTACAGGGCTCCACCTTTTAGAAGGTACCCTCTTATCTTCCGCCCTGCCTCGGGGATTGCTCACAGCAGCACCCTGCAGTGCCTGGAGTCCTCTGTTTGAGAGATGAAGACTGTCAGGCTCAAAGGGAACTCAGGTCTTTTGGACTTGAAAGCCAGTGCTCTCTCCACCGCAGCATGGAGTTGTACCCGCTGTCCTTCCATACATCTTTCAGCAGATTTGTCACCCACGTGGCCCACCCTCCCAGGCCCTAGCTGCCTCCGAGCTGCTCTCTGCTCTCACTATCCTGTCCCCCTCAGCAGGCTGCTGCCCTCTGCTCCTTGCCTTTGGCCAGGCTCATAGGGGGTCCTGGGGAGGCCTGTCCAGGCTGCCTCGACCCCTGCCTGGATCATGGCCTGCCTTTAGCCAACCATTCTTGTTTTGTTTTTGTTTTTAATTATCAGATATACCTGGATTCTATTCCTGGCTCTCCTTTCTGATGGTATGAACTTAAGCAAGTAAATTGACTTCTCTGAGCCTCAGTTCCCTCAACTGTGAAATAGGAGTGACAGTGCCTTCTTCAGCTTGTTGTGAGAAGTTAAAGGTTGTTGGCACATAGAAAGTAGGCGTGGCCAGTGTCCCAGAGAGACTCATTTTAAGGAGCAGATTGATATGGTGGATAGACAGGTAACTTTAAATAATCATGATCTAAAAGTCTGTCCTAATTTCTCCGCGAGAATGATTCCTTTAGGATTGAGAGAGGGATCAGAGGTGGCTTACCAATGGAAGTGACTTTGAGTAGAACTTCTTCTAGTAGGATAGGGATGGGATGGTACAGAGATGCACATGGCATGGAGAGAATAGTAGGCAGTCTAAGATTGTGTGAGAAGAGAAGGGACGATGTGACACATAAGGCAGGAGGCCAGAAGTCGTGTTAGTATCAGACCCTGGAGGTCTTTAGTACCAGGCTGAGAAATGTGGGCAGAGGGAGCCACTGAGGAGTCTGAGCAAGGAAGCAGCTTGTTTCAGGTTTGAGGTTTAAAAAGATCATGAATGGCTTGTAGAGCGGGATGGGGATGGGGGTGGGCAGTAGGGAGATGAGAGACAAGCTGCTTTCTTTTCTAGGGGAGAGAGTATGAGGGAGAGTTCTCAGACAGGCTGAGGGACTGGGGAGTGTGGGGAGGAAGTAGGTAGGGGCACCAGCTCTGGGGTCTGAGTGACCTGGTACTTGGTACAGATCTTGATTTCCTCGTCCAGTCTTGGGTAAGACACTTTACCTTTTTGAGCCTCAGTTTCCTCGTCTGTAAAGTGGGATCAGTGTGGTTAGCTTGCAGTGAGATGCCCCAGAATATTAGCCCCAAACACAGGTGGCTAAGGAGATATTGCCTGGGTCTGTTCCAACCCACACTAACACTTTTTTTTTTCGGTTAATGACCCATGACACCAAATACCTCATATAGCCTTTATTTTTCTCCACTCCAGGCCTTGCCCACAGGTCAACCCAACATCAGCACCAATGTGCTGATATTATTCTGTTCCCTTTTTTTCACTTCTGGTTGTAAGTACTTTTCCATGCTACTACACAGTCTCCCTCCCCAGCACAGCTAACTGCTGCGGGTCATTCTGACGAACTGACGGGAAACATGCCCTTGGCGGGACAGGGCCCTGGACACAGTGAACTGGCTGGCACCCTGGCCAGGGGTACAAGAAACAGTGGATACCTGTTACGTCCCACACTCCTTAACCCATCCAGCGCTGCTACTTAACATCCCTTTTGGTCGGCTCCCACGCACTTCGGACTTAACAAAAATGCCTGGTGAGGCGGACCTCTCAGTCTCTCCTCTCCTGTTTGTCCCCCAGTGTTCTCAGTAACTGGAAGTCGACCATCTACTTATTCACTTAAGCCAAAGCCTGGGGGTGCTTGTGTTTGGCCAAGTTCATGGGCGATCGGGGAGGCTGGGTTTTTTAGGATGAAAAAGTCATTCTGGGTTCCTCCCTCACCCTCATTCCCCACATCTAATCCGCCAGCAAAGCAAGCCTGTCTCCTAAATTGATCTGTTTTGTCTACTTTTCTCTCTTGCCTCAGACCAAATCAAGTCACTGACTTCTCTCATTTGGATGCCTGCAATCTCCTCCTCTTCCAAACCATTGCATTTTCTCTACAGTAGCCAGAACAATCGTTAAGAAGACATTTTTCTTAAAACTCTTCTGTTTTCCCTACTAGGCCTTGTATGATCCAGCGCCTGCTCCCCTTGTGCCATGTGATCCATCGCTGTCCACCTACAGCCCTGCTGGCCTCTCCAGGTTCCTGAGCACATCACATGCTTTTGTCCGGGTCTTCCCCTGCTAGCTTTCTCTTGCTAGTATTTCAAGCCTTAGCCCAAATGTTACCTATCTGACCTATATCTCCTCCCCCGTCCCAGTTTTTCTCTCTCTCTTTTTTTTTACTGTGGTAAAATACCCATAACATAAAATTGACCATTTTAACCATTTTTAATTGTATATAGTTCAGTGGCGTTAAGTACGTTTACTTTGTTGTGCCTTGCCTATCCTTCACACAACACCATCTGTAATAATACTCTGTGTGTGTGTGTATGTGTGTGTGTGTGTCTTTCCCACTAGAATTAAGCTCCACGAGAACAGGGAGAGGGTTAGTTTCCTTTTTCCTTGCTACACCTGGCAGTGGTAATAGGCATTCATGGAATGAATGAGTACATGCTGCCACGTATTGAGTACTTACTGTGTGCTTGGCACTCCAAAGTCCTTTACAAACATTTCATTCAGTCTTTTTTTTTTTTTTTTTTTTTTTTGGCTGTGCTGGGTCTTTGTTGCTGGGCGCGGGCTTTCTCTGATTGCGGTGAGCGGGGGTTAGTTTTTGTTGCGGTGCGCAGGCTTTTCATTGCGGTGGCTTCTCTTGTTGCGGAGCACGGGCTCTAAGCACATGGGCTTCAGTAGTTGTGGCACGTGGGCTCAGTAGCTGCGGCTAGCAGGCTTTAGAGCACAGGCTCAGTAGTTGTGGTGCACGGGCTTAGTTGCTCCGCGGCATGTGGGATCTTCCCGGACCAGGGATTAAACCCGTGTCCCCTGCATTGGCAGGCGGATTCTTAACCACTGCGCCACCAGGGAAGTGCTTCATTCAGTCTCGACAACAGCCCTGGAAGTGGTCATTGCATCCCTTTTTACAGATGAGGGTACAGCTCAGAGAGGTTTAAGCTGCCAGAGAGGGACTTCCCTGGTGGCGCAGTGGTTAAGAATCTGCCTGCCAATGCAGGGGACACGGGTTCGAACCCTGGTCTGGGAAGATCCCACATGCCGCGGAGCAACTAAGCCCGCGTGCCACACTACTGAAGCCCGTGCGCCTAGAGCCCGTGCTCTGCAAGAAGAGAAGCCACCGCACTGAGAAGCCCGCGCACCGCAACAAAGAGTAGCCCCCACTCACCGCAACTAGAGAAAGCCTGCGTGCAGCAACGAAGACCCAACACAGACAAAAGTAAATAAATAAAATAAATAAATTATTAAAAAAAAAAGCTGCCAGGAGGTCAACCATGGTCACAGAAGCAGGGTTGAACAAACCACAGCTCTGGCAGATGAATCTAATTCCCTTTATCCTAAGGAATGTGCATTTCTAGTGTGGGAAAAGGGGTTTCAAAGAGGCTGCTTGGAGGGGAGGAGTTCAACCCTGGGTGAATAGAAGTTGGGTGAAACACAGAAATGCTTCAACAGAGTCAAAACTGGGCCAGTCACAACCTGTAGAAGCTCAACCTGCAGAAGCTCAACCTACACAGCCTTGGCGGATTGTAGGCCTTTAGCTATTTCGTCATCTTCGGTACTTTGTTCTTTTCCCCCAGGATAGTCAGCAGAAATGGCCTGGAAATTCCAGGCCACTCACCTTGTGTTCATATACCATGGAATGGAGAGCTGGAGAGGCTGAGGCTCTAGGACCTGCTGGAAGGAAGGAAGCGGGGGAGGGAGGAAGAATGGGGTGCTGTTCAGGCCCACAGAGGAGCCTGAGAAGGGCTCTTGGAGTTCTCTTTCCATTTGTAGCCTTGGGTAGAGTCTCCATCCCTTTTCTGTAGAATGGAGGAGAGGTGGGTTAGATTAGATTAGAGCTGTGCCTGAGCATCACCTGGGACAGACCCTAGATGTTATAACACCAGCATTGATTTATTGAGCACTTACTGTGTTATTACTTTTACAGTATTAGCTCAAATTAGTCATACACGTCACAACAGGGTGTGGGTACTATTATTATCCCCATTTTACTGAGGAGGAAACTGAATCATGAAGAGAGTAAATAACTTTGTTATTTAATGTCCAAGGTCAAACAGCTAGAAAACAGCTGAGCACATATTCTGGCTCCTCTTAACCACCACTTGCTCTACCACTTTTGCATCTGGGTAGCTGCAAATTGCCCTTGTTAGAGTTTGGGAGCCTAAGGCTTAGACAACTGAACTGTCTTTCATAACCTTAAAGACCAGGGCTCAATAAAGATTTATTTCCAAAGCTGTTTATGTGGGGGAAAAAGGCTTTCGACACAATTTGGGCTGGATTGGAATTGAGACAGACGCGGAGAAAGTCTGTTCTCAGAGGTCTTGAGGAGGCAAGGCAGCAGCAGTTAGTTTAAGGAGTGAGGGGCTCAGGGCTGAGGCTTTCAGCTGCCCAGGATCGTGCTAGGTGCAGCAGCCCTTCTTGTCACCCGTAGGTGATTTCCTTTCCCCCTTTTGTAACACCGTCTGTTTGTGTGAGTGTGTATACAGTGTTTATCTCTTGTTGGACTGCTTAGAGGAAAGCCAGCTTCCTCCCAGGAGTGGTGGCATTTTGGATCAAAGGGCACAGATGGTTTGGTTTGCTTTTATTTAATGAGAACAGCTTTGTGTGTGTGTGGTCTGATTATGACAGTAATGTACAACCAAAGTTACTAGTGGTTATGTCGGGGTTGGGAGGAGTTGTGAGGGATACTTCACTTAATGTCCTTCAATGTTTTATAATAAAATTTTAAAAATACATGTAATGTTTCTTGTAGCTTCAATAATATAGGTAAAGTACAAAGAAAGAAGTAAAAGTTGTCCATAATCCCATTTTCCAGAGGTTACCATTATCAATATTGAATGTATTTCCTTCCACAAATTTTCATATGTGTATGCTTTTTCTTTTCCACAAATAGGATGATGGGCTGTTTTTCAATCTGTTTATATTACTTGGCAATGATTCAGTAAATGAATCTCTGAAAGCATCACTTTTGATGGCTTTGTCCTGTTTTATCATCAATATACCACATATTATCTAGCCAGTCCCCTACTCCTCAGTGTATAGGTTGCTCCATTTTTTGTTGTTTTTTTAATGTTATGAAGAATACAGTAGAGAATATTTGTGGATCTTAATCTTAGGGTGTATTTATTATTTGGTTCTTCTCAGATAAATTCTGAGAAGTGGAATTGCTGGGCATTTCTTCTCACTTTTTTTAGGGTTTTTGATGAATATTGCCTAATTAGAGCAGAAAAATGATTGCCATTTCTGACATGGAGTATTTGCCTGGGTTTTTCAGGACAGGAAGATGCCACCCAAGCGTATAACTAAGAGAAGGTCACCCCCCGAAGATGCCCTCCCCAAAAGCAAGAAGGTGAAGGGTAAGTTGGCCTTGGCCTCTATTTCAGTGTGGGTGGCCTCTTGGCGCCCCAGAATCTGGAACTGGGCTCCTTTCTCCGTGAGATTTGAAGCTGAGGGGCCTGGAAGTCCAGGAACTCCACCCAGCTGGAGAGTCTCCTGTAGCTCACTGAATCCCACCCTCTGGGAACCATAAAGGGGCAGAGACTTGCCTAAAAGCACTCAGATACTGGCAAAAAGCTAGACCCTAGGGCTTTGCCCCAGGCAGTGATGCATCATGGTTAAGACCATTGACCTCCAGACTGGGTCAAGTCCTGGCTCTGCCACTTTCTAGCTACATATAGCTTTGGGCAAATCACTAACCTCACTGGAGCTTGGACTACTACCCCATTCATAAAATGGGCAACCTCACTGGGCCGTCGTGAGGAAAATGAGATCATGTCCTGGTAGCACTGGAGGGAGGTGGCTGTGGTCTCCTCTCTCCTGGGACCCTGGAGGGAGTCAGGGAGGAGAGAGAGCCACCCCCAATCTGGGAGGGGGGATATGGACCCACACTCAAGACACTGTCTGTCTTTTGCAGCCCCTCGTAACCAGGCAGTGAGGGCCGTTGCCTCCCGCCGCGTTCCAGGCGCCCGCTCCTGCCGAGGTGCCTGCGGACCGAGCCCTCCTGACCAGAAAGCCCGACCAGGTGGCTGCTTGCCCAGCGCACTCTCTGCGCAGCCGCAGCAGTCCTGGCAGCCTGGCCACACCCCCAGAGGGAGGGGCTGGACGCCATTGGCTGTCCGGGGCCGCGGGCGGTCGCCATTGGCCAGCAGATGGCCCTGTGCCGCACACTGGTTGGCGTGTTCGTCTCTGCAAAAGCCTGTGCGGGCTCTTAACAGCTACCCCGTCCTTTTCAGCTGCCTGTCCGCTCCCACGTAGGAGCGGAGTGCGGGTCAGTGTACCTATGTCCCGGGGTTAAGTCACAGCTTGCGGATGAACTGCAAACTCTACTAATTATTCTACGACCTTCTCTGAGCCTCTGTTCCCTTTTCTGTAAAGTGGGATCCTAAGAATGGAAGGTCTGTAGCATAATGTGAGGGGCTGCAAAGCAGTCTAACACTAGTAGGCAGTCGGTAAAGGGGTAGACGTTATTATGCCCTGTTAGTATGGTTCCCGACCAAGAACAGCCTATCAGGAAAACTAGCTTGTGTCCCCACTGTTCTTTAACCCTCTCCACCAAGATTCATTTGCCGATATTGAGTATCTCGTTTCCATTTCCTTCCACTCACATTAATAATGTGCTCAGTCTTTAATCTGCACAAAAACCCTATGAGATAAGTACTTTTGTTATCCTCGTTTCACAGATGAGGAAACTTAGGCTTGGAGAGGTCAGACTAATGGTCTGTGGCAGGGCAGGGGCTTGAACCCAGGTCTGTGTGATCCCAGAGCCTGTGCAGTGACCTCTCCTCTCTCCCGTCATCCTACACACTCAGGGGCTGTCTTCTTCACCCCTCAGTCTCACATAGGTCCCATAACACAGAACCGGGTTTGGTGCTGACGCTGGGCCAGGGCGACGTGGGCCAGCTGGGGCTGGGCGAGAATGTGATGGAGAGGAAGAAGCCAGCCCTGGTGCCCATTCCAGAGGACATCGTGCAGGCTGAGGCTGGGGGCATGCACACTGTGTGTCTAAGCAAAAGTGGCCAGGTAGGTTCGGGTGGCACAGGATGGGACAGGGCCTGGGGTTAGTAGGGGGCTTGGGGAAGGAGCTTTGAACCACACGCATTACTCTGTGGAGATGGAGCTGGCTAGACGAGCAGGGATTGGCCTAAACAAGAACGGACTGAGAGGCCAGGCCTTGCACTAACGGGGGCATCCTGGGCACAGGTCTACTCCTTCGGCTGCAATGATGAGGGTGCCCTGGGAAGGGACACATCAGTGGAGGGCTCAGAGATGGTCCCTGGGAAAGTGGAACTGCAAGAGAAGGTGATACAGGTGTCAGCAGGAGACAGTCACACAGCGGCCCTCACCGAGGATGGCCGTGTCTTCCTCTGGGGCTCCTTCCGGGTAAGACTGGGTCTGGAAGATGGCATGGGGGCTGGTGGGCAGAATTAACTGGTGGGGCCCCAAAGATAACCCATCACGATGCCCCTGTTGTACTTACTGGTGGGGAAGTCAAGGCCCTAGGCAGAGCTTGGGCCCAGACCCAGGTTTCTGGCTTCTTCATCCAGGCTTGTCCACACCACTGCTGTTCCCTGGACTCTGATGTTATGATGTGTGCGTCTTGGGAAAGGGGTGGGTCAAGGATGCCTTTGGGCTGAGGCTAAGCCAGGAAGCCTACTGACCCATCTCCCTGCCTTCAACCTACCCCCTCCCCTTCCCAGCCTTCTTCCACACTTCTCAGGGGTTTGGGGGCACATCTCAGAACTTCCAGGACACGAGAGTGTGGTTTAAAAAGCAGATAGAGCATTAAAATTGTTTTGGTACTTTAGTATTCGATTTATTTTGAAATGTCAAATAAATAAAGGAATCTGATGTTTCCTCATTGGGGCTGATGTTTCCTCATTGGGGCTGATTTAAAATTTTTTTATTGATAATTTCAAACATGTAAAAGTAATCAGAATACTATATTGAACTCTATCTGCTTGCCCCAACAATTATCAGCTTATGACCAAACTTGTTTCATCTTCACTCCCTTCCGTTCCCCAACTCCTTTGTTATTTTAATGCAAATCACAGGCCACGTATGATTTCATTCGTAAGTATTGCACTATGTGGCCTGGCTCCTGCCCACTTCTCCATCTCCATCTGGCACCAGACAGCTCTGTGGCTGACTGCAAAGCTGGATCTGGCTGATGTGAGGCAGGAAGAACTGGCTGAAAACTCTTCCGCCCCTCCCTTCCAGGACAATAATGGTGTGATCGGGCTCTTGGAGCCCATGAAAAAGAGCATGGTGCCTGTGCAGGTGCAGCTGAGTATGCCCGTGGTGAAGGTGGCCTCAGGTGAGTCTGCAGGTACTCACTCTGGGCAGGAGTTGGAGAAACTTTTGGGGGGCTGGCCCAGCCTCGGCCCTTACAGCCCTGCATCCCTTGCCTTCCTCTCACCCTCAGGAAACGACCACTTGGTGATGCTGACAGTTGATGGCGACCTCTATACTTTGGGCTGCGGGGAGCAGGGCCAACTGGGCCGCGTGCCTGAATTATTTGCTAATCGTGGTGGCCGGCAGGGCCTCGGTAGGTGGCTTAGGTCCCTCTGGCGGGGCAAGTTGGCAAGCCACCCCCGGTGAAGGTCAGAGGCAGAAGGGATTCGCTGTTTTCAGGCTTGCATCAGGTGGACCTGCGGTGGTAGTTAAGGACTCAGATTCTAGAACCAGACTACCCCAGGTTTGAATCGTGGCTCTACCAGCTACTGGCTGTAGGCCCCTGGACATAGTTTCCTCATCTCTAAACCCACCTACCTTTAAGCCTACCTCACTGGTTTGTTGTGAAGTTAAATGAGTTTACATAAAAGACTGTCTGGGGCTTCCCTGGTGGCACAGTGGTTGAGAGTCCGCCTGCCGATGCAGGGGACACGGGTTCGTGCCCCGGTCCGGGAGGATCCCACATGCCGTGGAGCGGCTGGGCCCGTGAGCCATGGCCGCTGAGCCTGTGCGTCCGGATTCTGTGCTCCGCAACGGGAGAGGCCACAACAGTGAGAGGCCTGCGTACCGCAAAAAAAAAAAAAAAAAAAAAGACTGTCTGGCACATGGTAAGTTCCAGGTAAATGTTACCTCTATGGCTGTGGGAGTCTGAGTGAGGCACTTGGACTCTCCTGGCCTCAGTTTCCTCTTCTGTATAATAGGGACAAGAGTCCCTGCCTAGTCTCCCTGCGAGGGCTTTAGCAGTGAAGGAGAAACAGATGGGGCAGAGAGGAGAGGCCGTGTGTGTCTGCCACTGACCCTGGCCTGCTCTCTGCCTGCAGAACGACTCCTGGTCCCCAAGTGTGTGATGCTGAAATCCAGGGGAAGCCGGGGCCATGTCAGATTCCAGGATGCCTTCTGTGGTGCCTACTTCACTTTTGCCATCTCCTCTGAGGGCCATGTATATGGCTTTGGCCTCTCCAACTACCATCAACTAGGTGAGTCCCAAGCCCATCATCCAGGGTTGCCCAGAGTGACCTGGGCTCCAGTCCTGCTTCCACCCCTCATTCGTTGTGCACCCTTGGTGGGGTCACCTAACCCCTCAGAGCCTCAGTTTTCTCATCTGTAAAATGAGAATATAAATACCCTGGTGTGGGGTGGGGGCCACACTGGGAGGGGAAGAAGAAGGCGGCTCCTTGGACACCCTCACCCCTGACGCCTCTGTCCTGGCCTCTTCCCCCAGGAACCCCAGGCACAGAATCTTGCTTTGTACCTCAGAACCTGACATCCTTCAAGAACTCCACGAAGTCCTGGGTGGGCTTCTCTGGTGGCCAGCACCATACAGTCTGCATGGATTCGGAAGGTAGGACCTTCTGGTCCATCTCTGGGTTGGAGGTGGAGTGTTCCCTGGGCACAGGCCTGGCCACACTCAGGAGATGGCGGTGCTCGGAACCTGGGCCTGCTCCATGGACTGGGCTGGCTGTGGGTCCACGAGGGTCGCCCCCGTCCCCCAGCGTCCTGTTGTTCTTTCCACGTGTGAGTTCAGTGGGGGCCTGGGGGGTTTCTCCCAGGCCTCCCCCAAAACTGAAAAGGACACTTCAGACCTCATCACCCTGGGAATGGGGGACCAGCTCCCACAGATATAGGCGCTCACCTGGCCTACCCGGAGCATGCCCTCTGCTACTCCTCGTCTCTCTCCTTCCTCCACAGGAAGAGCATACAGCCTGGGCCGGGCTGAGTATGGGCGGCTGGGCCTTGGGGAAGGTGCTGAGGAGAAGAGCGTACCCACCCTCATCTCCAGGCTGCCCGCCGTCTCCTCGGTGGCTTGTGGGGCCTCTGTGGGGTACGCTGTGACCAAGGATGGTGAGTGGGGCTGCCCATAGTCGGTCTGGTTGGAGCCTGGGGGTCGTGGTTCTTACCGAAGTGCCCAGTAGGCTCTGATGTCCGCCATCAGATGGCGCTGAGGCGTGGAGAACACTGTGATGACGTTGCTTTTGGCCTGATTGTCAGAAGCTCTGGCTTTGATGACAAAATGGGTAAACACATTATTTTAATAGAGGTGATTTGTTCTGTAGAGGAGAAAAACAGCAAAAGGAGATATATCACTGAGGCCCAGACAAGCAGTAGGACTTGAACCCATGTCTCCAGACTCCTAACTCAGGCTTCTCTTTACATTTTATACCACGGTGACCCTTTTTATTTACAACCAAGTAGGTGCCGGCTTCCCAGGGAGTTGTACTTAGAATTTTATTAGAGAAAGAAGGCTTAGTAGTTGGGGTCCTGGCAGGCACAGCAGAGGAGGGTGTGGACAAGTGGTCACCAAAGCCTGAGTGGAATAGCCATGGAGGCCTTGAGAAATCCGGCTGGCAGAGGTGCTTGACCTGGGATTATCTGGGAAGAGTTCCTGAGGAAGTGGGGCTTGTGCTGCACCGTGAAGGTTCAGTCCTTTATGATAAGCAAAGGAGGGTATCCAGAGCAGTCTCAAAGGCAGCTGGTCCTGGGAATGGAGGTGATATAGGGGTTTGGGGAATGGCCAGTCATTGTCGGGCCTTGAATGCCACGCCTAGGAGCAGGGAGAAGTTTTTGGCAATGTGTAAGGACTGCGGTCTCTGGTTGACAGAGCTCTTCTTTGTCCATCATCTCCTTGCCTCCTCCCAGCTTCCCTGAACGCCCAGAGACTGGGACATTGCCAGGCTGCCACAGGCCAAGGCCAAAATCCACCCTCATGTGCCAGGCTTCTCACACTACAGAAAGGTGGGGCTTGGGATCCTGGAGACAGCTGCCCGTATTTCTGTCCTTTGTAGGTTGTGTTTTTGCCTGGGGCATGGGCACCAACTACCAGCTGGGCACAGGACAGGAGGAGGATGCCTGGAGCCCCGTGGAGATGACAGGCAAACAGTTGGAGAACCGTGTGGTCTTATCTGTGTCCAGCGGGGGCCAGCACACAGTCTTACTAGTCAAGGACAAGGAACAGAGCTGATGAAGCCTCTGAGGGCCTGGTTTCCGGCCCCTGCACCTCCCTCCTGGAACAAGGAAGCCATGATGTCTACATATTCCAGCAGGCCTCTTCCAGCTCCAAGTACCCTGTCATCTCCTGCCTTTTTCCCATCAGCAGAACAGAATCCTTCTCTTTTTTTCCCCTCCTTTTCCGGAATCATCCTGGGACCTACAGGATGAGGGTGGGATAGATGGAAGAGGGGAGGGGGTTTTAATCAGAAGGAACATTGCTGACCCCACAGCTATGTGGTTAGACCTTTCCCTCTCATCCCTACTTCCCATGGTCCTGGCTGACCCTGGTTTTGCCTATCAAAAACCAAAACTTCCTCCCCTGTGTGTTTGGTGCCCATACTCTGAGAAGTCGGGGCTCCGTCAAGCCCTGCTCTAGTCATGTGCCACTCTTCCTGTCCTTCACAACCCACAGACAGACAAATGGTACAGTCCTGAGACCCAGCTGTCATGGACCTACGCCTGGGGAAACTGGAGAAGGGGCAGGGCTACCCAGCCATGGGCAACCCCAAGCCAAATATTTGGCCCTGAACAGGTGCCCATGGGGCAAAAAGGAAAACAGTGATCCTCCAGCTTGATCAAGAAAAAAGCCAGTCAGCCTTTCTCCCAGAAGCACAAAGCATTCTGCCCGTCAGGCCTTGTCTGCCGAGTCTCACCCATCCAACCTGCCTCACCTGCCAGCCAAGGGCCTGAAATCCAGAAAGGAAGCTATGCCTGCTGGGCAGGACCTCGGGGAGAGGGGAAGGAGGGCTTTATAAGCAAACTTACAGCAATATTGAGAGTGAAGGGAGGGCGGGGAAGAGGGTTGGAGGGGCAGAGACTGGTCCCCAGAAAGGGAAGCAGTAGCTTGTACAGAGGCTGAAAAAATAGAAGAGAGTATTGATTTTTTTTTAATGTAAAGTATTTTGGAGGGGAGAGTGAAATCTTTTAACACTTTGAATAAATTTAGAGTTTTATAAAACAGGCCACTTGTTTTCTACATGCTCCCTGCTTTTTTAAGGGAGCACCTGCTGTGTTGGGATGGGCAGAGTAACCCCATGCCTGTAGCCCTGGTGAAGACTAGGACTTGAGTGATGTCAAGAGGTCTTGGTGTGTGCCAGTCAGCTGGGGGTGGGGTGGGGTTTGTTGTTGTTGTTGTTTTTTTTGTATGGAACAGTGTCTGTTCTAGACAAATCAAAAAAAAGTTGATTTTTGTTAGATATTTATGTTTGTTTCAGGAGTCACTGGATTTTAAAAAAATTATACTGTATATTATGTGAGACATAGGATGGATCTTTTAATATCCTAATCCCAAACCAAGATTTTTGAGTACAGTACATCTCTAGAAATACTTATACTAAGTTTAATGATGTACTGTATCATTTCAAAAGCTAGTATAACTGATTAAACATGATTAACTGCACAGTAACAACTTAATGCATAATGATGTAGATTTTTCACAGGCATTTGAGCAACCAAATCATATAGAGCTGACCTGTCCAGTATGGTGGTCAGTACCTACATGTGGCTCTTTACATTTAATTTAAATTTGTAAAAATGTAAAATGAACTTCCTCGGTTGCACTAGCCACATTTCAAGTCCTCAGTAGTCAGAAGTGTCTAGCGCCTGTGGTTCTGGGCTATGCAAATACAGAAATTTGTAGAACATTTCCATAACTGCAGAAAGTTACAGTGAACAGTGCTGATATAGGAGGTTTGTATGTTACAGCAGGAAAGTTTTACTAGCACCAGGAGGATTCTTCGATGTCAGTGACTCTTGGAAAAATGAATATGATGTAAAATAACTTAAAATGTATTCTGTGATTGTTTTTTTTCCTTGAACTTTTAGTTTTGATGCATGTACTATCCTGATTAGAAATTGACTTCTTAGAAGGGAAAAAATCACACTTTTGATTTTAGTATTTTCTTTGTGAAGAAGCACTTGTGTGTCTGCTCTTCCCACCCCCATTCCCCCCCAAAAAGTCCAGTTGGATAAGATTTACTGAAGTTTTCCCTTTTGACAATATAGCTGGTTGAAAGTGCCCTATCCTTAATAACAGCTCTTGTGGATTGGGACTTAAAGGGGCCAGGCATTGTGCTGAGCACTTTGCATACAATAATAGCTCATTTGATCGCCTTGTGAAGTGGGAATTGCTGTCCCTCAGGAAAAAGTCCCTGAGAGTTCAAGTGTCTAGCTTGAGGCCAAGCTACCAAGTGGCACAGACTAGTCTAGAATTTAAATCAGCCTCCACCCGAGCCCAGAACCTCAGTTTCTTTTCTTCGTATTGAACATAAGAGTTATAAAGCTCTCTGTAGGTGCTTTACATATGTTAGAACAGTTTCAGGCACATAGCAAAGGCCCCACAAGCCTTTGCTGTTATGACCGTTGAACATTTTAAAGTTCCCTGTAGTTAATAATTGCCTTGTTTTTCACATGCTTAGTTTTTTGGTGTAAGTATCATTTATTCAGTGTTCATATCTCTATCAGAAGTGTAAATCTCCTTTTCTGTGTTCAAACACATCAGGTATTCTCAATTTTACCTTTTCTCCCATCCTCCTCCAACCTGAATTGGTTACCCCAAAACAAATGTAATCACCCCATATGGCTCAGCTATAAATAATATTTGCAAAGTCATAATAATGTAAATGTTCAGTGTTTTGACAAATTATAATCAGAAGATGGAGAAGTGTGTATGTATGAGGGGCAGTCCCTAAAATATCTGAAACTACAAATGAATAGAAAGTATACTATTTAGAAATACACAGATTTTAGGGAAAAGATTTGGAAGTGGTTGCCTCAAGGGACTAGAAGTTGGGAATAGGGATAGATGGGGTAAGGGACAGCTGTTTATCATTTGACATAAATTCAGTTTTTTTTTTTTCAGTGCCTACCATATCCCAGACATGGTGTGGGAATTTGATTAGAAAGCGTCAACAAGGAATCCTGTCTGATAAAGCTTACATTCTAAATTAAAAATAAACATTTAAAAATCTTCCATAAGTAAAATAAATTTTAAAAATGGTAAGCAAAGAGCACAGCACAGGGGCTGGCAAATAGTACTAAATAAAAGAGTTACCAGTTACAATTCGAAGGCCTCCAACTTCCATGTTGGAGAACTTACTGGAAGCCAGGCATTAGGGCAAGTGCTTTTCCCTACTTCTCATTTTATCCTCATAACAAACATGGTATGAGGTAAGCACTGTTATTTTCCACGTTAGTCTCAGAGAGTTTAAATAACCTGCCAAAATAATTAGTGAGAGGGGGCTGGGATTTGGGCTCCAGTTTGTTCAAATCTATAGCCAAAGCACCCAACCACTACACTACTATGGCAGTGAATAGGATAAAGCTGGAATTTGGCAACTTGTGGTTGGATCCAGGACTTTAGACTCATGAGTGCCTGACTTTGGGGCCCAACATCCCAAGTTTGGGGTGTATAAGCTGGTAAGGAAGGGCCGAAGTGGCCTATACCAGCCCAGAGGGAGCCCCGGAAATGGATCCTCAGGCACTTGAGATGACCTTCACTGTGGGAGATGACAATTACCACCTACAGAAGCTTCACATTCTGAGAAATGGGTATTAAACTGAGGCTAAAGCCTGGGACACTCCCAGGTTAGGAGTCAAATTGTCAGGATTATGTAGAAATCATGTTTACTTGAGGGCCTTTTATAGCAGGTCACTGTTCTGGGACAGGTTAGAACTGGCAGTTTGGATTAGTGTAAGGGATGTGGACGCAAGAAAGTGACAAGACTTGGGGATTGATTTGACAGGTTGAGAAGACAGGGTTACCCCAATTTACACTCACTTTAACTCTACCTTCCCCGCACCTCGGGGCTATACACGGGGATGATGAAAGAATCCCATTGCAGCGTCAACAGAAATGTCTTGCAAACTGGGAAATGCGGGGTGAAGGGGTGGCTGGGGCGGGCCAGTCGGTAATTTGCCTGACGTCACACAGTGGGACTGAATCGTCCAGGTTCCCAAAGGGGATCTTTCACTTGTTAAAAAAAAAATGTGCTTATACTTGCAATTTTTTACAACGAGCGTAAAATTACTTCTGTAATTTTATATGTACGTGTGTGTTTAAATAAAATCAAAAAGAAACCCGAGAAAGCCCATCACCCGCGCCACCCACCATCCAACGCCAGGCAGTGCCTGCCCCACCCCTTCCCTCAGGCTCCAGTCTTGAGACCCGCCCACAGGGATCCGGCAAAGACCCCGAGCAGTACGTGGGCGCGCGGCCCTGGGCGCCGAGTTGCGGAGCGTGCGCAGAAGGCGTTGGAGGCGCATGCTCCGTGGAGGTTCCGGCCCGGCGGCCCGGCGTCCGCGCTAGCGTCGGTGACCAGCGAAGTCCTGGCGGGCCCTCGGGCATGGCGGCCAGCCTGTGGATGGGCGACGTGAGTGAGGGCGGCCGCCTCGGTCTGCGGAGCAGGAATCTTAGTGTCACGAGGGAGAAAGGGACTGAGGAGGAGGGTCCTCGGATCCCAAAAGGGTGGAAGTGAATGGGGGGAGTTCTCTTAGGTGACTCCGAAGCGGGTCCCAGCATCTAGGTGAAGGGGCTGATTCGGAGGGGGAGGGGCCCTGGGGCCCCGCCTGGGTTCACGCCAGGGAAAGAGGGAGGGTCTTTGGGCGGATAGAATGAGAGGAATCCCAAGGATTGAAGAGCGCCCGTGGTTGTAGGACTGGAGGGATGGGGTTCCTAAATCCAAAGGGGAGACTTCCTCAAAGGAGTAAATTTGAAGGGAAGGAAGGCAAGGGACTGGGAACGCAGGCTTCAGGTCACTCCGCAGACAGAAGCCTCTTCACCCCACCCCACTCCCGCCCGCAGCGTGCAGCCAACCCCGGGCTGAGGGGGAGGGGCTCCGGATGCGGGAATGAGGAGCCTGGATGCCGGCCTGAGCCGCTCTGCTCTTGTGTTTACGCAGCTGGAACCCTACATGGATGAGAACTTCATCTCCAGAGCCTTTGCCACCATGGGGGAGACCGTGATGAGCGTCAAAATTATCCGAAACCGCCTCACTGGGTATGTTCTCTCCTTCCGTCTCAGCCTCAGGTCTCCTCAGTAGATCGCGCTGCAAGTGTCATTCAGGAGAAGGTAAACATCGCAGAGAGTCGGGGCTTCTCACCCCTAATAATGTTATTGTAATGATATAAGCATTGGGGGGCTTGTTAAGAGGACGTATAGCGTATTGCTGACTCGAGCCAGACTGGTTTTGAAAGCTCTTTCTGCTGTGTGACCTTGATCAAGTTATTTAACCTCTCCCTCTTCACCTTGCCTATAAAAATGGAGATAATAAAAGCACCTACCTCATAGAGTTCTGGTGAGGATTAAGTGCCATTAATTCACAGTCAACGTTTAGAACGATGTCTGGCATATGGTATATGCTTGGTAAATATAAACAGATTATGATCTGCTAGGTAATAAGCACTTTAAAATCACAAAAACCTCTGAGCTGAGTACTGTTATTAGAGAAGCTTAGCAACTGTCTTAAAGTTACACTGCTTTTAAATGAGAAGCCAGGACTGTAATTCAGCTCTGTTCTCAAAGCTCGTGAGTGCCCTTAACTCTTATGTGAATAAGACGCTACCTATGTGCTGCTGTTCTAGATTCCCTGGATACATGGTTGAAACTAGCCAGACGTAGTCCCTCCTCTCGTGGAGTTTACTACATGCTAATGGGGGAATGAGGTAATAAATAAGTATACAAAACGAAATGCAGAGAATACTTTCAGATAGAAGTGCTCTATTGCCTCCAGTTTCTTCTTTCTCTCTTAGGAGCTTAAGTTTCCTTAGGGTTCTAGTTAGAAATAACAGGATTCCTTTATCAATTTGACAGTGTTTATTGAGCATCTACTCTGTGCCAAGTACTAAAGCAGCTTGCTAATGTCAAATAGTTGAAAAATACAGGTGAGAGATATGAAGTGTGGCTAGGTCTTTGGCTGTTTGGTGAACAGGTACTTTGTGTATTCAGAACCCCGGTACCCAGGGACGGATTTTCTGACTGGTAGAGCATGCTGGCCTAAATGTTTTTCTTCTTGTTCCTGCGGACAGAAACCCCGATAATCAGCTACTGGCATGAAAATACATTCTGTAATACTTCATTCTTTTTAAAACAGTGATATAGGTTCTCACATTTAATCTTTATTGAGAATTGGAATTATCCTTTCATACCATTGGTTACTAAACTCTAGCTGATTTTTTATGGTGGCATTTACAGACATATTACATGTGCATTCTGTCTCATAGGACAAAGACTTTGAAGTGGCGTATAAGAATACTGTAAAATAAATAAACATAAATTAAAAACCAGGAACTGAGAAAATACGGGAAAAAGATAAGACCCAAGAAAAAATAATATGCAGCAGAGCATAGTGCTTAAGAATATAGTGATTGGGGACTTCCCTGGTGGCGCAGTGGATAAGAATCCGCCTGCCAATGCAGGGGACGTGGGTTGGATCCCTGGTCTGAGAAGATCCCACATGCTGTGGAGCAACTAAGCCTGTGCGCCACAACTACTGAGCCCGCATGCCTAGAACCCGTGTTCGGCAACAAGACAAGCCCCCGCTCAATGCAACTAGAGAAAGCTGGTGTGCAACAACGAAGACCCAACACAGCCAAGAATAAATAAAATTAAAGCTTAAAAAAAAAAGAAAGGATATAGTGATTGGTTGCACAACAATGTGAATGTACTTAATACCACAGAACTGTATACTTAAAAATGATTAAAATGGTACATTTTATGTTTTGTATACTCAACGACAATTTTTAAAATTCAACAAAGAAAAAAAAGAATGCAGCCACGTCTCATCACTGGTGGGACTATAAAATGGTATGACCCCTGGGGACAAGTGTGTGGCAGTTTTCTTTTTTCTTTTTCTTTTTCTTTTTTTTTTTCGGCCATGCTGCACGGCTTGCAGGATCTTAGTTCCCCAACCGGGGATTGAACCCAGGCCCTGGCAGTGAAAACATCGAGTCCTAACCACTGGACCACCAGGGAATTCCCCGGCAGTTTCTTAAATACACCTACCACCATATGGCACAACAAGTCTAGTCCTAGGTATTTTTTATATATATATATATATATATATTTATATATATTTATATATATTTATATATTTTTTATATTTATTTAGCTGTGCTGGGTCTTAGTTACCATGTGTGAGATCTTCATCGTGGCATGCGGGCTCTTTTTTTTTTTTTCTTTCATTTCCCTGACCAGGGATTGAACCTGGGTCCCCTGCATTGGGAGTGGGGAATCTTAACCACTGGCCCACTGGGGAAGTCCCTAGTCCTAGGTATTTACCCAAGAGAAATGAAAACATGCATCTACCAGAAAAAGGACTTGAAAAAGGATGTGCGTAGCACATTGGACAATGGCCCCAAACTGCAGTCCAGGTATCCATGAATAGGTAAATAGATAAATAAATACTGGTATATTCATACAATAAAATACCACTTAGCAATAAAAAGGGACAGACTACTAATATAGTGACAACATGAATGAATCTTAAAAACATTATGCTAAATTAAAGAAGCCTTACTGCATTTACATAAAGTTCTAAAATACACAGAATTAATCTGGTGGAAAGAACTCAGCATCTTGAAGAATTTGTGCATTTCATTGCATGTAAATTTAACCTTAAAAGGAAAAAACTAAACAATCATTGAACTCTAGTTAATAATAAGCATGTTAAAGTAATTGAGAGAAGTATATAAATATCTGCAACTTACTTCAAAATGTATCAGAAAATAAGGATGATAAATGGGTAGGGGCATGGATGGATGGATAGTTATGTGATAAAGTAAGTATAATAAAATGTTAATTGTAGATGGTGGGTATATATATATATGGTGTTTGCTATGCAATTCTCTCAATTTTTATATTTGGAATTCTTCAAAATAAAATGTTCTGGAAAGAATGTAGTCAGACTATCCTGAATTCAAATCCAGCCTTTGGCACATACCAGCTGTGTGGTTTAAGGCATATTGTATAATCCTAAATCTCAGTCTCCACTTCTAAATAGGAGCAATGGTTTCATTCCCTCATAGAGTTATGTGAGGATTAGATGAGATGGTGCATGTGAAGTGGCTGGCACAGTGCTTGGACCGTAGTGAGTGCTCAGTAATGCTCAATTCTTACTGGTGGTGGTCTTTATATCTGTGAGCCTTAAGATTCTAGCACACACAAGACAGAAGGCACAGAGTTGGCCCACCATTCTTCTAAGCGTCAACATTTATGGAGCTCATAGACTGTGTTCTCAGATCCTTGGGCTCAGGTACTGCCCTTGCCCATACCTTTTGGCTTGGTGTCCATAAGGTTATTTGAACTGAATATCATAGTTCCAGAAAAGTCTGGTTTATTTCACTGGTGATAGCTTTAAGGAGGCAGTTGAGGAAAATTAACTGTTTTCAGTATAAATCTCTTAGGAGGAAGGGATGTCAGAGGATCTAGCCACATCGCCTACTTATGTCTCTTAGTGATGCTTTAAAAAATAGAACACCAGGAATCTCACAGACATCCCCCAATTAGATAAGGTCCATAGATTTACTTTGTCCAAATAGATTTTAAGTTTCTAAATAGGAACCATGTTCTTCAACTCTGTATCAGCCTGGCCGGTGGTAGGTGATCCAAAAAACCTTTTAAATTATGAAAAATTTAAAACAAATGTAGAAAGAAGAGTATAGTGAACTCTCATACAGCCACCCCCTAATTTCTTTTTTTTTTTTCTGTAAATTTATTTATTTACTTTATTTTTGGCTGCCTTGGGTCTTCCTTACTGCCGTGGGCTTTCTCTAGTTGCGGCGAGCGGGGGCTACTCTTCGTTGTGGTGAGCGGGCTTCTCATTGCGGTGGCTTCTCTTGTTGCAGAGCACAGGCTGTAGGCGCGCGGGCTTCAGTAGCTGTGGCATGTGGGCTCCATAGTTGTGGTTCATGGGCTCTAGAGCTCAGGCTCAGTAGTTGTGGTGCATGGGCTTACTCGCTCCGTGGCATGTGGGATCTTCCCGGACCAGGGCTCGAACCCATGTCCCCTGCACTGGCAGGCGTATTCTTAACCACTGTGCAGGGAAGTCCCTCAACACCTAATTTCAAAAATTGTTAATACGTTGCCATATTTTTCTTATCTACCTGTCTATAAAGATAGATTTAGATAGGTAGATATTTTTTTTTGCTGAACCATATGAAAGTAAATTACAGGCATTATGACATTTCACTGCTAAATATTTGAATATACATTGCCAATAACTGGGCATTCTGTTACATACCAATAATGCTCATATCACACTAACAAAATTAATGATTCCCTAATACCACATAATGGCCAGTCTACATTTAAATTTTTATGATTGTCCCCAGAATACCTTTTATAGCTTTTTTTTGTTTTTTAATGAATTAGGATCCAGTCAGAGATCAGATCCTGTATTGCATTTAGTTCTTTTGTCTCTTTTTTTTTTTTTACATCTTTATTGGAGTATAATTGCTGAACAATGGTGTGTTAGTTTCTGCTTTATAACAAAGTGAATCAGTTATACATATACATATGTTCCCATATTCCCTCCCTCTTGCGTCTCCCTCCCACCCTCCCTATCCCACCCCTCCAGGCGGTCACAAAGCACCGAGCTGATCTCCCTGTGCTATGAGGCTGCTTCCCACTAGCTATCTACCTTACGTTTGGTAGTGTATATATGTCCATGCCTCTCTTTCGCTTTGTCACAGCTTACCCTTCCCCCTCCCCATATCCTCAAGTCCATTCTCTAGTAGGTCTGTGTCTTTATTCCTGTCTTACCCCTAGGTTCTTCATGACATTTCTTTTCTTCTTAAATTCCATATATATGTGTTAGCATACGGTATTTATCTTTCTCTTTCTGACTTACTTCACTCTGTATGACAGACTCTGGATCTATCCACCTCATTACAAATAGCTCAATTTCGTTTCTTTTTATGGCTGAGTAATATTCCATTGTATATATGTGCCACATCTTCTTTATCCATTCATCTGATGATGGACACTTAGGTTGTTTCCATCTCCGGGCTATTGTAAATAGGGCTGCAATGAACATTTTGGTACATGACTCTTTTTGAATTATGGTTTTCTCAGGGTATATGCCCAGTAGTGGGATTGCTGGGTCATATGGTAGTTCTATTTGTAGTTTTTTAAGGAACCTCCATACTGTTCTCCATAGTGGCTATACCAATTCACATTCCCACCAGCAGTGCAAGAGGGTTCCCTTTTTTCCACACCCTCTCCAGCATTTATTGTTTCTAGATTTTTTAAATGATGGCCATTCTGACTGGTGTGAGATGATATCTCATTGTAGTTTTGATTTGCATTTCTCTAATGATTAAAGATGTTGAGCATTCTTTCATGTGCTTGTTGGCAATCTGTATATCTTCTGTGGAGAAATGTCTATTTAGGTCTTCTGCCCATTTTTGGATTGGGTTGTTTGTTTTTTTGTTATTGAGCTTCACGAGCTGTTTATATATTTTGGAGATTAATTCCTTGGTCAGTTGCTTCATTTGCAAATATTTTCTCCGATTCTGAGGGTTGTCTTTTGGCCTTGTTTATGATTTCCTTTGCTGTGCAAAAGCTTTTAAGTTTCATTAGGTCCCATGTGTTTATTTTTGTCTTTATTTCCATTTCTCTAGGAGGTGGGTCAAAAAGGATCTTGCTGTGATTTATGTCATAGAGTGTTCTGCATGTGTTTTCCTCTAAGAGTTTGATAGTTTCTGGCCTTACATCTTTTGTCTCTTTTTAATGTAGAAAAGCCCACTTCATTCTTTTCTCAGAACATTGACTTTTTAAAGACGTAAGATTGCCTTACATAAGGTTCTACATTCTTGATTCTGGTCTTGCATTCTGGATTTGTTTGTTTCCTTGTGGCGGTGTTTTACTTGTTCTGTTCCTAATATTTCCTATAAACTGGACATTAGATCTAAAGGTTTGATTGGATTGCATAGTAAACATTAATAGTATGGGCTCTGATTGGAAAAGGATTTTTTCCTCCCTTCAGGCCCAGACTGAGTCTCTCATCTGGGTATCACATCTTTAACCATTCCCTTTTTCTGTTTTCTTTCCAGGATCCCAGCTGGCTACTGCTTTGTAGAATTCGCAGATTTGGCCACAGCTGAGAAGTGTTTGCATAAAATCAACGGGAAACCCCTTCCAGGAGCCACACCTGTAAGGACACTGAGATAATGAAGATGTCACCATTTTTATTGTTACTGATAACTCATTTATTGAATCCCAACTGTATATTTTATTTAATCCTGTAACAACCCTAAACAGTAGGCATTGTTATCTTTGACAGACCAGGAAACTGAATCACAGGGAAATGGAATAACTTGCCCAAGGCAACACAGGTAGTAAGTAGCAGAGCCAGGATGCAAACTGAAGATTGGTTGCCTCTAAAATCTTTTCCCTTTCCACTCTGCACCGCTGCCTCCATAACGGAAGACTTGAAACTCTAGACCTCTTGCTTGAGAAAGTAGAACAGGCTGGCAGCAGTGAGGACACGTTTCAAGAGAGTTACATTCTGCTCTTCCCACAGTTACTTAGCTTACAGCTGCACCACGCTGGCACACCTGGGCTCATAGAACCATGGAGCTGGCAGTGCCCTTAGCGGTCATCCATGCAACCCCCTCCTTTTATACAGGAGAAAAAGCTGAGGCTTAGAGAGGGGGAGATATTTTGGCCAAGGTAATTAATTTCAGTTTTTTTCAAATATTGTTTGACTCTTGAAACACCTTTCTCTGTTTTAGTTTGTTTGTTTTTATATTTCCAGGCAAAACGTTTTAAACTGAACTATGCCACTTATGGGAAACAGCCAGATAACAGGTAAGTACAGAGTAGCCACAAGGTAGCTTCAACTCCCAGGAAATGTCTAGATAGAGACAAGATGTGTCACTGTGCTGGTCACTCCCAAAGAGGAGGATGGGGGGCCGAGTTTGGCCCCGCTTTGCCTCCCTCCTAAGGTCGACCCCCTCCCATCCCTGTTGGTGGACTCTTCCAGTTTGCTTCCTGTCAAGGCCCATGTCTTCTCTATATTTGGTCCCTCCCCTAGTCCCATGACTGCCCACAGTATTGACATTTTATTCAGTAAGAATCGACCTGTTGTAGCAACATAAATTGATTGAGCATTCCAAATTGCTGTCTGAAAGCTTTAAACCAATGTATCAAAAGCTTTAGATAGAGTTGTACCCTTTGAACCTGTAATTCTGCTTTTCAGAGTTTATTCATTGATGTGTGTAAAGGTTAGCCTTGAAAGTATTCATTGATATCATATGATATCACAGTGGAATCTAAAAAAAGGATGCAAATGAACTTATTTACAAAACAGAAGTAGAGCCATAGACTTAGAAAACTAACTTATGGTTCCTAGGGGATAGGGGGAGGGAGGGATAAATTGGGAGATTGGGATTGACATATACACACTACTATTTATAAATAGATAACTAATAAAAACCTACTGTATAGCACAGGGAACTCTACTCAATACTCTGTAATGGCCTATATAGGGAAAGAATCTAAAAAAAGACTGGATATATGTATATGTATAACTGATTCACTTTGCTGTACACCAGAAACTAGCACAACATTGTAAATCAACTATACTCCATTAAAAATTTTAAAAGAAAGTATTCACTGAAATGTTACATATAATGGGCAAAATTGGGGGAAAACCCAAGTAATCTAATAATAGGGAAGGGGTTTAAATTACAATATGTTCATTATTTGGAATGCTGTGTATCTATTAATGTGTCATAGCAGAATACTCATATGTTAAGATGTTGGTGAGATGCTAAAAGTGAAAAAAATGCTAGAAACAAAACGAGTCGTATCCAATATTTGTAAATTCAAAAGAAGAAGCCAAAGAAAAAAGACAAAAGTATATATCAAAGTGTTCTTAGTGATTACCTTTGAGTGGTTGGGTTATTGGTAATTTTAGTTTTCTTTTCCCTTTTGTGTATTCTGACTTTAACTTGAAATAAAATAATAATGAGTTTGCTTTTTTTTTTCTTAAAGTATTGTTCTAGAACAGGGGTTGGCAAACTGTGGCCTAATTTTGTTATCACCTGCAAGCTAAAGATGGTTTTTACTTTTTTTTTTTTGGCTGTGCCGTGTGCCTTGTGGGATCCTAGTTCCCCAACCAGGGATTGAACCTGGGCCCTCGGCAGTGAGAGTGTGGAGTCCTAACCACTGGACTGCCAGGGAACTCCCTTTACATATTTACTTATGTATGTATCTATGCATGCATGCCATGCCACGCCACGTGGCATGCGGGATCTTAGTTCCCTGACCAGGAATCGAACCCATGCCCCTCTGTGGTGGAAGCGTGGAGTCTTAAGCACTGGACCGCCAGGGAATTCCCCCTTTACATTTTTAAAGGATTGTGAAAACAGACAAAGAAAGAGCAATAGAGACCAGAGGTGTCCCCAAAGAACCTAAAGTATTTACTATATGGCCTTCATAGAAAAAGTTTGCTGACCCCTGTCCTAAAAGTTGAGGGATTTCATGTTAGCACATCTTTAGGAGAGAAGGTTCAGTTCTCATTTTCCCTCTGCCTTTCACCATTTGAATTGAAAATATGCGGTGAATACAGAAGCTCTAGTTTTATCTTTTGAGCACCTCTGACATGTGCCCCCTTCTGCACTCATGTAATGCTTGAAGCCAGATAGGCGTTATACAGTGGGTGAGCGAGTTGGGGCGGGGGACTCCTTCCGTAACTCTTCTGCCAGGACTGCCAAATGAAACAGATTAGGAGCTGGTCAAGGACCCATCAGATGTGTTGTTGCCTAAGGCGGCCCAGAAAAGATTTACCTAGAATGGGCCAAAAGAGCTCATCAGAACAAAAGTTTTGGTCTTTGTCTCTGAATTTTGTTCTCTCTTCTCAGCCCCGAGTACTCCCTCTTTGTGGGGGACCTGACCCCAGATGTGGATGATGGCATGCTGTATGAATTCTTCGTCAAAGTCTACCCCTCCTGTCGGGGAGGCAAGGTGGTTTTGGACCAGACAGGAGTGTCTAAGTAAGGCCTTCGTTTTATTGATGCCTACCCTGTTGGTTGTACCATTTATCTCATAGATGGAGGTGTGTTGACGAGGCCATGTTGCATTGAGGTTAAGAGCACAGGCTCTGGAGCTAAACTGCCTGGTGTGAATCCCAGCCTCAGTACTGCCCAGGGATTATGCAGCAGACAAGTTACTGAACCTCTGACCTTGTTTTCTCATCTGTGAAACGGAACTGATTAATAGTTTCTGCATCTCTCATGGGGTGGTTTAAGGATTGAATGATGTAATATAAATGAATCAATAGGAAATGCTTTATAGGTGTTTCTTCTTTTATTATTGTTACTTTAAAAGTGGAAAGACCTCAGGAAAGGTTTATATGTATATATATTCTTTTTCATATTCTTTTCCATTATGGTTTATTACAAGATATTTATATAGTTTCCTGTGCTGTACAGTAGGACCTTGTTTATCTATTTTATATATAGTAGTTTGTATCTGCTAATCTCAAGCTCCCAATTTATCCCTCCCCCACCCCCTTTCACCTTTGGTAACCATACGTTTGTTTTCTATGTTTGTGAGTCTGTTTCTGTTTTGTAAATAAGCTCATCTTTATCATATTTTAGATTCCACATATAAGTGAGATCATACGATATTTGTCAGGAAAAGTTCTTTCTTGATCTGAGTACTAGTTATGAGCTTGGGCTTTGAATTTGAATCCTGCTTCTACTATGACTTTGGGCAAGCTATTAAACCTCTCTGAACTTTGGTTCTGTCTTCAGTAGGATGTGGATACTCCCTTCATCAAGTTGTTGGACAGTTTAATGAGATAATCCTGGGAAAATGCTCAGCACAAAGCCTGGGAAATAATAAATGGTCATTAAATGTTAGTTATCATTCATTTACCCCCCAAGTGGAATATGAGTTCAGGAGAGCAGGAACCTCGTCTGCTTGTGACTGCTGAGTCCCAGTGCCTCGTGTAATACCGAGCATACTCGGTAAATATTTGCTGAATGACCTTCTATGACTGTTACTACTGCTGCTACTACCATAATGATAATAATAATACTTTCAAGTAGATTGGGAGGTAAGCTACTATTTGGGAAGAAGCCCTATCAGGACAGTATGCAAGAGACTGATGAACTGCCAAGTGGGACTTCTGCAGATCTTGGCATCCTCCAGTGCTTGAATCTCACGTGGCTCTGTGGCACCCCTCTGCTCATGGGGCTCTCAGCCTTGCCCATGTGGTTTGATGGACTCTCTCCCTTCTCAGCCCCTTTTCCATTCTTAGACTTTACCTCCATCACATTTGTGATCCAAATAGTGTGTGTTTTTCTTCTGCAGGGGCTATGGTTTTGTGAAATTCACAGATGAGCTGGAACAGAAGCGAGCCCTGACAGAGTGCCAGGGAGCAGTTGGACTGGGGTCTAAACCAGTGCGTCTGAGTGTGGCAATCCCTAAAGCGTGAGTCCCGCGCTGGCGTGGGGGCCAGGGAGGGCTTCTGGACTGACCCCCACCCACACACGCCTCGTCTGTTGTTGATAATCAGGGCCTCCACGTGCTGAATGGGAGGCTGCCAGGAGGTTCAGTTCAGGCCACAAATGATGAGTGCCTGATATTTGCCAGGCTGGGTGCTAGAGATGAGCTAGCATAACCCTGCCCCTCCAGAAGCTCATAGCTGGGGAGAGAGCTATGACTGGGGGAGGCAGATGCATTCAGACGTCGCTGGTAGCGATGCTGGAAGAGCAGTTTGGGTCTGCAAACTTAATGTCCCTGCTCTTTGCTCAGTAGTGCTGCTGTTAAAAATTTATCCATACAGTTAATAAGAATTGAGCAGAAAGAAGAAAGTTACACTTTTTAGCCAATTTTAACCTTTTTTATATCAATGAAACCTACAGACCTCTTATGAGTGTCCCTTGCTATGGGAGTGGCTAAGAATTCATGATATAGGGAATTCCCACAAGCTGCGTGGTGCGGCCAAAAAAATTAATGATACAAACACAATAGAATATGTACATCACTATTGTACCTGTCACTCTGTGCAGAAAACCCTTCTTTCCTTACAACTCCAAGCAGGTTTTTTACTCAGATCTAAGACAGTTTTTCTCTGCATATAATCTTCCATCCTTTGGCTCAAGCAGTGGTTCTGAGCTAGGGGTCATTGGAACACCTGAAGACAAATTTGGTTATCACAACTGGGGGAGAGGTGCTGCTGGCATCTAATGAGTACAGGCCAGGGATGCTACTAAACATTCTACAGTGCACAGGATAGCCCTTGTGACAAAGAACAGTCTGCCCCCGCCATCCAAATGTCAGTTTTGCCAAGGCTGAGAAACTCCGTGTTAAAAGTAGAAAAGTGGCTGCACTCTTGGGGCAGAACTTCCAAATGACCATGTTTTTTAAAGCAGCAAAAGATTTGGAGGCTCTTTGCGGTTTAACAATGTTTAATACATGGAAGATCAGCTTGAGCGATTCCCCTCCTCCAAATATTATTTGTTTTGAGCCATATTTTTTAAATTATTTATTTATTTATTTATTTATTGACTGCATCAGGTCTTAGTTGTGGTGCACAGGATCTCTAGTTGTGGCATGCAGGCTCAGTAGTTGTGGCGTGTGAGCTCTGTATTTTTGGCGCACAGGCTCAGTAGTTGCAGTGTGTGGGCTTAGTTGCTCTGCGGCATGTGGGATGCTAGTGCCCCAACCAGGGATCGAACTGGCCTCCCCTGCATTGCAAGACCAGTTCTTAACCAGTGGACCACCAGGGAAGTCCCTGAGCTCTATTGTGTATATAAAAACATTAGAGCTTCCCTGGTGGCGCAGTGGTTGAGAATCCGCCTGCTGATGCAGGGAACACGGGTGCGTGCCCCGGTCTGGGAAGATCCCACATGCCACGGAGCAGCTAGGCCCGTGAGCCATGGCCGCTGAGCCTGCGCGTCCGGAGCCTGTGTTCTGCAACGGGAGAGGCCACAACAGTGAGAGGCCCGTGTACCGCCCAAAAAAAATAAATAAATAAAAAATAAAAAATAAAGAAGGAAAGAAAATATTTAAAAGAAAGAAATGTTCTCATTACTCTAAAATGACTGCTTATAATTTCTGGGTTCCTTTCCAGGCTTCTCCATAAGCTTCTGTGATGTATAAATACAGATGTAGATGTAAAAACACACACACTACATATATTTGGGTCAATTTACATGTGGTAGATTCATTTTAAAAAAATATTTTATTTATTTATTTATTCATTCATTCATTCATTTGGCATCGAATCTTAGTTGCAGCGCATGGGCTCTTCATTGCGGCATGCGGGCTTCACTCTAGTTGTGGCCCACGGGCTCCCGAGCATGCGGGCTCAGTAGTTGCAGCACACAGACTCTAGAGCGCGAGGGCTTAGTTGCCTTGTGGCATGTGGGATCTTAGTTCCCTGACCAGGGATCAAACCCACGTTCCCTGCATTGGATGGTGGATTCTTAACCACTGGACCACCAGGGAAGTCCCTCTTTATTCATTTTTAAATTACAATAACAGTGCTCACTCTTTTTCTTCCCCAGTTTACTCACTATACACACTTTGCCATTGAGTTGCACAGTCATTGTCATTGTAATATTTTTAATAGCTGCAAGATATTGGGTTTTTTGTTGTTGTTGTTGTTGTTTTTGTGTGGTATGCGGGCCTCTCACTGCCGTGGCCTTCCCCATTGCGGAGCACAGGCTCCGGACGCGCAGGCCCAGCGGCCATGGCTCACGGGCCCAGCCGCTCCGCGGCACGTGGGATCCTCCCGGACCAGGGCACGAACCCGCATCCCCCACATCGGCAGGCGGACTCTCAACCACTGCGCCACCAGGGAAGCCCCAAGATATTGTTTTGATTGTATATGCTGTCTAGCAGTTCCTCTGATGTTTACTATTTTGGTTGTTTCTGCTGTGTCACCATTTATTCAGTCAACCATAACGAGTCCCTACAACTGCAGCCCCACCCTAGACTTTGAAGTTGTAGCTATAAACAAGAGAAACAAAATCCCTTCTGCAGGGAGGTTATGTTCTATTACATCTGTTTCTTCACTGAACATTGTCAGTATTTGATGCCTGCCTATGGGGAGGGGCCCTCAAGCGCTGGGAATTGAAGGTGATAAGAGTTCCCTTCGACAGTTAGCCTGTAAGAGCTGAGTGTGGAGAAACAGAAGAGAAGTGTGCAGACCCAGGCCAGAGAGACTGTACCTCCAGTGACCTGAACATGTCAGGAGGGAGGTGGACTCCTTGGACACATGGCTGGGGTGGGGGGTAGCATGGAGGCAAACGTTAGCAGTTTCCAGCCTGGCAATGGGCAGGGATAGGGAATCTGTGCCGTCGAACTTCATCAAGCCACCCCATCAGGAGGTGATGCTAAGGAAATCAGATATGGTCTGTCTAACTGCTCTGGCTGAGTCCTGCTCACCAAGCAGACATTAAACTCACAAGGAACTTGGGAAGAGCTCATCACACGTGGTTTTTTAAGTTTTTGAAAGCAGTGGATCCTTTGCAGGTTTGACATTCTGTCTTTGGTTAGCAGTGGCTGGGATAGCCATGGAATCAGAGAAGAAAGCTTTCTGCTGACCCTGGGCCTCAGCCCTGATTGGTGAATGCATGAAGTGGGGGACGGGCAAGGGGTCTTGAGTCTGTCAGGGCAGGAGCTGTATGTAGGGGTGTGAGCCTTGGAGTTAAATTTGGCTTCATTCCTCTGTGTAGTCTTGGGTAAATCACTTAACTTTTCAGAGGCTCAGTGTTCTCATCTGTAAAATGGGAATAATAAATAATAGCTCTATCACAGAGCTTTGCAGGACTTAAAATAGGAAACTGTGTATGAAAAATAATGGGCACAGGGGCTTCCCTGGTGGTCCAATGGTAAAGAATCCCCCTTACAATGCAGGGGACACAGGTTCGATCCCTGGTCAGGGAAGTAAGATCCCACATGCCACGGGGCAACTAAGCGCGCGCCACAACTACTGAGCTCACGTGCAGCAACTAGAGCCCGTGTGCACCAAACTACAGAGTCCATGCGCTGTGGAACCCACGCACCACAACTGCAGAGCCCACGTGCCCTGGAGCCTGTGCGCCACAACTAGAGAAGAGAAAACCCACACACCACAACTAGAGTGAAGCCCACGCACCACACCAAAGCCCGCACGCTGCAATGGAAGATCCTGCATGCCTCAACGAAGATCCCGCGTGCCGCAACTAAGACCCAACGCAGCCAAAAATAAATTAATAAATATTAAAAAAAAAAATAGGGGCTTCCCTGGTGGCGCAGTGGTTGAGAGTCCGCCTGCCGATGCAGGGGACACGGGTTCGTGACCCTATCCCGGAAGATCCCACATGCCGCGGAGCGGCTGGGCCCGCGAGCCATGGCCGCGGAGCCTGTGTGTCCGGAGCCTGTGCTCCGCAACGGGAGAGGCCACAGCAGTGAGAGGCCCGCGTACAGCAAAAAAAAAAAAAAAAAAAAAAAAAAAAAATAATGGGCACAAATCTCAAGTACCTACTCCATAAATGGTAGCTTTGACTACAGTTCCAGGCTACTAAAACACTTCTCTTATGTTTTTGCGGGGAAAAGGTGATAAGATATTTTGTAATTTAAAATGCTTCTTGGATCATTATAAATCCAGATCCTCCAGGCCATGTTCACCTGAGCCTTTGTGGCTGGCAGAAAACCAGCCTTCCAAGATCTTGAGAAGGGGAAAAGTCAGTACTAACAAGGTTTGACAAGAGAGACAAACCTAACCATTGAAAACTCCCATCTTTTTTTTTCGTTTTTGGCCGTGCTGCATAGCCCACGGGATCCCAGTTCCTCGACCAGGGATTGAACCCAGGCCCTTGGCAGTGAAAGTGTGCAGTCGCAACCACTCGACCACCAGGGAATTCCCGAAAGTTCCTATCTTTAAAGCTGGGTTCTGGGACCAGACTGCCTGTGTTTGAATCTATTATTTGCTGTGTGACTTCGGACAAATGATGTAACCTCTCTGTACCTCAGTTTTCTCATCTGTAAAATAGGAATAATGGTATAGTTACTGCATAGCACCATTGTGGGGATTAAATGAGTTAATCTGCGTAAAACACTCAGAACAGTCCCTGGTCACATAGTGTTATGGAAATGTTTGCTTATTTGTTTATTTCTTTCTTCATTTAAGGAGCCGTGTGAAGCCAGTGGAATATAGTCAAATGTACAGTTACAGCTACAACCAATATTACCAGCAGTACCAGAACTACTATGCCCAGTGGGGCTATGACCAGAACACAGGCAGCTACAGCTACAGTTATCCCCAGTATGGCTATACCCAGAGCACCATGCAGGTAACCGTGATTTGGCCGGTCTGGCCCTCTTGGGTTACATCATCCTGTAGAGACCTGGGTGATTCTCCAGGATAGGATGGGTAAGGACGGGAGCTTGGGCTTCAGAAAAAAACAGAAGGAAAGATGAAGCAGTTTAGTTCCTCTTATTAAAAATAAACCATCCTAGTCATGGGCCAGGATTTCACCATGCTTCTCACCCACCTCTCTGGTCTCTTGGCAGACATATGAAGAAGTCGGAGATGATGCATTGGAAGGTAAGAAAGGAGTCCCTTCACTCAGTGCATAAGATGTGAGTGTCACCCAAGGGGGTAGTGCAGATCTCAAAGCACCCTGGGGAGCAACTGACAGGGGAGGGAGCCCTGACAGGATATAGGTCTGTAGCAAAGACACCATTGCCTTATATTTGTTTCACAGTTTGTAAAATTCATTTTTTTCATTTCATGTTTTAATTTTTTCCCATATATCTTTAAATTACTTGTTTTTCTCACTTTCAAGTAATAGTTATTGAAAGTTTGAAAAATACAGTAAAGAACTATGAAGAAACTGAAAATCACCCCCAATTTTGCTACATAGTAATAGCCATTATTACTTTTTTTAATTAAAAGTTTATTATGATTTTTACTGAATTTAACAGAAGAAAAAGAAAGGAAAACCAGAGGAATTGCTAACCTTCAGACAAATGTTTTTTTCAAATGAGATATTCATACTTCTTAAAGGAGTCTAAGGTTTAAAAAATTATAAAAAACAAGATTTTTTTTCAACATGTTTCTGAACAGATGTTAGGTTTAAGGTTTAAAGAAGTAAAATAACAGTTGTCATAAAATCAGACATTGATTTCTAAGTAAATAAAACTTTATGTAAGATAGATTTTAAACTTTGAGTCTCTTTCTAAGTCTGTTTTAAGAATTCTTTAAGAGAAGGTCAGGGGCTTCCCTGGTGGCGCAATGGTTAAGAATCCGCCTGCCAATGCAGGGGACACGGGTTCGAGCCCTAGTCCAGGAAGATCCCACATGCCACGGAGTAACTAAGCCCGTGTGCCACAACTACTGAGCCTGCGCTCTAGAGCCCGCGAGCCACAACTGGAGCCCGTGCGCCACAACTACTGAGCCTGCGCTCTAGAGCCCGTGAGCCACAACTACTGAAGCCTGCGCGCCACAACTACAGAAGCCTGTGTGCCTAGAGCCCATGCTCTGCAGCAAGAGAAGCCACTGCAGTGAGAAGCCCACGCACTGCAAAGAGTAGCCCTCACTCGCCACAGCTAGAGAAGGCCTGCGCACAGCAACAAAGAGCCAACAGCCAAAAATAATAAATGAAATAAATAAATTTATTTTTTAAAAAAAGAAAGAGAAGGTCATAAGGAAAGTGTGATCTGTAAGCAAAATATCCTTTAAAGGAAACACCTGCAGGCAAAAAACAAACTTGTCTACTTCATAGCATTTTTGTTTTCAAATTTAATTTTTATTTTCAAATTGGGAGGTAAGCTTATTTAAATATTAATGGGAAAATTGTCAAGAGGAACAAGAGCGCAATTATGTATTTAGAGGGATTCATACAAATGATTAAACTGTTGATCAGCAGAGGAAACATCTTCTACTGGATAAAGCAAATCTGTTAGTGGGAGGGGCAGCTATTATCATATTAATATCTATTGGGAGAAATGCCATATAATTCATTAAAATGTTTTGTAAAACTATACCTATGGGAATATTGTATATACTTCATAGCATTTTAAAGCACTTTCACTTACGTGCTGTCATCTAATTCTGGCAGCAGTGACCCTAGGGGTGGGCTGGGCAGGACATTGAGCTCCAGTTGGCGGATGGGGAGCTGGCGATCCTCGCTGTCTTCTCAGGGTCACACAGTGAGTTAGAAGCAAGGTTAAACCTGGGGTCCCTGTCTTTCTATCCTCAGTCCCTCACCGTTTCTTGCAGGAAGCATTGCATTGCCTCCTTTTTAAAGAAATTATCCTGATTGTAATAATATTTGTGTATAACTCCTTAGAATTTTTCTATTTCTTTCTCATCCATTAATAGTATAATAATAGCCAACATATTTTGTGCCAGGCACTGCTGCCTGTCAACACTTTGATGAGTAGGTATTGTTATAAACGCCATTCTACAGAAAAGAAAAACTGAAGCTTAGATAGTTAATAATAGCTAACAGGTTGTACTATATGCAGAGCATTGTTCTAAGCACTTTACATGTATTAACTCATTTTACCTTCACTATGGCTTTGAGGTAAGTACCACAATTATCTTGATTTTACAGAAGAGAAAACAGGTAGAGAAGTTAAATTACTTGTTCAAGGTCAGCATAGTTGCAACATAGTAGCAAGAGGTGGACTGTCTTGGAACCCCTGCAGTCTTGCCCCAGACTTCATGCTCTTTACCACAGTTATAATTTCTCCCTTTTTTTTTTTTGGCCACCTCGCATGGCTTGTGGGATCTTACTTCCCCCATCAGGTGTTGAACCCACACCTTTGGCAGTGAAAGCGTGGAGTCCTAACAACTGGACCACCAGGGAATTCCCTAACACCTCCCATTTCAACCCAATAGCCACACAGTGATGGGGCACCGCAGGGATTGTCATCCTTCTTCATCTATCCCTTGGCTCAACAGGCCATCCTCCAGGCCCAGTCTTCAGAGTGAGGAAGGGTGCTTTATTGTACGTGTGTCCATAGAGTTCAACACACCCAAATGCCTGCCCTTGGGGATTCTCTGGTGGTCCAGTGGTTAGGACTTGGGGCTTTCACTTCCATGGCCTGGGTTCTGTCCCTGGTCGGGGAACTAAGATCCCGCAAGCCATGTGGCACGGCCAAAAAAACCCCAAACAAACAAATAAATGAAAAACAACAAGAAAACAAATGCCTGCCCTTGATGGAGCCCTTTGCTAGTCTGTTCCCATATGCTGATACCTCCACTGAGTGGAGTGACTAGAGTTTCCATATGGAGCTGCTGTACGTGCTCAAAGCTTCAACTCATAATTTAGATGAAAATTACAAGAGAAAGAAATACCCCTCTGGTGGCAGGAACGGGCACAGTACTTATGTGAAAAGATTCACCACTGGCTGGTTGATTCAGCACTCACTGGTTAATTCTTGAGAGTAGCTGAGAAAACTGGAAACAGTTTACAAAAGAAGGGACTTCTCTGGTGGCACAGTGGTTAAGAATCCACCTGCCAATGCAGGGGACACGGGTTCGAGCCCTGGTCCGGGAAGATCCCACATGCTGCGGAGCAGCTAAACCCGTGAGCCACAACTACTGAGCCCGCGTGCCTAGAGCACGTGCTCTGCAACAAGAGAAGCCACTGCAATAGGAAGCCCACGCACCGCAACGATGAGTAGTCTGCACTCGCCTCAACTAGAGAAAGTCTGCTCACAGCAATGAAGACCCAATGCAGCCAAAAATCAATAAATATATAAAAAAGGGGAAAAATACAAAAGAAGCACAAATGGCCTATAAACCACAAGAAAAAAGAATTTAAACATACATTATTTGTGTCAGTCAGGGTTCTCCAGAGAAACAGCCAATAGGATATACGTATTTATAATCTGTAAGGTGGGCCAGCAAGCTGGAAACTCAGGCAGAATTTCTGTATTACTGCCTAGAAGTAGAATTCCTTCTTTGGGAAACCTTGAGTTTAAGGCCTTATGGCCTTTAATTGATTGGCTAAGGCCCACCCATGTTATTGAGAGTAATCCTTACTTAAAGTCAGTTGATTTGTTGATGTTAATCACATCTACAAAATATCTTCATCTAGACTGGTGTTTCACCAAACTGGGCACCAGTAACCTAACCAAGTTGACACATAAAATGTAACCATCACACTGCTAATACTAGTAACCAAATACAAATTAAAATATACTGTGTTTCTGTAAAGAATACAATGTTCATGCCCATTTTACCTGAAAGATTTTATCCCAAAATGATATCAGTACAGATAAATATCTAATAACAGGGGATTTGTTAAACAAATACAGTAAGGTTTTTGTTTGTTTTAATAAATTTATTTATTTATTTTTGGCTGCGTTGGGTCTTAGTTGCTGCGTGCGGGCTTTCTCTGGTTGCAGAGAGGGGGCCACTCTTCATTGCGGTGCGCGGGCTTCTGTTGCAGTGGCTTCTCGTTGTGGAGCACGGGCTCTAGGTGTGCGGGCTTCAGTAGTTGTGGCACATGGCCTTAGTTGCTCCGCGGCATGTGGGATCTTCCTGGACCAGGGCTCGAACCCGTGTCCCCTGCATTGGCAGGCGGATTCTTAACCACTGCGCCAACAGGGAAGTCCGGTAAGGTTTTTCTTAAGATTTTTTGTTTGTTTTATTAAATCATGTCTTTCTCTAAGAATATTGACATAGGAAAATGTTCTCAATGAAAAAAGTCCTGAAATAGGATATACAGGAAGATCCCAGTTAGGGTTTTTTGTTTTTTATTTTGGGGGATATAATTCACATAACATAAAATTCACCCTTTTAAAGTGTACAATTCAGTAGTTTTTAGAATAGTCACAAAGTCTTGCAGCCATTACCACTAGTTCCAGAAGAAACCCTGTGAAACCCCTAGCAGTCACTCCAATATCCTGTCCCTGGCAACCACTTATCTACTTTGGATTTACCAATCCTGGACATTTTAAATAAATAGAATCATGTATGATGTGCGGTCCTTTGTGAATGGCTTCTTTCACTTCTTTCACTTAGTGTTTTCAAGATTCATCTATGTTGTAGCATGTCATTCATTTCTTTTTATGGTTGAATAATATTCCATTGTATGGATATCCATTTTGTTGATGGACATTTGGATTGTTTCTACTTTTGGTATTATGAATAATGCTGCTATGGACATGCGTGTATAAGTTTTTGTGTGGATACAGAAAAGTCTTCAGTACTCTTGGGTATATACCTAGGAGTGCATTGCTGGATCATGTAGTAAACTCTTTTTAACCATTTGAGAAATGGCCGAACTTTTCCAAAAGGGCTTGGAGCATTTCCATTCCCAGTAGCACATGAGGATTCCAGTTTCTCCACATCCTCACCAACAGTCATTATTTTTCATTTTAGCCATCTTAGTGGCTTTGAAGTGGTATCTCATTGTGGTTAGATTTGCACTTCTCTGACGGCTAATGATGTTGAGCATACTTTCGTATGTTTATTGGCCATGTGTATATCTTTTTTTGAGAAATGTCTATTCAAGTCTTTTGCCCATTTTTAAATTGGGTTGTCTTTTTGTTGAGTTGTAAAAATGCTTTCTATTTTATTCTAGTAGCTTTTATCTTTGAAGATTGTTTAGGCTATTTTGGGTGCCTTGCATTTCCATACAAATTTTATGATCAGCTTGTCAATTTCTGCAAAAAAAACTGTGATTTTGATACGGATTGCATTGACTCTATAGATCACTTTGGGGAGTATTGCCATCTTAACAATACAGATCTTCCTCGACTTAAGTTAACATTAAGTCAAAAATGCATTTAATACACCTAACCTACCAAACGTCATAGTTCAGGCTAGCTTAAACAGGCTCAGAACACTTAACATTAACCTGCAGTTGGGCAAAATCATCTAACACAAACCCTATTTTATGATAAACTGTTGATTTTCTCAATTTATTGAATACTGTAATCCTAGTGAAAAACAACAGTTTCAGTGTATTACTTGTTCACCCTCGTGATCATGTGACTGCTGCTGCCCAGCGTCACAAGAATATTGTACTACATATCGCTAGCCCGGGAAAAGATCAAAATTCAGTTTCTACTGAACATGTGTCACTTTTTTACCATCGTAAAGTTGAAAAATCGTGAGTTAAACCATCATTAAGTCGAGGACCATCTGTATTTGTCTTCCAGTCAAAGTAAGTGGGATTTCTTTATTAAGGTCTTTAATTTCTCCAGTTAATTTTAAAATGTTTTAATGAACGGGTGTGTACATTTTATTTTAATTAATTTACTTATGGCATGCGGAACTTCCCCAACCAGGGATCGAACCCATGCCGCCTGCTTTGGAAGCACGGAGTCTTAACCACCAGGGAAGGCCTGGATGTGTGCATTTTAAACCAACAATAATGAAAGGAAAATATAAAATGTTATCAGTCATAGTAACTGAGGATTCTTTTAAACTTTTTCAATTGTGAAATATAAGTACATGGAAAAGTAGATAAAACATGTATAGTTTGATATGTAATGATGAAATGCCCATGAAACCTTCATTCAGGTCAAGTGGAAACATTGCCAACATTCCCACAGTCACAACCCCCAACCCTGCTAAGGAAAACTTTACTGTATTGGGTTTTGTAGGGACAAAACTTCTTCTCTTTATAGTTTTATCACATAGATATGCATCCCTAAACGGCAGGGTTTGGTTTTGCCTGTTTTTGAACTTGAATGCCATTGTACTCTATGTACTGTCTTGGTTCTTTCATTCAATACTCAGCATTTTATTTGTGAGACTCATCCAAGTTGGATGCAGCTGAGGTTCATTTTCAGTGCTAGGTAATATTCCCTCCTAAGAATAGTTTACTTGTTAGGGGTTTTAAAAAAAGAGAAAACTGTTATGTATTTTGTCATGATTTCTGGTGAACAAATACCACTATTGCAATCAAGAAAGACAAGTTTAGGGCTTCCCTGGTGGCGCAGTGGTTGCGAGTCCGCCTGCCAATGCAGGGGACACGGGTTTGTGCCCCAGTCCGGGAAGATCCCACATGCCGCGGAGCGGCTAGGCCCGTGAGCCATGGCTGCTGAGCCTGCGCGTCTGGGCCCTGCACATCTGGAACCTGTGCTCCGCAACGGGAGAGGCCACAACAGTGAGAGGCCCGTGTACCGCAAAAAAAAAAAAAAAAAAGTTTAAAAATATAGGGCTCGGGGGCTTCTCTGGTGGCACAGTGGTTGAGAATCTGCCTGCCGACGCAGGGGACGCGGGTTCGTGCCCTGGTCCGGGAAGATCCCACATGCTCCAGCCCGTGAGCCACGGCCGCTAAGCCTGTGCGTCCGGAGCCTGTGCTCCGCAACGGGAGAGGCCACAACAGTGAGAGGCCCGCCTACCGCAAAAAAAAAAAAACCCAAAAAACAAACAAACAAACAAAAAAAAATATAGGGCTCGGTGTTTCAGCTCCTGTATTTGACCATAGCTCTTTCATTAGACATTCATTGTTCTTGATTATTTTGTTGATCAGATTTTCCAAACCCAAATTGAAAAACAGGACCACACCAGAAAATCCGGTGCATGTGACAGCTAGAGAGATGTGTAGTGTTTAATAAATGTGGAGTAACAGCCGCCATTATTTGAGTTCTAATTACGTGTGTTACATTCTGAGTACAGGTGACCCTTGATCAGCTCACAGTTAGGGGCGACTACCAACCTCACAGTCAAAAATCCACATGTAACCTATAGTCAGCCCTCCCTATCCTCTGTTACTCCACATCTTCAGATTCAACCAACTGTGGATGGTGTAGTGCTGTAGCATTTACTCTTGAAAAGATCCGCATACAAGTGGACGCACGTGGTTCACACTCGTGCTGTTCAAGTGTGAACTGTGCATTACCCTGTTTTCATCCTCACAGAAAGCCTGCAAGGCAGTGCTGTCAGCCTACACGAGGAAGGAGGGTACTGAGTCTCTTGTGGCTGCTGAGTGCTTCCCCCCTCTGCACCCCCTGAACCCATCCTTGCTTCTCTTCCAGACCCCATGCCACAGCTGGATGTGACTGAGGCCAACAAGGAGTTCATGGAGCAGAGCGAGGAGCTGTATGATGCGCTGATGGACTGTCACTGGCAGCCCCTGGACACAGTGTCGTCAGAGATCCCTGCCGTGATGTAGCCAGGACAAGGCACAAGCCAGAGTGGACTTTGTGAGGGAGCTCAAGAGACTCCTTTTTTAAAAAGATTACTTCAAGAACTTTTACCTTTTTTGAAATGTTTCATAAGATTTTAGTAATCAACTGTTTTCTGAAATTATGAATATTTCCTGGGATACTGCTGCCTTCATTTGAGCCATTTGAGTTTGAAAATGAAGGGACCAGTTGTTAGAAGAGGGTTGAGTGAGGTTCCAGTTTATCTTTGAACAATAATCATTTATCCAGGTAGGGTTGTCTACACTCCTGGAGATAAGGGTTAACCACCAAAGTTAACAGTTACTAAAACCAGCTTCTTAGGTGAAGGTGACGGGCACATTAATCCTTAAGGTTCTCTTGAGGTCAGAGTGCATGGACTGCCTGCAGGGATGGTGCCAAATGGTGGGCAATTATCTGCTTTCAGGTATTCCCTTCCCCCAACAAACTTGCTTCCAGTCTGGTGGCTAGGTAGAGTTCATTATTCAGACTGGGGAGGAAGTGGCCCACTGAGAGAGGTGTTGGGGCCAGCTTAAGCCTGCATTATTTTAGGTAAAGCCTGTGCCATCTGTACCAAGCCCACCTGTTAGTAGATATTAACCTATTTATATATAGGAACTGGTAATTCAGAAAGGAGATCCCATTTAACTTACCACAAGGACCCTCCTGAAAAGCCTTACCTATAGCTTTGTGCTAGGAAAGGGGGGGGGGGGGTATACTGCCTTCAAAGGTCATTAAGTACCAGTCCTGCACTCAGCGTGAATTCTCACTCAGCAAGAGTAATATAATTGCAATTATAGAACTGATCATTTTGTTCCTTTCTGAGATCAACCTTTTCTTCAGAAATTGAGACTATAATTCATTCTGGGTCTTACGGGAATAACCAACAATTTGAGGGACAAAGAAAATTGACACAAACATACATCCAGGAATCTTTTATTGGTCACTTGTATGCCAGGTACCAGCATCAGAAAGAAAAAAAGGTGTTTCCACTTAAAAGAGCCCCTTGTCTCCATTTGCCTCTTCCTGTAGTGTTTCTCTCCTGAAAAAGAAGTATACGCCAGTGTGTTAATAATGCCCCAATTAATCAGTGCCACCCAGGTTTTCCTAAAGGCTGGTCTCAGTCCCATATCCGCATTTATCATCCATAGATGTCCACTCAGATTAGGTTTCATCCTGGACCAGTCACAGCCTGAAAAAATACCCTGAGCTAGAATAGAACCACTCTCCCAGGAGAGGGGTGGGTAAGACTCCAAGGTTACCCAAACCAATGGGCATGAGCTCAAGCCATTATTGCATTCACAGTAGTCAGCCCTTCCTGTAAAGACACAGGGCTGTCCCTTCTGCCACATTCTACTCTGCAGGTGTGTTCTTGGCATTTAGCATAGGCAAATCTAGCAGACCAAGTCACACTGTAAACATTTATTTTTTGTCCTCTGGTTATGAAGAGCCAACAAATACAGCACACAAGGCCAGATGTAAATGACATATTAAAAAGACCTTTACACACAGACCTGAGTAGCCTTATTATCTACTGGCTACACTGCTTAGGGTGATAACAGTGAAATACTAATGGAAGCTGCAAGGAAGTTGTGAGAAAGCTTCTGGCAGACATTCAACTCACCCAACTCTGTAGATCCACAATCACAGAAGAAAGCTTTACTGGTAACATCTTAGGAGGGAAAATAAAGAACACTCGATCAGGAGGCAAGAAAGCTATGGATAAATCCCTCCCAAATACAGAAATATTAGCAATCACTATACCAACTGCCCAGTTTCACATACAGCCTCCCTTTAAGCCTAAGATTATCCCATTTTACAGGGGAAGACGCAACAAGTTCCAAGAGAATTCAACCTTGTTTGAAACTAGCCCACATGCTATATAAGCAGACACCATGAGCACAGCTTCAGTACTACTATTCCTCCTCTTACGACCACCAAGACCAAGGTTCAGATCTGATGGGAAAGGGAACCGGAGGGTCAGGCTGTCTTCAACATCCAACTTTACCTTATTCTAAAGCATGGCTCCAGCAACAAGCTGGTATTTTCAGATACTTCAGTATCAGGCACTGCCAGTAAAACCTGGGGGCAACCTGCAGAAAAAAAAGTGTGGAAGCTCTAAATCAAAAAGTTGATCCAAACACAGAAGTTGACTTTTTTGATGGAAACACATGGACTCAGGTGGAAGGCTTCCAGCCCAGGTCCTGAGGTACTATAGGAAAGGCGAGTGGCAGCTGCAGGTATTACGCTGACCTGTGCTGTCAAAGTCTCTCCAAGTTGCTCTTGCATGCAGTTGGAGATCCCATGGCCACAACAAGCCATAGCCCTTGGAAACATGCTGTACTGATCCACTAGGTAGCTCCCAAATTACGTCTCTACAGAAAACCTACCAGGTCCTGAGGCTGCTGTGTTCCATCACTGTCATTACCCCAGTCTTCACTCACCAGAAAGGTCAACTTCAGTCATCCTGGAATCTTCAATCTGGTACAGCTAAAAGGAGAACACAGTTGTCCTGAATGATCTTAATTGTTCCCTTCATTTGGTCTTCAGAACTACGGTTTTTGGTCCTAAGTACTGATGCCATAAGCTTTTCAGGGCAATGACCCAAAGCACGACCAAGATCTGCACCACCTGCCACAGGATTTTCCCAGTACAGATATCTAACCCACCCCCATCTACCCCTCCATGCTGGTTCTTGGCCTCTGCAAGCTACTTCTCAAAAACCTTATTCTGTTAACTCTGTATGCATGACCTCATCAGTGGAACATTTCTGCTGGCCTCTGGAAATGTGTCAACTCTAATAAAGGTCTCTGGCTATACCTGAGAAATGGCAGGTACAATGGGAGCTGTCTTTTCCTGAAATGTTGCAGATCAGTTACAGCAAACAGAACAGCGACCGTCAAGGAAAACTGTCACTCTGGGCTCCTTTTTGACCACAGCAGCTATGTGGAAGCAGCTGCAGCTTCGATAAGGGCCACAGGGTAATCCAGATCACAGGGTAGGCCCAACACTGTGCAGCCCTCAGACTCACCTAAATCCTGTGCATCAGGACTTACCACCAATTCATCTACTGGGACACTCTGGAGCCTAAAAAAAAAGAGAACAAACATCCTATAGGTCCCAATCACCACTTTGTTTTACTATGTGCCAGTGTTTTGTCTCGTTTATCTTTACTGGACCATTTTATCATCCCCATTTTTTATAAGACTTAGACAAGTTACTTGCCGAAAGTTGTCTATCAATGGAAAAAGTGACAAAGCTGGGATTCAAAATAGTATCTGAATGACTAAAGCCCGTCCTCCAGAAAACCTTGTCCTTATACCCACCATGGTGACTTCCTTAACGTGCTGTGCCGCCAGATAGTTTAGATGAAGGCACGGAAGTCACTTGCCCAAGATCACCGAGAAGCTAGCTGTCACAGGCATATTCAAGGTCTGGCTGACCCCATCACGTGGTCTCCCCCCAAATTAAGGCACTTCAGTCCCAGAACTGCCGTGCACCCGGCGGCCTGCCCGCGTTACTCACCCGTCACACCGGAGCACAAGGCCCTGCGGGCCGAGGCGGGAGCAGGGCGCGGCCCTCACAGGGTCCGGCTCCTTTCACTGCGCATGCGGCCAACGCGGCCTTCCGGACCTCGATCCGACCAGGTCGGCAGGCCAGGGTCCTCCGTACTACGCTCAACATCCCGCAGCCTCAGGAAGCAGCTCCGGCGAGTGCGGCGCCCGTGGCGCCGAGGCTAAGGCCGGGTACGGCGGAGGATGGGCGTGGACCATAGCAGAGAACCCGAAGAACCAACTGAACAAGGACGCGATAACCGGGAAAAAGGGTAGCTGCGCGCCGAGAAGGCGTTTATATAGGCCCCGCCCCTCGCGGCCGCGCCTGACAGTTGGAGCTGCGCGCCGCGCAGACTGCTGGGAGTTGTAGTTCTTTCGCCGCCAGCGCGGGCCGCGTGTCTGGCTCCCAGCCCCAAGCGCGTGCGGGGCGAGACTCTTTTCACTCACATGGAGAAACCTTGTGGTTCCTTCCGGACCGGAAGAGGTTCCTCCACCTTCCTTAAGCATTCAGTGAATGTCCAATACCGGGGACTGGGCTCACAGATACCGCTGTGCCATCTGGAGTTCAGTCCGGGGAAGACCTTCAACATCGGGAAGTTAACCGTTAACCCTGTGAGCTGAGAAAGGGCTGCGTTCAGACCGCCGTGGGCACGTGGAGGAGCAGCGACTGAGTTGATTTCGGGGAGGAGCTCTGTGAGGTCTTCTCGGAGAGGGATCTTGGGGAGGGCTTCCTTCCCAAAAGTAAGAGGCGACTGATTACAGTACTCATGAGATGAATGCATTATTTGTTCAAGCCTCATCTCTTCCGCTGATAGATAAAAAATTTTATTGAGTGCTTGCTAAGTACACTGTGCTCCATTATCTCAGCTAGTTTTCATTAACCCTGTGTGTGGGTATTATAATTATGCCTTTTTCACACATAAGGAAACTGAGGAATGGATCACACAGCTAGCAAGCGAGATAAGGACTGGAATGCGGAAGTCCACCTCAAACAGCACACTCATAATCACTGTGCCATGTGCACGTTTTGTCCATAGAATGAATAAGCGTCAATATAAAAACCAGTAGTAACTGTCAAGAATTAAGCACCTATTCTGTGCTTAATCTATTCATCAGTTTTCATCCTTACATACACTTGAAAAAGTTTTTATCCTTACTTACACTTTAAGAAGTGTTACTATTATTCCCATTTTGTGGAGAAGGCGACAGACTGTATGAGGGTTAAGAAACTTTCTGATGACTTCCAAATGTGTTTCTTTAGCTCCGCTTTTCTTCTGAGCTCCAGACTTGATATCCTGCTGCTTCCGTGACATCTACACTTGGATGGCTATCTATTAATAGGCTTCTCAGAACACAGTCTTTCCTCCTCTAGACCTGCTTTTCCCCATCTCAGTAAGTCCTTAGGGTGACCCAGGACCCCTCTTCTTCTAACATCCCACTTCCAATGCATCAGCAAATCCTGCGTTCACCTTTAAGATGCGTCTGACTATTTCTGGACTTTCCTGGTGGTCCAGTGGTTAAGAATCCGCCTGCCAATACAGAGGACACTGGTTTGGGAGGATCCCACATGCCGCGGAGCAACTAAGCCCGTGAGCCACAACTACTGAGCCAGCGTGCCACAACTACTGAAGCCCGCATGCCTAGAGCCCGAGCTCCGAAACAAGTGAAGCCACTGAAATGAGAAGCCTGCGCACTGCAATGAAGAGTAGCCCCCGCTCACGGCAACTAGAGAAAGCCTGCGCACAGTAACAAAGACCCAACACAGCCATAAATAAATAAATAAATGGGAAAAAAATGAAACTGTAAGTCTCTAAAATAATGAGACTAAGGCTCATTTAGCTCTTATATTTAGATCTATGATACATTTTGAGTTAATTTATGTGTATCATGTGAGGTAGGAATCAAGGTTTGTTTGGTTTTTTATTTATTGCATATTGCCTATCTAATTGTTCCACCTTCAATTTTGTAAAAGATCATCTTTTTCCATCTAATTGCTTTGGCATCTTTGTTAAAAATCAGTTGACCATATGTGTAGGCCTGTTTCTGTATTCAGTACTATATTCTCCTGGTTACTGTAGCTTTTTACTTTGTTCTTCTTTTTCAAAATTGTTTTAGCTATTCAGTCCTTTGCATTTCCATATAAATTTTAGTATCAGCTGATTTAATTTTTTTTTAAAGCCTACTGGGATTTGATTTGTATTGCATTGAATCTATAGATTAATTTGGGAAGAACTGACATCTTAACCATATTGAATCTTCTGTACAGATGGCTAATAGGCACATGAAAATAAGCTCAACATTACTGATTATTAGAGAAATGCAAATCAAAATAAGGTATCACCTCACACCAATCAGAATGGCCATCATTAAAAAGTCTAAAAATAACAAATGCTAGAGAGGGTGTGGAGAAAAGGGAAACTCCTACAGTGTTGGTGGGAATATAAGTTGGTGCAGCCACCATGGAAAAAGTATAGAGGTTCCTTAAAAAACTAGAGTTGCCACATGATCCAGCAATCCCACTCCTGGGCATATATCCAGAGAAAACTGTAATTTGAAAAGACACATGCACCCAATGTTCATAGGAGCACTATTTACAGTAGCCAAGACATGGAAGCAAGCTAAATGTCCATCAACAGACGAATGGATAAAGAAGATGTGGTCCAGGGACTTCCCTGGTGGCACAGTGGTTAAGAATCCGCCTGCCAATGCCGGGGACACAGGTTCGATCCCTGGTCTGGGAAGATCCCACATGCCGTGGAGCAACTAAGCCATGCGTCACAACTACTGAGCCTGCACTCTAGAGCCCTCAAGCCACAGTTTCTGAGCCCATGTGCTGCAACTACTGAAGCCCACGCACCTAGAGCCCGTGCTCCACAACAAGAGAAGCCACCACAATAAGCCATGATCGCAACGAAGAGTAGCCCCAGCTCGCCGCAACTAGAGAAAACCTGCACACAGCCGAAATTAATTAATTAATTTTTAAAAAACTAAAAAAAAAGATGTCCATATATACAATGGAATACTACTCAGCCATAAAGAATAAAATACTGCCATTGTGCAGTTTATTATGTATCAATTATATAATAAAGATGTAAAAAAAGAAAAAAGTAAGCAAGAGAAAATTCAGATCATGTAATTCACCTGTCCCCAGATCACTGACTTCTTAACACATTTGGAATAAAAGTTGAAGTCCCCATTATGGCCTCTGAAGTCCCCATTATGGCCTCTGAAGCCACAGATGATTGCGCTCATTGCTCACCACTTGCTCCCCATTCATTCAGCTCCCTCTCTCTGGCCTCTGTGCTCTTGGAGCATCCCTTGCCTGCTCCAACCTCAGGGCCTTCACTCTTGCTGTTCTTCCTGCCTGGATCTGTCCTCCCTGTATATCACAGACAACCACGCTGCTCACTCCCTCTCTTCCCCTGGTTTTCTGTTCAAATGTCACCTCCTCGGACCACCCTATTTTTTTTTGAAGATTTGTTTTAATGTGGACCATTTTTGAAGTCTTTAATGAACTGGTTACAATATTGCTTCTGTTTTATGATTTGGGTTTTTTTTTTTTTCGCTGCAAGGACTGTGGAATCTTACCTCCCCAACCAGGGATCAAACCTGCGCCCCCTACATTGGAAGGCAAAGTCTTAACCACTGGACCACCAGGGAAATCCCCAGACCACCCTATTTTGATATAGCACCCTGCCACCCTTCAAGCTATGGCTTGTTACTTATAACACTTATTGCTCCCTGTCATCACATTTTATATGAGTTTATTTTCTGTCTTCCCCATTACAAGTGAGCTCTCCAAGAAAAGGAATTGTGTTTTTTTCCCCACTGCTGTATAAGTGCCAAGTATATAAAAGATGGCCAGCACGTATTGAAATAATTACTAAGTGAATGAATTAATGAATGAATAAAACTTGGCCAAGGCCACATAGCTAGTAAGCATCATTTGGAACTAAAACTAAGATCTGTCTAATGCAAATGTGCATCTGCTACGATACACAGTAACCCCAGAACTACCCTATGAGGTGGGTGCCATGATTTACCTCACTTAACAGAAGGGGAAGCAGGGTTGGAGAAGGGAAATGACTTGCCCCCTGCGTCACATAGGGAGTCCATGGCAAAGTCAGCTGATATCTGGATTCCAGCACCAGGTGCAGTCAGGGACAGGCACATGACCCCAGCCCACAGCAGGAACGTCTAGGAGAGGAAGTTCAAGGAGTCGTATGCTGACAGTGCACTGTGCCCACATGCTGACTGCAAAGGCTTCTGGGACGTCTGGGTTCAAACTGCCTTTCAAGCTGTTTCATGCCTCTGCCTTTGCCCAGCTGCCCCAGCATGGAGTGTGCTTCCTCCCTGACCTCCCCGGCTCCCACTTGTTCTTGGAGACCCAACTTCAGCTTCACTTTCTCCAAGAGGTCTTCTCTGACCCCGTAGCTCCCTCAGTCCAGCTCTGTTGTGGTATTTGAATGAATAAATGAGTGAATGAATGAACAAATAGCATTTATCCACCTTTATTCATTCATTCATTCAACCATAAATATTTACCAAGTTCTACTTTGTGCCAAGCACTGAGGATACAGCCACTGGTCCTTGTCCTCAAGAGTCCTGAGCCTAGAAGGGAGACAGACATCACAGTGGACAAAAGGGCCTGTGACCTCACTGGCCAGTGAAGTAGGGGCTAGTTACCCTTTGACGAGCAGAAGGGGAGTGTTCCTGGCAGAGGGCTGAGAAGAGGCAACATGTTCAGCATGGCTGGAGCCCCAGTGGTGGGTAAAGAAAGGCGGGGGTGGAATGGGGAAGATCTGCACAGCCCTGATGCAAAAACTGTTTTTCCAGCTGAACAGAGCAAGGTGATAAGAACATCCCGATGGAAGAATCAGTGGGGCAGGTGGGAGTGGGGCAGACCCTCCTGGTTTGGGCGGAGATGGCAGGGCGGGTTCCTTCCCCAATACACATACCCTAGCTGATGCCCCCCCCTCCTGGAGGTGGAGGCAAGCAGAGACTTGGGACCCTTCAGGCTAGTGCAGGTGACCAAAAGCCAGGATTACTAGGAGACCTAACAAAATGGCTCCTCACGGATGTGTTTAGAGTTAGCCACAAGAAAACCTGGGCCTTCCCAGGTCCCCAAACTGTCCAGCCAGAAACAGACTTGGCAGCTAGTCTGTCTTCCATGCTGAGTGATCTTGGGCTGGTTACTTAACTTCTCTGAGCCTCAGTTTTCTCATCTGTAAAAAACACTGGGCAGGGGGGCTTCCCTGGTGGCACAGTGGTTGAGAGTCCACCTGCTGATGCAGGGGACACTTGTTCATGCCCCAGTCTGGGAAGATTCCATATGCCGCAGAACACTGGGCAGGGACTTCCCTGGTGGTCCAGTAGTTAAGAATCCACCTTCCAACGCAGGGGACATGGGTTCAATCCCTGGTCGGGGAATTAAGATCCCACATGCCACGGGCAACTAAGCCTGCACACTCTAGAGCCGGTGCACTGCAACTAGAGAGAAGCCCGCGTGCCACAACGAAGACCCAATGCAGCCAAATAAATAAATAAATATTAAACAACAACAACAGCAACACTGGACAGACTAACACCTACTCACAAGGTTGTGTAAGGAGGAAATGTGATGATACGATGGTTTGCATTAGTGAAAACTGCTTCCCACTGCCAATTTGCCACAACAAGTTAAACTGGTAACATCCACCCACAGTGGGATAGTGGGATTAAACCAACAGACAAGCTGTTTGGGACCAACCAGAACTCCAGCCTTTATGTCCTGGGTGTCAAGAAGGCCAGACTGGAAAGAGTGGAGTACACCTTGAAGGCAGATGTACCTGCTTTACCCTTGCCCCTAATCCAAGTGGGACCTGACCACTCAGCCCTGGTCCTTTGGGAACTTGCTTTGCGGTCCCCTTTTGTGACATCAAGGGGTCATGAAGAGTGAGACAAATCTGGATGTGAGGCCCGGCCCTACTGTGACCTGAGACGAGCCACATATCTGAGCTTCAGTCTCCTCAGCTCTAAAATGAGCACACTCCGGCCTTCTCAAAGGGTTGCTGTCCCAGAGCATAAGGAACTGACCATCTCACCTCATTAATGCTAGCTGTCCAGTCCACAAGCAAACTGCACTCCCACTGGAATTGCAGTGGTCTGTCTGCTGCCTGTGTGCAAGTCCCTCTCTGGGCCCTGGGGCCCTGCACAGGCAGGAGGGGAGGAAGCAGTGGGTGCTGTTGAACAATGACCCTGAACACTGAACGGGAGGCCCCAGGCCAGGGCCAGTGGGGCTCCAGGAAAGGGGCACCTGGGAGGGGGGGAAAGAGCACCTATAAACCAACTTTCTCCAGGGGTTTCTTCGGGTCCAGCAGCAGCAGGGGCCTGGCTGGGGGACTAATAGAGAGTGGGGCTGCAGAGAGAAGCCACCCAACGGATGAATACAGTGGACGCTCTGGCGCTGTGGCCAGTGCACGTTTGGTTATCGGTCCTCCCTAGTCCTTCTCCCCATGTTATCTAGGTTAATCTCTTCATCCTTGAAGTAAGGGTTTTCATCTCCATTTTCCAGAGGAGGAAACTGAGGCTCGGAGCAAGGAAGTGACTTGTCCAGGTGTTTCCACCGGGCCCGGTGGTTTCCTCGGGGTCCGGCCCCACCGCCCCCCGGGTGCTGAAGACGCCCCAGGTTCTCCAGTCCCTGGTCTGGGTGGCCCAGCGGCCGCCCTGAGGCGGGGGCGGGGCCCTGCGACTGGGCGGGGGCGGGGCCGCATAGTTGGTGGCTGGGCCCCGGGAGGCCAGACGCCCGACATGGAGGCGGGGGGCTGCCGCTACCAGTTTCGGATCGCGCTGCTGGGGGACGCGGCCGTGGGCAAGACGTCGCTGCTGCGGCGCTACGTGGCGGGCGCGCCCGGGATCCCGGAACCCGAGCCGGAGCTCGAGTCGGTGCCCACGGTGGGCGTCGAGTTCTACAGCCGCACTCTGCAGCTGCCGGCCGGGCCGCGCGTGAAGCTGCAGCTCTGGGACACGGCGGGCCAAGAGCGCTTCAGGTGCGCGGTGGGTGGGAGGTGGGGCGGGGAGGGACGAGAAGGGGCTGGCGTGAGGGGCCTCTGGCTGGGGCGGGGTCAGTCCTGGTCCACCTGGGCATGGGGATCCCTCAGAGGGGTCAGCCTCAGTGGCCCAAGTAGAGATCTGGGGGTCTCTGCCCTGGGCCTGGGTCCTTCACTCTTGAGTCCTTCATCCTACACATAACAGCAGGTTGGGACTTCCCTGGTGGTCCAGTAGTTAAGAATCCGCCTTCCAACGCAGGGGGCACGGGTTCGATCCCTGGTGGGGGAACTAAGATCCCCCATGACTCCTGGCGCGGCCAAACAAACCAAAAAAAACAAAAAACAAACTAACAGAAATAAAGACCTGGCGCCCACCCTAGAGGGATGTTCGATATTGAAACTTGGAAGCATGAATGACCTGGGTGCCGAGAGAGCCCACAGGAGGGCAGAGAGGGAGGTGTAAAGGAGATGTGAAAGGAAGAGAGATTCATGTTGGCCATGAAGGATGTGTAGGAGTTTGCCAGGCAGAGAGTGGGGAAAAAAAGACCTGTGATCAGGAAAACATGAGGCTTCCTCCAGGAATGGAGGAATGGTCAGGAGTGTATGGGAATCGAACTGCTGACTAACTGGGGAGCACACAGTCACTTGGGAGAGACAGACACGGGGAAAGAGAAGCACAGGGCAGTGTGAAATGAGCTTTGGGGGTATGAGGCAGTCAGTGTATGGAGGGCGTGGTTCTGCATCGGGTGTCTTGAAGGTATAAGCCTCTCCCAACTTACTCCCTCCCGCCGTCAGGTGCATCACCAGGTCCTTTTACCGGAATTTGGTGGGTGTCCTGCTGGTCTTTGATGTGACAAACAGGAAGTCCTTTGAACACATCCAAGACTGGCACCAGGAGGTCATGGCCACCCAGGGCCCTGACAAGGCGATCTTCCTGCTGGTTGGCCACAAGAGTGACCTGCAGAACACCCGCTGTGTCTCGGCCCAGGAGGCAGGGGAGCTGGCTGCTTCCCTGGGCATAGCCTTCGTGGAGACCTCCGCCAAAAATAACTGCAACGTGGACCTGGCCTTCAACACCCTCACTGATGCCATCCAGCAGGCCCTGCAGCAGGGGGACATCAAACTGGAAGAGGACTGGGGGGGTGTCCGGCTCATCCAGAACACCCAAATCCCCAGGCCCCCCAGCAGCACACAGCACCCGGGCCCATGCAAGTGTTGACTCTGGGAGGGAAAGGGTTAAAGCAGTGTGGACCTCATAAGTGCTGGTGAGATGGGGAGTGTTAGTATTTCTCTGGAGGGCATATGGCAGAATCTATCCTGAGAGTTAATATAAACAGTATCCTGGTACAGTCTTGTCTCCTGGATTTGGGGGTCTCAAGAGCTCAGCCCCTTTCTACTAGAAAGATCTAAAAGGCCAGGTGTGCAGCTTCCTGTCCTTGAGCCTGTTTCCTCCATGGTCAGAGGAACTCATAGAAGACCCCACCTCACAGGGGGTCGTGGGCACGAATGAGATAATGAATGGGCTACGCTCAGCCAGAGCCTCCCACACAATGAGAATCGAATGACAAGAACTGTCATCACCGCTCTTTCCCCCCTTGGCCGGGATGTGGCCATTTCTGGCAGCGTCCCTGGGCTCGGATGCTGAACCACTCAGCGTTTGGACGCTGCTGCACAGGCAAGGACAGGTGCGGGGAATTTCAGGCTGAGCCAGCCTTAGAGCCTCCTTATGTCCTCAGCTTTGGATGAGAAAGTGTGCCCTCAAACCCAGGTTGCTACCCAGTGCCCCTACTCCAAAGCCAGGGACTGGATCTGGATCTGAGAGGCAGGGATGAATATGAACAGCTCATCTGTTGGGCACATGGTGGACACTGTGATTAGCCACCAAGATCTCCCTTCAGGGCTGAAGAACCCATAGCCGCCTCCCCACTGCACCTCCCAGCTGCTGGGAGTGCTGCCTGGTGGTGGAGCTCAGTTTAATCTCTCTGGGAACTGCCCACCATCCGGGGCAGCCCACAATCCAGCGTCAATCTATTGGGTCTATTGGGGGACAGAGGCACTATTTAAAGGCCTGGCCCTCTTGTCTCAACTCTAGACAACTCTGAAGGAAAAACCCAGCTTCATCACTCTCCATGGGGTCATTTGAGGCCACTGTTACGACAACATCACAGCTAAATTCTCGTGCTCAATCCTTTCTTCCCTTCCTCCCCTCAAGAATCCCCTCGTAAAAGTCTGCACGCTGAGTTCCCGCTCAGAATCTGCCTCCTGGGGAACTTAAGCTGCAGCAGAAACTGCTAGGCACAAAATGTCCAGCAGCAATGCAGGAAGGCTTTATGGAAGGAAGGATCTCAGCAGGTGTAGAGGGGGTATCTTGGGGGTGTCATTGTGCCAGCAGGCATGGGCAGGGCATGGGCAGTTGCCACAGCAAAAAGAGCACAACCACTTAACTCACTTTGCGACCCGGGGCCAGTTACTCCACCTTCTTGAGTCTCAGATTCCCACTCAGTAACCGGTGTCTGCCTCCTCTTTTTAAAGCATCACTCATCCTTCTGACAGTCTTGCAAGGTCTGCTCGATTATCCTCATTTCGCAGATGAGAAAGCTTGGGCCAAGAGAGGGAAATGATTTGCTTTAGAGTACTTTATCATTCCTTCAAAAATGCTTTAAGGGCTTCCCTGGTGGCGCAGTGGTTGAGAGTCCACCTGCCGATGCAGGGGACACGGGTTCGTGCCCCGGTCCGGGAAGATCCCACATGCCGCGGAGCGGCTGGGCCCGTGAGCCATGGCCGCTGAGCCTGCGCGTCCGGAGCCTGTGCTCCGCAACGGGAGAGGCCACAGCAGTGAGAGGCCCGCGTACTGAAAAAAAAAGAAAAAAGAAAAAAATGCCCTCCTGAGGGCTGCCCACTGTTCAGAAGCAGGCGCCCTCTCTCCTGGGAGCAGGCCCCGCACCCAGTTTGCCATCACCGTCATGGTTCAGGCCCCGCGGTCTTTAGTGTAGATTGTGCCACCCCTCTTGAGGGTCTCAGGCCTGTAGGGTGTGATTTAGCATCCACATTGCCCCAGGGGATCTTTTTAAAATACAGATTTGACCTGCCTGCCCCCCTCCTAGAATCCTTCCCTGGCTCCCCATGCCCACGGGGTAAAATCCAAACCCTTTCCCCCCAGTCCAGTCTGATCTGGTCCTACAGCATCTCCACACACTTTGCCCAGGTTCCCAACCACCTGCAGCCCTGGGCTTTGCACATGCTGTTTCCTTTGCAGGGACGGCCCCAACACTTTCCCCTCTCCCTGTATTCTCTGATCTGCCTGCAACACTCAGAAAAATATCACCTCCTAAACCAGCGCATTATCCCAGCTGCCAAAAACAGGGCAAGTTTTGCGGTCAAAACTGGTTTTGAATCTCAGCTCTACTATGTACAGTTGTGGGACCCTGTGGAACTCACTTTATCTCTGTAAGCCTCAGTGGACTCATTTGTAAGTTGGGGATAATAATACCTAACTCAAAGGTTTTAGAAAGGATTAGATGACAAATCAAAGGCAGTACTTGTCACACCCTTGTCACACACAGGAATTCACAAGATGGAAGTCCCCCTCTTCCCCTGAGGGTTTTACTATTAATCACTTTTAGGGAATAGAGACTACCAAAGTACACACTTTGGGGAAATAACAAGGATTCCAGACTCTAACAAAGCTCTTAAAAGATCCTGACCCCCTTCCAGAGATATGGGCTGGGCTCTGCTTTCTTACCAAGAGTGGAGTTCCAGAATCGTCCCTTCAGGTCTATCCCCAGGTTATTCTGAGCAAGCAAAGCTAGCTCTCCAAGGCAGCACCCTGGCCAAATCCTCCAACCATAGCAGCATGGACAAGGTCAGGCTACCTGGCCTCCAAGGCTTTCCATAGGCTGCTTCCTCAGCCTGAAAACCTTGCAACCCAGGCTTGAATCCATCTCCTTTGCCCTTTAGAAGGAACAGAGCCAAAAGTCTGCCACCCATGGGACCCTTTCGGACAACCTTGCCTGCTCTGGGAGCCACTGAAACCTAGTGGAGGAAGAGGGAAGACCCATCCTACCCACACTGCACAGGCTGGAACGGAAGCAATCTAGGTGGGAACCCAGATCTATCCTCTGCCTCTGAGCCTCAGTCTCTTCATGGTAAAATAAGAATGAGTCCTACCTCACAGGTTTGTTAGAGGATTAAATATGACAACGTGTGTTAAGTGCCTAATAAATGTTAAGTTCCTTCTGCCGACAAGCCCCCTCTGTGTCTTTCATGTGCCCTTTCCGTGCCTGGAATGACCTTCCTCCATATCTGTCAAAACTCTGTTCACCCTTCAAGGCTTAGTCCAGCCTAACATATCAGTTCCTTCTCTGAGCCTTCAGGGCACTAACTTGAGTTGGCTCTTTGCGGATTTCAGGCACTGTTGTACCTTTTTGCCCCACTAGAGGGTAGCTCTTCAAGGCCAGGGCTGATTCCCTTGGGGAGGCTGCCTTGGGCAGGGGAACACAGGGCTTTTTAATACCATTAGGGAAAATTTAAAACATAACCAAGAGTAAAGAAACTAACGCAGATGTAGAGAACGGACGTGTGGCCACCGGGGGTGGGGTGTGTGGGGGGAAGGGTAGGGTGGGATGAACTGGGAGATTAGGCTTGACATAAATATGCTACCACGTGTAAAATAGCTAGCTAGTGGGAACCTGCTGTATAGCACAGGGAACTCAGCTTGGTGCTCTGTGATGACCTAGATGGGTGGGATGGGCGGGTGAGGGAGGTCCAAGAGTGAGGAGATATATGTATACATATAGCCGATTCACTTCACTGTACAGCAGAAACTAACACAACATTGTAAAGCAATTATACTCCAATTAAAAAAAAAAACTAGTATAAAGTAGTTTGAAGAACTTCTTGTACTCATAACTCAGCTTCAATAAATACCAGCAGGAATGGCCAATCTTGTTTCACTCTCCCTTCTCTTTATGAATGTTATTCTTAGGATCCTGGCCCTGGAGGGGGAACTGGTGCTTGGTCTGTGGTTGACAGGTGTGGGAGGATTTCTCTAGGGCCCCTGGCTGGGACACGTCCCATGGAAGTTCCAGTGTTGGGAGAGGCAAGCCTCACACTGCACAGCCCTCCCTCCTGTAGGTACAGACCTAGGGCTGGGACTCAGGCCAGCAGAGAGAAGGAAGGACATCCTCGCATATGGGGGCTGTGGCCTGCCACCCACGGTCTTTTGAGCTACACCTGGGGACCTCTCAGGATCGGTATAGGACCAGGGCCTCTATTTTGGGGAAGTCCTGCTTCTGTCTTGAAGGGACTCAGTTCTGCATGGTGGTTTCAAATGGCACTCTGTCCCGGAGGCTTCACTAAGCCTGGGTCTGGGCATATCCTGGGGAGCCTAGACCCCAAAGCCCCTGATTGCCTTTGGGTTCTGGCTCTACGTCTCTCACTGCAAGTCTGAGCCAGCCCCAGACCACGTGGTTTATGCTTCGGTTCTGGGCTCGCTTCTCCTCCTGGCTGGTCTCCTGCACCATATGGATCCTCTCTGGCAGTACCAGTTCCACATCCTCCTCCTAGGAGACCCAAATGTGGACAAACCATCCTTGCCGAGACACTACGTGGAGGGCATCTTTGTCGAGGGTGTCGCCCAGGCAGTGGCGGTGGACTTCTCAGTGCCCTTCATGGAGGCAGAGCCTGGGGGTCCAGCTGGCCAGGAAAGGTCACCACCCACCCCTGAGGGGGAGAGCCCACCCATCAGGAAGAGAAGGGGCATTGGTGGCCATGACAAAGATGAACTCTGGACCAAGAGCACAGGTCTGAGTCCTGGCCTACCCTGTGACCACGGGCAGGCCACATGATCTCTCCAGACCTCGATATCCTTACCTGTAAAATAAGAGGCTACACTGGGTGACCTCGGGGGCCTTTCCTAACTACAGGGAACTGTAATCGAGCTTAGTCCAGCTCTGTCCTCCTCCTCCCTGCTTCACCTCATGCAAGAGGGACCCTCTCCAGGATGGCTTCCTCATCCCAGATGGCCTCTTCTGTGTCCTCAAAACTCACCCCAGCTTTTGTGACCACCTCCTACACCTGCCTTTTGGTTCATTCTTTCTCAGGAAAACCTCAAGCCTTATTCCTTTACCTTTAGTCCAAATTAACTGCAGCCAACTTCTTGGCTGGTCCCCCTCCTGCCTGCTTCCAATTCCACTGGCAGCCAGAGCAAGGTTTTTAACATGTAGATATAATCACGTCAATCCTCCGTCTAAAACTTTACTGGCTCCCCATTACCTGTGCAGTGGTTTTCAAACGTTTTGTTTATATGCCTGCTTTTAGCATCAGAATCTTGTCAGATGGGATCTTTCTCACAGCCCTGAAATCCTCCACAATTAAAAGAGAGATTGCTGAGGCTGAAGAGAGGTGGGAAGCCCAGAGCCAGCCTGCTGGGCCTCCCACACTATGTACCACCTCCCCCCGCAAGACACACACATGGCGGCCTCCAAAGCATGAGCACTGGACCCCATCACTAGGCCTGAGGGCTGTCCACCCCCAAGCTTACTCTGCTCATCTCCGGCCATTCTCTCATGTGGCACCTTGTGCTTTAGCCACAGTGATGCAGTGACTTCTTTACACCTCTGGACCTTTGCATGCATTGTCACTCCCACCTCTGTCCCCACAGGACTTGGTGAGATAGTTTAGAGCACAGTTAAGAGTGCAGGTTCTGGAGTCAGAGGGACTTGGTTGAAATCTCAGCACCATCACTACTACCTGTGTGAACTTTTTTTTAAACAAAGGCAACTTTTTCTTTTTTAAAATTAATTAATTTATTTATTTTTGGCTGCGTTGGGTCTCCGTTGCTGCGTGCGGGCTTTCTCTAGTTGTGGTGAGTGAGGTCTACTCTTTGTTGCAGTGCACGGGCTTCTCATTGCGGTGGCTTCTCTTGTTGCAGAGCACGGGCTCTAGGTGCGCAGGCTTCAGTAGTTGTGGCACGTGGGCTCAGTAGCTGTGGTGCATGGGCTTAGTTGCTCCACGGCATGTGGGATCTTCCCGGACCAGGGCTCGAACAGGAAAGAATCCACCTGCCTGGTTGGCAGGCAGATTCTTAACCACTGCGCCACCAGGGAAGTCCTACCTGTGTGATCTTGAGTAAATTACTTAAACTCTAAATTTTAGTTTCCTCATTGGAAAATGGGATTAAATGAGATATTGCAAACAAAGTGCTTGACAAACACTTTGTTTCTTCAGGTCTGTTGGGAAAACAAGCTTATCCACAGAAGGTGCTTAGCATAAAACATGGCACCTAATAAGCACTCTTACCAAGACCCTCCCAACACTGGAGCGCACGAATTCACCAGCCCTGCCACCCCTTGGGCTCCTCAGCATGTATTAAGTCCTACATGTGCTCAGACTGTGCTGGGCTCTGGGAATCAGGTGGGCCTGGTTACTTAGCAAGGTAGAGGGCGTTGTGCCCAGGACGAGGGGCTGAGCTGCCCCGGGCACTGAGTCAGAAGACTCCCCACAAATCACCAGGTGACACCCGCTCTCCAGTACCCCCACCTCCAGTAACCACTTAAACAGCTGTCGGATTTCCCCCTTCTCTCCATTTCATCACAAATACCTCAGTCCAGGCAACAACCTTCTCAGGAACCTCTGCTTCCACAAATGCCCTCTTCCCCCTCCACTGTCTGGCCAGAGTGAGCTTTTCCAAACATCAACCTGACCGATCATGCTTCTGCTTAAAACCCTTCAATGGCTCCTGCTACTTTTGGGTAAAGGCCACTCTTTGCTGAGGCCTACGAAAGACTCTGCAGGACCTGGCCCATCTTGCCTCATCACACGGCATTGGGGCTGGCATATGTGCAGCTCTCTCTCCTTGAAAGTGATCCCCACGCCTTCCCCTGGGTTCCTCAAATTACAGCTCTACAGCTCAGACGCCCTCCCCAGCCCTGGGAGTCTCTTCTTTGCAGCCCTGGTCATGGAAGCAGTTTTCCTTTCACTCAGTGGCAGGTCGCTCCCTGTTTTCATTCATCATTGCAGGCCATGCCTGGCATGGGCAGGGGCAGAGCTTATGAATACTCGCTGAATGAACAAGCCTCTCAGTATACATACAGGACAAGAGGACTAGCTGGATGAAGCCATTCACCTGTCACGCAGCTGGTCAAGAACTGAGGTCTTCTGACTCTACCTAGCTCTTTCCATTAAACTGCCCTGATTTCCGTCCCCTTCTGTCCTCAGTGGAGGATTCAAAACTAATTCTGGATTCCTTCCTGGCTGCCGAGGCCAATGACTCGCTCCTACTGCAGGAACTTGGCAGGAGGCCTTTTGCGGCTTGGTAATCACCAACAGAACGTCATTTGAGAGCGTCCCCCAGCGGCATCGGGAGGTTCTGGAGAAAGCAAAACCCTCCAACATCCTCTTCCTGGAGGTAGGCCACAAGAGTGACCTGGTGGTTGAGGGAGAGGTGATGCCGGTGGGAGGGGAGAAGCGGGCTGCCTCTTGGGGCGCTCACTACGTTGAGAGCTCAGCTGAAAGCAAGGGTGACATCAGCACAGCTTTCAAGCTGCTCACTCAAGAGATCTAAGAGCTGTGAAGAGAGGGGTCATGGAGCCAAACCCAGGGTGGGAGTGAAAAGCAGGGTCCCACCACAGACCAAACCTCAGGAGGCAGAGGCCCAAAGCACGGCAAGGTGGATGTATCCATGCTGGTGGCCCCTGGGTGGAACAGCTACACTCCCTGAAGCCCACGGAACCCTCACAATCCACAAGGGCTCTGCCAGGAACATAACAGGATGATGCTAGGTGCCACTGAAGGTCATGACCCTGAGGTCTCAAGGGGCCTGGTTTCCTCTGCCCGATGGTAAAAATACTAGGATCAGGGACACCAACAACTAAGAACAGAGAGAAGCTTGCACAGAAAGGCCTTTCCCCAAGTCTACTGCCATCCTTTCTTAGAGTCAAGGATGAACTCCAGAAGTTCCAGAAGAGCAGGTCAAAAAAGGATTTCCCCAAATCAGGATGCCTCTTCAGGTTGGGGCTCATGAGAGAAGGTCACCCTGCTCAATTCTTATGGCAGACAATCTGGACTAAAAGTCCTACTGATGGTAAGGCCTTCCTTGGAGTAAAATAATGGAAAAGTTCCTGGGTTTTTTCCTCCATCACAGAAATGAATAATGGTGCTGCCATCTGCTGACTAGAGAGCTACATCCAGCCTTGCTTACCCTCCTCTGGCATTTCAAAGGCTGTAAGCCATGAACCCTGTGTCTTTCGATTAATAACTTCTTTATTCTGGAAAAGCAAATGAAAGTCATATTCATATAAACACTGACATTACAAAGTACAGGGAAAAGGGGGAGGGAAAAGGAAACAAATACCTCTACAAATCCTGCTAATACTCTCTCACCAAACAAGACCATAATGCTTTTCCCCAATTCAATCACTTATATAATAAACCACAAATAAAATCTTCTCTGGAAGATACACTGCTCCTCTTTGAGATGGCAGGAAAAAGGGACCGGAAGTTGGGGTAGGAGGCTTTATTCTTTTGGCAGATCCTCTCAGTCATTATAGATATTGCTGCACTGTTAATAAAAAATATATGCTTCTCTGTAAAGCATTTAAAAAAAAAAATCCAAGGATGAGATGGCTGAGGTCTCAGCTCAAGTATCTCCAAATACATTGTTGTCCATTCCCTGACCTTTCCGTGTGTTATTTCTTGGTTGTTTTCCGGATCAATGCCATTCTCTGAAAGGAGAGAGAAATAAGCAATTACACAGGTTAGAGTCAGGAACTTTCCAGGACATCCATGTGTGGCTACCAGGTAGCATGGTCTGCACCACAGGCTGGACTCCTCAGGAACCTACAGGCACAGGGAAACTCAGCAGTTCCTTCTAACTCAAGCACAGTCTGCGGGGCCCTAAGACAAGTTTCCACAGGCCAGTGGACCCATTTCATTGACCAAAAGACCCCAAAAGCCCTATACTAGCAGGATGGCAAAAACAGTTAAAAGCAGGTGACAGCTCCTGCCTTTTGGGGATTTAAGGGACAGGCCATCAAAACATGTGCTTTCTAGGCTTACCCCCTTCCCCTAATCTCCTTCTCTGATGATGGAAAAAATAAGGAAGAAGGGGGGTTCCCTGGTGGCGCAGTGGTTGAGAATCTGCCTGCCAATGCAGGGGACACGGGTTTGAGGCCGGGTCTGGGAAGATCCCACATGCTGCGGAGCAACTAGGCCTGTGTGCCACAACTACTGAGCCTGCGCATCTGGAGCCTGTGCTCTGCAACAAGAGAGGCCACGACAGTGAGAGGCCCGTGCACCGCAATGAAGAGTGGCCCCTGCTCGCTGCAACTAGAGAAAGCCCTCGCACAGAAACGAAGACCCAACACAGCCAAAAATAAATAAATAAATAAAATTTTGAAAAATAAATAAATAAATAAGGAAGAGGACTCTGTTTTGAGCCTGTTGCCAACACGTAAAGGAAGCTGACATTCCTCACTTGATAGCCTGCAATGAAGGAAACTGACCCTAACAATTTCCACCATAACCCATCAGGGAAACATTCAGATCATGGGTTTGAAATCTTACTATTACCAGCCACTGGCCAAATGAATGACTTGCTTTGCTCACCCTTTTTGACTAAGAGATTGTTTGAACATTATGATATTGGTTGATTGATAAATAAATAAATAGGGCTGAAAAGTGGTAATCTGAGAGCAGAGCCAAATGACCGTCTACTGCCTGGAGGGACTTCCTTCTGAACAACATTGCAGTCCTTCGATTCCGGCTATTGGCGGTCTCCTTGTAGGGCTTCCTCTATGAGCTCTGTAAACATACCCACTCCAGAGATCCCAGGCTATGGAAAAGCGAGGTACACTCAGCCAGAACTGCCCGACTGTGGCCATCAAGCTCGGAAAAAGCCCACTTTTCAAATCGGAGTAGCCAGTTAAATTAAGACTTGTCAAATGGAGGCCAACATTGCTATGAGACTGACCAACGACTGGGATAGCTTGTTCCCTAGCAGATGTGGAGACAGGTTCTCTTACTGACCCCTCAGTTCTGCAGTAAGAGGGACGGAGAACAAAGGTTAAGCTGGGGCAGAGGCCAGACGCCTGGCAGAGAAGCCTGGGTGCTACCTCCTAGCACAAGTACAGCATATTTCTGCTTTCCTTAAACTGCCCTCTAGTCGGAGGGCCCTAGATGATGTTCAAATCAGAAACAATGAAGGAAGATTTCTTTAAAGAGATGTGGAGGGGGCGAGTCCCATACAGGTTAGAAGAACCTAGAATCGACGGCTTTACGTGGCACCCATTAGAGTTGAGAGAAAAAACTGAGACCCCCTATGGGAACAACAAAGCACCTAGGAAAACTCTGGCTGATCTCCCGTGCAGCCCCGCTACCTCTTGCCCTCTCTGACATTTGGGGGAAATGACAACCACAGTGACGGTATCTGTGTGCATTCTCTCTGAGACACAGCTCAAGGGATCAGCTGTGGCTGGCCCGAAACTCTGAAGCCTTCTCACCTGTTTGTGAGCTTCTGTGGTGCAAGCTTTTTTGTAGGGTCGTATTTCTTCAGAGCCAAACCCTGGGATCCACATGTTCCACTGGCGTTCTGTAAGGAAGAAGCCCACACAGAGATAAGGGGACCAGGAAGGCAGTGTCAAGGTGCAGTGTGACCCTCAGACAAGGGTCAGGGAGGACTAATCTGGGCAATCAACTGTACCAATTAACAGTAACTCTGCAGAGGGGCTCTATGGGACACAAATGGGGGAATCACATATGGTGCCTCCAAGGTTTTAAAGGACACTATTTGACCTTCTGGCAAAGAAATAGGAGGTAAATGAGTCAAAACTTTGAGTGTGGAGCCCTAAGGTTTCCATGCAGCTTTTCAGAAAAGGAAAGTTATTTGTTTCTTCAATAAAAAGCTATTTGTTTCTTCTGTCTTACCCCTATGCTCAAGGTAACCCCTCTCAAACCAAAAGGAGGAGTAGGAACAGAAAGGCATTCTTTGCAATCTGGAGTTAAGAGCCAAGCCCCAGTTCTGCTGCTTCACTGTGGAGCAATATGACCTTGGTCTCAGTTTCTTCACCTTTTATATGGTAGTAACAACAGAAATAACCACCTGATAGGATGGTTGAGAGGCTTCAATGGCATAATGCAATCCCAGAGCCTGGGATAAATACACAGAGATACAGATACAGACAGAGGTATGTCCACGCCACAGCTCCATGTCCTTGTGCCACTGGATATGACCATCCCTGTAAGACTGTCACTACAAGTTATCAGAGGGCAGAGATTTGGTTTTTCCACTTTTTCAGTAACTGGCATAGCCACATGGCCCCCTAAATCCACATATAAAAGTGTCCTGGACTTCCCTAGTGGCACAGTGGTTAAGAATCCACCTGCCAATGCAGGGGACACGGGTTCGAGCCCTGGTCCGGGAAGATCCCACATGCCACGGAGCAACTAAGCCCACGCGCCACAACTACTGAGCCTGCGCTCTAGAGCCCACGAGCCTCAACTAGTAAGCCCACATGCCACAACTACTGAAGCCCACGTGCCTAGAGCTCGTGCTCAGCAACAGGAGAAGCCACCGCAATGAGAAGCCTGCGCACCGCAACGAAGAGTAGCCCCCACTCGCCGCAACTAGAGAATGCCCATACACAACAACAAAGACCCAACACAGCCCAAAAAAAAAAAAAAAAAAAAAGTGTACTGCACTTTAAGTACATCCAATATATATAAAAAAAAAATTATACTTACACAAGATTATTTAGGGAATAAATCTCTACTCAAAAGGAGTTACATGGGGACTCCTTTATCATGCTCCCCTAGAGCACTGAAAACATTTGTTCTGCAAATTTGATTTGCCCCAGACAGGCACTTACTTAAAATCAAATTGAATATTAGTGGTTTTATAGTTATACTTTGTGTCTAATGCATAGCAAATATTGTGTGAATGAATGATTCATGGTTGGTTCTAGAATAATTTTATATACAGCTCTCTTCCAATATTTCTTTGAAAATAAAAATGAAACTTTCTGCTAATAATAAGTTGTTGTCAGTACTTGAAAGTGACACTAAGATTATTCTCTGGGAATTACACTTTACAATCAACACAAAGTGGATCAGGATATGGATATGCAAAGTCGCTTTAAAGAGAGTAGCTACCAGGCATGAATACAAACATGTTAAGTACGTGTAACTATATATTTAAATAAGTGTGTACAGTTGACCATTGAACAAGGCAGGGGTCAGGGGCGCCAACCCTCCCTGCACTTGAAAATCTGCGCATAACTTATAGTCAGCCCTCCAACCATGCTGTTCCTCCATAAATGCAGTTCCTCCATATTCACAGATTTAACCAACCGTGGATTAGGTAGTACTGCAGAATTTACTACTGAAAAAAATCACCAATAAGTGGACCATGTGCAGTTCAAACTCATGTTGTTCAAGGGTTAACTGTATTTATATTTTATATAATATTAATAGAATAGCAACAACATTTAGTGAATAAAATGTGTAATAAAATGGCTGGGACAAAGCAGCATTGTGCAAAGCATTCTATGTTCATTACCTCATTTAACTTTCACATTTATGAAGAAAGATCCTGTCTCAAAAATACACATATTGAATATACTGAAGATACATTCTTGCAAGGAACCATTATGTGCATAATTGACTCAGTAATTCTGTACCATGTAAAGTAATCAAATGATCTTCACTTCAGACAAATCAAATGGAACATATGTCAGGTGTAATCACAATATAAATATTCATGCACTGTATAGCATTTATGGTAATATATATGGTAACATGTGTATGTGTAATATGTGTATATTTACGTATACATGTTTGTAATAAATTCTGATTAAAATATATTGTGGGGACTTCCCTAGTAGTCCAGCGGTTAAGACTCTGCACTCCCAATGCAGGGGGCCCGGGTTCAATCCCTGGTCAGGGAACTAGATCCCGCATGCCACAACTCAGAGCCTGAATGCCGCAACAAAAAGATACTGCACGCTGCAACTAAGACCCAGCACAGACAAATAAATAAATAAATATTTTTAAAAAAGAAATGTTATTAAAAAATATATATATATTGTGGAAATGCAAATATATATATATATATATATACACATATTGAACACATATTCAAGTAAAATAGGTTAGGAGATACATAAGTTAATCAGTTTAGTAACCCTGAACATTTACATTCAATTAAACCTAAAGATAATGAACTAGTATGAATATATACTCTACAAATAAATATGCTTAATGCAAAAAAAAAAAAAACCCAGAAATAAAGAAAGGCCATGTCAATCAGAAGGGGAGGCTATTCAACTATTCAAGTATAGAAAATAGCCGGGTCAGAAGCAAACACTGGCAGTGCCCATCCCAGCCCATCCAAAAGAGAGCCATCAAGAGTTTACAGCCTCGCCCGCAAGCTTATCCTTGCTGGGCGTGGGGCAGGGAAGTTGTGGGCAGCAGGCCTAGATGGTTAACACCAGGTTCCCTAATTCCCCAAACCCTGATGCCGGGCCTCCAAACAACCTTCTGATTATGATTCAGGTTCCATCAGGCCCACTACAGAAGCTATTCTGGTCATGCAGACTTTTGAGTATCCATGTCTGTGATAATTCTTACCCTTAATGAAAAAACTGATATTCCAATTTTATTTTCAACAATTAAAATACAGAATATTTTTAGGGCTTCCCTGGTGGCGCAGTGGTTGAGAGTCCGCCTGCCGATTCAGGGGACGTGGGTTCGTGTCCCGGTCCGGGAGGATCCCACGTGCTGCAGAGCAGCTGGGCCCGTGAGCCATGGCCGCTGAGCCTGCGCGTCCGGAGCCTGTGCTCCGCAACAGGGGAGGCCACAGCAGTGAGAGGCCCGCATACCGCAAAAAAAAAAAAAAAAAAAGTGGAGTCTGTATTCCCTCCCCTTGAACCTGGACAGGTCTTTGTGATTGCCTCAAAGAACAGGATTCAGCAGAAGTAATGCTGTGTGACTTCGGAGACTGAGTTACCAAAGGTCACGCTGTTTCTGCCAAATGATTATGGGACACTTGTTCTGGGAGCCTGCAGCTGCCATGCAGAAGTCCAGCTATCCTGGGACTGCATATGAGGAGACCAGGTAGAGAAACCACAGAGACAGACAGAGAGAGACTTGTGGAGTCCCTGCTTTTTGAGTGTTCCAGGCCAGGCATCAGATGTGGACATGATGAAGCTCTGCTACAGTTTAAACTGTGTCCTTCAGAAAGGTGTATTGAAGTCCTAACCCCGAGTACTTCAGAATGTACTAGAAATAGGGTTGTTGGCAGACATAAGTAGTTAAGATGAGGTCATACTGGAAGAGGGTAGGCCCTTAATACAGCATGACTGGTGTCCTGTGAGAAGAGGCACAGACACAGAGGGGAGAAGCCCACGTGAAGACTGAGACACAGGCTGGAGTGATGCAGCTACAAGCCAGAGAATGCCAAGGATTGCTGGCCACCACCAGAAGCTAGGAAGCAGCAAGGGAGGATTCTTCAACAGAGACACTGGAGAGAGCTTAGCCCTGTTCTTCTGGCTTCCAGAACTAAGAGAATAAATCTGTGTTTTTGTTTTCTTTAAAAATAAATTTATTTATTTATTTATTTTTTGGCTGCATTAGGTCTTCGCTGCTGCACACGGGCTTTCTCTAGTTGCGGTGAGCGGGGGCTACTCTTCATTGCGGCGCATGGGCTTCATCATTGCAGTGGTTTCTCTTGTTGCAGAGCACGGGTCCTAGGTGCACGGGTTTCAGTAGTTGTGGCATGTGGGCTCAGCAGTTGTGGCACACGGGTTTAGTTGCTCCATGGCATGTGGGATCTTCCCGGACCAGGGATTGAACCCACGTACCCACCATTGGCAGGCGGATTCTCAACCACTGCACCACCAGGGAAGCCCCCAGTCTGTGTTGCTTTAAGCTATCTAGTTTGTGGTACCGTTACGGCAGCCCTAGGAGACTAATACGCCTTCCTTCAAAACACTCTCAGCCCCAGCCACCACCTGACTTCAATCACATGAGAGATCCTTAGCAAAGCTGCCCAGCTAAGCCCAGTCCACCCCCAGGGCCATGAGCAAAACGAACAACTGTTACTGTTTTAAGCCCTGTTTGTTACACAATAATAAATAATTGAAATAGCTGTCTTTTGCTATTAATACCAGCAATGTTAACCAGAAGTGTGTTATTTATTCCACCTCCACTACCAGCGCCTCCCGGAGCAGTATCTCCCTGACACTGGGAAGGAAGCCTTTCAGCCATGGGCTGATCTGCACTCAATCCCTTAATATCTTCTGCCTCATTCCCTTGGCCTGACAGTCACGGACTGTCCCCTTTCTTTTGATCACACTGCAACCAATGCAGGGGGGTAGCTTATTCATTTCCAAGTGATTACAATTATCAGTGTTAGATGAGTATCTCCCAGAAAAACCCAAGCTCAAATTTAGTGTCTATTAAGTAGAACAGCAGAATACAAAATTATATGTACATTATGGATATAACGTTCTTGAGAAAAATACATCAATAAGCTAAAAACTGGAAGGAAAATACCATTATATGTATGATAGAGATCTAATAGCTACATTTACTGAGCTCCTACTTTGTGCCAGTCACTTTACGAAGATAACCCATAATCCTCACAACGACCCTGTAAGGAGGGTATTATGATCCCTGCTATACAAATGAGGAAACCAGCTCTAAGAGAAAGTAAGTAGGAAGGATAAGGTGGTACAGTTAGAAAGTGGCACATCCAATGCCAGGGTTCATTCCCCCTACCATGCATGGATTTCTCTTTCCTGTGTAATGCTACTATTGCACGAATACATAAATCCCAGAGCCCAGAAGTCTGATCCCGGCATGAAGCTTCCTGGAGGAGCAACAGTGTGGATACCTCAGGGAGAAACGAGACCACATACCTAGATGCAGCTGGACATCTTTCACCTCCAGGGTGCTGGACTTGCGATGCCGAGCAAGCTGGCACGCTGCTGTTACCACGCTCTCGATAAAGTCATCAGCAATCTGCAGCAGCATCTGGGGGGAAAACGTGGGGGAGAGTAACCATGACACTGGCAGGGTAGGCTCCTGTTGCTGGGACAACTGTATCTGCTTGAATCACATATTCAGTCAGGCTTTCTAACAGAAGGCCTGGAATCAGCATTTGAGCGAAGGTGGGGAAGGCGAGTGAGGACCACAAGAGAAACACATTAACTCATTAACCAGGTTGAGAGAAACTCACACCTTTCTGAGGATGTACTTTCCGTACTTTCTACCTAGCAGCGATCAACCAGCCCAACCGCTACCCCCTCCACATCTTATGAATTAGGTAGGAAAATAAAAGTGAATCATTAAATCCTCACTCCCTCATATTCTCTTAAAAGCATTTTTATTTCCATTATCTCACCTAGTCCTTATAATCAACCTGTGAAAAAAATGGGGCATAGATTTTACCCTAACTCTATAGAGGAGGATGCTAAGATTCAGAGAGATTAACTTGTTCATGGCCATGTAACTATTAAGCAGCAAAACCAGGATTCAACCTCAAGGTTCTGAGTCCAAATCCTGGATTCTTTCCAGTTCATTACCAATTATTCCTAGACTGTGTGAAGAGCAAAGTCAGAATTCTGAAGTTAAAAATCTACATTAAAAAAACTGAAATTTTGATCAGTGAATACCTTCCTCATGGCTTCCTCTGCTGACCAAAAAAATAAAATAAAATAAAATTACAACCACAGTTATAAACATTCCTTGTTCTGCTGGACTATCAATGCATTGTCATCTTTCCTATGGAACCAAATGGATACCATCTAAAGGAAAGACTTCTAATTAAACATGGCAGATCAACTCTAAAAATGACCTCCTCTCCTTCCCTACACCCATTTAAATAACAAGAAAGGAAAAAAAAAGACATATAAATCCACAAATACAACAAGAATAGGAGAGAAAACCTTAATGGACAAAATATTCCAATAAACTTCTAAAGTAAATTTTTGTTAAAGAGGTAACAAAGAATGGGAACTGACCTAGCAGACAGAAGGTATAACACAAATGCACGCAAAGGGGACGCCAATGAGAACGAACTGATTTGCCCTTCGCAACTCCTAAGAGATCTAGGATTTGGAGGTGTCATTAACCACAGAAGACTGGACTGAGGTATGGAACTAAAAACTGGACAATTGTTACTTGTCTGTACAAAGTAGTCCCCCAACCCCCACACTTCAAAAGCAGCCAAGTGACTTACCACACGTACCTGACCCAGAACACAGTACGTTTACTCCCCAGAAAAACTGAACAGGAGTGGCTACGGATGAGAGTACAGCAGACACAGCAGAGACAAGAGAAAGATACAGCCCCTTTCTCTTGCCTTGTTTCCGGGATGTTAGAAGCTAGAGATAAACCCTCCAGATAGGAGACTAAAGGATTTTTCTCTGCATATACTAAATGATTCCAGAGAAAAGACTTACAGATACTGATTAGGGAATCCCCCATTAAGAAGGTTGACTATGGACAAATTATTCTGAAGTGAAGCCAGTGGTATGCTGGAGCTAGATTAGATGAGGTCATGAAGGCCAATTATATGCATTTCTTCCCAATCCTGCATTCAGTGACAACATGTTGATAGCTTAAAACAGGGCATAGTGAGAATATTTACACCACAGAAATCAGGAAATGCTGAAAGTCAGAGTCTTCTTCTCCACAGAGCTGGTTGTTAAACATTTACCAATACATGACTGGGCGAAGACCATCAGTCAATAAGTTCTGCTTCAAATCAGGTTTTTAGTGGCTCATTCTTTAAGAACGGATAGCCAGAATCACCAGACATTTGAAGAAAGTCTCCAACACTAAAAGGAAAATAAACAAACCAAAGGGGAAAAAAGGGACCCAGAGGAAACAAAGACAATGCAGGGAAAAGAAGAAAATGTCAAACAACGTAATTAATATCCTTAGAGAGAAAAATAAGATACTACAACTGTAAAATAAGAACAGAATGGCTTAAGGGGAAAAAAGTCAACAAGAAAAAGTTCATGGAAATTAAAATTTTTATTATAAAAGAAAGTTAAAATTTAGAAGATAAACTAAGGAAAATCTCCCCAGCAAGTAGAATTTAGAATTACAAAGAAATGAAAAAAGAGAAAAGATAAAAAACCTAAGAGGATCAATGCAGAAGATCCAACATCCAACCGTCATTACACACAGAAAGAAAAAAAGCAGAGAAGAAATTATCAAAAAACTAAGATTAAAAAAATGGAACCTTCATACACAGCTGGTGGGAATGTAAAAGGATGGAATGCTTTATAAAAACAGGAAGTTCCTCAAAGGAAAAACACAGAGTTACCATATGACTCACCAATTCCAGTCCTAGGTATATATCCAAGAGAAATGAAAATGCATGCCCACAGAAAAACTTGTACATGAATTAAGAAAAAGAAAGAGGGGCTTCCCTGGTGGTGCAATGGTTAGGAATCTGCCTGCCAATGCAGGGGACACGAATTTGAGCCCTTGTCCGGTAAGATCCCACATGCCATGGAGCAACTAAGCCCCTGTGCCACAACTACTGAGCTTGCGCTCTAGAGCCCGTGAGCCACAACTACTGAGCCCGCGTGCCACAACTACCGAAGCCCGTGCGCCTAGAGCCCATGCTCTGCAACGAGAAGCCTGCTCACCACAACTAGAGAAGAGCCTGCATGAAGACCCAATGCAGCCAAAAGTTAAAAAAGAAAAAAGAATATTACTTAGAAATAGAGGAATGTTCTAGAAACAATTAAAATTGTTGAAAGTGACTGCCTGTGAGCAGCAGCCTATGCCCTTTTTGACAGGCAAAAGTAGCAGTGCTGTTAGGTATAAAGTACTAGGCATTCTCCTATGTGATTTGTATAAGTTATTCATGGGACCCTGACAATAACCCTGTAGATAAATAATGCCATACCTTACCAACACAGGAGGAAGCTGAGTCTCAGAAAAGTTAACTGACCCACCCACAGAGCCAAGTCTCAAAATCAGACTTGTCTGCCTCTATAATCTGTGCTCTTAACGGCTATTCTATACTATTTCTCAGGGACACAGTCTCTGGGGTACCCAATCCCACCTTACCTCCTCCACATCTTCATCCAGTTGCTCATTAGGATCCACTTCTCTTACTAAGTCTTGTAATTTCTTCTTGGTCAATACCTAAAGTTAATTGGGAGAACATTTTTTTCAGCCAAGCAGCAAAGAAACAAACACCTCATTACCCTATAATGAAAGGCTATCAATTTGTTGGGTTTGGTTTCTACTTTCCAAAGAATTATCAGTCTGGCTTACTTGGTGCTATTACTACAAGACTATTGTCTCAAGACAGAAGTAGCCTAGGGAAAGGCAGAAAGAGCAATATGGAAGAGAGGCCAACATCTGTCAGGTAGTTTTAATAAACTCTACATTAATTTGCAATTTTCTGACCACCACAAGTTGTACAGTGCCCCTGCTGCCTTTGGACAAGCTCTTCTACCCTTCTTCCTACCTGCTCGGCTCACAGTGCCTCCTTTCTGCTGCTCTCCCAGCCCACCCAGGTGAAAGCAACCACTTCCTCCTTTGGCCTCCACTGTACCCTGTGTACCCTTCTATCATTGTGTACATTTATAAACTTGCCTGTTTCTGACTTAATAGGCTGAAGGCTCCCTGAGGGCAGGGAACACATGTTCATCTCTGTATAACTAAATATCGATATTTGTGAAAGTATGTACAACTATGATCCCTCTTTCATAAAGGAAATATTATACCACATATATATGCCACTAAAGAAGGATCAAAAGACATACACTAAAATGCTAACCATAGTTATTTTGGGGTGGTGGTAGAATTTCGGGCTATTATTCTGTCTCTTTTTCTAAAGTTTCATGATAAGCATTGCATGACATCGGAAATAAGGAAAAAATAATAATTTTTAAAATAAATATTTGTTAATAATGTCTCAGATCTATCCATTCAGCCATCACTTAATTCAAGCCTTTGCCACATATCTTGAATTACTGCAAAAGTCTTAGACTTGGTGTTCCTCCCGGTCTGCCCCCTTTCCTACCTTTCTTGTCCCCTTACTGTCAAGTTAATCCTCCTAAGATATACAACTTTTATATGTTACTTTTAAGCTTATTAAATATTTGCAAAGATTGTTTACTGACTAAAAGTTCCAACGGAAACTGACTAGCATAGGCCTAGTTTGTTCTGCCGTAATCCTACCTATACAATTTTATCTCCTGCTCTTCTCCAACACCACACCCATCATGGGTTGGTCTCCTGAACACCTGCCCAACCCTCCCCATTCACCATTGCTAGTTCCTCCCCCATTCTCTTGAACTGTTGTCTCCTCATCCTATTCTACCCAGCCTACAAGGCCCAAGTCAAGAGAGTATACTTATTTCTTATGGCTCTGGAGGACAAAAGCAGGATCATGGGTAGAAAGAGGGGGTCAGATTTTAGAATCACTGCAGAAAATAAAGGCAGCAGCTAGATGAACTAGGAGAAAAGACTGGAGGCAAGAGTACTTTTATTACAGGAATAATGAATAATGAATCCATTAATTATTTAACTATTTTATTTTATTTAACAAGTATATAGCACATATATTTATATATAAATATATAAAAACCTGTCACAGGCAAGGTGTTGTGTCAGTGCGTGTATATATGGATGTATGTATATGTATATGCATATATATACATAAATACTACAAAGTAAAAACTGATAAATGTACATGATATTTCGATAAAGAACTTGAGAAGTCTGAGAGGAAGAGGGAGCAGCTAAGATGGACATCTCTCAGAGTATTACTGCTTCAAAGAACAGATAAGAGGTGCCCACAGAGAACAAAAAGCGAATGATACCTGATTGTTTTCAGGGCTGAGACGCCCTCCCGTCCCAGGAGTGCCTGGGATCTTTACTACTGTAGTGCTATTGGCCATGGAGCCTTGTGGAGGGGTGCTAGCTGGTTCCGGTTTTATTGATGAGAAATTGGACAGGTTGATTAGGGCTGAGGGGCCAAACTGGTTCATAATCTGCCGCGCTTTGGACTTCAGCTCATAGAGCTTATCGAGATCTTGTTTCTTTTTGGAGCTATGAGGACCAAGGCCAATCAACTGTAGAAGAAAAACAAGAGAATTAGCTCTGGAAGTACATGTAATAAAGGATGAGTTTTAAAAGTAAAATTCTATGAGGTCTGTCAGACTTTGAAGGGTCTTCATTTGATACCTGCACATTGGAGGGAATGAAGAATGTTCATTGCTCTCACCTGATATTTAGAAACCATCTCTTCTCCAAAAGCTAAATAAAATAGTCCACACAAGTGAAATAAAGAAGTAAATGAAATGAGGAATCTTATGTACAAAAATAAACTAGAACGAGCAAGACATTTTTGAAGACTTTGTAAAAATAGAATACTTGGTTAAGTACTACATGCATTATTTTTGAACATCAAATAATGCTAAACTCAAATAAATCATGGCACAATCACATACTTGAAACCTAGTCACAAAACTTCAGAAAACAGATTAGTTCATTTTGGCGTTTCAAAACATGCTTAAGTCTATGTCAGGGCCTAATAAACACAGTTTTTAGCAATTGTTAAAAGTAAGCTCTTCACTGTCATCAAGGGCAAATTTTCTCAGAGTGTTAGCAATATTTAAATACATGCAGAGTCCCTAGGCTGGAGTAGCCAAGACTTCTAAATTTTAGAGCCATGAGGCTGACTCCGTGGACATCAGCTTTGGTGTCATCAAGATCAGAAGCACATTCAGGAAGTTCCACCCACAGTGACCTCAAGGAGCTTACTTACAGCTATCTGAGTGTCTAGATCTTTAATTACATCAGCAACGGCTGTGAGCCCGGTGAAATGAGAGGCAGCCATTTTCAAAAGCTACCTGTAAATGAACAACTGGCATCAAGCACCACCCTTGCCACAGAACCATTTCAGCTGCATGGCCTGCACATCTTCAATGACCAGAATGCAGGCAAACTGACTGTGGAGAACATTTCCTTATTCCAACTGGGCACCAAGAAAAACATCTCCATTTCTTTTATATACAACTTTTAAAATTAATTAATGATGACAATAGTAACATTAAGACTCTCTTCCAATAAAATGAATGCACTATTGTTAGAGATAAGCCAGCAGCATATGAAATACTTTATTGGCCAAAATTGTGGAATTTGAACCTGCAAGAATCATGGCAATGCTTTCAGAACTTGATAAAGCTTAGCAACCTGAATGAGTATCTGTATCTTGCCCCTATTGCTGAGTTCCTCTCCAACAAATTGTCTAACTCTCTAATACAAGAAATCATCTTCTCCTGGTTTACCCTTAATAAAAGCAACTAACTATGCACTGGTTAAATGATCAAGAGAAACTTGTTGGCCAAGAGCCAGCTGAGGGCGGCAGCACAGCATCAGGATTACTTTTTTTTAAAACCATATGTGGTGCACGTCTCCTTTTCCCTTACCCACAAATCTTACCAATGGAAGAAATGGGAAAGGAAAAGATTGTTAACATGGTAACAGTTGTCCTAATGGTATAAAAGCAAACTATTTTCCCAGATCAAGTCCTATGAAAAAGCCTTATTAAAGATTATCTGTATGGGGCTTCCCTGGTGGCGCAGTGGTTGAGAGTCCGCCTGCCAATGCAGGGGACGCGGGTTCGTGCCCCAGTCTGGGAAGATCCCACATGCCGCAGAGCGGCTGGGCCTGTGAGCCATGGCTGCTGAGCCTGTGCGTCTGGAGCCTGTGCTCCGCAACAGGAGAGGCCACAACAGTGAGAGGCCCACGTACAGAAAAAAAAGAAAAAAAGATTATCAGTATGAACATAAGCCACCACAATGAGAAGCCCACGCACTGCAATGAAGAGTAGCCCCCGCTCGCCACAACTGGAGAAAGCCCGCGCACACCAACGAAGACCCAACGCAGCCAAAAATACATAAACAAATAAATTTATTAAAAAATAAATAAAATAAAATTTAAACAGTTGATCAATCTGGAATGGGGGGAGTAATACACTCCTCCTTTCATACACTCCTCCATTCCAGATGGATCAGATATTTAAATTTTAAATATAAAGTCATATACTAGATAAAACATAGAATATCTTTATTTTTTATTTATTATTTAAAATAAAATTTTTTTTGGCTGTGTTGGGTCTTCGTTGCTGCACGCAGGCTTTCTCTTGTTGCGGAGCACGGGCCCCAGGGCACACGGGCTTCAGTACTTGTGGCACGTGGGCTCAGTAGTTGTGGCTGGCGGGCTCTAGAGCGCAGGCTCAGAATTGTGGTGCACGGGCTTAGTTGCTCCGTGGCATGTGGGATTTTCCTGAACCAGGGATCAAACCCATGTCCCCTGCATAGGCAGGTGCATTCTTAACCACTGTACCACCAGGGAAGTCCCTATTTTTTATTTTTTTTAAAGATTTATTTAGTATTTATTTTTGGCTGTATCGGGTCTTAGTTGTGGCACACGGGATCTTCGTTGAGGCGTGCGGGATCTTTCCTTGTGGTGTGTGGGCTTCTCTCTAGCTGTGGCGTGTGGGTTTTCTCTTCTCTAGTTGTGGTGCGCAGGCTCCAGGGCGCATGGGCTCTGTAGTTTGCAGCACACGGGCTCTAGTTGAGGTACACAAGCTCAGTAGTTGTGGCATGCAGGCTTAGTTGTCCTGCAGCATGTGGGATCTTTGTTCCCTGCCCAGGGATCAAACCCATGTCCCCTGCATCGTAAGGTGGATTCTTTACCACTGGACCACCAGGGAAGTCCCTAGAATATCTTTTAAAAATATCAGAAACCTAAACTTAACACTTTATACAAAAATTAACTCAAAATGGATCACAGACTTAAACGTAAAATGCACAACTATAAAACTTTTAGGAAAAAACAGGAGAAAATCTTTGGGCTCTAGCTAGGCAAAAAGTTCTTAGACATGACACCAAAAGCATGATCAATAAAAGGAAAAACTGATAAATTGGCCCTTATCAAATTTTAAAAGTTTTCTCTGTGAAAGCCCACGTAGAAAGGATGAAAAGACAAGCTACAGACTAGAAGAAACTACATATCCAAAAAAAGACAAACTACATATCCAACAAAAGACTAGTATCTAGAATGCATTAAGAACTCTCAAAACTCAATAGTTCAAAAAAAAATTAATTCAATTAGAAAGTGGACAAAAGACACACCAGACATTTCACCAAGGATATACAGATAGCAAATAAGCAAATTGAAAGACATTCAATCAAAAAAATTAGTCATTAAAGAAAAGTGAATTAAAACTACAATGAGATATAACTACACAACTATCAGAATAGCTAAAATAAAAAATAGTGACAACACCAAATGCTCACGAGGATGCAGAGAAATTGGATCACTCACACACTGCTAGTGGGAATGTAAATGGTATAGCTACTCTGTAAAACAGTTTGCAGTTTCTTAAAAATCTAAGCATGTACTGTCACAGAGGAGCCTAAAAAGACATGAAGACTAAATGGAAAAACTAAGATCTGAATAAACTATGGACTTCAGTTAATAGTAATGTATCAGGGACTTCCCTGGTGGTCCAGTGGTTAAGATTCCACCTTCCAATGCAGGGGCCCTGGGTTTCGATCTGTGGTCGGGGAAGTAGGAACCCACATGCCGCAGGGCAACTAAGCCCACACGTCGCAACTACTGAGCCCGCGTACCACAACTAGAGAGCTCGTGCACCGCAACTACTGAGCCTGCGTGCTCTGGAGCTCGCGTGCCACAACTAAAGAGAAGTCTGTGCGCACAGTGAAAGATCCTCCGTGCCATAACGAAAGATCCCGCGTGCCACAACTAAGACCTGACACAGCCAAAAATAAAATAAATAAATATTAAAAATAATAATGATAATAATAATGTATCAAACGTGGTTAATTAGTTGTAATGAACATACTATACTAATGTAAGATGTTAATAATGGAGAAACTGGGTGCAGGGTATATGGGAACCCTGTACTATCTTCCCAAATTTCCTGTAAATCTAACACTGCTATCTCAGCAGGGCCTCCTAAATAAATGAATGAATGAATGAATGAATGAATGAATAAATGGATTTTAAAAACTGCTCTAGGAAAGAGTTTATTAAAAAAAATGAAAAAAGGAAAAAGAAGACCAAATCATGAATATACAAAACAACAGGAATGAATCTTAAAATATTTAGGTGAAAAAAAAGCCAGTCTCAAAAGAATAAATACTATATGATTCCATTTATATGAAATTTTAATATCTAATGATCTAAAAACAAATCTCTAGTAACAGATGGGGCAGAGATTGACTGCACAGGGGCAAGTTGGAAGTTTCTGAGGTGATATAAACATTCTACATCTTAAGTGGGGTAATGCTTACACAGCTGCTACATTTATCAAAACTCACAGAACTATATTTTTACAATGTATACATTTTATTGTATGCAAATTATACCTCAATGAAGTGGATTTGGGGAAAAAAAATCAGGCAACTACTGTATGACCCAGCAACTGCAATCCTAGGCATTTATCCTAGAGAAATGAAAACTTATGTTTACACAAAAACCTGTACACGAATGCTCATAGCTTTATTTGCAATAATCAAAAACTGTAATCAATTCAGATGTCCCTTAATAGGTAAATCATTAAACAAACTGTGGTATAGCCACACCATGGAATACTACTCAGCAAGAAAAAGAAATGAACTACTGATATGCACAACTTGGATGAACTTCCAGAGAATTATGCTGAGCAAAAGCCAATTCAGAAAGAGCCCATATTGGGGCTTCCCTGGTGGTGCAGTGGTTAAGAATCCGCCTGCCAATGCAGGGGACAGGGGTTCGAGCCCTGGTCTGGGAAGATCCCACATGCCGCAGAGCAACTAAGCCTGTGCACCACAACTACTGAGCCTGTGCTCTACAGCCTGCAAGCCACAACTACTGAAGCCCGCGAGCCATAGCTACTGAAGCCCACGCATTTAGAGCTGGTGCTCCACAACAAGAGAAGCCACTGCAATGAGAAGCCCGTGCACTGCAACAAAGAGTAGCCCCCGCTCACTGCAACTAGAGAAAACCCATGCGCAGCAACGAAGACCCAACGCAGCCAAAAATAATAAATAAATAAAAGAGCCCATATTGTATGCTTCCAGTTATGTAACATTTTTGTTTTTCTTGTTTTTTAAAAAATTAGTTAACTAACTAACTAATTAATTAATTAGGTTGCACCAGGTCTTAGTTGCAGCAGGTGGGCTTCTTAGTTGCAGCACATGGGCTCCATAGTTGTGGCAGGCAGGCTCCTTAGTTGTGGCATGTGAACTCTTAGTTGCGACATGCATGTGGGATCTAATTCCCTAACCAGGGATCGAACCCAGGCCCCCTGCATTGGGAGCGTGAAGTCTTATCCACTGCACCACCAGGGAAGTCCCCTATATAACATTTTTGAAATGGCAAATTTTACAAACAGAAGACAGATTAGTGAGGTTGTCAGGGACTGGGTGGGAGGGAGGGAGGTGTGATTATAAAAGGCAATATGAGGGGCCCTTGTGATGGAATTGTTCAATATCTTGATAGTGATGATGGATAAATGAACCTATAAAAAGTGATGAAATTGTATAGGACTTAGTACTCATACACATAAAAGTAAACAAGTGCAAGTAAAACTGGGGAAATCTGAATAAGATTGTTGGGTTGTATCAATGTTGATATCCTGATTCTCAAATTATACAACAGTTTTGCAAAATGTTACCATTGGGGAAAACTGGTGGTGCAAAGTGTACAAGGGATCTCTGTATTATTTCTTATAACTTCATATAAATCTACAATTATCTCAATTTTTAAAAATTGGAAAAACAATATTCTCAAGAATAAATAATATCCTTCTAAGGATGACTTTACAAAGCTCAGGAGCCATAAAAGAAAAGACTAATATGTTTAATTACACAAACATAAAAATGTTGGCATGGCAACAAACATAACAAACAAAGTTACAGGACAAAAGACAAACTAGCAAAAGTATATGCAAGATATATCAAAGGACTAATTTCTTTTATATATAAAAAATAACTACAAATCAGTAAGTACCAACTACCCAAAAGAAATATTGTGAAGAAATATGACAGTACAAGAAAAAGAAATTCAAATGGTTCTTGAAATAATTGAAGTGATCCTTATTCTCATTCATAATAAAAATGCAAATTAAAACTACAAGGTACTATTTATTCCCCATTTGGCAATGATGAAAAAGCTTTATAGGGACTTCCCTGGTGGTCCAGTGGCTAAGACTCCACGCTCCCAATGCAGGGGGCCTGGGTTCGATCCCTGGTCAGGGAACTAGATCCCACATGCTGCAACTAAGAGTTTTTTTTTTAACATCTTTGTTGGAGTATAATTGCTTTACAATGGTGGTTGCAACTAAGAGTTTGCATGCTGCAACAAAGATCCCGCATGCCACAACTAAGACCTGGCACAGCCAAATAAATAAATAAATTTTTTAAAAAAAGAAATAGTTTTATACATACTGTGTTTGAAAATTTTATGGAGAAATAATCATTTCATAAGTTGCTGGAGTGGGGGAATATAAATTAGTTACAGGTCTCTATAAAGAGCTACTTGGCTGTATCTACCAAAATAAGAAAAGCATATATTGTTTTAATCCCACAGTTCTATTTTTAGCAATTTATATTATAATTGAACTTGTATGTGAATAGAATACTATACATACAAGGAATTTCAACCTAAATGTCCATCAAAAGTGATATAGTTAAACAAACTAGAATATAACTATATAATATAATAGACTGAAAAAGAATGAGACTCATGAAAATATTATGCTAAGTGAAAGAAACCAGTCACAAAAAACTACATATTGTAGGATTCCATTTATATGAAATGTCCATAATAGACAAATCTATAGAGACAAAAAGTAGATTAGTGGTTGCTAGGGCTGAGGAGTGGGGGAGAGGAATAGGGACTGACTTCTAATGTTTATGGAGTTTCTTTTAGGAGTGACAAAAATAATCTAGAATAGATTGTGGTGATGGTTGCACAATCCTGTTTGTAGCAAAAAACCACTGAATTGTATACTTTAAAATGGTGAATTGTATATGTGAATGTCTCAATAAACCTGTTTCTAAAAAACGAGGAAGCTCATGAAATGACCTTCAAAATACACTGTTCATTGAAAATGCAAGGTTCAGGATAGTGAGGATAGGGACTTCCCTGGTGGCGCAGTGGTTAAGAATCTGCCTGGGGCTTCTCTGGTGGCGCAGTGGTTGAGAGTCCGCCTGCCGATGCAGGGGACATGGGTTCGTGCCCAGGTCCAGGAGGATACCACATGCCGTGGAGCCACTGGGCCCGTGAGCCATGGCCGCTGAGCCTGCGCGTCCAGAACCTGTGCTCCGCAACGGGAGAGGCCACAACAGTGAGAGGCCCGCGGACCGCAAAAAAAAAAAAAAAAAAAAAAAACAGAATCTGCCTGGAGCTTCCCTGTGGTGCAGTGGTTGAGAATCTGCCTGCCATTGCAGGGGTCATGGGTTCGAGCCCTGGTCTGGTAAGATCCCACATGTTGTGGAGCAACTAAGCCCGTGTGCCACAATTACTGAGTCCGTGCGCCACAACTACTGAGCCTGAGTGCCACAACTATTGAAGCCCGTGTGCCTAGAGACCGTGCTCCGCAACAAGAGAAGCCATGCAATGAGAAGCCGCGCACCGCAACGAAGAGTAGCCCCCGCTCGCCACAACTAGAGAAAGCCCGTGCGCAGCAACAGAGACCCAATGCAGCCAAAAATAAATAAATTAAATAACTAATTAAAAAAAAAGAATAGTGAGCATAGTTTGTTATCACTTATTAAAAAAGACACAGGGCTTCCCTGGTGGCGCAGTGGTTAAGAATCCGCCTTCCAATGCAGGGGACAGAGGTTCGAGCCCTGGTCCGGGAAGATACCACATGCCGTGGGGCAACTAAAACCGTGTGCCACAACTACTGAGTCTGCGCTCTAGACCCCGCGAACCACAACTACTGAAGCCCACGGGCTTAGAACCCGGGCTCTGCAGCAAGAGAAGCCACCGCAATGGGAAGCCCGCGCACCCCAATGAAGACCTAACGCAGCCAAAAATAAATAAAATTTTTTAAAAAGACACATAATGGGCTTCCCTGGTGGCGCAGTGGTTGAGAGTCCGCCTGCCGATGCAGGGGACAAGGGTTCGTGCCCCGGTCCGGGAAGATCCCACATGCCGCGGAGCGGCTGGGCCCGTGAGCCATGGCCGCTGAGCCTGCGCGTCCGGAGCCTGTGCTCCGCGTACCGCAAAAAAAAAAAAAAAAAAAAAAAAAAAGACACATAATTACAAATGTATAAATTATTCCTGGAAAGATACATAAGAAGCTGAAAACAATGGTTGTCTTGAGGGGGATAGCAGAATGGTAGTACCTGGGTGGTCCATGGGACCAAGGTGCGGGACTATCTTTCATTGTATACCCCAAATTCTGTAATATGTGCATAAGTAACCTATGAAAAAAATTAAAATAAACTACTATCTCGTTTGTTTCCACTGAAGAAATAGGTAATACTGACTCCTGTTTTTAAAATATAACAAAAAATATAGCAGTAGCAACAAAAATAAACCTTGACCTTTATCTCACACCTTATACAAAATATCAATAAATTAAAAACTGATCACAGACTTAAATGTGAAAATGTAAAACTACAAAACTTTTAGAAAACATAGGAGAAAATCTCCCTGACTTTGGGTCAGGCAGATTTCTTAGATACAACACCAAAAGCACAATCCACAAAAGAAAGAAACTGATAAAGTGGACTTAATCACAATACAAAACTTCTGCTCTGCAAATGAAAACAAAGACAAGTCTGAGACTAAGAGAGAATATTTACAAATCACGTATCTGACAACTTGTATCCAGGATATATAAAAGACTCTCAAAATTCAATAAGAAAACAACTCAATTAAAAAAATGGGTAAAAGATCTGAATTGATCCTTCAACAAAGATATACAGATGGAAAATAAACACATGAAAAGATGCCCAATATCATTATTCATTAGGGAAATGCAAAATAAAACCACAACGAGATACCACTAAGTACCTATTAAAATAACTAAAATTAAAAATAAAATAAATGGGTCTTCCCTGGTGGCGCAGTGGTTGAGAGTCCGCCTGCCGATGCAGGGGACATGGGTTCGTGCCTCGGTCTGGGAAGATCCCACATGCTGCGGAGCGGCTGGGCCCGTGAGCTATGGCCGCTGAGCCTGCGCGTCCGGAGCCTGTGCTCCACAACGGGAGAGGCCACAGCAGTGAGAGGCCCGCGTACCGCAAAAATAAATAAATAAATAAATAAAAATAAAATAAACGGACAAGTGCTAAAGAAGATGTGGAGCAACTCAAACCCTCATACATTTATGATGCGACTGTAAAATGCTGCACTCTTTGGTAAATGGTTTGGCAGTTTATTATAAAATTAAATAGACACTTATCATATGACCCAGCAATCTACTCCTGGGTATTTACCCTAGAGAAATGAAAACTTATAGTCACACAAAAATCAGTATGTGAATGTCTATAGCAACGTTATCCATAATTGCCAAAAACTGAAAACAATCTTTCAACTGGTTAATGGATAAACAAACTATGGGTATATCCATATAATGGAATACTACTCAGCAACAGAAAGGAAGAACTACTAATACACACAACATGGATAATCTCAAATGCATTAAGCTAAGTGAAAGAGGCAAGACTCCAAAGGCTACTTCCTGTATAAGTCCATTTACATGACCCTCCAGAAAAGGCAAAGCTATATGGATGGAGAGCAGATCAGTGATTGCCAGGGTTTGGGGATTGGGGAGGGTGTGACTACAAAAGAGCAGCATGAAGGAAAATTTGGAGGGTGGTGGAACTGCTAGGTAACTTGAGTGTTATGGGGCTTACATGACTGTACACACTTGTCACAACTCATAGAACTGTACCCTCAGAAAGGTGAATTTTATGGTGTGTAAATTTAAAAATAAGTTTAAAAAAATCACAACATGATCAAAATGGTCCAAATTACCTGTTCAGTGACAACTTCCATTAGCCCAATTGTAGACGATGCTGTTCAAGCACAATGGAATGAAGTGACCATAAATAACCTGAATTCCATTATGTAATGTACCATGTTTGCCTTTGGGCTACTCGAATTTCTAACTCTCATTTCCTTAGAATGCCAAGAGGTAGGAATGTACTACTGAGTAAAAACAGAGGCATTAACTGTGGGACAGTTTGAGAGAACAATTATAACAGGAAACTCTTTACTAGCTCCTATTATGTGGAATTCATGTGCTATGGGATTCAAGAAGTCAGGAAAGTCCACACCCCAGTGATCTACAGTAGAAAATACTTAAATGATTTTATCAAAACAAGATAGTTTGGCTGGGAGTTCAATTAAATAACCAAGACTATCCTCCCTCCCCCTACCCATCACACTTAAACTGTAGTTGATAGGCTGAGGATGACAAGCCCCAATTGCTTTTCCTTTTAACAACCCTGTACCTCAAACAGAAATCCAGTTGCAACTCTATTATTGTGTCAAGAGGATCTAATTTTTCAGAGAGTAGGAAAATGGGGGAGATCTTGCAGTAGAAGAGTGTGGTCTTCTCTGGGAATCTGTTCCATTAACAGATTTTTTTTTAAGTGAAGAGAATGGGGAATAGAAGACTGGATTGTCTTTTCTTTTTTTTTGGCTGCCGCACGGCTTGTGGGATCTCGGTTCCCCAGCGAGGGATTGAACCCGGGCCACAGCAGTGAAAGCACCGAATCCCAACCACTAGACCACCAGGGAACTCCCTGGATTGTCTTTAAAACCCTTTTACCTCTGAAATGTTTAGGAATTTATTATTTAAACAAATACTGAAGTAAAGGGGACTACCAGCCTGATAGCATAAAAGCCCTAACACTATGGTGCATGACTTAACGATTTGGGTTTTCTACCTGGCTGTTTCTTTCCTCACTGGCTTGTAGATGTATCTAAACAAGCTCATGTTTCCCAGCCTAAATAAACCAAAAAGGATCAATTATATTGCAGTCTGTGAGACCTGAGAGCAACAGAAATGTGGGATTTTTTT